>NC_090416.1:20368918-20968918 GCF_036365525.1 Heterodontus francisci
TTCAGGAGGGCGAGGGTCAGGAGGGCGAGGAGGGCGAGGGTCAGGAGGGCGAGGAGGGCGAGGGTCAGGAGGCGAGGAGGGCGAGGGTCAGGAGGGCGAGGAGGGCGAGGGTCAGGAGGGCGAGGAGGGCGAGGGTCAGGAGGGCGAGGAGGGCGAGGGTCAGGAGGGCGAGAGGCGAGGGTCAGGAGGGCGAGGAGGGCGAGGGTCAGGAGGGCGAGGAGGGCGAGGGTCAGGAGGGCGAGGAGGGCGAGGGTCAGGAGGGCGAGGAGGGCGAGGGTCAGGAGGGCGAGGAGGGCGAGGAGGGCAGGAGGGCGAGGAGGGCAGGAGGGCGAGGAGGGCGAGGAGGGCCAGGAGGGCCAGGAGGGCGAGGAGGGCCAGGAGGGCGAGGAGGGCAGGAGGGCCAGGAGGGCGAGGAGGGCAGGAGGGCGAGGAGGGCCAGGAGGGCGAGGGCCAGGAGGGCGAGGGCCAGGAGGGCGAGGGTCAGGAGGGCGAGGTCAGGAGGGCGAGGGTCAGGAGGGCGAGGGTCAGGAGGGCGAGGGTCAGGAGGGCGAGGGTCAGGAGGGCGAGGAGGGCGAGGGTCAGGAGGGCGAGGAGGGCGAGGGTCAGGAGGGCGAGGAGGGCGAGGGTCAGGAGGGCGAGGGTCAGGAGGGCGAGGAGGGCGAGGGTCAGGAGGGCGAGGAGGGCGAGGAGGGCGAGGAGGGCGAGGAGGGCGAGGGTCAGGAGGGCGAGGAGGGCGAGGGTCAGGAGGGCGAGGAGGGCGAGGGTCAGGAGGGCGAGGAGGCGAGGAGGGCGAGGGTCAGGAGGGCGAGGAGGGCGAGGGTCAGGAGGGCGAGGAGGGCGAGGAGGGCGAGGGTCAGGAGGGCGAGGGTCAGGAGGGCGAGGAGGGCGAGGGTCAGGAGGGCGAGGAGGGCGAGGGTCAGGAGGGCGAGGAGGGCGAGGGTCAGGAGGGCGAGGAGGGCGAGGGTCAGGAGGGCGAGGAGGGCGAGGGTCAGGAGGGCGAGGAGGGCGAGGGTCAGGAGGGCGAGGGCGGCGAGGGTCAGGAGGGCGAGGAGGGCGAGGAGGGCGAGGGTCAGGAGGGCGAGGAGGGCGAGGGTCAGGAGGGCGAGGAGGGCGAGGAGGGCGAGGAGGGCGAGGGTCAGGAGGGCGAGGAGGGCGAGGGTCAGGAGGGCGAGGGTCAGGAGGGCGAGGAGGGCGAGGGTCAGGAGGGCGAGGAGGGCGAGGGTCAGGAGGGCGAGGAGGGCGAGGGCGAGGAGGGCGAGGGTCAGGAGGGCGAGGGTCAGGAGGGCGAGGAGGGCGAGGGTCAGGAGGGCGAGGAGGGCGAGGGCGAGGAGGGCGAGGGCGAGGAGGGCGAGGGCGAGGAGGGGGAGGGCGAGGAGGGGGAGGGGGAGGGCGAGGAGGGGGAGGGCGAGGAGGGGGAGGGCGAGGAGGGGGAGGGCGAGGAGGGGGAGGAGGGGGAGGAGGGTGAGGAGGGTCAGGAGGGTGAGGAGGGTCAGGAGGGTGAGGAGGGTGAGGAGGGTCAGGAGGGGGAGGGTCAGGAGGGGGAGGGTCAGGAGGGGGAGGGTCAGGAGGGGGAGGGTCAGGAGGGGGAGGAGGGTGAGGGTGAGGAGGGTGAGGGTGAGGAGGGTGAGGGTGAGGAGGGTGAGGGTGAGGAGGGGGAGGGTGAGGAGGGGGAGGGTGAGGAGGGGGAGGAGGGTGAGGAGGGTGAGGAGGGTGAGGAGGGGGAGGGTGAGGAGGGTGAGGATGAGGGTGAGGAGGGTGAGGGTGGGGAGGGTGAGGGTGAGGAGGGTGAGGGTGGGGAGGGTGAGGGTGGGGAGGGTGAGGGTGGGGAGGGTGAGGGTGAGGAGGGTGAGGGTGAGGAGGGTGAGGGTGAGGAGGGTGAGGGTGAGGGTGAAGAGGGTGAGGGTGAAGAGGGTGAGGGTGAAGAGGGTGAGGGTGAAGAGGGTGAGGGTGAAGAGGGTGAGGGTGAAGAGGGTGAGGGTGAAGAGGTGAGGGTGAAGAGGGTGAGGGTGAAGAGGGTGAGGAGGGTGAGGAGGGTGAGGAGGGTGAGGAGGGTGAGGTGAGGAGGTGAGGAGGGTGAGGAGGGTGAGGAGGGTGAGGAGGGTGAGGGTGAGGAGGGTGAGGGTGAGGAGGGTGAGGGTGAGGAGGGTGAGGGTGAGGAGGGTGAGGGTGAGGGTGAGGAGGGTGAGGGTGAGGAGGGTGAGGGTGAGGAGGGTGAGGGTGAGGAGGGTGAGGAGGGTGAGGGTGAGGAGGGTGAGGGTGAGGAGGGTGAGGGTGAGGAGGGTGAGGGTGAGGAGGGTGAGGAGGGTGAGGGTGAGGAGGGTGAGGGTCAGGAGGGGGTGAGGGGGTGAGGGTCAGGAGGGGGAGGGTCAGGAGGGTGAGGGTGAGGAGGGGGAGGGTCAGGAGGGGGAGGGTCAGGAGGGGAGGGTCAGGAGGGGGAGGGTCAGGAGGGGGAGGGTGAGGAGGGGAAGGTGAGGAGGGGAAGGTGAGGAGGGGGAGGGTGAGGAGGGTGAGGGTGAGGAGGGTGAGGAGGGGTGAGGGTGAAGAGGGTGAGGGTGAGGAGGGTGAGGGTGAGGAGGGTGAGGGTGAAGAGGGTGAGGGTGAGGAGGGTGAGGGTGAGGAGGGTGAGGGTGAGGAGGGTGAGGGTGAGGAGGGTGAGGGTGAGGGTGAGGAGGGTGAGGGTGAGGAGGGTGAGGAGGGTGAGGGTGAAGAGGGTGAGGGTCAGGAGGGGGGTGAGGGGGTGAGTTTCAGGAGGGTGAGGGTGAGGGTCAGGAGGGTGAGGGTCAGGAGGGTGAGGGTCAGGAGGGTGAGGGTCAGGAGGGTGAGGGTGAGGGGTGAGGGTCAGGAGGGTGAGGGTGAGGAGGGTGAGGAGGGTGAGGGTGAGGAGGGGGGTGAGGGTGAGGGGGTGAGGTGAGGGTCAGGAGGGGGGTGAGGGGGTGAGTTTCAGGAGGGTGAGGGTGAGGGTCAGGAGGGTGAGGGTCAGGAGGGTGAGGGTCAGGAGGGTGAGGGTCAGGAGGGTGAGGGTGAGGGTGAGGGTCAGGAGGGTGAGGGTCAGGAGGGTGAGGGTGGCTCAGTCTCCCTCCCGGGCCGGGTGAAGCGGACACTCACGGAGCCGCGGGTCTGCAGCCTGAAAGATCCGGACTGGAACATCACGGCGTTGGGGCCGGTGTCCCAGGATGGAGGACCCGCTCTGTGCCTCACTCAGTGCGGGTCGCAGACTCTCTTCTACCGGCTCCGGTCTCTGCTCTCGTCCCGCCGCTGCCGTCACTTCAAGGCCAAGAAGGGGCGGAGCTCCGCACAGGGGCGGGGCTTTATTCGGGGGCGCGGCTACATTCCGGGGGCGGGGCTTCATTCCGGGGGCGGGGCTCTGCACAAAGGGCGGGGCTTTATTCCGAGGGCGGGGCTCCGCTCAGGGGGCGTGGCTACATTCCGGGAGCGGAACTCTGCACAGAGAGCAGGAATTCGCACAGGGGCGGGGCTTCATTTCGGGGCGGGGCTCCGCACAGGGGCGGGGGAGCAATCCGGGGCGGGACTTCGCACAGGGGGTCGGGGCGACTTGGCAGGGGGCGGGTCTCCACTTAAAGGGGCGAGCATGAGCCTGGATTTACTGTCGGCCGAAAGACTTTACAAATCAAAGCAAAATACAGTGGATGCTGGAAATGTGAAATAAAGACAGAACACTTGGCAGGTCTGGCAGCATCTGTGGAGAGAGAAACAGAGTTAACCTGGTCACTGACCTGAAACATTAACTCAAATGTATTTCCAGCATTTCTGCAGCTACTTTATAAATGGACGTTGCACAGCGACCCTGAAACAGTTAGATTCGCCCAACAACAAAACCAGCAGCAGCGACAACCTCCCCCAAATTTTAGTTTAGAGATACAGCACTGAAACAGGCCCTTCGGCCACCGAGTCTGTGCCGACCATCAACCACCCATTTATACTAATCCTACACTAATCCCAAATTCCTACCACATCCCCACCTGTCCCTATATTCCCCTACCACCTACCTATACTAGTGACAATTTATAATGGCCAATTTACCTATCAACCTGCAAGTCTTTTGGCTTGTGGGAGGAAACCGGAGCACCCGGAGAAAACCCACGCAGACACAGGGAGAACTTGCAAACTCCACACAGGCAGTACCCAGAATTGAACCCGGGTCGCTGGAGCTGTGAGGCTGCGGTGCTAACCACTGCGCCACTGTGCCGCCCCAAATCATGGGCTATTTCACTGTAGAGGCATCACAGATACCCCACATTGACAATCAGGGATACCCCACATTGACAATCAGGGGTACCCCACATTGACATTCACAGATACCCCACATTGACAATCAGGGGTACCCCACATTGACAATCACAAATACCCACATTGACAATCAGGGGTACCCCACATTGACAATCAGGGGTACCCCACATTGACAATCACAAATACCCCACATTGACAATCACAGATACCCCACATTGACAATCAGGGGTACCCACATTGACAATCACAAATACCCCACATTGACAATCAGGGGTACCCCACATTGACAATCAGGGGTACCCCACATTGACAATCACAAATACCCCACATTGACAATCACAGATACCCCACATTGACAATCAGGGGTACCCCACATTGACAATCACAAATACCCCACATTGACAATCAGGGGTACCCCACATTGACAATCACAGATACCCCACATTGACAATCAGGGGTACCCCACATTGACATTCACAGATACCCCACATTGACAATCAGGGATGCCCCCACATTGACAATCAGGGGTACCCCACATTGACAATCAGGGGTACCCCACATTGACAATCACAGATACCCCACATTGACAATCACAGATACCCCACATTGACAATCAGGGGTACCCCACATTGACAATCACAGATACCCCACATTGACAATCAGGGGTACCCCACATTGACAATCAGGGATACCCCACATTGACAATCACAGATACCCCACATTGACAATCAGGGGTACCCCACATTGACAATCAGGGATACCCCACATTGACAATCACAGATACCCCACATTGACAATCAGGGATACCCCACATTGACAATCACAGATACCCCACATTGACAATCACAGATACCCCACATTGACATTCACAGATACCCACATTGAAAATCAGGGATACCCCACATTGACAATCACAGATACCTTACATTGACAATCACAGATACCCCACATTGACAATCACAGATACCCCACATTGACAATCACAGATACCCCACATTGACATTCACAGATACCTTACATTGACAATCACAGATACCCCACAATGACAATCACAGATACCCACATTGACAATCACAGATACCCCCACATTGACAATCAGGGGTACCCCACATTGACAATCACAGATACCCCACATTGACATTCACAGATACCCCACATTGACAATCACAGATACCCCACATGACAATCAGGGTACCCCACATTGACAATCAGGGGTACCCCACATTGACAATCACAAATACCCCACATTGACAATCAGGGGTACCCCACATTGACAATCAGGGATACCCCACATTGACAATCACAGATACCCCACATTGACAATCACAGATACCCCACATTGACAATCAGGGGTACCCCACATTGACAATCACAGATACCCCACATTGACAATCACAGATACCCCACATTGACAATCAGGGATACCCCACATTGACAATCACAGATACCCCACATTGACAATCAGGGGTACCCCACATTGACATTCACAGATACCCCACATTGACAATCAGGGATGCCCCACATTGACAATCACAGATACCCCACATTGAAAATCAGGGATACCCCACATTGACAATCACAAATACCCCACATTGACAATCAGGGGTACCCCACATTGACATCACAGATACCCCACATTGACAATCAGGGATGCCCCACATTGACATTCACAGATACCCCACATTGAAAATCAGGGATACCCCACATTGACAATCACAGATACCTTACATTTGACAATCACAGATACCCCACATTGACAATCACAGATACCCCACATTGACAATCACAGATACCCCACATTGACATTCACAGATACCTTACATTGACAATCACAGATACCCTACATTGACAATCACAGATACCCCACATTGACAATCACAGATACCCCACATTGACAATCAGGGTACCCCACATTGACAATCACAGATACCCCACATTGACATTCACAGATACCCCACATTGACAATCACAGATACCCCACATTGACAATCAGGGGTACCCCACATTGACAATCAGGGGTACCCCACATTGACAATCACAAATACCCCACATTGACAATCAGGGGTACCCCACATTGACAATCACAGATACCCCACATTGACAATCACAGATACCCCACATTGACAATCAGGGGTACCCCACATTGACAATCACAGATACCCCACATTGACAATCACAGATACCCCACATTGACAATCAGGGATACCCCACATTGACAATCACAGATACCCCACATTGACAATCAGGGGTACCCCACATTGACATTCACAGATACCCCACATGACAATCAGGATGCCCCACATTGACAATCACAGATACCCCACATTGACAATCAGGGATACCCCACATTGACATTCACAGATACCCCACATTGACAATCAGGGGTACCCCACATTGACAATCACAGATACCCCACATTGACAATCACAGATACCCCACATTGACAATCAGGGGTACCCCACATTGACAATCACAGATACCCCACATTGACAATCAGGGATACCCCACATTGACAATCACAGATACCCCACATTGACATTCACAGATACCCCACATTGACAATCAGGGATACCCCACATTGACATTCACAGATACCCCACATTGACAATCAGGGATACCCCACATTGACAATCAGGGGTACCCCACATTGACAATCAGGGGTACCTCACATTGACAATCAGGGGTACCTCACATTGACAATCACAGATACCCACATTGACAATCACAGATACCCCACATTGACAATCACAGATACCCCACATTGACATTCACAGATACCCCACATTGACAATCAGGGATACCCCACATTGACAATCAGGGATACCCCACATTGACATTCACAGATACCCCACATAGACAATCAGGGATACCCCACATTGACATTCACAGATACCCCACATTGACAATCAGGGATACCCCACATTGACAATCAGGGATACCCCACATTGACATTCACAGATACCCCACATTGACAATCACAGATACCCCACATTGACAATCACAGATACCCCACATTGACAATCAGGGATTACCCCACATTGACAATCACAAATACCCCACATTGACAATCAGGGGTACCCCACATTGACATTCACAGATACCCCACATTGACAATCAGGGATACCCCACATTGACATTCACAGATACCCCACATTGACAATCAGGGATACCCCACATTGACAATCACAAATACCCACATTGACAATCAGGGGTACCCCACATTGACATTCACAGATACCCCACATTGACAATCACAGATACCCCACATTGACAATCACAGATACCCCACATTGACAATCAGGGATACCCCACATTGACAATCACAGATACCCCACATTGACAATCAGGGGTACCCCACATTGACATTCACAGATACCCCACATTGACAATCAGGGATGCCCCACATTGACAATCACAGATACCCCACATTGACAATCAGGGGTACCCCACATTGACAATCACAGATACCCCACATTGACAATCACAGATACCCCACATTGACAATCAGGGGTACCCCACATTGACAATCACAGATACCCCACATTGACAATCAGGGGTACCCCACATTGACAATCACAGATACCCCACATTGACAATCAGGGATACCCCACATTGACAATCAGGGGTACCCCACATTGACAATCACAGATACCCCACATTGACAATCACAGATACCCCACATTGACAATCAGGGGTACCCCACATTGACAATCACAGATACCCCACATTGACAATCAGGGGTACCCCACATTGACAATCACAGATACCCCACATTGACAATCACAGATACCCCACATTGACAATCAGGGGTACCCCACATTGACAATCACAGATACCCCACATTGACAATCAGGGATACCCCACATTGACAATCACAGATACCCCACATTGACATTCACAGATACCCCACATTGACAATCAGGGATACCCCACATTGACATTCACAGATACCCCACATTGACAATCAGGGATACCCCACATTGACATTCACAGATACCCCACATTGACAATCAGGGATACCCCACATTGACAATCAGGGATACCCCACACTGACATTCACAGATACCCCACATTGACAATCAGGGATACCCCACATTGACATTCACAGATACCCCACATTGACAATCAGGGATACCCCACATTGACAATCAGGGATACCCACATTGACATTCACAGATACCCCACATTGACAATCACAGATACCCCACATTGACAATCACAGATACCCCACATTGACAATCAGGGATACCCCACATTGACAATCACAAATACCCCACATTGACAATCAGGGTACCCCACATTGACATTCACAGATACCCCACATTGACAATCAGGGATACCCCACATTGACATTCACAGATACCCCACATTGACAATCAGGGATACCCCACATTGACAATCACAAATACCCCACATTGACAATCAGGGGTACCCCACATTGACATTCACAGATACCCCACATTGACAATCACAGATACCCCACATTGACAATCACAGATACCCCACATTGACAATCAGGGATACCCCACATTGACAATCACAGATACCCCACATTGACAATCAGGGTACCCCACATTGACATTCACAGATACCCCACATTGACAATCAGGGATGCCCCACATTGACAATCACAGATACCCCACATTGACAATCAGGGGTACCCCACATTGACAATCACAGATACCCCACATTGACAATCACAGATACCCCACATTGACAATCAGGGGTACCCCACATTGACAATCACAGATACCCCACATTGACAATCAGGGATACCCCACATTGACAATCAGGGGTACCCCACATTGACAATCACAGATACCCCACATTGACAATCAGGGGTACCCCACATTGACATTCACAGATACCCCACATTGACAATCAGGGATGCCCCACATTGACAATCACAGATACCCCACATTGACAATCAGGGGTACCCCACATTGACAATCACAGATACCCCACATTGACAATCACAGATACCCCACATTGACAATCAGGGTACCCCACATTGACAATCACAGATACCCCACATTGACATTCACAGATACCCCACATTGACAATCAGGGATACCCCACATTGACAATCACAGATACCCCACATTGACATTCACAGATACCCCACATTGACAATCACAGATACCCCACATTGACATTCACAGATACCTCACATTGACAATCAGGGGTACCCCACATTGACATTCACAGATACCCCACATTGACAATCAGGGGTACCCCACATTGACATTCACAGATACCCCACATTGACAATCACAGATACCCCACATTGACAATCAGGGGTACCCCACATTGACAATCACAGATACCCACATTGACAATCAGGGGTACCCCACATTGACATTCACAGATACCTCACATTGACAATCAGGGGTACCCCACATTGACAATCACAGATACCCCACATTGACAATCACAGATACCCCACATTGACATTCACAGATACCCCACATTGACAATCACAGATACCTCACATTGACAATCAGGGGTACCCCACATTGACAATCACAGATACCCACATTGACATTCACAGATACCCCACATTGACAATCACAGATACCTCACATTGACAATCAGGGGTACCCCACATTGACATTCACAGATACCCCACATTGACAATCACAGATACCCCACATTGACAATCAGGGGTACCCCACATTGACATTCACAGATACCCCACATTGACAATCACAGATACCCCACATTGACAATCAGGGGTACCCCACATTGACAATCACAGATACCTCACATTGACAATCAGGGTACCCCACATTGACATTCACAGATACCCCACATTGACAATCACAGATACCCCACATTGACAATCAGGGGTACCCCACATTGACATTCACAGATACCCCACATTGACAATCACAGATACCCCACATTGACAATCAGGGGTACCCCACATTGACATTCACAGATACCCCACATTGACAATCACAGATACCCCACATTGACAATCAGGGGTACCCCACATTGACAATCACAGATACCTCACATTGACAATCAGGGGTACCCCACATTGACATTCACAGATACCCCAGCATTGACAATCACAGATACCCCACATTGACAATCAGGGATACCCCACATTGACATTCACAGATACCCCACATTGACAATCAGGATGCCCCACATTGACAATCAGGGTACCCCACATTGACAATCACAGATACCCCACATTGACAATCACAGATACCCACATTGACATTCACAGATACCCACATTGACAATCAGGGATGCCCCACATTGACAATCAGGGGTACCTCCACATTGACATTCACAGATACCCCACATTGACAATCAGGGTACCCCACATTGACATTCACAGATACCCCACATTGACAATCACAGATACCCCACATTGACAATCAGGGTACCCCACATTGACAATCACAGATACCCCACATTGACATTCACAGATACCCCACATTGAAATCACAGATACCCCACATTGACAATCACAGATACCCCACATTGACAATCACAGATACCCCACATTGATAATCACAGATACCCCACATTGACAATCACAGATACCCCACATTGACAATCACAGATACCCCACATTGACATTCACAGATACCCCACATTGACAATCACAGATACCCCACATTGATAATCACAGATACCCCACATTGACAATCACAGATACCCCACATTGACAATCAGGGATACCTCACATTGACATTCACAGATACCCCACATTGACAATCAGGGATACCCCACATTGACAATCACAGATACCCCACATTGACAATCACAGATACCCCACATTGACAATCACAGATACCTCACATTGACAATCAGGGTACCCCACATTGACAATCACAGATACCCCACATTGACAATCACAGATACCCCACATTGACAATCAGGGATACCCCACATTGACAATCACAGATACCCCACATTGACAATCAGGGGTACCCCACATTGACATTCACAGATACCCCACATTGACAATCACAGATACCCCACATTGACATTCACAGATACCCCACATTGACAATCACAGATACCCCACATTGACATCACAGATACCCCACATTGACAATCACATATCAGGGGTACCCCACATTGACAATCACAGATACCTCACATTGACAATCAGGGGATACCCCACATTGACAATCACAGATACCCCACATTGACAATCAGGGATACCCCACATTGACATTCACAGATACCCCACATTGACAATCAGGGATACCCCACATTGACAATCACAGATACCCCACATTGACAATCAGGATACCCCACATTGACAATCACAGATACCCCACATTGACAATCAGGGATACCTCACATTGACATTCACAGATACCCCACATTGACAATCAGGGATACCTCACATTGACATTCACAGATACCCCACATTGACAATCAGGGATACCCCACATTGACAATCACAGATGCCCCACATTGACAATCACAGATACCCCACATTGACAATCACAGATACCCCACATTGACAATCAGGGATACCTCACATTGACATTCACAGATACCCACATTGACAATCACAGATACCCCACTTGACAATCACAGATACCCCACATTGACAATCAGGGATACCCCACATTGACAATCACAGATACCCCACATTGACAATCACAGATACCCCACATTGACAATCAGGGTACCCCACATTCACAATCACAGATACCCCACATTGACAATCACAGATACCCCACATTGACAATCAGGGTACCCCACATTGACATTCACAGATACCCCACATTGACAATCAGGGATACCCCACATTGACATTCACAGATACCCCACATTGACAATCAGGGATACCTCACATTGACATTCACAGATACCCCACATTGACAATCAGGGATACCCCACATTGACAATCAGGGATACCCCACATTGACAATCACAGATACCCCACATTGACAATCACAGATACCCCACATTGACAATCAGGGATACCTCACATTGACATTCACAGATGCCCCACATTGACAATCACAGATACCCCACATTGACAATCACAGATACCCCACATTGACATTCACAGATACCCCACATTGACAATCAGGGATGCCCCACATTGACAATCAGGGTACCCCACATTGACATTCACAGATACCCCACATTGACAATCACAGATACCCCACATTGACAATCAGGGTACCCCACATTGACAATCACAGATACCCCACATTGACAATCACAGATACCCACATTGACAATCACAGATACCCCACATTGACAATCAGGATGCCCCACATTGACAATCAGGGTACCCCACATTGACATTCACAGATACCCCACATTGACAATCACAGATACCCCACATTGACAATCACAGATACCTCACATTGACAATCAGGGGTACCCCACATTGACATTCACAGATACCCCACATTGACAATCACAGATACCTCACATTGACAATCAGGGGTACCCCACATTGACAATCAGGATACCCCACATTGACATTCACAGATACCCCACATTGACAATCACAGATACCTCACATTGACAATCAGGGTACCCCACATTGACAATCACAGATACCCCACATTGACATTCACAGATACCCCACATTGACAATCACAGATACCTCACATTGACAATCAGGGGTACCCCACATTGACATTCACAGATACCCCACATTGACAATCACAGATACCCCACATTGACAATCAGGGGTACCCCACATTGACATTCACAGATACCCCACATTGACAATCACAGATACCCCACATTGACAATCAGGGGTACCCCACATTGACAATCACAGATACCTCACATTGACAATCAGGGGTACCCCACATTGACATTCACAGATACCCCACATTGACAATCACAGATACCCCACATTGACAATCAGGGATACCCCACATTGACATTCACAGATACCCCACATTGACAATCAGGGATGCCCCACATTGACAATCAGGGTACCCCACATTGACAATCACAGATACCCCACATTGACAATCACAGATACCCCACATTGACATTCACAGATACCCCACATTGACAATCAGGGATGCCCCACATTGACAATCAGGGGTACCCCACATTGACATTCACAGATACCCCACATTGACAATCAGGGATACCCCACATTGACAATCACAGATACCCCACATTGACATTCACAGATACCCCACATTGACAATCACAGATACCCCACATTGACATTCACAGATACCTCACATTGACAATCAGGGGTACCCCACATTGACATTCACAGATACCTCACATTGACAATCAGGGGTACCCCACATTGACATTCACAGATACCCCACATTGACAATCAGGGGTACCCCACATTGACATTCACAGATACCCCACATTGACAATCACAGATACCCCACATTGACAATCAGGGGTACCCCACATTGACAATCACAGATACCCCACATTGACAATCAGGGGTACCCCACATTGACATTCACAGATACCTCACATTGACAATCAGGGGTACCCCACATTGACAATCACAGATACCCCACATTGACAATCACAGATACCCCACATTGACATTCACAGATACCCCACATTGACAATCACAGATACCCCACATTGACAATCACAGATACCTCACATTGACAATCACAGATACCTCACATTGACAATCAGGGAAACCCCACATTGACATTCACAGATACCCCACATTGACAATCACAGATACCTCACATTGACAATCAGGGGTACCCCACATTGACAATCACAGATACCCCACATTGACATTCACAGATACCCCACATTGACAATCACAGATACCTCACATTGACAATCAGGGGTACCCCACATTGACATTCACAGATACCCCACATTGACAATCACAGATACCCCACATTGACAATCAGGGGTACCCCACATTGACATTCACAGATACCCCACATTGACAATCACAGATACCCCACATTGACAATCAGGGGTACCCCACATTGACAATCACAGATACCTCACATTGACAATCAGGGGTACCCCACATTGACATTCACAGATACCCCACATTGACAATCACAGATACCCCACATTGACAATCAGGGATACCCCACATTGACATTCACAGATACCCCACATTGACAATCAGGGGTACCCCACATTGACAATCAGGGATACCCCACATTGACATTCACAGATACCCCACATTGACAATCAGGGGTACCCCACATTGACAATCACAGATACCCCACATTGACATTCACAGATACCCCACATTGACAATCAGGGATGCCCCACATTGACAATCACAGATACCCCACATTGACATTCACAGATACCCCACATTGACAATCAGGGGTACCCCACATTGACAATCACAGATACCCCACATTGACAATCACAGATACCCCACATTGACATTCACAGATACCCCACATTGACAATCAGGGATGCCCCACATTGACAATCAGGGGTACCCCACATTGACATTCACAGATACCCCACATTGACAATCAGGGGTACCCCACATTGACATTCACAGATACCCCACATTGACAATCACAGATACCCCACATTGACAATCAGGGGTACCCCACATTGACAATCACAGATACCCCACATTGATAATCACAGATACCCCACATTGACAATCACAGATACCCACATTGACAATCAGGGATGCCCCACATTGACAATCAGGGGTACCCCACATTGACAATCACAGATACCCCACATTGACAATCACAGATACCCCACATTGACAATCAGGGATACCCCACATTGACATTCACAGATACCCCACATTGACAATCAGGGGTACCCCACATTGACAATCACAGATACCCCACATTGACAATCACAGATACCCCACATTGACAATCAGGGATACCTCACATTGACATTCACAGATACCCCACATTGACAATCAGGGATACCCCACATTGACAATCACAGATACCCCACATTGACAATCACAGATACCCCACATTGACAATCACAGATACCTCACATTGACAATCAGGGGTACCCCACATTGACATTCACAGATACCCCACATTGACAATCACAGATACCCCACATTGACAATCAGGGGTACCCCACATTGACATTCACAGATACCCCACATTGACAATCACAGATACCCCATATTGACAATCAGGGGTACCCCACATTGACAATCACAGATACCTCACATTGACAATCAGGGGTACCCCACATTGACATTCACAGATACCCCACATTGACAATCACAGATACCCCACATTGACAATCAGGGATACCCCACATTGACATTCACAGATACCCCACATTGACAATCAGGGATACCCCACATTGACAATCACAGATACCCCACATTGACAATCACAGATACCCCACATTGACAATCAGGGATACCTCACATTGACATTCACAGATACCCCACATTGACAATCAGGGATACCTCACATTGACATTCAAAGATACCCCACATTGACAATCAGGGATACCCCACATTGACAATCACAGATACCCCACATTGACAATCACAGATACCCCACATTGACAATCACAGATACCCCACATTGACAATCAGGGATACCCCACATTGACAATCACAGATACCCCACATTGACAATCACAGATACCCCACATTGACAATCAGGGGTACCCCACATTGACAATCACAGATACCCCACATTGACAATCACAGATACCCCACATTGACAATCAGGGGTACCCCACATTGACATTCACAGATACCCCACATTGACAATCACAGATACCCCACATTGACAATCAGGGGTACCCCACATTGACAATCACAGATACCTCACATTGACAATCAGGGGTACCCCACATTGACATTCACAGATACCCCACATTGACAATCACAGATACCCCACATTGACAATCAGGGATACCCCACATTGACATTCACAGATACCCCACATTGACAATCAGGGATACCCCACATTGACAATCACAGATACCCCACATTGACAATCACAGATACCCCACATTGACAATCAGGGATACCTCACATTGACATTCACAGATACCCCACATTGACAATCAGGGATACCTCACATTGACATTCACAGATACCCCACATTGACAATCAGGGATACCCCACACTGACAATCACAGATACCCCACATTGACAATCACAGATACCCCACATTGACAATCACAGATACCCCACATTGACAATCAGGGATACCCCACATTGACAATCACAGATACCCCACATTGACAATCACAGATACCCCACATTGACAATCAGGGGTACCCCACATTGACAATCACAGATACCCCACATTGACAATCACAGATACCCCACATTGACAATCAGGGGTACCCCACATTGACATTCACAGATACCCCACATTGACAATCAGGGATACCCCACATTGACATTCACAGATACCCCACATTGACAATCAGGGATACCTCACATTGACATTCACAGATACCCCACATTGACAATCAGGGATACCCCACATTGACAATCAGGGATACCCCACATTGACATTCACAGATACCCCACATTGACAATCAGGGGTACCCCACATTGACAATCACAGATACCCCACATTGACAATCACAGATACCCCACATTGACAATCAGGGGTACCCCACATTGACAATCACAGATACCCCACATTGACAATCACAGATACCCCACATTGACAATCAGGGGTACCCCACATTGACAATCACAGATACCCCACATTGACAATCAGGGATACCCCACATTGACAATCACAGATACCCAACATTGACATTCACAGATACCCCACATTGACAATCACAGATACCCCACATTGACAATCAGGGGTACCCCACATTGACAATCACAGATACCCCACATTGACAATCAGGGATACCCCACATTGACAATCACAGATACCCCACATTGACATTCACAGATACCCCACATTGACAATCAGGGATACCTCACATTGACATTCACAGATGCCCCACATTGACAATCACAGATACCCCACATTGACAATCACAGATACCCCACATTGACATTCACAGATACCCCACATTGACAATCACAGATACCCCACATTGACAATCACAGATACCCCACATTGACAATCAGGGATACCTCACATTGACATTCACAGATGCCCCACATTGACAATCACAGATACCCCACATTGACAATCACAGATACCCCACATTGACATTCACAGATATCCCACATTGACAATCAGGGATGCCCCACATTGACAATCAGGGGTACCCCACATTGACATTCACAGATACCCCACATTGACAATCACAGATACCCCACATTGACAATCAGGGGTACCCCACATTGACAATCACAGATACCCCACATTGACAATCACAGATACCCCACATTGACAATCAGGGATGCCCCACATTGACAATCAGGGGTACCCCACATTGACATTCACAGATACCCCACATTGACAATCACAGATACCCCACATTGACAATCAGGGGTACCCCACATTGACAATCACAGATACCCCACATTGACAATCACAGATACCCCACATTGACAATCAGGGATACCTCACATTGACATTCACAGATACCCCACATTGACAATCAGGGATACCCCACATTGACAATCACAGATACCCCACATTGACAATCACAGATACCCCACATTGACAATCAGGGATACCTCACATTGACATTCACAGATACCCCACATTGACAATCAGGGATACCCCACATTGACAATCACAGATACCCCACATTGACAATCACAGATACCCCACATTGACAATCACAGATACCCCACATTGACAATCAGGGGTACCCCACATTGACTTTCACAGATACCCCACATTGACAATCACAGATACCCCACATTGACAATCAGGGGTACCCCACATTGACAATCACAGATACCTCACATTGACAATCAGGGGTACCCCACATTGACATTCACAGATACCCCACATTGACAATCACAGATACCCCACATTGACAATCACAGATACCCCACATTGACAATCAGGGATACCCCACATTGACATTCACAGATACCCCACATTGACAATCAGGGATACCCCACATTGACAATCACAGATACCCCACATTGACAATCACAGATACCCCACATTGACAATCAGGGATACCCCACATTGACAATCACAGATACCCCACATTGACAATCAGGGATACCTCACATTGACATTCACAGATACCCCACATTGACAATCAGGGATACCTCACATTGACATTCACAGATACCCCACATTGACAATCAGGGATACCCCACATTGACAATCACGGATACCCCACATTGACAATCACAGATACCCCACATTGACAATCAGGGATACCCCACATTGACAATCACAGATACCCCACATTGACAATCACAGATACCCCACATTGACAATCAGGGGTACCCCACATTGACAATCACAGATACCCCACATTGACAATCACAGATACCCCACATTGACAATCAGGGGTACCCCACATTGACAATCACAGATACCCCACATTGACAATCAGGGATACCCCACATTGACAATCACAGATACCCCACATTGACATTCACAGATACCCCACATTGACAATCAGGGATACCCCACATTGACATTCACAGATACCCCACATTGACAATCAGGGATACCCCACATTGACAATCAGGGGTACCCCACATTGACAATCAGGGGTACCTCACATTGACAATCAGGGGTACCTCACATTGACAATCACAGATACCCCACATTGACAATCACAGATACCCCACATTGACAATCACAGATACCCCACATTGACATTCACAGATACCCCACATTGACAATCAGGGATACCCCACATTGACAATCAGGGATACCCCACATTGACATTCACAGATACCCCACATTGACAATCAGGGATACCCCACATTGACATTCACAGATACCCCACATTGACAATCAGGGATACCCCACATTGACAATCAGGGATACCCCACATTGACATTCACAGATACCCCACATTGACAATCACAGATACCCCACATTGACAATCACAGATACCCCACATTGACAATCAGGGATACCCCACATTGACAATCACAAATACCCCACATTGACAATCAGGGGTACCCCACATTGACATTCACAGATACCCCACATTGACAATCAGGGATACCCCACATTGACATTCACAGATACTCCACATTGACAATCACAGATACCCCACATTGACAATCAGGGATACCCCACATTGACATTCACAGATACCCCACATTGACAATCAGGGATACCCCTCATTGACAATCACAGATACCCCACATTGACAATCACAGATACCCCACATTGACAATCAGGGATACCTCACATTGACATTCACAGATACCCCACATTGACAATCAGGGATACCTCACATTGACATTCAAAGATACCCCACATTGACAATCAGGGATACCCCACATTGACAATCACAGATACCCCACATTGACAATCACAGATACCCCACATTGACAATCACAGATACCCCACATTGACAATCAGGGATACCCCACATTGACAATCACAGATACCCCACATTGACAATCACAGATACCCCACATTGACAATCAGGGGTACCCCACATTGACAATCACAGATACCCCACATTGACAATCACAGATACCCCACATTGACAATCAGGGATACCTCACATTGACATTCACAGATACCCCACATTGACAATCAGGGATACCCCACATTGACAATCACAGATACCCCACATTGACAATCACAGATACCCCACATTGACAATCACAGATACCCCACATTGACAATCAGGGATACCCCACATTGACAATCACAGATACCCCACATTGACAATCACAGATACCCCACATTGACAATCAGGGGTACCCCACATTGACAATCACAGATACCCCACATTGACAATCACAGATACCCCACATTGACAATCAGGGGTACCCCACATTGACATTCACAGATACCCCACATTGACAATCACAGATACCCCACATTGACAATCAGGGGTACCCCACATTGACAATCACAGATACCTCACATTGACAATCAGGGGTACCCCACATTGACATTCACAGATACCCCACATTGACAATCACAGATACCCCACATTGACAATCAGGGATACCCCACATTGACATTCACAGATACCCCACATTGACAATCAGGGATACCCCACATTGACAATCACAGATACCCCACATTGACAATCACAGATACCCCACATTGACAATCAGGGATACCTCACATTGACATTCACAGATACCCCACATTGACAATCAGGGATACCCCACATTGACAATCACAGATACCCCACATTGACAATCACAGATACCCCACATTGACAATCACAGATACCCCACATTGACAATCAGGGATACCCCACATTGACAATCACAGATACCCCACATTGACAATCACAGATACCCCACATTGACAATCAGGGGTACCCCACATTGACAATCACAGATACCCCACATTGACAATCACAGATACCCCACATTGACAATCAGGGGTACCCCACATTGACATTCACAGATACCCCACATTGACAATCAGGGATACCCCACATTGACATTCACAGATACCCCACATTGACAATCAGGGATACCTCACATTGACATTCACAGATACCCCACATTGACAATCAGGGATACCCCACATTGACAATCAGGGATACCCCACATTGACATTCACAGATACCCCATATTGACAATCACAGATACCCCACATTGACAATCAGGGATACCCCACATTGACAATCACAGATACCCCACATTGACAATCACAGATACCCCACATTGACAATCAGGGGTACCCCACATTGACAATCACAGATACCCCACATTGACAATCACAGATACCCCACATTGACAATCAGGGATACCTCACATTGACATTCACAGATACCCCACATTGACAATCAGGGATACCCCACATTGACAATCACAGATACCCCACATTGACAATCACAGATACCCCACATTGACAATCACAGATACCCCACATTGACAATCAGGGATACCCCACATTGACAATCACAGATACCCCACATTGACAATCACAGATACCCCACATTGACAATCAGGGGTACCCCACATTGACAATCAGGGATACCCCACATTGACAATCACAGATACCCCACATTGACAATCACAGATACCCCACATTGACAATCAGGGGTACCCCACATTGACAATCACAGATACCCCACATTGACAATCAGGGGTACCCCACATTGACATTCACAGATACCCCACATTGACAATCACAGATACCCCACATTGACAATCAGGGGTACCCCACATTGACAATCACAGATACCTCACATTGACAATCAGGGGTACCCCACATTGACATTCACAGATACCCCACATTGACAATCACAGATACCCCACATTGACAATCAGGGATACCCCACATTGACATTCACAGATACCCCACATTGACAATCAGGGATACCCCACATTGACAATCACAGATACCCCACATTGACAATCACAGATACCCCACATTGACAATCAGGGATACCTCACATTGACATTCACAGATACCCCACATTGACAATCAGGGATACCTCACATTGACATTCACAGATACCCCACATTGACAATCAGGGATACCCCACATTGACAATCACAGATACCCCACATTGACAATCACAGATACCCCACATTGACAATCACAGATACCCCACATTGACAATCACAGGTACCCCACATTGACAATCAGGGATACCCCACATTGACAATCACAGATACCCCACATTGACAATCACAGATACCCCACATTGACAATCAGGGGTACCCCACATTGACAATCACAGATACCCCACATTGACAATCACAGATACCCCACATTGACAATCAGGGGTACCCCACATTGACATTCACAGATACCCCACATTGACAATCAGGGATACCCCACATTGACATTCACAGATACCCCACATTGACAATCAGGGATACCTCACATTGACATTCACAGATACCCCACATTGACAATCAGGGATACCCCACATTGACAATCAGGGATACCCCACATTGACATTCACAGATACCCCACATTGACAATCAGGGGTACCCCACATTGACAATCACAGATACCCCACATTGACAATCACAGATACCCCACATTGACAATCAGGGGTACCCCACATTGACAATCACAGATACCCCACATTGACAATCAGGGGTACCCCACATTGACAATCACAGATACCCCACATTGACAATCAGGGATACCCCACATTGACAATCACAGATACCCCACATTGACATTCACAGATACCCCACATTGACAATCACAGATACCCCACATTGACAATCAGGGGTACCCCACATTGACAATCACAGATACCCCACATTGACAATCAGGGATACCCCACATTGACAATCACAGATACCCCACATTGACATTCACAGATACCCCACATTGACAATCAGGGATACCCCACATTGACATTCACAGATACCCCACATTGACAATCAGGGATACCCCACATTGACAATCAGGGGTACCCCACATTGACAATCAGGGGTACCTCACATTGACAATCAGGGGTACCTCACATTGACAATCACAGATACCCCACATTGACATTCACAGATACCCCACATTGACAATCAGGGATACCCCACATTGACAATCAGGGATACCCCACATTGACATTCACAGATACCCCACATTGACAATCAGGGATACCCCACATTGACATTCACAGATACCCCACATTGACAATCAGGGATACCCCACATTGACAATCAGGGATACCCCACATTGACATTCACAGATACCCCACATTGACAATCACAGATACCCCACATTGACAATCACAGATACCCCACATTGACAATCAGGGATACCCCACATTGACAATCACAAATACCCCACATTGACAATCAGGGGTACCCCACATTGACATTCACAGATACCCCACATTGACAATCAGGGATACCCCACATTGACATTCACAGATACCCCACATTGACAATCAGGGATACCCCACATTGACAATCACAAATACCCCACATTGACAATCAGGGGTACCCCACATTGACATTCACAGATACCCCACATTGACAATCACAGATACCCCACATTGACAATCACAGATACCCCACATTGACAATCACAGATACCCCACATTGACAATCACAGATACCCCACATTGACAATCACAGATACCCCACATTGACAATCAGGGATACCTCACATTGACATTCACAGATGCCCCACATTGACAATCACAGATACCCCACATTGACAATCACAGATACCCCACATTGACATTCACAG
This sequence comes from Heterodontus francisci, assembly GCF_036365525.1. NCBI lineage: Eukaryota > Metazoa > Chordata > Chondrichthyes > Heterodontiformes > Heterodontidae > Heterodontus > Heterodontus francisci. Next base: position 20,392,366 of record NC_090416.1, read on the forward strand.
ATACCCCACATTGACAATCACAGATACCCCACATTGACAATCACAGATACCCCACATTGACAATCAGGGATACCTCACATTGACATTCACAGATGCCCCACATTGACAATCACAGATACCCCACATTGACAATCACAGATACCCCACATTGACATTCACAGATACCCCACATTGACAATCAGGGATGCCCCACATTGACAATCAGGGGTACCCCACATTGACATTCACAGATACCCCACATTGACAATCACAGATACCCCACATTGACAATCAGGGGTACCCCACATTGACAATCACAGATACCCCACATTGACAATCACAGATACCCCACATTGACAATCAGGGATGCCCCACATTGACAATCAGGGGTACCCCACATTGACATTCACAGATACCCCACATTGACAATCACAGATACCCCACATTGACAATCAGGGGTACCTCACATTGACATTCACAGATACCCCACATTGACAATCAGGGATACCCCACATTGACAATCACAGATACCCCACATTGACAATCACAAATACCCCACATTGACAATCAGGGATACCTCACATTGACATTCACAGATACCCCACATTGACAATCAGGGATACCCCACATTGACAATCACAGATACCCCACATTGACAATCACAGATACCCCACATTGACAATCAGGGATACCTCACATTGACATTCACAGATACCCCACATTGACAATCAGGGATACCCCACATTGACAATCACAGATACCCCACATTGACAATCACAGATACCCCACATTGACAATCACAGATACCCCACATTGACAATCAGGGGTACCCCACATTGACATTCACAGATACCCCACATTGACAATCACAGATACCCCACATTGACAATCAGGGGTACCCCACATTGACAATCACAGATACCTCACATTGACAATCAGGGGTACCCCACATTGACATTCACAGATACCCCACATTGACAATCACAGATACCCCACATTGACAATCAGGGATACCCCACATTGACATTCACAGATACCCCACATTGACAATCAGGGATACCCCACATTGACAATCACAGATACCCCACATTGACAATCACAGATACCCCACATTGACAATCAGGGATACCCCACATTGACAATCACAGATACCCCACATTGACAATCAGGGATACCTCACATTGACATTCACAGATACCCCACATTGACAATCAGGGATACCTCACATTGACATTCACAGATACCCCACATTGACAATCAGGGATACCCCACATTGACAATCACAGATACCCCACATTGACAATCACAGATACCCCACATTGACAATCACAGATACCCCACATTGACAATCAGGGATACCCCACATTGACAATCACAGATACCCCACATTGACAATCACAGATACCCCACATTGACAATCAGGGGTACCCCACATTGACAATCACAGATACCCCACATTGACAATCACAGATACCCCACATTGACAATCAGGGGTACCCCACATTGACATTCACAGATACCCCACATTGACAATCAGGGATACCCCACATTGACATTCACAGATACCCCACATTGACAATCAGGGATACCTCACATTGACATTCACAGATACCCCACATTGACAATCAGGGATACCTCACATTGACATTCACAGATACCCCACATTGACAATCAGGGATACCCCACATTGACATTCACAGATACCCCACATTGACAATCAGGGGTACCCCACATTGACAATCACAGATACCCCACATTGACAATCACAGATACCCCACATTGACAATCAGGGGTACCCCACATTGACAATCACAGATACCCCACATTGACAATCACAGATACCCCACATTGACAATCAGGGGTACCCCACATTGACAATCACAGATACCCCACATTGACAATCAGGGATACCCCGCATTGACAATCACAGATACCCCACATTGACATTCACAGATACCCCACATTGACAATCACAGATACCCCACATTGACAATCAGGGGTACCCCACATTGACAATCACAGATACCCCACATTGACAATCAGGGATACCCCACATTGACAATCACAGATACCCCACATTGACATTCACAGATACCCCACATTGACAATCAGGGATACCCCACATTGACATTCACAGATACCCCACATTGACAATCAGGGATACCCCACATTGACAATCAGGGGTACCCCACATTGACAATCAGGGGTACCTCACATTGACAATCAGGGGTACCTCACATTGACAATCACAGATACCCCACATTGACAATCACAGATACCCCACATTGACAATCACAGATACCCCACATTGACATTCACAGATACCCCACATTGACAATCAGGGATACCCCACATTGACAATCAGGGATACCCCACATTGACATTCACAGATACCCCACATTGACAATCAGGGATACCCCACATTGACATTCACAGATACCCCACATTGACAATCAGGGATACCCCACATTGACAATCAGGGATACCCCACATTGACATTCACAGATACCCCACATTGACAATCACAGATACCCCACATTGACAATCACAGATACCCCACATTGACAATCAGGGATACCCCACATTGACAATCACAAATACCCCACATTGACAATCAGGGGTACCCCACATTGACATTCACAGATACCCCACATTGACAATCAGGGATACCCCACATTGACATTCACAGATACCCCACATTGACAATCAGGGATACCCCACATTGACAATCACAAATACCCCACATTGACAATCAGGGGTACCCCACATTGACATTCACAGATACCCCACATTGACAATCACAGATACCCCACATTGACAATCACAGATACCCCACATTGACAATCAGGGATACCTCACATTGACATTCACAGATGCCCCACATTGACAATCACAGATACCCCACATTGACAATCACAGATACCCCACATTGACAATCAGGGATACCTCACATTGACAATCACAGATACCCCACATTGACAATCACAGATACCCCACATTGACAATCACAGATACCCCACATTGACAATCACAGATGCCCCACATTGACAATCACAGATACCCCACATTGACAATCACAGATACCCCACATTGACAATCACAGATACCCCACATTGACAATCAGGGATACCTCACATTGACATTCACAGATGCCCCACATTGACAATCACAGATACCCCACATTGACAATCACAGATACCCCACATTGACATTCACAGATACCCCACATTGACAATCACAGATACCCCACATTGACAATCACAGATACCCCACATTGACAATCAGGGATACCTCACATTGACATTCACAGATGCCCCACATTGACAATCACAGATACCCCACATTGACAATCACAGATACCCCACATTGACATTCACAGATACCCCACATTGACAATCAGGGATGCCCCACATTGACAATCAGGGGTACCCCACATTGACATTCACAGATACCCCACATTGACAATCACAGATACCCCACATTGACAATCACAGATACCCCACATTGACAATCAGGGATGCCCCACATTGACAATCAGGGGTACCCCACATTGACATTCACAGATACCCCACATTGACAATCACAGATACCCCACATTGACAATCAGGGGTACCCCACATTGACAATCACAGATACCCCACATTGACAATCACAGATACCCCACATTGACAATCAGGGATACCTCACATTGACATTCACAGATACCCCACATTGACAATCAGGGATACCCCACATTGACAATCACAGATACCCCACATTGACAATCACAGATACCCCACATTGACAATCAGGGATACCTCACATTGACATTCACAGATACCCCACATTGACAATCAGGGATACCCCACATTGACAATCACAGATACCCCACATTGACAATCACAGATACCCCACATTGACAACCAGGGATACCTCACATTGACATTCACAGATACCCCACATTGACAATCAGGGATACCCCACATTGACAATCAGGGATACCCCACATTGACAATCACAGATACCCCACATTGACAATCAGGGATACCTCACATTGACATTCACAGATACCCCACATTGACAATCAGGGATACCCCACATTGACAATCACAGATGCCCCACATTGACAATCACAGATACCCCACATTGACAATCACAGATACCCCACATTGACAATCAGGGATACCTCACATTGACATTTACAGATACCCCACATTGACAATCACAGATACCCCACTTGACAATCACAGATACCCCACATTGACAATCAGGGATACCCCACATTGACAATCACAGATACCCCACATTGACAATCAGGGGTACCCCACATTGACAATCACAGATACCCCACATTGACAATCACAGATACCCCACATTGACAATCAGGGGTACCCCACATTGACATTCACAGATACCCCACATTGACAATCAGGGATACCCCACATTGACATTCACAGATACCCCACATTGACAATCAGGGATACCTCACATTGACATTCACAGATACCCCACATTGACAATCACAGATACCCCACATTGACAATCAGGGGTACCCCACATTGACAATCACAGATACCCCACATTGATAATCACAGATACCCCACATTGACAATCACAGATACCCCACATTGACAATCAGGGATGCCCCACATTGACAATCAGGGGTACCCCACATTGACATTCACAGATACCCCACATTGACAATCAGGGGTACCCCACATTGACAATCACAGATACCCCACATTGACAATCACAGATACCCCACATTGACAATCAGGGATACCTCACATTGACATTCACAGATACCCCACATTGACAATCAGGGATACCCCACATTGACAATCACAGATACCCCACATTGACAATCACAGATACCCCACATTGACAATCACAGATACCTCACATTGACAATCAGGGGTACCCCACATTGACATTCACAGATACCCCACATTGACAATCACAGATACCCCACATTGACAATCAGGGGTACCCCACATTGACAATCACAGATACCCCACATTGACAATCACAGATACCTCACATTGACAATCACAGATACCCCACATTGACAATCACAGATACCTCACATTGACAATCACAGATATCCCACATTGACAATCACAGATACCCCACATTGACAATCACAGATACCTCACATTGACAATCACAGATACCCCACATTGACAATCACAGATACCCCACATTGACAATCAGGGATACCTCACATTGACATTCACAGATACCCCACATTGACAATCACAGATACCCCACTTGACAATCACAGATACCCCACATTGACAATCAGGGATACCCCACATTGACAATCACAGATACCCCACATTGACAATCACAGATACCCCACATTGACAATCAGGGGTACCCCACATTGACAATCACAGATACCCCACATTGACAATCACAGATACCCCACATTGACAATCAGGGGTACCCCACATTGACATTCACAGATACCCCACATTGACAATCAGGGATACCCCACATTGACATTCACAGCTACCCCACATTGACAATCAGGGATACCTCACATTGACATTCACAGATACCCCACATTGACAATCAGGGATACCCCACATTGACAATCAGGGATACCCCACATTGACAATCACAGATGCCCCACATTGACAATCACAGATACCCCACATTGACAATCACAGATACCCCACATTGACAATCAGGGATACCTCACATTGACATTCACAGATACCCCACATTGACAATCACAGATACCTCACATTGACAATCACAGATACCCCACATTGACATTCACAGATACCCCACATTGACAATCACAGATACCCCACATTGACAATCAGGGGTACCCCACATTGACAATCACAGATACCCCACATTGACAATCACAGATACCCCACATTGACAATCAGGGATACCCCACATTGACAATCACAGATACCCCACATTGACAATCACAGATACCCCACATTGACAATCAGGGATACCTCACATTGACATTCACAGATACCCCACATTGACAATCAGGGATACCCCACATTGACAATCACAGATACCCCACATTGACAATCACAGATACCCCACATTGACAATCACAGATACCCCACATTGACAATCAGGGATACCCCACATTGACAATCACAGATACCCCACATTGACAATCACAGATACCCCACATTGACATTCACAGATACCCCACATTGACAATCACAGATACCCCACATTGACAATCAGGGATACCCCACATTGACAATCAGGGATACCCCACATTGACAATCACAGATACCCCACATTGACAATCAGGGATACCTCACATTGACATTCACAGATACCCCACATTGACAATCAGGGATACCCCACATTGACAATCACAGATGCCCCACATTGACAATCACAGATACCCCACATTGACAATCACAGATACCCCACATTGACAATCAGGGATACCTCACATTGACATTCACAGATACCCCACATTGACAATCAGGGATACCCCACATTGACAATCAGGGATACCCCACATTGACAATCACAGATACCCCACATTGACAATCACAGATACCCCACATTGACAATCAGGGATACCTCACATTGACATTCACAGATACCCCACATTGACAATCACAGATACCCCACTTGACAATCACAGATACCCCACATTGACAATCAGGGATACCCCACATTGACAATCACAGATACCCCACATTGACAATCACAGATACCCCACATTGACAATCAGGGGTACCCCACATTGACAATCACAGATACCCCACTTGACAATCACAGATACCCCACATTGACAATCACAGATACCCCACATTGACAATCAGGGATACCTCACATTGACATTCACAGATACCCCACATTGACAATCAGGGATACCTCACATTGACAATCACAGATACCCCACATTGACAATCACAGATACCCCACATTGACAATCACAGATACCCCACATTGACAATCAGGGATACCTCACATTGACATTCACAGATACCCCACATTGACAATCAGGGATGCCCCACATTGACAATCACAGATACCCCACATTGACAATCACAGATACCCCACATTGACAATCAGGGATACCTCACATTGACATTCACAGATACCCCACATTGACAATCAGGGATACCCCACATTGACAATCACAGATACCCCACATTGACAATCACAGATACCCCACATTGACAATCAGGGATACCTCACATTGACATTCACAGATACCCCACATTGACAATCACAGATACCCCACTTGACAATCACAGATACCCCACATTGACAATCAGGGATACCCCACATTGACAATCACAGATACCCCACATTGACAATCAGGGGTACCCCACATTGACAATCACAGATACCCCACATTGACAATCAGGGGTACCCCACATTGACAATCACAGATACCCCACATTGACAATCACAGATACCCCACATTGACAATCAGGGGTACCCCACATTGACATTCACAGATACCCCACATTGACAATCAGGGATACCCCACATTGACATTCACAGATACCCCACATTAAACTGTTTAAATTCCCCTGGCTCTTTAATCAGTACATTTTAGTCCTAACTACAAGTTAACAGCTAGTTTAATGTTAGCTGGGCCCACTGCCCTCTCCCAGCCATACCTGCTCTTTGCTTTCTTCATTGAGCACTGAATTTTGCTGAAATTGACATCCAGTTTTCGGGATATAGTTCTCTACAGGACAAAATTGTAAAGTACAGCTGGTGATATTCTGATCTTCTATCCTGTTGTCTACATTGTCCAGAGTGTCCGCGGCCAGGGTGTGCGCTAAGTCCAGTGCAGAGAAGCAGAGAGGAAGAAGCAGCAGAACCCTAGGGTAATAAGACCGAGTACAGAGGGGAAGCATTGGGAAAAACCCCGAACACATAAAAAGCCACGACCCGGCCCCAGTTGACTCCATCGCGGAACGGCTCCTTGGCCACAACTTCAAAGCGCCCGCGGGAGATGTGCGGCTTGTAGCACATCTACAGAGCAATGTTGGTGAATTCCTGCTGATACTGGCGCCCGAGGCTGTCGACCACCTCCTAGAGGACGTGGATGAGCTTTCCCAGCGTCGATGGTGGGAACTGATAAAATGGTTTATTACCTGCACCCCCTTCCCCGCCCCCTTCCCAGCTCCCCCCTCCCAGCTCACCCCCCTGCACCCTCTTCCCCCACCGCCTCCCCCCTCGCAACCCCTTCCCAGCTCACCCCCCCGCACCCTCTTCCCCCACCCCCTCCCCCCTCGCAACCCCTTCCCAGCTCACCCCCCTGCACCCTCTTCCCCCACCCCCTCCCCCCTCGCAACCCCTTCCCAGCTCACCCCCCCGCACCCTCTTCCCCCACCCCCTCCCCCCTCACAACCCCTTCCCAGCTCACCCCCCCGCACCCTCTTCCCCCATCCCCTCCCCCCTCGCAACCCCTTCCCAGTTCACCCCCCCGCACCCTCTTCCCCCACCCCCTCCCCCCTCACAACCCCTTCCCAGCTCACCCCCCCGCACCCTCTTCCCCCATCCCCTCCCCCCTCGCAACCCCTTCCCAGCTCACCCCACCTCGCACCCTCTTCTCCCTGCACCCCCTTCCCCTGCAACCCCCCCCCCCACCCCTCTACAGCCCCCTTCCCAGCTCCCCCTTGCACCCCCTTCCCTCCACCCCTCCCCCTCGCAACACCTCCACCCACCGGCATCCACCTACCCCTGTGTAGGGGCCCTAACAACCCCACTGCCTTGTGGGCGTCTCAGGAGAGACCAAGGCTGAGGGAGTAAACCCTAACAGAAAATCCGGAGCGGAACCCCGTAGGCGGTCATGTGTCACCTTTGGCATGTTTCCGGCAGTTCCTGCAGCCATACTGGTGCCAAACGTCGTGCTCTGCACTCCTTTGGACCCCACCAGGAAGGCCAAGAGGGGGGTTTTGACGCTTGGGCAACTCACAACCTCCATACATCCGCCCAGGTATGTGCCATGGAGAGGTCACTCCGTAGTCACCTCACAGAGACTGAAACAACACGGAAGGCAGCAGTTACGGGTTATAAGTCCAGCTCAATTGGCGTAGAGATTGGGCGCCACATGTTGCCTTTGTCGGTGGGAGAGGTCATCGCATCTCACTGGACAGCTACCGCCCGCCTCAAACCGGGCAGCCCCCAGTCAGTGAGGTTCTGTCCCGCCACAGTCCACCTGCTTCAGTGGGTGCTTGGAGCTCAGGGTCATTGCCTGACAAGTGGACTGCAACACCGCCCCAAACAGCACGACCAAAAAAAGGAAAGAAGGTACCAAACCTTCGTTTTGCAAGCTGGAACGTCAGAACTATGTGTCCTGGCCTGTCGGAAGACCTTACACAAATCAACGATTCTCGGAAGACCGCCATCATTAACAATGAGCTCAGTAGACTCAATGTGGACATTGCAGCACTTCAGGAGACACGCCTCCCTGCGAGCGGATCTCTAAGAGAGCAAGACTACACCTTCTTCTGGAAGGGTAGGGATCCTGAAGAACCAAGACAGCATGGAGTGGGCTTCGCCATCAGAAACTCTTTGCTCAGCATGATAGAGCCTCCCTCAAATGGCTCGGAACGCATATTGTCCATCCGTCTGTTCACCGCCTCTGGTCCAGTACACCTACTCAGCATCTATGCTCGAACACTCTGCTCCCCACCTGAAACTAAAGACCAGTTCTACGAGGAGCTCCGTAATATCATTAGTAGCATCCCCAACACCGAACATCTGTTCCTGCTGGGGGACTTTAATGCCAGGGTTGGGGCCGACCATGACTCATGGCCCTCCTGCCTTGGGGGCTATGGCATTGGAAGGATGAATGAGAATGGACAGAGACTGCTTGAGTTGTGTACTTATCATAACCTCTGCATCACCAACTCATTCTTTCACACTAAACCCTGTCACCAGGTTTCTTGGAGGCACCCAAGATCACGTCGTTGGCACCAGCTAGACCTCATCGTCACAAGGCGAGCTGCCTTAAACAGTGTTCAAATCACACACAGCTTCCACAGTGTGGACTGCGACACCGACCACTCCCTGGTGTGCAGCAAGGTTAGCCTCAAACCAAAGAAGCTGAATCACTCCAAGCAGAAGGGCCGCCCGCGCATCAACACTAGCAGAATTTCTCATCCACAGCTGTTACGCAAGTTTCTAAATTCACTTGAAAAAGCCCTTCAAAACATTCCTGCAGGGGATGCAGAGACCAAGTGGGCCCACATCAGAGACGCCATCTATGACTCAGCAATGACCACCTATGGCAATTGTGTGCAGACTGGTTTCAATCTCACATTGAAGAGCTGGAACCTGTCATAGCCACTAAGCGCATTGCACTGTTGAACTACAAGAAAGCCCCCAGCGAGTTAACATCCGTAGCACTTAAAGCTGCCAGAAGTGCTGCACAAAGAACAGCCAGGCGCTACGCAAATGACTACTGGCAACACCTATGCAGTCATATTCAGCTGGCCTCTGACACCGGAAACATCAGAGGAATGTATGATGGCATTAAGAGAGCTTTTGGGACAACCATCAGGAAGATCGCCCCCCTCAAATCTAAATCAGGGGACACGATCACTGACCAATACAAGCAAATGGACCTCTGGGTTGAGCACTGCCTAGAACTGTACTCCAGGGAGAATGTTGTCACTGAGACTGCCCTCAATGCAGCCCAGTCTCTGCCAGTCATGGATGAGCTGGACGTACAGCCAACCAAATCGGAACTCAGTGATGCCATTGATTCTATAGCCCACGGAAAAGCCCCTGGGAAGGACAGCATTACCCCTGAAATAATCAAGAGTGCCAAGCCTGCTATACTCTCAGCATTCCATGAACTGCTTTGCCTGTGCTGGGACGAGGGAGCAGTACCACAGGACATGCGCGATGCCAATATCATCACCCTCTATAAGAACAAGGGTGACCGCGGTGACTGCAACAACTACTGTGGAATCTCCCTGCTCAGCATAGTGGGGAAAGTCTTTGCTCGAGTCGCTTTAAACAGGCTCCAGAAGCTGGCTGAGCGCGTCTACCCTGAGGCACAGTGTGGCTTTCGAGCAGAGAGATCCACCAGTGACATGCTGTTCTCCCTTCATCAGATACAGGAGAAATACCGTGGACAACAGATGCCCCTCTACATTGCTTTCATTGATCTCACCAAAGCCTTTGACCTCGTCAGCAGACGTGGTCTCTTCAGACTACTAGAAAAGATTGGATGTCCACCAAAGCTACTAAGTATCATCACCTCATTCCATGACAATATGAAAGGCACAATTCAACATGGTGGCTCCTCATCAGACCCCTTTCCTATCCTGAGTGGCGTGAAACAGGGCTGTGTTCTCGCACCCACACTTTTTGGGATTTTCTTCTCCCTGCTGCTTTCACATGCGTTCAAGTCCTCTGAAGAAGGAATTTTCCTCCACACAAGATCAGGTAGTAGGTTGTTCAACCTTGCCCGTCTAAGAGCGAAGTCCAAAGTACAGAAAGTCCTCATCAGGGAACTCCTCTTTGCTGACGACGCTGCTTTAACATCTCACACTGAAGAGTGTCTGCAGAGTCTCATCGACAGGTTTGCGGCTGCTGCAATGAATTTGGCCGAACCATCAGCCTCAAGAAAACGAACATCATGGGGCAGGATGTCAGAAATGCTCCATCCATCAATATTGGTGACCACGCTCTGGAAGTGGTTCAAGAGTTCACTTACCTAGGCTCAACTATCACCAGTAACCTGTCTCTAGATGCAGAAATCAACAAGCGCATGGGAAAGGCTTCCACTGCTATGTCCAGACCGGCCAAGAGAGAGTGGGAAAATGGCGCACTGACACGGAACACAAAAGTCCGAGTGTATCAAACCTGTGTCCTCAGTACCTTGCTCTATGGCAGCGAGGCCTGGACAACGTATGTCAGCCAAGAGCGACGTCTCAATTCATTCCATCTTCGCTGCCTCCGGAGAATCCTTGGCATCAGGTGGCAGGACCGTATCTCCAACACAGAAGTCCTCGAGGCGGCCAACATCCCCAGCTTGTACACACTACTGAGTCAGCGGCGCTTGAGATGGCTTGGCCATGTGAGCCGCATGGAAGATGGCAGGATCCCTAAAGACACATTGTACAGCGAGCTCGACACTGGTATTAGACCCATCGGCCGTCCTTGTCTCCGCTTTAAAGACGTCTGCAAACGCGACATGAAGTCCTGTGACATAGATCACAAGTCATGGGAGTCCGTTGCCAGTGATCGCCAGAGCTGGCGGGCAGCCATAAAGGCGGGGCTAAAGTGTGGCGAGTCGAAGAGACTTAGCAGTTGGCAGGAAAAAAGACAGAAGCGCAAGGAGAGAGCCAACTGTGTAACAGCCCCGACAAACAAATTTCTCTGCAGCATCTGTGGAAGAGTCTGTCACTCTAGAATTGGCCTTTATAGCCACTCCAGGCGCTGCTTCACAAACCACTGACCACCTCCAGGCGCTTACCCATTGTCTCTCGAGACAAGGAGGCCAAAGAATATAGGACAGTGAGTGACCACCACCTGTTACTAAGAGAGTGGACACTGAGTGACCATGTCTGTTACTGTGAGAGTGGACACTGAGTGACCATGTCTGTTACTGTGAGAGTGGACAGTGAGTGACCACCACCTGTTACTGTGAGAGTGGACACTGAGTGACCATGTCTGTTACTGTGAGAGTGGACACTGAGTGACCATGTTGTTACTGTGAGAGTGGACAGTGAGTGACCACCACCTGTTACTGTGAGAGTGGACAGTGAGTGACCAGTGTCTGTTACTGTGAGAGTGGACACTGAGTGACCATGTCTGTTACTGTGAGAGTGGACAGTGAGTGACCACCATCTGTTACTGTGAGAGTGGACACTGAGTGACCACCATATGTTACTGTGAGAGTGGACAGTGAGTGACCACCATATGTTACTGTGAGAGTGGACAGTGAGTGACCACCAGCTGTTACTGTGAGAGTGGACAGTGAGTGACCACCACCTGTTACTGTGAGAGTGGACACTGAGTGACCATGTCTGTTACTGTGAGAGTGGACACTGAGTGACCATGTCTGTTACTGTGAGAGTGGACACTGAGTGACCACCATCTGTTACTGTGAGAGTGGACACTGAGTGACCACCATCAGTTACTGTGAGAGTGGACACTGAGTGACCATGTCTGTTACTGTGAGAGTGGACACTGAGTGACCATGTCTGTTACTGTGAGAGTGGACAGTGAGTGACCACCATCTGTTACTGTGAGAGTGGACAGTGAATGACCACCATCTGTTACTGTGAGAGTGGACAGTGAGTGACCACCACCTGTTACTGTGAGAGTGGACAGTGAATGACCACCATCTGTTACTGTGAGAGTGGACAGTGAGTGACCACCATCTGTTACTGTGAGAGTGGACACTGAGTGACCATGTCTGTTAAAGTGAGAGTGGACAGTGAGTGACCACCATCTGTTACTAAGAGAGTGGACACTGAGTGACCATGTCTGTTACTGTGAGAGTGGACACTGAGTGACCATGTCTGTTACTGTGAGAGTGGACAGTGAGTGACCACCACCTGTTACTGTGAGAGTGGACACTGAGTGACCATGTCTGTTACTGTGAGAGTGGACACTGAGTGACCATGTTGTTACTGTGAGAGTGGACAGTGAGTGACCACCACCTGTTACTGTGAGAGTGGACAGTGAGTGACCAGTGTCTGTTACTGTGAGAGTGGACACTGAGTGACCATGTCTGTTACTGTGAGAGTGGACAGTGAGTGACCACCATCTGTTACTGTGAGAGTGGACACTGAGTGACCACCATCTGTTACTGTGAGAGTGGACAGTGAGTGACCACCATATGTTACTGTGAGAGTGGACAGTGAGTGACCACCAGCTGTTACTGTGAGAGTGGACAGTGAGTGACCACCACCTGTTACTGTGAGAGTGGACACTGAGTGACCATGTCTGTTACTGTGAGAGTGGACACTGAGTGACCATGTCTGTTACTGTGAGAGTGGACACTGAGTGACCACCATCTGTTACTGTGAGAGTGGACACTGAGTGACCACCATCAGTTACTGTGAGAGTGGACACTGAGTGACCATGTCTGTTACTGTGAGAGTGGACACTGAGTGACCATGTCTGTTACTGTGAGAGTGGACAGTGAGTGACCACCATCTGTTACTGTGAGAGTGGACAGTGAATGACCACCATCTGTTACTGTGAGAGTGGACAGTGAGTGACCACCACCTGTTACTGTGAGAGTGGACAGTGAATGACCACCATCTGTTACTGTGAGAGTGGACAGTGAGTGACCACCATCTGTTACTGTGAGAGTGGACACTGAGTGACCATGTCTGTTACTGTAAGAGTGGACAGTGAGTGACCACCATCTGTTACTGTGAGAGTGGACAGTGAGTGACCACCATCTGTTACTGTGAGAGTGGACACTGAGTGACCATGTCTGTTACTGTGAGAGTGGACAGTGAGTGACCACCATCTGTTACTGTGAGAGTGGACACTGAGTGACCATGTCTGTTACTGTGAGAGTGGACAGTGAGTTACCACCACCTGTTACTGTGAGAGTGGACACTGAGTGACCATGTCTGTTACTGTGAGAGTGGACACTGAGTGACCATGTCTGTTACTGTGAGAGTGGACAGTGAGTGACCACCACCTGTTACTGTGAGAGTGGACACTGAGTGACCATGTCTGTTACTGTGAGAGTGGACACTGAGTGACCATGTTGTTACTGTGAGAGAAACAGTGAGTGACCACCACCTGTTACTGTGAGAGTGGACAGTGAGTGACCAGTGTCTGTTACTGTGAGAGTGGACAGTGAGTGACCATGTCTGTTACTGTGAGAGTGGACAGTGAGTGACCACCATCTGTTACTGTGAGAGTGGACACTGAGTGACCACCATATGTTACTGTGAGAGTGGACAGTGAGTGACCACCATATGTTACTGTGAGAGTGGACAGTGAGTGACCACCAGCTGTTACTGTGAGAGTGGACAGTGAGTGACCACCACCTGTTACTGTGAGAGTGGACACTGAGTGACCATGTCTGTTACTGTGAGAGTGGACACTGAGTGACCACCATATGTTACTGTGAGAGTGGACAGTGAGTGACCACCAGCTGTTACTGTGAGAGTGGACAGTGAGTGACCACCACCTGTTACTGTGAGAGTGGACACTGAGTGACCATGTCTGTTACTGTGAGAGTGGACACTGAGTGACCATGTCTGTTACTGTGAGAGTGGACACTGAGTGACCACCATCTGTTACTGTGAGAGTGGACACTGAGTGACCACCATCAGTTACTGTGAGAGTGGACACTGAGTGACCATGTCTGTTACTGTGAGAGTGGACACTGAGTGACCATGTCTGTTACTGTGAGAGTGGACAGTGAGTGACCACCATCTGTTACTGTGAGAGTGGACAGTGAATGACCACCATCTGTTACTGTGAGAGTGGACAGTGAGTGACCACCACCTGTTACTGTGAGAGTGGACAGTGAATGACCACCATCTGTTACTGTGAGAGTGGACAGTGAGTGACCACCATCTGTTACTGTGAGAGTGGACACTGAGTGACCATGTCTGTTACTGTAAGAGTGGACAGTGAGTGACCACCATCTGTTACTGTGAGAGTGGACAGTGAGTGACCACCATCTGTTACTGTGAGAGTGGACACTGAGTGACCATGTCTGTTACTGTGAGAGTGGACAGTGAGTGACCACCATCTGTTACTGTGAGAGTGGACACTGAGTGACCATGTCTGTTACTGTGAGAGTGGACAGTGAGTTACCACCACCTGTTACTGTGAGAGTGGACACTGAGTGACCATGTCTGTTACTGTGAGAGTGGACACTGAGTGACCATGTCTGTTACTGTGAGAGTGGACAGTGAGTGACCACCATCTGTTACTGTGAGAGTGGACACTGAGTGACCATGTCTGTTACTGTGAGAGTGGACACTGAGTGACCACCAGCTGTTGCTGTGAGAGTGGACAGTGAGTGACCATGTCTGTTACTGTGAGAGTGGACAGTGAGTGACCACCACCTGTTACTGTGAGAGTGGACACTGAGTGACCATGTCTGTTACTGTGAGAGTGGACACTGAGTGACCACCATCTGTTACTGTGAGAGTGGACAGTGAGTGACCATGTCTGTTACTGTGAGAGTGGACACTGAGTGACCATGTCTGTTACTGTGAGAGTGGACACTGAGTGACCACCATCTGTTACTGTGAGAGTGGACACTGAGTGACCATGTCTGTTACTGTGAGAGTGGACACTGAGTGACCATGTCTGTTACTGTGAGAGTGGACAGTGAGTGACCACCATCTGTTACTGTGAGAGTGGACACTGAGTGACCATGTCTGTTACTGTGAGAGCGGACAGTGAGTGACCACCATCTGTTACTGTGAGAGTGGACAGTGAGTGACCACCAGCTGTTACTGTGAGAGTGGACACTGAGTGACCACCATCTGTTACTGTGAGAGTGGACACTGAGTGACCACCAGCTGTTACTGTGAGAGTGGACACTGAGTGACCATGTCTGTTACTGTGAGAGTGGACAGTGAGTGACCACCATCTGTTACTGTGAGAGTGGACAGTGAGTGACCACCATCTGTTACTGTGAGAGTGGACACTGAGTGACCATGTCTGTTACTGTGAGAGTGGACACTGAGTGACCATGTCTGTTACTGTGAGAGTGGACACTGAGTGATCACCATCTGTTACTGTGAGAGTGGACACTGAGTGACCATGTCTGTTACTGTGAGAGTGGACACTGAGTGACCATGTCTGTTACTGTGAGAGTGGGCACTGAGTGACCATGTCTGTTACTGTGAGAGTGGACAGTGAGTGACCACCATATGTTACTGTGAGAGTGGACAGTGAGTGACCACCATCTGTTACTGTGAGAGTGGACAGTGAGTGACCACCATCTGTTACTGTGAGAGTGGACACTGACTGACCATGTCTGTTACTGTGAGAGTGGACACTGAGTGACCACCATCTGTTACTGTGAGAGTGGACAGTGAGTGACCATGTCTGTTACTGTGAGAGTGGACACTGAGTGACCATGTCTGTGACTGTGAGAGTGGACAGTGAGTGACCACCATCTGTTACTGTGAGAGTGGACAGTGAGTGACCACCATATGTTACTGTGAGAGTGGACACTGAGTGACCACCATCTGTTACTGTGAGAGTGGACACTGAGTGACCATGTCTGTTACTGTGAGAGTGGACAATGAGTGACCATGTCTGTGACTGTGAGAGTGGACAGTGAGTGACCACCATCTGTTTCTGTGAGAGTGGACAGTGAGTGACCACCATATGTTACTGTGCTAGTGGACAGTGAGTGACCACCATCTGTTACTGTGAGAGTGGACACTGAGTGACCACCATCTGTTACTGTGAGAGTGGACACTGAGTGACCATGTCTGTTACTGTGAGAGTGGACAGTGAGTGACCACCATCTGTTACTGTGAGAGTGGACACTGAGTGACCATGTCTGTTACTGTGAGAGTGGACAGTGAGTTACCACCACCTGTTACTGTGAGAGTGGACACTGAGTGACCATGTCTGTTACTGTGAGAGTGGACACTGAGTGACCATGTCTGTTACTGTGAGAGTGGACAGTGAGTGACCACCATCTGTTACTGTGAGAGTGGACACTGAGTGACCATGTCTGTTACTGTGAGAGTGGACACTGAGTGACCACCAGCTGTTGCTGTGAGAGTGGACAGTGAGTGACCATGTCTGTTACTGTGAGAGTGGACAGTGAGTGACCACCACCTGTTACTGTGAGAGTGGACACTGAGTGACCATGTCTGTTACTGTGAGAGTGGACACTGAGTGACCACCATCTGTTACTGTGAGAGTGGACAGTGAGTGACCATGTCTGTTACTGTGAGAGTGGACACTGAGTGACCATGTCTGTTACTGTGAGAGTGGACACTGAGTGACCACCATCTGTTACTGTGAGAGTGGACACTGAGTGACCATGTCTGTTACTGTGAGAGTGGACACTGAGTGACCATGTCTGTTACTGTGAGAGTGGACAGTGAGTGACCACCATCTGTTACTGTGAGAGTGGACACTGAGTGACCATGTCTGTTACTGTGAGAGTGGACAGTGAGTGACCACCATCTGTTACTGTGAGAGTGGACAGTGAGTGACCACCAGCTGTTACTGTGAGAGTGGACACTGAGTGACCACCATCTGTTACTGTGAGAGTGGACACTGAGTGACCACCAGCTGTTACTGTGAGAGTGGACACTGAGTGACCATGTCTGTTACTGTGAGAGTGGACAGTGAGTGACCACCATCTGTTACTGTGAGAGTGGACAGTGAGTGACCACCATCTGTTACTGTGAGAGTGGACACTGAGTGACCATGTCTGTTACTGTGAGAGTGGACACTGAGTGATCACCATCTGTTACTGTGAGAGTGGACACTGAGTGACCATGTCTGTTACTGTGAGAGTGGACACTGAGTGACCATGTCTGTTACTGTGAGAGTGGGCACTGAGTGACCATGTCTGTTACTGTGAGAGTGGACAGTGAGTGACCACCATATGTTACTGTGAGAGTGGACAGTGAGTGACCACCATCTGTTACTGTGAGAGTGGACAGTGAGTGACCACCATCTGTTACTGTGAGAGTGGACACTGACTGACCATGTCTGTTACTGTGAGAGTGGACACTGAGTGACCACCATCTGTTACTGTGAGAGTGGACAGTGAGTGACCATGTCTGTTACTGTGAGAGTGGACACTGAGTGACCATGTCTGTGACTGTGAGAGTGGACAGTGAGTGACCACCATCTGTTACTGTGAGAGTGGACAGTGAGTGACCACCATATGTTACTGTGAGAGTGGACACTGAGTGACCACCATCTGTTACTGTGAGAGTGGACACTGAGTGACCATGTCTGTTACTGTGAGAGTGGACAATGAGTGACCATGTCTGTGACTGTGAGAGTGGACAGTGAGTGACCACCATCTGTTTCTGTGAGAGTGGACAGTGAGTGACCACCATATGTTACTGTGAGAGTGGACAGTGAGTGACCACCATCTGTTACTGTGAGAGTGGACACTGAGTGACCACCATCTGTTACTGTGAGAGTGGACACTGAGTGACCATGTCTGTTACTGTGAGAGTGGACAATGAGTGACCATGTCTGTGACTGTGAGAGTGGACAGTGAGTGACCACCATCTGTTTCTGTGAGAGTGGACAGTGAGTGACCACCATATGTTACTGTGAGAGTGGACAGTGAGTGACCACCATCTGTTACTGTGAGAGTGGACACTGAGTGACCATGTCTGTTACTGTGAGAGTGGACAGTGAGTGACCACCATATGTTACTGTGAGAGTGGACAGTGAGTGACCACCATCTGTTACTGTGAGAGTGGACACTGAGTGACCATGTCTGTTACTGTGAGAGTGGACAGTGAGTGACCACCACCTGTTACTGTGAGAGTGGACAGTGAGTGACCACCATCTGTTACTGTGAGAGTGGACAGTGAGTGACCACCAGCTGTTACTGTGAGAGTGGACAGTGAGTGACCACCATATGTTACTGTGAGAGTGGACACTGAGTGACCATGTCTGTTACTGTGAGAGTGGACAGTGAGTGACCACCATCTGTTACTGTGAGAGTGGACACTGAGTGACCATGTCTGTTACTGTGAGAGTGGACAGTGAGTGACCACCATATGTTACTGTGAGAGTGGACAGTGAGTGACCACCATCTGTTACTGTGAGAGTGGACAGTGAGTGACCACCATCTGTTACTGTGAGAGTGGACACTGAGTGACCATGTCTGTTACTGTGAGAGTGGACAGTGAGTGACCACCATCTGTTACTGTGAGAGTGGACACTGAGTGACCACCATCTGTTACTGTGAGAGTGGACAGTGAGTGACCACCATATGTTACTGTGAGAGTGGACAGTGAGTGACCACCATCTGTTACTGTGAGAGTGGACAGTGAGTGACCACCATCTGTTACTGTGAGAGTGGACACTGAGTGACCATGTCTGTTACTGTGAGAGTGGACAGTGAGTGACCACCATCTGTTACTGTGAGAGTGGACAGTGAGTGACCACCATCTGTTACTGTGAGAGTGGATAGTGAGTGACCACCATCTGTTACTGTGAGAGTGGACAGTGAGTGACCACCATCTGTTACTGTGAGAGTGGACACTGAGTGACCATGTCTGTTACTGTGAGAGTGGACAGAAAGTGACCACCATCTGTTACTGTGAGAGTGGACACTGAGTGACCATGTCTGTTACTGTGAGAGTGGACAGTGAGTGACCATCACCTGTTACTGTGAGAGTGGACACTGAGTGACCATGTCTGTTACTGTGAGAGTGGACACTGAGTGACCACCATCTGTTACTGTGAGAGTGGACACTGAGTGACCACCATCTGTTACTGTGAGTGGACACTGAGTGACCACCATCTGTTACTGTGAGAGTGGACACTGAGTGACCATGTCTGTTACTGTGAGAGTGGACAGTGAGTGACCACCACCTGTTACTGTGAGAGTGGACAGTGAGTGACCAGTGTCTGTTACTGTGAGAGTGGACACTGAGTGACCACCATCTGTTACTGTGAGAGTGGACAGTGAGTGACCATGTCTGTTACTGTGAGATTGGACAGTGAGTGACCACCACCTGTTACTGTGAGAGTGGACAGTGAGTGACCATGTCTGTTACTGTGAGAGTGGACAGTGAGTGACCACCATCTGTTACTGTGAGAGTGGACACTGAGTGACCATCTGTTACTGTGAGAGTGGACAGTGAGTGACCACCATCTGTAACTGTGAGAGTGGACAGTGAGTGACCATGTCTGTTACTGTGAGAGTGGACACTGAGTGACCATGTCTGTTACTGTGAGAGTGGACAGTGAGTGACCACCATCTGTTACTGTGAGAGTGGACAGTGAGTGACCACCATCTGTTACTGTGAGAGTGGACAGTGAGTGACCACCATCAGTTACTGTGAGAGTGGACAGTGAGTGACCACCATCTGCTAATGTGAGAGCGGACAGAGAGTGACCACCAGCTGTTACTGTGAGAGTGGACAGTGAGTGACCACCATCTGTTACTGTGAGAGTGGACAGTGAGTGACCACCATCTGTTACTGAGAGAGTGGACAGTGAGTGACCACCATATGTTACTGTGAGAGTGGACAGTGAGTGACCACCATCTGTTACTGTGAGAGTGGACAGTGAGTGACCACCATCTGTTACTGTGAGAGTGGACACTGAGTGACCACCATATGTTACTGTGAGAGTGGACACTGAGTGACCACCATCTGTTACTGTGAGAGTGGACAGTGAGTGACCACCATCTGTTACTGTGAGAGTGGACAGTGAGTGACCACCATATGTTACTGTGAGAGTGGACACTGAGTGGCCACCATATGTTACTGTGAGAGTGGACACTGAGTGACCATGTCTGTTACTGTGAGAGTGGACAGTGAGTGACCACCATCTGTTACTGTGAGAGTGGACACAGAGTGACCATGTCTGTTACTGTGAGAGTGGACAGTGAGTGACCACCACCTGTTACTGTGAGAGTGGACAGTGAGTGACCACCAGCTGTTACTGTGAGAGTGGACAGTGAGTGACCACCATATGTTACTGTGAGAGTGGACACTGAGTGACCATGTCTGTTACTGTGAGAGTGGACACTGAGTGACCATGTCTGTTACTGTGAGAGTGGACAGTGAGTGACCACCATCTGTTACTGTGAGAGTGGACACTGAGTGACCATGTCTGTTACTGTGAGAGTGGACAGTGAGTGACCACCATATGTTACTGTGAGAGTGGACACTGAGTGACCATGTCTGTTACTGTGAGAGTGGACAGTGAGTGACCACCATCTGTTACTGAGAGAGTGGACTGCGAGTGACCACCATCTGTTACTGTGAGAGTGGACAGTGGTGACCTGTGTCCATTACTGTGAGAGTGGACAGTGGTGACCAGTGTTCATTACTGTGAGAGTGGGCAGTGGTGACCAGTGTCCATTACTGTGAGAGTGGACAGTGGTGACCTGTGTCCATTACTGTGAGAGTGGACAGTGGTGACCAGTGTTCATTACTGTGAGAGTGGGCAGTGGTGACCAGTGTCCATTACTGTGAGAGTGGGCAGTGGTGACTGTGTCCATTACTGTGAGAGTGGACAGTGGTGACCTGTGTCTATTACTGTGAGTGGACAGTGGTTACCTGTGTCCATTACTGTGAGAGTGGGCAGTGGTGACCAGTGTCCATTACTGTGAGAGTGGACAGTGGTGACCTGTGTCCATTACTGTGAGAGTGGGCAGTGGTGACCTGTGTCCATTACTGTGAGAGTGGACAGTGGTGACCTGCGTCCATTACTGTGAGAGTGGACAGTGGTGACCTGTGTCCATTACTGTGAGAGTGGGCAGTGGTGACCTGTGTCCATTACTGTGAGAGTGGACACTGAGTGACCAGTGTTCATTACTGTGAGAGTGGACAGTGGTGACTGTGTCCATTACTGTGAGAGTGGGCAGTGGTGACTGTGTCCATTACTGTGAGAGTGGACAGTGGTGACTGTGTCCATTACTGTGAGAGTGGGCAGTGGTGACCTGTGTCCATTACTGTGAGAGTGGACAGTGGTGACCTGTGTCCATTACTGTGAGAGTGGACACTGAGTGACCAGTGTTCATTACTGTGAGAGTGGACAGTGGTGACTGTGTCCATTACTGTGAGAGTGGGCAGTGGTGACTGTGTCCATTACTGTGAGAGTGGACAGTGGTGACTGGTGTCCAACACTGAAAGTGGACAGTGGTGACTGTGTCCATTACTGTGAGAGTGGACAGTGGTGACTGTGTCCATTACTGTGAGAGTGGGCAGTGGTGACTGTGTCCATTACTGTGAGAGTGGACAGTGGTGACTGTGTCCATTACTGTGAGAGTGGGCAGTGGTGACTGGTGTCCAACACTGAAAGTGGACAGTGGTGACTGTGTCCATTACTGTGAGAGTGGACAGTGGTGACTGTGTCCATTACTGTGAGAGTGGGCAGTGGTGACTGGTGTCCAACACTGAAAGTGGACAGTGGTGACTGTGTCCATTACTGTGAGAGTGGACAGTGGTGACTGTGTCCATTACTGTGAGAGTGGGCAGTGGTGACTGGTGTCCAACACTGAAAGTGGACAGTGGTGACCTGTGTCCATTACTGTGAGAGTGGGCAGTGGTGACTGGTGTCCAACACTGAAAGTGGACAGTGGTGACTGTGTCCATTACTGTGAAAGTGGACAGTGGTGACTGGTGTCCAACACTGAAAGTGGACAGTGGTGACTGTGTCCATTACTGTGAGAGTGGACAGTGGTGACTGTGTCCATTACTGTGAGAGTGGACAGTGGTGACTGTGTCCATTACTGTGAGTGGGCAGTGGTGACTGTGTCCATTACTGTGAGAGTGGACAGTGGTGACTGGTGTCCAACACTGAAAGTGGACAGTGGTGACTGTGTCCATTACTGAGAGAGTGGACAGTGGTGACTGTGTCCATTACTGTGAGAGTGGGCAGTGGTGACTGTGTCCATTACTGTGAGAGTGGGCAGTGGTGACTGGTGTCCAACACTGAAAGTGGACAGTGGTGACTGTGTCCATTACTGTGAGAGTGGACAGTGGTGACTGGTGTCCAACACTGAAAGTGGACAGTGGTGACTGTGTCCATTACTGAGAGAGTGGACAGTGGTGACTGTGTCCATTACTGTGTGAGTGGGCAGTGGTGACTGTGTCCATTACTGTGAGAGTGGACAGTGGTGACTGGTGTCCAACACTGAAAGTGGACAGTGGTGACTGTGTCCATTACTGTGAAAGTGGGCAGTGGTGACTGTGTCCATTACTGTGAGAGTGGACAGTGGTGACTGTGTCCATTACTGTGAAAGTGGGCAGTGGTGACTGTGTCCATTACTGTGAGAGTGGGCAGTGGTGACTGTGTCCATTACTGTGAAAGTGGGCAGTGGTGACTGTGTCCATTACTGTGAGAGTGGACAGTGGTGACTGTGTCCATTACTGTGAAAGTGGGCAGTGGTGACTGTGTCCATTACTGTGAGAGTGGGCAGTGGTGACTGGTGTCCAACACTGAAAGTGGACAGTGGTGACCTGTGTCCATTACTGTGAGAGTGGACAGTGGTGACTGGTGTCCAACACTGAAAGTGGACAGTGGTGACTGTGTCCATTACTGTGAAAGTGGGCAGTGGTGACTGTGTCCATTACTGTGAGAGTGGACAGTGGTGACTGTGTCCATTACTGTGAAAGTGGGCAGTGGTGACTGTGTCCATTACTGTGAGAGTGGGCAGTGGTGACTGTGTCCATTACTGTGAGAGTGGACAGTGGTGACTGGTGTCCAACACTGAAAGTGGACAGTGGTGACCTGTGTCCATTACTGTGAGAGTGGACAGTGGTGACTGGTGTCCAACACTGAAAGTGGACAGTGGTGACCTGTGTCCATTACTGTGAGAGTGGGCAGTGGTGACTGTGTCCATTACTGTGAGAGTGGACAGTGGTGACTGTGTCCATTACTGTGAGAGTGGGCAGTGGTGACTGTGTCCATTACTGTGAGAGTGGACAGTGGTGACTGTGTCCATTACTGTGAGAGTGGGCAGTGGTGACTGTGTCCATTACTGTGAGAGTGGGCAGTGGTGACTGTGTCCATTACTGTGAAAGTGGACAGTGGTGACATGTGTCCATTACTGTGAGAGTGGGCAGTGGTGACTGTGTCCATTACTGTGAGAGTGGGCAGTGGTGACTGGTGTCCAACACTGAGAGTGGACAGTGGTGACTGTGTCCATTACTGTGAGTGGGCAGTGGTGACTGTGTCCATTACTGTGAGAGTGGACAGTGGTGACTGTGTCCATTACTGTGAGTGGGCAGTGGTGACTGGTGTCCAACACTGAGAGTGGACAGTGGTGACTGTGTCCATTACTGTGTGAGTGGGCAGTGGTGACTGTGTCCATTACTGTGAGAGTGGACAGTGGTGACTGGTGTCCAACACTGAAAGTGGACAGTGGTGACTGTGTCCATTACTGTGAAAGTGGGCAGTGGTGACTGTGTCCATTACTGTGAGAGTGGACAGTGGTGACTGTGTCCATTACTGTGAAAGTGGGCAGTGGTGACTGTGTCCATTACTGTGAGAGTGGGCAGTGGTGACTGTGTCCATTACTGTGAAAGTGGGCAGTGGTGACTGTGTCCATTACTGTGAGAGTGGACAGTGGTGACTGTGTCCATTACTGTGAAAGTGGGCAGTGGTGACTGTGTCCATTACTGTGAGAGTGGGCAGTGGTGACTGGTGTCCAACACTGAAAGTGGACAGTGGTGACCTGTGTCCATTACTGTGAGAGTGGACAGTGGTGACTGGTGTCCAACACTGAAAGTGGACAGTGGTGACTGTGTCCATTACTGTGAAAGTGGGCAGTGGTGACTGTGTCCATTACTGTGAGAGTGGACAGTGGTGACTGTGTCCATTACTGTGAAAGTGGGCAGTGGTGACTGTGTCCATTACTGTGAGAGTGGGCAGTGGTGACTGTGTCCATTACTGTGAGAGTGGACAGTGGTGACTGGTGTCCAACACTGAAAGTGGACAGTGGTGACCTGTGTCCATTACTGTGAGAGTGGACAGTGGTGACTGGTGTCCAACACTGAAAGTGGACAGTGGTGACCTGTGTCCATTACTGTGAGAGTGGGCAGTGGTGACTGTGTCCATTACTGTGAGAGTGGGCAGTGGTGACTGTGTCCATTACTGTGAGAGTGGGCAGTGGTGACTGTGTCCATTACTGTGAGAGTGGACAGTGGTGACTGTGTCCATTACTGTGAGAGTGGGCAGTGGTGACTGTGTCCATTACTGTGAGAGTGGGCAGTGGTGACTGTGTCCATTACTGTGAAAGTGGACAGTGGTGACCTGTGTCCATTACTGTGAGAGTGGGCAGTGGTGACTGTGTCCATTACTGTGAGAGTGGGCAGTGGTGACTGGTGTCCAACACTGAGAGTGGACAGTGGTGACTGTGTCCATTACTGTGAGTGGGCAGTGGTGACTGTGTCCATTACTGTGAGAGTGGACAGTGGTGACTGTGTCCATTACTGTGAGTGGGCAGTGGTGACTGGTGTCCAACACTGAGAGTGGACAGTGGTGACTGTGTCCATTACTGTGAGTGGGCAGTGGTGACTGTGTCCATTACTGTGAAAGTGGACAGTGGTGACCTGTGTCCATTACTGTGAGAGTGGGCAGTGGTGACTGTGTCCATTACTGTGAGAGTGGGCAGTGGTGACTGGTGTCCATTACTGTGAGAGTGGGCAGTGGTGACTGTGTCCATTACTGTGAGAGTGGACAGTGGTGACTGTGTCCATTACTGTGAGTGGGCAGTGGTGACTGTGTCCATTACTGTGAGAGTGGACAGTGGTGACTGTGTCCATTACTGAGAGAGTGGGCAGTGGTGACTGGTGTCCAACACTGAGAGTGGACAGTGGTCACTGTGTCCATTACTGTGAGTGGGCAGTGGTGACTGTGTCCATTACTGAGAGAGTGGGCAGTGGTGACTGTGTCCATTACTGTGAGAGTGGACAGTGGTGACTGTGTCCATTACTGTGAAAGTGGACAGTGGTGACTGTGTCCATTACTGTGTGAGTGGGCAGTGGTGACTGTGTCCATTACTGTGAGAGTGGACAGTGGTGACTGTGTCCATTACTGTGTGAGTGGGCAGTGGTGACTGTGTCCATTACTGTGAGAGTGGGCAGTGGTGACTGGTGTCCAACACTGAAAGTGGACAGTGGTGACTGTGTCCATTACTGAGAGAGTGGACAGTGGTGACTGGTCCATTACTGTGTGAGTGGGCAGTGGTGACTGTGTCCATTACTGTGAGAGTGGACAGTGGTGACTGGTGTCCAACACTGAAAGTGGACAGTGGTGACTGTGTCCATTACTGAGAGAGTGGGCAGTGGTGACTGTGTCCATTACTGTGAGAGTGGGCAGTGGTGACTGTGTCCATTACTGTGAGAGTGGGCAGTGGTGACTGGTGTCCAACACTGAAAGTGGACAGTGGTCACTGTGTCCATTACTGTGAGTGGGCAGTGGTGACTGTGTCCATTACTGTGAGTGGGCAGTGGTGACTGGTGTCCAACACTGAAAGTGGACAGTGAGTGACCAGCTTCTTTTCCAGGATGGGATTTTGTTGAATCTGCTTTATAAATGTACAGGAGACACTTTTGGGGCCATCGAACTTCTGCCTGGCTCAGAAAGGTGAGTGTAGCCCAGGTTGAGCTGTCGTGCTCCCAGCACCTTCCTACTGGTACCAGCAGCAGGCAGTGATGGAGTTGCAGCAGCATTTAATGATTCCTTTGTCCTAAATCTAACCCTGCTGTTCATCGCCTTCTCTCGAGGCTGCTGAAACCTAATCCTTCCCCAGCATTGCTTCTGGACTGGCAGTATAAAGGAGCCACTGGCATCTGACTGAACTCAATGCCCACTCTTGGTTAGACCACTTCACACAAGTGACTACTCCCTCTCTGCCCCAGGGCAGGACTGCCCCTATTCGGCTGGTCTTCCACATTCCCAAACACTGGTTCCCTCCGAGGGCACCCCCCACTATGTGCCAGCGTGAGGAGGCTCCTTTCCCTCACCCTGGATCAGACACACAGAGTGCTCGCACCCCTGCAACACTCCACCTGGCTAATTCAGCAGAGACAGGGAGGAAACCTGGGATCTTGCTGCTTTATTAGGCTCAGCACCCCAATTGTGGGTGAAGGGCAGGGTGCGTTCAAGCATCAGGATGCTGGTACCTTGGGTTTCTGTAAATCCCAGCTGCTGTGCATTTAACAGGAAGGCAGATAAACATATGAAGAATATCGAAGGGGATTAGGACTGGGCAACTGATAGTGTGCCAGTAACCTCAGGGCACCTGCTGTCCCATCAGTAGCTACTGATTCTATAGATCCTGTAAGCTGCTGCTCTGTGACAGAGATTCCCCCAAACCTGGACACAGCTGCTGCTCTGTGACAGAGATTCCCCCCCAACCCTGGGCACAGCTGCTGCTCTGTGACAGAGATTCCCCCAAACCTGGACACAGCTGCTGCTCTGTGACAGAGATTCCCCCAACCCTGGGCACAGCTGCTGCTCTGTGACAGAGATTCCCCCCCAACCCTGGGCACAGCTGCTGCTCTGTGACAGAGATTCCCCCCCAACCCTGGGCACAGCTGCTGCTCTGTGACAGAGATTCCCCCCCAACCCTGGGCACAGCTGCTGCTCTGTGACAGAGATTCCCCCCCAACCCTGGGCACAGCTGCTGCTCTGTGACAGAGATTCCCCCCCAACCCTGGGCACAGCTGCTGCTCTGTGACAGAGATTCCCCCCCAACCCTGGGCACAGCTGCTGCTCTGTGACAGAGATTCCCCCAAACCTGGGCACAGCTGCCCTGACCTTTATGAACAGAATCGAGAAACAAAAACACAGCTTGATTCATTTTTCAGTTTATTCCAAAAATAGTGTGAATAAAGAAAATGTTCTATGTTCTGTACATTCTAACTAACATACAGCACTGAAAATTTACAGAGTCACGTGTGTGTTGCACACTGGACCTATTCAAACCTCTTGAGAGATAAACACAACACTCAGTCTCATTCATCTCCACGGGCATGGGGAGAGGGGGGAAATGGGATCTTCTGGAAGGGTCTGGCTGGCTGTGTGAAATTTTAAAAATTAACCTTGTATCGTGACAATTAACAATTCTCAACAAAAAAGCAACAGCATTCCAATCACCAGGACTCCCTGTGGTGACATCTTCAAACCATCAGTTACTGCAGATTGTGGAAAGAATGGGATGCAAGTCACAGCTACACTCAGTGAAACCCAATCTCACTAACTCACAATTACTCCATATCTTCTCAATTCCACCCTCACTCTATAATCAATATTTCTAAATGCAAAAGTAATGATAAAATGAGAACTCCCAAAAGACATCTCCCTCTCAATCTTTCTGTTGTTCAATGACCCATTTAATTCATGCCAGAAAAAACCTGTATGGAAGCTGACCTGTCCCAGTCGGTCTGGCACCCCTGCTGGAGATCAAGGGTTGGGTACCCAAGATGCTGTCATGTTAGGGTCAACTCCATAGGTTCACAATGTGGCATGAACCACACTAAGTCCCAAACGGCCCCTGCACATCCCGCTCTTCCTGATAGAGAAAAAGGATGGAAGCAGATTGTCGGAGTCTAATCCAAGGACCAGGTCTGCACCTTCCTTGCTCGGCAGGGGCACCAGAAGCAAAAGACGCTAAGCTGCAGTTACTGAAATCAATCATCCCACCCTGTGCAGAGATGTTTCCAGCACCCACCCCAGGTACAGGCAAGGTTGCTGTTCAGAGGGGGAATTCTGGTAGAGCTGGTATTCACACTGGGGCACATGACATGGACTGATATGGGATGTTGTGGCTCAGACAAGCTGCTGTGGCAGATCCCCCTTCTCTGTGGCACCAGGTAAACCCCTGACTATGGAACAGCCTTCAACCAAGGAGGCTCAGTTACAATGACAGACATTTATGCAGTTCCTTTAATGCAGAACATCCCAGTTAGTGTTGTGTAAGGAATGGTGCAACAGTGAGAGTGTGACTGAGAGAACTTAGCAAATACTCTCCCTCCCCTCCTCACAGACTAAAGAAACATTCCCCTCCTCACCCTCCGACATTGCAGTCCTCCCTCAGCACTGACCAGACAGTGCTACACTCCCTCAGTACTGACCCTCCCACAGTGCTACACCCCCTCAATACTGACCCTCCAACAGTGCTGCACTCCCTCAGCACTAACCCTCCAACAGTGCTGCACTCCCTCAGCACTGACCCTCCAACAGTGCTGCACTCCCTCAGCACCGACCCTCCCACAGTGCTGCACTCCCTCAGCACCGACCCTCCCAGTGCTGCACTCCCTCAGCACTGACCCTCCCACAGTGCTGCACTCCCTCAGCACCGACCCTCCCACAGTGCTGCACTCCCTCAGCACCGACCCTCCCAGTGCTGCACTCCCTCAGCACTGACCCTCCCACAGTGCTGCACTCCCTCAGCACCGACCCTCCCACAGTGCTGCACTCCCTCAGCACCGACCCTCCCAGTGCTGCACTCCCTCAGCACTGACCCTCCCACAGTGCTGCACTCCCTCAGCACTGACCCTCCCACAGTGCTGCACTCCCTCAGCACCGACCCTCCAACAGTGCTGCACTCCCTCAGCACTGACCCTCCCACAGTGCTGCACTCCCTCAGCACTGACCCTCCCACAGTGCTGCACTCCCTCAGCACCGACCCTCCAACAGTGCTGCACTCCCTCAGCACTGACCCTCCCACAGTGCTGCACTCCCTCAGCACTGACCCTCCCAGTGCTGCGCTCCCTCAGCACTGACCCTCCCACAGTGCTGCGCTCCCTCAGCACTGACCCTCCCACAGTGCTGCGCTCCCTCAGCACTGACCCTCCGACAGTGCTGCACTCCCTCAGCACTGACCCTCCCACAGTGAGTGTCAGTCTAGATTCTGAGTTCAAGGCTCTTGAATGGTTGTTGAAGCCACGACCCACCAAGAGGCAAGGAATTGCTGTCTCCTGAGCCATGACTGACACAGATAAATGCTTTAATCGCTGAAATTCATTTTAACTAATCAAATGGAAAGCAGCTGATTTTCTGCTCAATTAACAAACTCGAAATGAAACAACATTTTCTTGGGACCCTGGTGGTTAATTAGGATAAAAAATTGTTCTGAGTCAGCCTTTTGTTAAAGTGCCAGGAGGTGAGAGTCAATGATGAGGACCCTCAGTGGGGGATTAAGCACCAGATTTAAACAATGAGTATATGAACAGCAGTTACACATGGAGTGGGCTGTATAATCCAGTCCCACAGTACTCAGAGCAGAATGGGAAACAGGACCCTGGAATCTTACTGGAAATTTTTGGAGCAGTGAATGCTGACTTGTGGAATTCATCTGCGCGTGACAATTTTTCAAAGCACGAAATACCTCACCCTCCCTTAAAATAAACCTTCCCACAACCAATACCGAATCATCAGGAGAGAAGTGTCCGCTGCACGGTTTACTGCCTACAGTGAGTGATTATGGAGGGAGGGGATCAGTTTACTCCACCCGCCCTGCACACACTTTATATTTCTCCATGAAGCAGTGGTTTTGCAGCACTCAGTTTTCAGAGGGGTTGCTGGTGAGAGTCGAACTGTGATCTGATCGATATTCCCTGTCTCACTGACACAGGAATACAAACACATCAATGTCACCACATTGTAACAGGGAGTGTGACAGCTGCTGGTATGCCACAGGATACACCCCATCAGGCCATTGCCTGTAGTGTCACTCCGGCCCCTGGCGGAAGAGTCAGTGCCACCCCGGCCTCACTATTGTAACCCCCCTTTCACATCCTGATCACACGCAGGTATACCCGATCAGGCAGGCTGGGCTCCTCTCCATCCCTCCACCTGTAGCCTCTGTGTACTTACTCACCTGGGAATCTGTAACTCTCTCCATAGTCCTCAAACCTGGCCCCCACCCAGCAACATGTGGAGCCCCCTCAATCCCCTGACCCCCGCAGAAGTTCCTGACAGGTGTGGGGACCACATTGCAAGGGAGGAAGATACTGGAGCTTTTGGCATGTCAGTGAAATGGTGAGTAGAGACTCTTGGAGCTTGCCATCAGCCTGTTTTGAACTGGGTCTCACCCCTTCCCCTTCTGTTTATTGATGGGAGTGAGGTCTCAGTGGCCGGGGCGGGGGTGGGTGTATTACCTCTCCCCAAGGAGTGTGTCAGAGAGAGACAATTGGAGTAAAATGGTAACAGCTTCTATCTCGCATGTTACATGCAACGCTCAGTAAACCAAAAATATCAATCAACATCTCTGGAAAATATATATATTGGCTGGGGGTGTGGAGGAGCAAAGGGGACAATATCAAAAGAAAAAATAATTTTTACAAACTTGTACTTTCTCCTTATACGGACTCTCCCAGGGCCTGACCTCACTCGGGCCTCGACCTTCGACACAGTGCAAGCTGTGGGGTCTTCCTCCTCCGCCCCTCATCTCCAGGAGTGGACGTTATTGCATCACCCGTCTTGTTACACCTCCCCCCTTGGAGGCAGAGCTGCAGGATAAAGCACTGAGCTCAAAACCTGTGTGACGGGGGCTCCCTGTCCCTCTTCCTCAGCTCCTCCTTGTAGCAGCATGAACAATAGTTCCCCGTCTCCGGGTGCCCATAGAAGTTACAGTTTGCCTGGCGGCACCGCGTCTGCTGGACGCAGTAAACGTTCCTGCCCATGACTGGGTCCTGGGACCCCTCTGGCCCCGAGCAGTCCGACTGCTCCGTGAAGCCGTTGCTGAAACTGTGGTAGGAGCTGTTGCAGGAGGAGGTGGGGTAATCAGGAGGCTCCTCTGTCTCTGTGGGGGGCGTGTGGCGGGAGGAGCGGGCAGGGCTGCCCGCAGCTGAGTGTCCTTGCCCACAATGCCTGGGCAGGGTAGCGTAGGAGGGCAAGCTGTTGGAAGAGCCTCCAGCTAGCTGGCGCCTGGTCTCCTGATAGTTGGGTGGCTGGGAGCTGAAGTCAGTTGTTATGAGGCTGGGTCGGGGGATGGAGAGGACGCTGAAGGAAGGCTCATGGTAAGTGGAAAGTTTGGCCGTGAGGGACTGCGGACCACTCTGGCTGCCCTGAGCCGAGGGGCTGTAAGGGTTGATGGGAATCTCGCTCTGCAAGTCCTCAGTCAGTCGCTCCTGTGAGTCGAACCTTGCCTGAGCAGAGAGGTCCTGATTAGACTTCTTCACCGCGCTGCCATTCGATGGCCCTTTCTTCCCGGCCTCCTTCTGTTCCTGTTCAGTGAAGTAACGCTCCTCAGCATCACTCAGATAATGCTGGATCATTTCCTCCTGGTACGGGTGCCGGTGGCTGGTAGTGAGGAGGCCAGTGAAGATAAACTTCCGCTCTCCCTGCATGGCTGCCCGCAGGATGCTGAGACTCAGCTTCACATCATTGCTGTATTTGTAGTGGTCAGCAGGCTGAGATTTAACCAGGGTACCTGCTGCTCTGTCTCCCAGCGAGGGGCTCTCTACCATGCTGCTTTCTTTGCATCCTTTCTGGGACTTCAAAGACGCTTTCTTCCTGCTCTTTTCCAAGGTACCACCATTCTGCCCATTGCCTCTGCTGCCTTTACTGTGGATAAAGCCCATGTTTTTCTTCAGCTTGCTGCCCAAACTCTTACCAAAGCTGCCTAGTTTATTAGCCACCGACTCTGCCCTCCTCTTCTCCTTGTCCTTGTCTTTCTTGGCTTTCTCCTTGCCGCTGGTCTTGCTGCTGTTCCCGTTGGAGCTGCTGCACACTGACTCTTTGTCTGACTCCCCGGACTCGGCCACCGAGCGGGCATCGTCCCCTCCGGAGGCACTGGGAGACTCTGGCTGGGCCAGGGGAGCTTGCTGCAACACAACAAAACACACAAGCTCATCAAAACACAGCACTAACTCGCCAGCACTTTCACAAGGAGGATACCAG
Organism: Heterodontus francisci; assembly: GCF_036365525.1. Lineage (NCBI taxonomy): Eukaryota > Metazoa > Chordata > Chondrichthyes > Heterodontiformes > Heterodontidae > Heterodontus > Heterodontus francisci. The sequence goes on from NC_090416.1 coordinate 20,425,834, forward strand.
AACTAGCAGGAAGGATTGAACAGGCTGGCATTCTCTTAATGACATTAGAAATAGGCTCAGGAGTAGGCCGCATGACCCCTCAAGCCTGTTCAATGAAAGATCATGGTCGATTATCCACCTTCCTGTACTATCCTGTATTACCCAAAAATCTACTGATCTCAGTCTAGAACATACTCAATGACTGATCATCCACTGCTCTCTGGAGCAGAGAATTCCAAAGATTCACAAGCCTCAGTGAAGAAATTTCTCCTCATCTCAGTCCCTCGAAATGACTGTGTTCCAGACTCTCCAGCCAGGGGGGAAACGGTCTCTGTGTCTACTCCATTAAGCCCTCTCAGAATTTTACACGTTTCAATGCAATCACCTCTCATTATTTATTCCCTGGCGTTTCAGACAAACTTCTCATTCCAGGAATCAATCTAGTGATCAATCTTTGTTGCAACCCCACTAAGGAAAGTATATTCTTCCTTACATAAAGGGACCAAAACTATATACAGCACTCCAGGTGCAGTCTCACTAAAGCCCTGTACCATTACAGTAAGATTTCACTCAGTCTTATACCCCAGCCCCCTTGAAATAAAGGTCAACATACCATTCACCTTGCTATCATACTCACTGTATCTGCATGGCTCTAGAAAAGAGCAGGCTGAGGGATGAACTGATAGAGCTGGTTAACACTTACAACAGATGTTTCCACTTGTGGGGGAGACCAGAACTAGGGTTATAAATATAAGACAGTCACTAATAAATCCAATGGGGAATCCAGGAGAAACTTCTTCACCCAGAGAGTGGTGAGAATGTGGAACTTGCTACCACAGGGAGTGGTTGAGGGGAATAGCAGAGATACATTTAAGGAGAAGCCGGATAAACACACGAGGGAGAAAGGAACAGAACGATATGCTTATAGGGTGAAATGAAGAGGGGGTGGGAGGAGGCTCATGTGGAGCAGATGCACCAGCACGGAGCAGATGGGCTGAATGGCCTGCTTCTGTGCTATACTTTTGATGCAATAACTGCAGAATTCCCTCCTTTAATGATCAATCTTAACCCTCAACTTCTTCCCCTTTCAATTGGAAGATGTGCAAACAAACCTACCTTTATATTCAATAGAGTGGAAGTGAAGGGGATCTAATGGAAGAGTTCACCATTGTAAAGGGTTTGAGCGTAAATTGTGGAAGATTTATCCCTCCGGTGATGCATAAAGTCAGGGTCACCAAACAAAATTAAACATTGAGCCAAGTAAGGAGAGATGCTGCCAGACCAGGAGCCAATGTGGATGAGTGAGTACAGGAGTGACGGGCGAATGGGATTTGCGGATGCGTGAGTACAGGAGTGACGGGCGAATGGGATTTGCGGATGAGTGAGTACAGGAGTGACGGGCGAACGGGACTTGCGGATGAGTGAGTACAGGAGTGACGGGCAAACGGGACTTGCGGATGCGTGAGTACAGGAGTGACGGGCAAACGGGACTTGCGGATGCGTGAGTACAGGAGTGACGGGCAAACGGGACTTGCGGATGCGTGAGTACAGGAGTGACGGGCAAACGGGACTTGCGGATGCGTGAGTACAGGAGTGACGGGCAAACGGGACTTGCGGATGAGTGAGTACAGGAGTGACGGGCAAACGGGACTTGCGGATGAGTGAGTACAGGAGTGACGGGCAAACGAGACTTGCGGATGAGTGAGTACAGGAGTGACGGGCAAACGAGACTTGCGGATGAGTGAGTACAGGAGTGACGGGCAAACGAGACTTGCGGATGAGTGAGTACAGGAGTGACGGGCAAACGGGATTTGCGGATGAGTGAGTACAGGAGTGACGGGCAAACGGGATTTGCGGATGAGTGAGTACAGGAGTGACGGGCGAACGGGATTTGCGGATGAGTGAGTACAGGAGTGACGGGAGAACGGGATTTGCGGATGAGTGAGTACAGGAGTGACGGGAGAACGGGATTTGCGGATGAGTGAGTACAGGAGTGACGGGCGAACGGGATTTGTGGATCAGTACAGGAGTGACGGGCGAACGGAGGTGGGGGGGAGGAGTTGGGTAACTCTGCTTTCTGGAGAATAACTCACCTGAGTTTCACAGGCCAGTTGTATCCAGGTGACACTCATGTAGGTGTGCAGCACATGTAACTTGGCTTCCAATGAAAGGGTCACACTGGGGAGAAAGAAGTGTGATGTTAAATGAGGCTGGAGAGAGAGAGAGAAGGGGGGGAGGAGAGAAGGGGGGGGGGGAGAGAAGGGGGGGGGGGAGAGAAGGGGGGGGGAGAGAAGGGGGGGGAGAGAAGGGGGGGGGGAGAGAAGGGGGGGGGAGAGAAGGGGGGGAGAGAAGGGGGGGAGAGAAGGGGGGGGGGGGGAGAGAAGGGGGGGGGGAGAGAAGGGGGGGGGGGAGAGAAGGGGGGGGGGGAGAGAAGGGGGGGGGAGAGAGAAGGGGGGGGGAGAGAAGGGGGGGGGGAGAGAAGGGGGGGGGGAGAGAAGGGGGGGGGAGAGAGAAGGGGGGGGGAGAGAAGGGGGGGGGAGAGAAGGGGGGGGGAGAGAAGGGGGGGGAGAGAAGGGGGGGGAGAGAGAAGGGGGGGGAGAGAGAGGGGGGGGGAGAGAGAGGGGGGGAGAGAGAGAGGGGGGGAGAGAGAGGGGGGGAGAGAGAGGGAGAGAGACCGAGTGAGACACGGAGAAGTATCTCCGCTCACACATCTGAGAAAAGAAATCAAACACACCCATAATTGTTTCATTCCAAGATGATGTCGCGGGATTCCAGCATGCTGTGTGGGCTCCAGATCACAATGAGGACTCGTGTCTCACTGGGACAGTCACCTCCCCACCCCCCCTAACATCCCTTGTTTATGCACAGGGACTTAGTCACACACCTACCTGGCCAATCACACATTGTTAATACAGTGACAGAGACACACACCTACCTGGCCAATCACACATTGTTAATACAGGGACAGAGTCACACACCTACCTGGCCAATCACACATTGTTAATACAGGGACAGAGTCACACACCTACCTGGCCAATCACACATTGTTAATACAGGGACAGAGACACACACCTACCTGGCCAATCACACATTGTTAATACAGGGACAGAGAATGAGTCACACACCTACCTGGCCAATCACACATTGTTAATACAGTGACAGAGACACACACCTACCTGGCCAATCACACATTGTTAATACAGGGACAGAGACACACACCTACCTGGCCAATCACACATTGTTAATACAGGGACAGAGTCACACACCTACCTGGCCAATCACACATTGTTAATACAGGGACAGAGAATGAGTCACACACCTACCTGGCCAATCACACATTGTTAATACAGTGACAGAGACACACACCTACCTGGCCAATCACACATTGTTAATACAGGGACAGAGAATGAGTCACACACCTACCTGGCCAATCACACATTGTTAATACAGTGACAGAGACACACACCTACCTGGCCAATCACACATTGTTAATACAGGGACAGAGACACACACCTACCTGGCCAATCACACATTGTTAATACAGGGACAGAGAATGAGTCACACACCTACCTGGCCAATCGCACATTGTTAATACAGGGACAGAGAATGAGTCACACACCTACCTGGCCAATCGCACATTGTTAATACAGGACCAGAGACACACACCTACCTGGCCAACCACACATTGTTAATACAGGGACAGAGACACACACCTACCTGGCCAATCACACATTGTTAATACAGGACCAGAGACACACACCTACCTGGCCAATCACACATTGTTAATACAGGGCCAGAGTCACACACCTACCTGGCCAATCACACATTGTTAATACAGGGACAGAGACACACACCTACCTGGCCAATCGCACATTGTTAATACAGGGACAGAGTCACACACCTACCTGGCCAATCACACATTGTTAATACAGGGACAAAGACACACACCTACCTGGCCAATCACACATTGTTAATACAGGACCAGAGACACACACCTACCTGGCCAATCGCACATTGTTAATACAGGGACAGAGTCACACACCTACCTGGCCAATCACACATTGTTAATACAGGGACAGAGAATGAGTCACACACCTACCTGGCCAATCACACATTGTTAATACAGGGACAGAGTCACACACCTACCTGGCCAATCACACATTGTTAATACAGAGACAGAGAATGAGTCACACACCTACCTGGCCAATCACACATTGTTAATACAGGGACAGAGAATGATTCACACACCTACCTGGCCAATCACACATTGTTAATACAGTGACAGAGACACACACCTACCTGGCCAATCACACATTGTTAATACAGGGACAGAGTCACACACCTACCTGGCCAATCGCACATTGTTAACACAGGGACAGAGAATGAGTCACACACCTACCTGCCAATCACACATTGTTAATACAGGGACAGAGACACACACCTACCTAGCCAATCGCACATTGTTAATACAGGGACAGAGTCACACACCTACCTGGCCAATCACACATTGTTAATACAGGGACAGAGACACACACCTACCTGGCCAATCACACATTGTTAATACAGGGACAGAGAATGAGTCACACACCTACCTGGCCAATCACACATTGTTAATACAGGGACAGAGTCACACACCTACCTGGCCAATCACACATTGTTAATACAGGGACAGAGACACACACCTACCTGGCCAATCACACATTGTTAATACAGGGACAGAGTCACACACCTACCTGGCCAATCACACATTGTTAATACAGGGACAGAGACACACACCTACCTGGCCAATCACACATTGTTAATACAGGGACAGAGAATGAGTCACACACCTACCTGGCCAATCACACATTGTTAATACAGGGACAGAGACACACACCTACCTGGCCAATCACACATTGTTAATACAGGGACAGAGACACACACCTACCTGGCCAATCACACATTGTTAATACAGGGACAGAGTCACACACCTACCTGGCCAATCACACATTGTTAATACAGGGACAGAGAATGAGTCACACACCTACCTGGCCAATCACACATTGTTAATACAGGGACAGAGAATGAGTCACACACCTACCTGGCCAATCACACATTGTTAATACAGTGACAGAGACACACACCTACCTGGCCAATCACACATTGTTAATACAGGGACAGAGACACACACCTACCTGGCCAATCACACATTGTTAATACAGGGGCAGAGTCACACACCTACCTGGCCAATCACACATTGTTAATACAGGGACAGAGACACACACCTACCTGGCCAATCACACATTGTTAATACAGGACCAGAGACACACACCTACCTGGCCAATCACACATTGTTAATACAGGGACAGAGAATGAGTCACACACCTACCTGGCCAATCACACATTGTTAATACAGGGACAGAGAATGAGTCACACACCTACCTGGCCAATCACACATTGTTAATACAGGGACAGAGTCACACACCTACCTGGCCAATCACACATTGTTAATACAGGGACAGAGAATGAGTCACACACCTACCTGGCCAATCACACATTGTTAATACAGGGACAGAGTCACACACCGACCTGGCCAATCACACATTGTTAATACAGGGACGGAGAATGAGTCACACCTATCTGGCCAATCACACATTATTAATACAAGGACAGAGTCACACACCTACCTGGCCAATCACACATTGTTAATACAGGGACAGAGACACACACCTACCTGGCCAATCACACATTGTTAATACAAGGACAGAGACACACACCTACCTGGCCAATCACACATTGTTAATACAGGGACAGAGACACACACCTACCTGGCCAATCACACATTGTTAATACAGGGACAGAGTCACACACCTACCTGGCCAATCACACATTGTTAATACAGGGACAGAGTCACACACCTACCTGGCCAATCACACATTGTTAATACAGGGACAGAGTCACACACCTACCTGGCCAATCACACATTGTTAATACAGGGACAGAGACGCACACCTACCTGACCAATCACACATTGTTAATACAGGGACAGAGACACACACCTACCTGGCCAATCGCACATTGTTAATACAGGGACAGAGACACACACCTACCTGGCCAATCACACATTGTTAATACAGGGACAGAGACACACACCTACCTGGCCAATCACACATTGTTAATACAGGGACAGAGACACACACCTACCTGGCCAATCACACATTGTTAATACAGGGACAGAGTCACACACCTACCTGGCCAATCACACATTGTTAATACAGGGACAGAGACACACACCTACCTGGCCAATCACACATTGTTAATACAGGGACAGAGACACACACCTACCTGGCCAATCACACATTGTTAATACAGGACCAGAGACACACACCTACCTGGCCAATCACACATTGTTAATACAGGGACAGAGACACACACCTACCTGGCCAATCACACATTGTTAATACAGGACCAGAGACACACACCTACCTGGCCAATCACACATTGTTAATACAGGACCAGAGACACACACCTACCTGGCCAATCACACATTGTTAATACAGGGGCAGAGTCACACACCTACCTGGCCAATCACACATTGTTAATACAGGGACAGAGTCACACACCTACCTGGCCAATCGCACATTGTTAATACAGGGACAGAGAATGAGTCACACACCTACCTGGCCAATCACACATTGTTAATACAGGGACAGAGAATGAGTCACACACCTACCTGGCCAATCACACATTGTTAATACAGGGACAGAGTCACACACCTACCTGGCCAATCACACATTGTTAATACAGGGACAGAGACACACACCTACCTGGCCAATCACACATTGTTAATACAGGGACAGAATCACACACCTACCTGGCCAATCACACATTGTTAATACAGGGACAGAGTCACACACCTACCTGGCCAATCACACATTGTTAATACAGGGACAGAGTCACACACCTACCTGGCCAATCACACATTGTTAATACAGGGACAGAGACACACACCTACCTGGCCAATCACACATTGTTAATACAGGGACAGAGTCACACACCTACCTGGCCAATCACACATTGTTAATACAGGGACAAAGACACACACCGACCTGGCCAATCACACATTGTTAATACAGGACCAGAGACACACACCTACCTGGCCAATCACACATTGTTAATACAGGGGCAGAGTCACACACCTACCTGGCCAATCACACATTGTTAATACAGGGACAGAGACACACACCTACCTGGCCAATCACACATTGTTAATACAGGACCAGAGACACACACCTACCTGGCCAATCACACATTGTTAATACAGGGACAGAGACACACACCTACCTGGCCAATCACACATTGTTAATACAGGACCAGAGACACACACCTACCTGGCCAATCACACATTGTTAATACAGGGGCAGAGTCACACACCTACCTGGCCAATCACACATTGTTAATACAGGGACAGAGACACACACCTACCTGGCCAATCACACATTGTTAATACAGGACCAGAGACACACACCTACCTGGCCAATCACACATTGTTAATACAGGGACAGAGAATGAGTCACACACCTACCTGGCCAATCACACATTGTTAATACAGGGACAGAGAATGAGTCACACACCTACCTGGCCAATCACACATTGTTAATACAGGGACAGAGTCACACACCTACCTGGCCAATCACACATTGTTAATACAGGGACAGAGAATGAGTCACACACCTACCTGGCCAATCACACATTGTTAATACAGGGACAGAGACACACACCTACCTGGCCAATCACACATTGTTAATACAGGGACAGAGAATGAGTCACACACCTACCTGGCCAATCACACATTGTTAATACAGGGACAGAGACACACACCTACCTGGCCAATCACACATTGTTAATACAGGGACAGAGACACACACCTACCTGGCCAATCGCACATTGTTAATACAGGGACAGAGAATGATTCACACACCTACCTGGCCAATCACACATTGTTAATACAGGGACAGAGACACACACCTACCTGGCCAATCACACATTGTTAATACAGGGACAGAGAATGAGTCACACACCTACCTGGCCAATCACACATTGTTAATACAGGGACAGAGTCACACACCGACCTGGCTAATCACACATTGTTAATACGGGGACACAGAATGAGACACACCTACCTGGCCAATCACACATTGTTAATACAGGGACAGAGACACACACCTCCCTGGCCAATCACACATTGTTAACACAGGGACAGAGAATGATTCACACACCTACCTGGCCAATCACACATTGTTAATACAGGGACAGAGACACACACCTCCCTGGCCAATCACACATTGTTAACACAGGGACAGAGAACGATTCACACACCGACCTGGCCAATCACACATTGTTAATACAGGGACAGAGACACACACCTACCTGGCCAATCACACATTGTTAATACAGGGACAGAGTCACACACCGACCTGGCCAATCACACATTGTTAATACAGGGACAGAGACACACACCTACCTGACCAATCACACATTGTTAATACAGGGACAGAGACACACACCTACCTGGCCAATCACACATTGTTAATACAGGGACAGAGACACACACCTACCTGGCCAATCACACATTGTTAATACAGGGACAGAGAATGATTCACACACCTACCTGGCCAATCACACATTGTTAATACAGGGACAGAGTCACACACCTACCTGGCCAATCACACATGGTTAATACAGGGACAGAGTCACACACCTACCTGGCCAATCACACATTGTTAATACAGGGACAGAGAATGAGTCACACACCTACCTGGCCAATCACACATTGTTAATACAGGGACAGAGACACACACCTACCTGGCCAATCACACATTGTTAATACAGGGACAGAGAATGATTCACACACCTACCTGGCCAATCACACATTGTTAATACAGGGACAGAGTCACACACCTACCTGGCCAATCACACATGGTTAATACAGGGACAGAGTCACACACCTACCTGGCCAATCACACATTGTTAATACAGGGACAGAGAATGAGTCACACACCTACCTGGCCAATCACACATTGTTAATACAGGGACAGAGTCACACACCTACCTGGCCAATCACACATTGTTAATACAGGGACAGAGAATGAGTCACACACCTACCTGGCCAATCACACATTGTTAATACAGGGACAGAGAATGAGTCACACACCTACCTGGCCAATCACACATTGTTAATACAGGGACAGAGTCACACACCTACCTGGCCAATCACACATTGTTAATACAGGGACAAAGAATGAGTCACACACCTACCTGGCCAATCACACATTGTTAATACAGGGACAGAGAATGAGTCACACACCTACCTGGCCAATCACACATTGTTAATACAGGGACAGAGAATGAGTCACACACCTACCTGGCCAATCACACATTGTTAATACAGGGACAGAGTCACACACCTACCTGGCCAATCACACATTGTTAATACAGGGACAGAGAATGAGTCACACACCTACCTGGCCAATCACACATTGTTAATACGGGGACAGAGACACACACCTACCTGGCCAATCACACATTGTTAATACAAGGACAGAGTCACACACCTACCTGGCCAATCACACATTGTTAATACAGGGACAGAGTCACACACCTACCTGGCCAATCACACATTGTTAATACAGGGACAGAGAATGAGTCACACACCTACCTGGCCAATCACACATTGTTAATACAGGGACAGAGAATGAGTCACACACCTCCCTGGCCAATCACACATTGTTAATACAGGGACAGAGACACACACCTACCTGGCCAATCACACATTGTTAATACAGGGACAGAGTCACACACCTACCTGGCCAATCACACATTGTTAATACAGGGACAGAGAATGAGTCACACACCTACCTGGCCAATCACACATTGTTAATACAGGCACAGAGACACACACCTACCTGGCCAATCACACATTGTTAATACGGGGACAGAGACACACACCTACCTGGCCAATCACACATTGTTAATACAGGGACAGAGACACACACCTACCTGGCCAATCACACATTGTTAATACAGGACCAGAGACACACACCTACCTGGCCAATCACACATTGTTAATACAGGGACAGAGACACACACCGACCTGGCCAATCACACATTGTTAATACAGGGGCAGAGTCACACACCGACCTGGCCAATCACACATTGTTAATACAGGGACAGAGACACACACCTACCTGGCCAATCACACATTGTTAATACAGGGACAGAGAATGATTCACACACCTACCTGGCCAATCACACATTGTTAATACAGGGACAGAGACACACACCTACCTGGCCAATCGCACATTGTTAATACAGGGACAGAGAATGATTCACACACCTACCTGGCCAATCACACTTTGTTAATACAGGGACAGAGAATGATTCACACACCTACCTGGCCAATCACACATTGTTAATTCAGGGACAGAGAATGAGTCACACCTACCTGGCCAATCACACCTTGTTAATACAGGGACAGAGACACACACCTACCTGGCCAATCACACATTGTTAATACAGGGACAGAGTCACACACCTACCTGGCCAATCACACATTGTTAATACAGGGACAGAGTCACACACCTACCTGGCCAATCACACATTGTTAATACAGGGACAGAGACACACACCTACCTGGCCAATCACACATTGTTAATACAGGGACAGAGACACACACCTACCTGGCCAATCACACATTGTTAATACAGGGGCAGAGTCACACACCGACCTGGCCAATCACACATTGTTAATACAGGGACAGAGAATGATTCACACACCTGCCTGGCCAATCACACATTGTTAATACAGGGACAGAGTCACACACCTACCTGGCCAATCACACATTGTTAATACAGGGACAGAGAATGATTCACACACCTACCTGGCCAATCACACTTTGTTAATACAGGGACAGAGAATGATTCACACACCTACCTGGCCAATCACACTTTGTTAATACAGGGACAGAGAATGAGTCACACACCTACCTGGCCAATCACACATTGTTAATACAGGGACAGAAACACACACCTACCTGGCCAATCACACATTGTTAATACAGGGGCAGAGTCACACACCGACCTGGCCAATCACACATTGTTAATACAGGGACAGAGAATGAGTCACACACCTACCTGGCCAATCACACATTGTTAATACAGGGACAGAGACACACACCTACCTGGCCAATCACACATTGTTAATACAGGGACAGAGACACACACCTACCTGGCCAATCACACATTGTTAATACAGGGACAGAGACACACACCTACCTGGCCAATCACACATTGTTAATACAGGGGCAGAGTCACACACCGACCTGGCCAATCACACATTGTTAATACAGGGACAGAGAATGAGTCACACACCTACCTGGCCAATCACACTTTGTTAATACAGGGACAGAGAATGATTCACACACCTACCTGGCCAATCACACATTGTTAATTCAGGGACAGAGAATGAGTCACACCTACCTGGCCAATCACACATTGTTAATACAGGGACAGAGTCACACACCTACCTGGCCAATCACACATTGTTAATACAGGGACAGAGAATGATTCACACACCTACCTGGCCAATCACACATTGTTAATACAGGGACAGAGAATGATTCACACACCTACCTGGCCAATCACACATTGTTAATTCAGGGACAGAGAATGAGTCACACCTACCTGGCCAATCACACATTGTTAATACAGGGACAGAGACACACACCTACCTGGCCAATCACACATTGTTAATACAGGGACAGAGAATGAGACACACACCTACCTGGCCAATCGCACATTGTTAATACAGGGACAGAGACACACACCTACCTGGCCAATCACACATTGTTAATACAGGGACAGAGAATGAGTCACACACCTACCTGGCCAATCACACATTGTTAATACAGGCACAGAGACACACACCTACCTGGCCAATCACACATTGTTAATACGGGGACAGAGACACACACCTACCTGGCCAATCACACATTGTTAATTCAGGGACAGAGAATGAGTCACACACCTACCTGGCCAATCACACATTGTTAATACAGGGACAGAGACACACACCTACCTGGCCAATCACACATTGTTAATACGGGGACAGAGACACACACCTACCTGGCCAATCACACATTGTTAATTCAGGGACAGAGAATGAGTCACACACCTACCTGGCCAATCACACATTGTTAATACAGGGACCGAGTCACACACCTACCTGGCCAATCACACATTGTTAATACAGGGACAGAGACACACACCTACCTGGCCAATCACACATTGTTAATACAGGGACAGAGACACACACCTACCTGGCCAATCACACATTGTTAATACAGGGGCAGAGTCACACACCGACCTGGCCAATCACACATTGTTAATACAGGGACAGAGACACACACCTACCTGGCCAATCACACATTGTTAATACAGGGGCAGAGTCACACACCGACCTGGCCAATCACACATTGTTAATACAGGGACAGAGAATGAGTCACACACCTCCCTGGCCAATCACACATTGTTAATACAGGGACAGAGAATGATTCACACACCTACCTGGCCAATCACACTTTGTTAATACAGGGACAGAGAATGATTCACACACCTACCTGGCCAATCACACATTGTTAATTCAGGGACAGAGAATGAGTCACACCTACCTGGCCAATCACACATTGTTAATACAGGGACAGAGTCACACACCTACCTGGCCAATCACACATTGTTAATACAGGGACAGAGTCACACACCTACCTGGCCAATCACACATTGTTAATACAGGGACAGAGTCACACACCTACCTGGCCAATCACACATTGTTAATACAGGGACAGAGACACACACCTACCTGGCCAATCACACATTGTTAATACAGGGACAGAGTCACACACCTACCTGGCCAATCACACATTGTTAATACAGGGACAGAGACACACACCTACCTGGCCAATCGCACATTGTTAATACAGGGACAGAGAATGATTCACACACCTACCTGGCCAATCACACATTGTTAATACAGGGACAGAGAGACACACCTACCTGGCCAATCGCACATTGTTAATACAGGGACAGAGTCACACACCTACCTGCCAATCACACATTGTTAATACAGGGACAGAGACACACACCTACCTGGCCAATCACACATTGTTAATACAGGGACAGAGTCACACACCTACCTGGCCAATCACACATTGTTAATACAGTGACAGAGACACACACCTACCTGACCAATCACACATTGTTAATACAGGGGCAGAGTCACACACCGACCTGGCCAATCACACATTGTTAATACAGGGACAGAGAATGAGTCACATACCTACCTGGCCAATCGCACATTGTTAATACAGGGACAGAGAATGAGTCACACACCTACCTGGCCAATCACACATTGTTAATACAGGGACAGAGACACACACCTACCTGGCCAATCACACATTGTTAATACAGGGACAGAGACACACACCTACCTGGCCAATCACACATTGTTAATACAAGGACAGAGAATGAGTCACACACCGGCCTGGCCAATCACACATTGTTAATACAGGGACAGAGACACACACCTACCTGGCCAATCACACATTGTTAATACAGGGACAGAGACACACACCTACCTGGCCAATCACACATTGTTAATACAGGGACAGAGAATGAGTCACACACCTACCTGGCCAATCGCACATTATCGTTGTCATGCGGCCCCCATTCCCAATCCTTTCCCGGATCCACTGCAAAATGAACTGGAAGCAACTTGTGTTCGGAATCAGTGAGAGGAATCACGGCTAGAGAAGGGAAGAGATGAGAATATTAGAAACTGACCGAGTGTGACTGGAACTCACAGTTCAGAAACTACTGGTGGACAGATATAATCCACAAGCCACAATCACCAAGGGGTTAGAAAAGAAAGGATGTGAAGTTCAGTGGCACCTTTCACCAATTCTCGGTGGCACAGTGGTGCACTGGTTCGCACCGCAGCCTCACAGCTCCAGCGACCCGGGTTCAATTCTGGGTGCAGCCTGTGCAGAGTTCGCAAATTCTCCCTGTGACCGGGTGGGTTTTCTCCGGGTACTCCGGTTTCCTCCCACAGCCAAAGACTTGCAGGTTGATAGGTAAATTGGCCATTATAAATTGCCCCTAGTATAGGTAGGTGGTTGGGGAATTGAGGGAAGGTGGGGATGTGAGAGGGTAATGGGATTAATGTAGGATTAGTATAAATGGGTGGTTGATGGTCAGCACAGACTCGGTGGGCCGAAGGGCCTGTTTCAGTGCTGTATCTCTAAATAAATAAATTAAATAAATGGCTGAAAGATTATCCGGCAATGTGATAATGCAGTTCATCTGTTTTTAGTGATGTTTGTTGAAGGATAACTCTTGGCCCAGTACACCGGGAGAACTCCTCTTGCCCTCCAAGAAGTGCCCGGAGATCTTTTATATCTACCTCAATTCTACAGTAACAGCACAGTGTATATATTTGTGTGTCAGTACCTTGTTCTTTGCTGGACTCTCTCTGTTCCATGGAGACGAGTGCAGAGAAGTGAGCCTGATCGTAGGCCAGGACAAGTGGAGATCGATGGCACTTGTTGGCTGGAACCTCCAAAGGCAGGTAAATGCCACCAAATGGTATGGGAGCAAAGGCTGGAAAACAAACAAAGCAAATTTCCAGTCAGCACAGCCGCACACTCAATGAAACAGACAGGAGAATAGTATCGCTCGAGCTACCCTCTGCACATTCGTCCAGATCCCTCCCCCAATGTTCCTTGGGGGCCCCATCTGCTCATCGATACTGTGAGGTTCCACAGATCAATGCGACACACACAGCAGGAAACAGCGAGAGAAGAGACAGGGAGCGACAGGGAGCGAGAGATCACTCAGAGGAGGCCAGCTGTTTGAAAACAAAGTGAACAGTGACATCACAGGAAACTGCAAGGTTGATGAGTAACTGCTGTTAGGGAGTATCAGTAAATAGCTGGGTTGGTACACCACAGGGTGGGTGTGTAAATAGCTGGGTTATAGCAGCTCAACAACTGGCAGACTAAAGAGCATAAATTAAGTATTAATAAGGAACAAGTGAGTAGCTGGTGAGTATTACTTTTTTGAGTAAGGTTTATTTTAACTCGTGAAGTGTATTGATTTTTTAGTAGCATTTATCTGTACGAGGAAGGTTTTATTAATAATTCTAAGGTGTTGTAGTATTGGCAAGGGTTTTTTTTTAGCAGTAGCAAAAAGTCAACTAATACATAAAGGAATGGTATGGGTGCTTCAACCTTGAGAGAGCACCTCCTGTGCTATGTGGGAGCTCCAGCATGCTTCCTGTATCCTGGAGAACCATTTGTGCAGGAAGTGTTATCTATTGTGGCAGCTTGAGCTCCGGGTTTTGGAACTTGAGCGGTAGCTGGCGACACTGCGGTGCATTTGTGAGGACAAGAGCTTCGTGGATAGCACGTTTATAGATGTGGTCACCCCACAGCTTAAGAGTATGCAGGGAGAGAGGGAATGGGTGACCACCGGGCAGTCAAAAAGAATCAGGCAGGGAGTGCAGGAGACCCGAGTGCATCTCACTCTCCAGCAGGTATTCAGTTCTGAATACTAAGGAAAGTAATGCTTCACCTGGGGAGTGCAGCCAGAGCCAAGTACATGGCACCACGGGTGGCTCAGCTGCACAGGGTGGTAGAAGGAAGGCTGGAAGAGCCATCGTGATATATGATTCAATAGTCAGGGGAACAGACAGGCGCAGACATGAATCCAGGATGGTGAGTTGCCTCCCTGGTGCCAGGGTCAAAGATGTCACTGAGTGGCTGCACAGCATCTTGAATGGGGAGGGTGAACAGCCAGCAGTCGTGGTCCACATCTGTACGAACGGCATAGAAAGAGGGATTTGGTCTTGCAGTCAGAATTTAGGGAGCTGGGTAAGAAATTAGCAAGCAGGACCTCAAAAGTAGTAATCTCCGGATTACTCCCAGTGCCACACGCAAGTGAGTATAGAAATTAAAAGGATAAGACAGATGAATGCGTGGCTGGAAAGATGATGTAGGAGGGAGGGCTTTCGGTTCCCAGGACATTGGGACCGGCTCTGGGGGAGATGTACAGACCAGACGGGTTGCACCTGAACAAAGCCAGGACTGAGCTTCTTGCGGGACATTTTGCTAGTGTTGTTGGGGAAAGTTTAAACTGGTTTGGCTGGGGGAATGGGGACAAAATCAGAAATGAAAATGGAAGGCAGAAAATTAATGGATGAGTCTGGAAGACAGAGGAAACAAAGGCTAGAAAACAAAAGAGAGTTTGGCAGTGCTCGAGGGTATCCATTTCAATGCAAGGAGTATAGCAAATAAAGCAGATGAGCTGAGGGCACAGATAGACACACAACAGTATGATATCATAGTTATTACAGAAACATGGCTTAAGGAGGGACAGAAATGACAGCTCAACGTTCCTGGTTAAAGGGTTTTCAGACACGATAGGGGAGGAGGATAAGAAAGGAGAGGGAGTGGCAATTTTGATCAAGGAAACTATTAGAGCTGTGAGGAGGGATGATATGTTGGAAGGTTCATTAATTGAGGCCATATGGATTGAGCTAAGGAACAAAAAAGGGGCAATCACACTGCTGGGAGTGAACTATAGACCCCCAAACAGTCAGAGGGAGAAAGAGCAGAAATATAGGCAAATCTCTGAGAAGTGCAAGAACAATAGGGCAGTAGAAGTAGGGGATTTTAATTACCCCAATATTAACTGGGATAGTTTTAGTGTGAAAGGAATTAAGGGAGCAGAATTCTTGGTGCATTCAGGAGAATTTCTTTTTCCCAGTCTGTAGCAAGTCCAACAAGAGAGGGCACAGTTTTAGACTTAGTTTTAGGAAATGAAGATGGGCAGGTGGAAGGAGTGGCAGTGGGACAGCATTTCAGTGGTAGTGATCATAATTCAGTCAGTTTAACATAATTATGGAAAAAGGACAGAGACAGAACAGGAGTTAGAGTTCTCAATTGGGGCAAGGCCAATTTTACTAAGCTGAGGAGTGATTTAAGAACAAAGAACAAAGAGCAAAGAAAATTACAGCACAGGAACAGGCCCTTCGGCCCTCCAAGCCTACGCCAATCCAGATCCTCTATCTAAACATGTCGCCTATTTTCTAAGGGTCTGTATCTCTTTACTTCCTGCCCATTCATGTATCTGTCGAGATACATCTTAAAAGATGCTATCATGCCCGCATCTACCACCTCCGCTGGCAACGCGTTCCAGGCACCCACCACCCTCTGCGTAAAGAACTTTCCACGCATATCCCCCCTAAACTTTTCCCCTTTCACTTTGAACTCGTGACCCCTAGTAATTGAATCCCCCACTCTGGGAAAAAGCCTCTTGCTATCCACCCTGTCTATACCTCTCATGATTTTGTACACCTCAATCAGGTCCCCCCTCAACCTCAGTCTTTCTAATGAAAATAATCCTAATCTACTCAACCTCTCCTCATAGCTAGCGCCCTCCATACCAGGCAACATCCTGGTGAACCTCCTCTGCACCCTCTCCAAAGCATCCACATCCTTTTGATAATGTGGCGACCAGAACTGCACGCAGTATTCCAAATGTGGCCGAACCAAAGTCCTACACAACTGTAACATGACCTGCCAACTCTTGTACTCAATACCCCGTCCGATGAAGGAAAGCATGCCGTATGCCTTCTTGACCACTCTATTTACCTGCGTTGCCACCTTCAGGGAACAGTGGACCTGAACACCCAAATCTCTCTGGACATCAATTTTCCCCAGGACTTTTCCATTTATTGTATAGTAAATTTCGCTATTTAGCGAAAGTGGACTGGAAACAGTTACTTGAAGGTAAATCAGTGTCAGAACAGTGGGAGGCATTCAAAAGGGGAGATTCAAGGGGTTCAGGGTAAACATGTTCCCACAAAGAAAAAGGGTGAGATGGCCAAATCTAGAGCCCCATGGATGTTAAGGAGCCTACAGGGTGAGATAAGGCAGAAAAGGAAAGCTTAGCCCGACACTGAAAACTCAATACTACAGAAAGCTGAGAGGAGTATAGAAAGTGGAAGGGTGAAATCAAAGGAAATTAGGAAAGCAAAGAGAGGGCATGAAAGAATATTGGCAAGCAAAATCAAGGTGAACCCAAAGATGTTTTTATCAATATATTAAGAGTAAGAGGATAACTAAGGAGAGAATAGGGCCCATAAAAGACCAAAAAGGTAACCTATGTGTAGGGGTGGAAGATGTTGGTATGGTTCTAAATGAGTACTTTGCGTTTGTCTTCATGAAAGAGGGGGACTAAGCAGATATTGTAGTTAAGGAGGAAGAGTGTGAAGTATTGGATGTGATAAAGAGAGAGAGAGGAAGTATTAATGGGATTGGCATCCTTGAAAGTTGATAAATCACCAGAGCCAGATGAAACGTACCCCAGGCTGTTAAAAGAAGCGAGAGGGGAAATAGCAGAGGGTCTGACCATTATTTTCCAGTCCTCACTGGATACAGGTGTGGTGCCGGTGGATTGGAGAAATGCTAACGTTGTACCTTTGTTTAAAAAGAAAGCAAGGGATAGACCGAATAATTACAAGCCAGTCAGTCTAACCTCTGTAATGGGCAAATGATTGGAATCTATTCTGAGAGACAGGATAAACTGTCACTTAGAAAGGCACAGGTTAATCAGGGATAGTCAGCATGGATTTGTTAAGGGAAGATCTTGTTTGACTAACTTGATCAAATTTTTTGAAGTAGTAACAAGGAAGATAGATGAGGGTAGTGCAGTTGATGTGGTCTACATTGATTTTAGCAAGGCTTTTGATAAGATCCCACATGGTAGACTGGTTAAAAAAAATAAAAGCCCATTGGATCCAGGGAAATGCAGCATGGTGGATACAAAATTGGTTCAGTGGCAGGAATCAAAGGGTAATTGTTGACGGCTGTTTTAGTGACTGGAGGGCTGTTTCCAGTGGCGTTCTGCAGGGCTCAGTACTGGGTCCCCTGTTTTTTTATGGTATATATCAACGATTTGGACGTAAATGTAGAGGGCACGATCAAGAAGTTTACAGACGACACAAAGATTGGCCGTGTGGTAGATAGCGAGGAGGACAGCTGTAGGCTACAGGAAGACATTGATGGTCTGGTCAGATGGGCAGAAAAGTGGCAAATGAAATTCAACTTGGAGAAGTGTGAAGTGATGCATTTAGGGAGGTCAAACAAGGCAAAGGAATACACGATTAATGGGAAAACACTGAGAAGTGAGGGACCTTGGAGGTAGCAGGACAGGTCAATAAGGTGGTTAAGAAGGCATATGGAATCCTTTCCTTTATTAGCCAAGGTACAGAATATAAGAGCAGGGAGGTTATGCTGGAACTGTATAACTCATTGGTTAGGACACAACTTGAGTACAGTATGCAGTTCTGGTCACCTCATTACAGAAAGGATGTAATTGCACTAGAGAGAGGGTACAAAGGAGATTTACCAGGATGTAGCCAGGACTGGGAAAATGCAGCTATGAGGAAAGATTGGATAGGCTGGGGCTGTTCTCCTTGGAACAGAGAAGGCTGAGGGGAGATCTGATTGAAATGTACAAAATTTTGAGGGGCCTGGATAGAGTGGAGGTGAAGGGTCTATTCACCTTAGCAGAGAGATCAGTGACTAGGCGGCATAGATTTAAAGTGATTGCTAGAAAGATTAGAGGGGAGATGAGGAAAAACCTTTTCACCCAGAGGGTGGTGGGATCTGGAACTCACTGCCTGAAAGGGTAGTTGAGGCAGAAACCCTCAACTCATTCAAAACGAGTCTGGATATGCACTTCAAGTGTTGTAATCTGCAGGGCGACAGACCAAATGCTGGAAGGTGGGATTAGAATAGGTGGATCGTTTTTTGGCTGGCACAGACACGATGGGCCAAGTTGCCTCTTTCCGTGCCTTAAACTTTCCATGAATCTATGTAACACCGCAAATCCAGCCTGCAGCTGCGGGGACGAATGTGTGGCTTTGCCAGTGGACAGAAGGGTCTTCAGTCATGGGCATTTTAGGACACTCTCAACTCAGTACCTGAAGAAAATAAAATTGCAGGGCTGTGGGGACTGAGCAGGGGAGTGGGACTGACTGGATTACTCCACAGAGAGCCAATATGGACTCGATAGGAAAAATGTAATCCTTCTATGGCATAAATGACTCGATGACCTGGTGGGCGCATGAGAGTGTTTGCAGTATTTTAGAAGGGGGAGTCAGACGGGATAGCTGGAGAGAGTATAACTCATGTCTGTGAAGGGTTTTCTGAAATGGGCACGGAGGCATATTACTGGGACAGTGTAGAGGGAGCTTTATTCTGTATCTAACCCCGTGCTGTACCTGTCCTGGGAGTGTTTGATGAGGACAGTGTAGAGGGAGCTTTACTCTGTATCTAACTCCGTGCTGTACCTGTCCTGGGAGTGTTTGATGGGGACAGTGTAGAGGGAGCTTTACTCTGTATCTAACCCTGTGCTGTACCTGTCCTGGGAGTGTTTGATGAGGACAGTGTAGAGGGAGCTTTACTCTGTATCTAACTCCGTGCTGTACCTGTCCTGGGAGTGTTTGATGAGGACAGTGTAGAGGGAGCTTTACTCTGTATCTAACCCTGTGCTGTACCTGTCCTGGGAGTGTTTGGGGACAGTGTCGAGGGAGCTTTACTCTGTATCTAACCCCGTGCTGTCCCTGTCCTGGGAGTGTTTGGGGACAGTGTAGAGGGAGCTTTACTCTGTATCTAACCCCGTTTTTTTTTTTTTTCTTTTTTCTCATTCTCCAAGCTCTCATTTGAGAACTCAGAGAGGCCACACAGCATTAATCTGGGAAGTGAGTATATGGACTGGTCCATAGAAACTCAAGGCGATTGCTGGGACAGAGACCTTTACTCTGTACCTAACCCCGTGCTGTACCTGTCCTGGGAGTGTTTGATAGGACAGAGTGGAGAGAGTTTACTATCTACCCCATGCTTTATGTGCTCTGGGGTGCAGTGGGAGTATACTCACGGCTTATACCCACCTTCTCCGCCCGAGTCCCTAAGCATGGTGTCTGCTACAACCACAATCGGCCTTCGCAGCACGTGAGCAAGGACGAAGACGTGAAATTCCTCCAAACTCTCGTACACCGGTTCCTCAGAGCTGTCTACACTGTAATAGATATTCTCATATTAACATGGACACTGACACAAACTGCTCACAGAGAACACAGGATAATGATCAGACAGTTTGGAGTAAGGAAGTTCAGGCAGATGCATGAAACCCAGTCTAACAGTTGTGAAGCAAGTGACTGGGCGAGATTCCTAACCAATGGACTCCAATCACAGGTGCCCCACACTCACTGACCATGTTCACCACTGTACCCAGTTTCCAGAGGGCTGGAGCCATGGCTGAGGTCAAGAGCAGCACCAGTGGAGGTCTGGCTTGTGCCGAGGATGACTGGTCGCCACACTATCAGGAATAGTGCGGGACGCTGCGAGGAGGGGAGCCGGGGGAGGGACGCTGCGAGGAGGGGAGCCGGGGGAGGGACGCTGCGAGGAGGGGAGCCGGGGGAGGGACGCTGCGAGGAGGGGAGCCGGGGGAGGGACGCTGCGAGGAGGGGAGCCGGGGGAGGGACGCCGCGGGGAGGGACGCCGCGGGGAGGGGAGCCGGGGGAGGGACGCCGCGGGGAGGGGAGCCGGGGGAGGGGAGCCGCGGGGAGGGACACCGCAGAGGCAGTGAACTAGCCACACAGCTTTCTGGGAAACTTTCATCTGAGACAGACAGACGCTCAAGCCCCACTGCCCCCCTCCAGACAGGTCACCCCACCTCACCCACCACCCACTCCAAGACAGACTTACCTGTTAAGTGCAGGGAAGGTTGAAGCTGCCAGTCTCCTGAAAGATAAAAATAGGAAAGAGTCATCACTCATCTCACACAGCAACCTGCTACTCAAAGGAGGGACTCCATCCTCCTCCCCAGCATTAGGGTCACTCTCTGCACTGTTAACCCAGCACTGGAGGTCTCTCCCTCTCTCTCTCTCTCCCTGCCCCCGCACTGTTACCCCAGCACTGGGAGTCTCTCTCTGGCTCGCTGCACTGTTACCCTAGCACTGGGAGTCTCTCTCTGGCTCGCTGCACTGTTACCTCAGCACTGGGAGTCTCTCTCTCTCACTGCACTGTTACCCCAGCACTGGGAGTCTCTCTCTGCCCCTGCACTGTTACCCCAGCACTGGGAGTCTCTCTCTCTCTCTCACTGCACTGCTACCCCAGCACTGGGAGTCTCTCTCTCTCTCACTGCACTGCACTGTTACCTCAGCACTGGGAGTTTCTCTCTCGCTGCACTGTTACCCTAGCACTGGGAGTCTCTCTCTCTCTCATTGTACTGTTACCCCAGCACTGGGAGTCTCTCTCTTGCTGCACTGTCACCCGAGCACTGGGAGTCTCTCTCTCTCTCACCGCACTGTTACCCCAACACTGGGAGTCTCTCTCTCTCTCACTGCACTGTTACCCCAACACTGGGAGTCTCTCTCACTGCACTGTTACCCCAGCACTGGGAATCTCTCTCTCACCACACTGTTACCCCAGCACTGGGAGTCTCTCTCTCTCACTGCACTGTTACCCCAGCACTGGGAGTCTCTCTCTCTCTCACTGCACTGTTACCCTAGCACTGGGAGTCTCTCTCTCTCTCACTGCACTGTTACCCTAGCACTGGGAGTCTCTCTCTCACCGCACTGTTACCCCAACACTGGGAGTTTCTCTCTCTCTCACTGCACTGCAACCCCAGCACTGGGAGTCTCTCTCTCGCTGTCTCTCTCTCACTGCACTGTTACCCCAGCACTGGGAGTCTCTCTCTCGCTCTCTCCCTCACGGCACTGCAACCCCAGCACTGGGAGTCTCTCTCTCGCTCTCTCTCTCACTGCACTGTTACCCCAGCGCTGGGAGTCTCTCTCTCGCTGTCTCTCTCACTGCACTGTTACCCCAGCACTGGGAGTCTCTCTCTCTCTCACTGCACTGCAACCCCAGCACTGGGAGTCTCTCTCTCACCGCACTGTTACCCCAGCACTGGGAGTCTCTCTCTCTCTCTCACTGCACTGTTACCCCAGCACTGGGAATCTCTCTCTCACCGCACTGTTAACCCAGCACTGGGAGTCTCTCTCTCACCGCACTGTTACCCCAGCACTGGGAGTCTCTCTCTCGCTGTCACTCTCACTGCACTGTTACCCCAGCACTGGGAGTCTCTCTCTCGCTGTCACTCTCACTGCTCTCTCACTGCACTGCAACCCCAGCACTGGGAGTCTCTCTCTCGCTGTCTCTCTCTCACTGCACTGTTACCCCAGCACTGGGAGTCTCTCTCTCGCTGTCTCTCTCACTGCACTGTTACCCCAGCACTGGGAGTCTCTCTCTCGCTCTCTCTGCACTGTTAACCCAGCACTGGGAGTCTCTCTCTCGCTGTCACTCTCACTGCACTGCAACCCCAGCACTGGGAGTCTCTCTCTCGCTGCACTGTCACCCGAGCACTGGGAGTCTCTCTCTCACCGCACTGTTACCCCAACACTGGGAGTCTCTCTCTCTCTCACTGCACTGTTACCCCAACACTGGGAGTCTCTCTCTCGCTGTCACTCTCACTGCACTGTTACCCCAGCACTGGGAGTCTCTCTCTCGCTCTCTCTGCACTGTTACCCCAGCACTGGGAGTCTCTCTCTCGCTGTCACTCTCACTGCACTGTTACCCCAGCACTGGGAGTCTCTCTCTCGCTCTCTCTCTCACTGCACTGCAACCCCAGCACTGGGAGTCTCTCTCTCGCTGTCTCTCTCTCACTGCACTGTTACCCCAGCACTGGGAATCTCTCTCTCGCTGTCTCTCTCTCACTGCACTGTTACCCCAGCACTGGGAATCTCTCTCTCACCACACTGTTACCCCAGCACTGGGAGTCTCTCTCTCTCTCTCACTGCACTGTTACCCCAGCACTGGGAGTCTTTCTCTCTCTCACTGCACTGTTACCCCAGCACTGGGAGTCTCTCTCTCTCTCACTGCACTGTTACCCTAGCACTGGGAGTCTCTCTCTCTCTCACTGCACTGTTACCCCAACACTGGGAGTTTCTCTCTCTCTCACTGCACTGCAACCCCAGCACTGGGAGTCTCTCTCTCTCTCACTGCACTGTTACCCCAACACTGGGAGTTTCTCTCTCTCTCACTGCACTGCAACCCCAGCACTGGGAGTTTCTCTCTCTCTCACTGCACTGCAACCCCAGCACTGGGAGTCTCTCTCTCTCTCACTGCACTGTTACCCCAGCACTGGGAGTCTCTCTCTCTCTCACTGCACTGCAACCCCAGCACTGGGAGTCTCTCTCTCGCTGTCTCTCTCACTGAACTGTTACCCCAGCACTGGGAGTCTCTCTCTCACCGCACTGTTACCCCAGCACTGGGAGTCTCTCTCTCGCTGTCACTCTCACTGCACTGTTACCCCAGCACTGGGAGTCTCTCTCTCTCTCTCGCTCTCTCTCTCACCGCACTGTTACCCCAGCACTGGGAGTCTCTCTCTCTCTCTCGCTCTCTCTCTCACCGCACTGTTACCCCAGCACTGGGAGTCTCTCTCTCACCGCACTGTTACCCCAGCATTGGGAGTCTCTCTCTCGCTGTCACTCTCACTGCACTGTTACCCCAGCACTGGGAGTCTCTCTCTCACTGCACTGTTACCCCAGCACTGGGAGTCTCTCTCTCGCTGTCTCTCACTGCACTGTTACCCCAGCACTGGGAGTCTCTCTCTCGCTGTCACTCTCACTGCACTGTTACCCCAGCACTGGGAGTCTCTCTCTCGCTGTCACTCTCACTGCACTGTTACCCCAGCACTGGGAGTCTCTCTCTCGCTCTCTCTGCACTGTTACCCCAGCACTGGGAGTCTCTCTCTCGCTCTCTCTGCACTGTTACCCCAGCACTGGGAGTCTCTCTCGCTGTCACTCTCACTGCACTGTTACCCCAGCACTGGAAGTCTCTCTCTCACCGCACTGTTACCCCAGCACTGGGAGTCTCTCTCTCTCTCTCTCACCGCACTGTTACCCCAACACTGGGAGTCTCTCTCTCGCTGTCTCTCTCTCACTGCACTGTTACCCCAGCACTGGGAGTCTCTCTCTCTCTCTCTCACTGCACTGCAACCCCAGCACTGGGAATCTCTCTCTCACCGCACTGTTAACCCAGCACTGGGAGTCTCTCTCTCACCGCACTGTTACCCCAGCACTGGGAGTCTCTCGCTCGCTGTCACTCTCACTGCACTGCAACCCCAGCACTGGGAGTCTCTCTCTCACCGCACTGTTACCCCAGCACTGGGAGTCTCTCTCTCTCTCTCACCGCACTGTTACCCCAGCACTGGAATCTCTCTCTCACCGCACTGTTAACCCAGCACTGGGAGTCTCTCTCTCACCGCACTGTTACCCCAGCACTGGGAGTCTCTCTCTCGCTGTCACTCTCACTGCACTGTTACCCCAGCACTGGGAGTCTCTCTCTCGCTGTCACTCTCACTGCTCTCTCACTGCACTGCAACCCCAGCACTGGGAGTCTCTCTCTCGCTGTCTCTCTCTCACTGCACTGTTACCCCAGCACTGGGAGTCTCTCTCTCGCTGTCTCTCTCACTGCACTGTTACCCCAGCACTGGGAGTCTCTCTCTCGCTCTCTCTGCACTGTTAACCCAGCACTGGGAGTCTCTCTCTCGCTGTCACTCTCACTGCACTGCAACCCCAGCACTGGGAGTCTCTCTCTCTCTCACTGCACTGCTACCCCAGCACTGGGAGTCTCTCTCTCTCACTGCACTGCACTGTTACCCCAGCACTGGGAGTCTCTCTCTCTCTCACTGCACTGCACTGTTACCCCAGCACTGGGAGTTTCTCTCTCGTTGCACTGTTACCCTAGCACTGGGAGTCTCTCTCTCATTGTACTGTTACCCCAGCACTGGGAGTCTCTCTCTCGCTGCACTGTCACCCGAGCACTGGGAGTCTCTCTCTCTCTCACCGCACTGTTACCCCAACACTGGGAGTCTCTCTCTCTCTCACTGCACTGTTACCCCAACACTGGGAGTCTCTCTCTCGCTGTCACTCTCACTGCACTGTTACCCCAGCACTGGGAGTCTCTCTCTCGCTCTCTCTGCACTGTTACCCCAGCACTGGGAGTCTCTCTCTCGCTCTCTCTCTCACTGCACTGCAACCCCAGCACTGGGAGTCTCTCTCTCGCTGTCTCTCTCTCACTGCACTGTTACCCCAGCACTGGGAATCTCTCTCTCACCACACTGTTACCCCAGCACTGGGAGTCTCTCTCTCTCTCTCACTGCACTGTTACCCCAGCACTGGGAGTCTTTCTCTCTCTCACTGCACTGTTACCCCAGCACTGGGAGTCTCTCTCTCGCTGTCACTCTCACTGCACTGTTACCCCAGCACTGGGAGTCTCTCTCTCGCTGTCACTCTCACTGCACTGTTACCCCAGCACTGGGAGTCTCTCTCTCGCTCTCTCTGCACTGTTACCCCAGCACTGGGAGTCTCTCTCGCTGTCACTCTCACTGCACTGTTACCCCAGCACTGGGAGTCTCTCTCTCTCACCGCACTGTTACCCCAGCACTGGGAGTCTCTCTCTCGCTGTCTCTCTCTCACTGCACTGTTACCCCAGCACTGGGAGTCTCTCTCTCTCTCTCTCACTGCACTGCAACCCCAGCACTGGGAGTCTCTCTCTCGCTGCACTGTTACTCCAGCACTGGGAGTCTCTCTCTCGCTGTCTCTCTCACTGCACTGTTACTCCAGCACTGGGAGTCTCTCTCTCTCTCACACTGCACTGTTACCCCAGCACTGGGAGTCTCTCTCTCTCTCACTGCACTGTTACTCCAGCACTGGGAGTCTCTCTCTCGCTGTCTCTCTCACTGCACTGTTACTCCAGCCCTGGGGGTGTGTCTCACTCCGCATTGTTACCCCAGCACTGGGGGCTCTCTCTTACTTTCTTTTTGCCCCTGCACCCCCCCACAGGTTTGATGGTATCTTGACTGCTGTATTCTTGCTAATTCTGCACCGATACAAACTGACCCATTGCTGGATATGAACTGGAACATAGCAATCTGTCACATTACAGGATGACCTCACACCAGCTTTTCTAGTCTTGTGGGCAGTTTGCTGGCACTCTGTCCCCGGTTGCTTGGGCTCAACATCGTGCCTTCCATTTCCACTCTATCCCCTCCTGTGCCAGCCCTGGCCATTCAGCACTCCTCGCCTCCCCTCCTGTGCCAGTCCCTCACGTACCCTCCACAGCCACTGCCATTGGTTCCATAATGAATGCGAGGCTCACTGGATGCCAGCTTTATCAACTCATTCCATTCCTTCTGCCACTCGTCCTCTGTGTATACCAGGCCTGACTGTGAGGGAGAGAGACAGGAATCAGAGATCAATGGTGGATTACCACCACCTTGTTACACTATAGCTCACACTTTCTGGGTACTGCCTGTGTGGAGTTTGGAAGTTCCCCTGTGACCACGTGGGTTTTCTCCGGGTGCTCCGGTTTCCTCCCAAAGCCAATAGACTTGCAGGTTGATGGGTAAATTGGCCATTATAAATTGCCCCTAGTATAGGTAGCTGGTAGGGTAATTGAGGAAAGGTGGGGATGTGGTAGTATTATGGGATTAGTGTAGGATTAGTATAAATGGGTGGTTGATGGTCGACACAGACTTGGTGGCCGAAGGGCCTGTTTCAGTGCTGTATCTCTAAACTAAATAAAATAAACAAACGCCGGAGCAGGAGCCGTCCTCCCACAAATCAAGGCAAGTGTGCAGCAGAGGGCTAGAAATGAGAAAGAATAGAAAAGGGTTTGGAAAGTTCTGATTATCAATTACCTCCTTGTTCTGTTGTGTTTGTTGCCATCTCCACCTCCTTTTTAAAGCTTCCTTCTCTGCCCCTTTCTCCATCATCGAATACAGAGCCTTCCGTAACATCAGATCCCGATCATGGAATCCCCACATCCCTGTGCATGAACCACATACATTACACAGCACAGCACAACACACCATACACACCATGTGAGGGGCCCGGGGACCCGGCCAAAGGGTCAGAGCCTGATTGAGGCGCTCGAGCAGATGAGAATCACAGGCTGGAGTCAGATCGAGGGGGGCTTGGTAGTGAGTTACAGACTGGAGTCTGATAGAGGGGGGGGGGGGGGGGGTTGGTAGTGAGTTACAGACTGGAGTCTGATCAAGGAGCGGGGGGGTTGGTAGTGAGTTACAGACTGGAGTCTGATCGAGGAGCGGGGGGTTGGTAGTGAGTTACAGGCTGGAGTCAGATCGAGGGGGGCTTGGAAGTGAGTTACAGACTGGAGTCTGATCAAGGAGCGGGGGGGTTGGTACTGAGTTACAGACTGGAGTCTGATCGAGAAGCGGGGGGTTGGTAGTGAGTTACAGGCTGGAGTCTGATCGGGGGGGGGGGGGGGGGGGGGGGGGTTGGTAGTGAAATACAGGCTGGAGTCTGATCGGGGGGGGGGGGAGTTGGTAGTGAGTTACAGACTGGAGTCTGATCCGGGGGGGGGGGGGGGTTGGTAGTGAGTTACAGACTGGAGTCTGATCGAGGAGCGGGGGGGGTTGTAGTGAGTTACAGACTGGAGTCTGATCGAGGAGCGGGGGGTTTGGTATGTGAGTTACAGACTGGAGTCTGATCGAGGAGCGGGGGGGGTTGGTAGTGAGTTTACAGACGGGAGTCTGATCAAGGAGCGGGGGGTTGGTAGTGAGTTACAGGCTGGAGTCTGATCGAGGAGCGGGGGGGTTGGTAGTGAGTTACAGACTGGAGTCTGATCGAGGAGCGGGGGTTGGTAGTGAGTTACAGACGGGAGTCTGATCAAGGAGCGGGGGGGTTGGTAGTGAGTTACAGACTGGAGTCTGATCGAGGAGCGGGGGGTTGGTAGTGAGTTACAGGCTGGAGTCTGATCGGGGGGGGGGGGGGGGGTTGGTAGTGAAATACAGGCTGGAGTCTGATCGGGGGGGGGGGGGGGGGTTGGTAGTGAGTTACAGACTGGAGTCTGATCGAGGAGCGGGGCTTGGTAGTGAGTTACAGGCTGGAGTCTGATCGGGGGGGGGGGTGTTGGTAGTGAGTTACAGACTGGAGTCTGATCGAGGAGCGGGGGTTGGTAGTGAGTTACAGACTGGAGTCTGATCGGGGGGGGGGGGTTGGTAGTGAAATACAGGCTGGAGTCTGATCGGGGGGGGGGGGGGGTTGGTAGTGAGTTACAGACTGGAGTCTGATCGAGGAGCGGGGGGTTGGTAGTGAGTTACAGACTGGAGTCTGATCGAGGAGCGGGGGGTTGGTAGTGAGTTACAGGCTGGAGTCTGATTCGGGGGGGGGGGGGTTGGTAGTGAGTTACAGACTGGAGTCTGATCGAGGGGGGGGGGGGTTGGTAGTGAGTTACAGACTGGAGTCTGATCAAGGAGCGGGGGGTTGGTAGTGAGTTACAGACTGGAGTCTGATCGAGGAGCGGGGGGTTGGTAGTGAGTTACAGACTGGAGTCTGATCGAGGAGGGGGGGGTGGGAAGTGAGTTACAGACTGGAGTCTGATCGAGGGGGGGGGGGTTGGTAGTGAGTTACAGACTGGAGTCTGATCGAGGGGGGGGGGGTTGGTAGTGAGTTACAGACTGGAGTCTGATCGAGGAGGGGGGGGGTGGGAAGTGAGTTACAGACTGGAGTCTGATCGGGGGGGGGCGGGGGGTGTTGGTAGTGAGTTACAGGCTGGAGTCTGATCGGGGGGGGGGGGGTGTTGGTAGTGAGTTACAGACTGGAGTCTGATCGAGGGGGGGGGGGTTGGTAGTGAGTTACAGACTGGAGTCTGATCGAGGAGCGGGGGGTTGGTAGTGAGTTACAGACTGGAGTCTGATCGGGGGGGGGGGGGGGGTTGGTAGTGAAATACAGGCTGGAGTCTGATTGGGGGGGGGGGGGGGGTTGGTAGTGAGTTACAGACTGGAGTCTGATCGAGGAGCGGGGGGTTGGTAGTGAGTTACAGACTGGAGTCTGATCGGGGGGGGGGGGTGTTGGTAGTGAGTTACAGACTGGAGTCTGATCGAGGGGGGGGGGGGTTGGTAGTGAGTTACAGACTGGAGTCTGATCGAGGGGGGGGTTGGTAGTGAGTTACAGACTGGAGTCTGATCAAGGAGCGGGGGGTTGGTAGTGAGTTACAGACTGGAGTCTGATCGAGGAGCGGGGGGTTGGTAGTGAGTTACAGGCTGGAGTCAGATCGAGGGGGGCTTGGAAGTGAGTTACAGACTGGAGTCTGATCGAGGAGCGGGGGGTTGGTAGTGAATTACAGGCTGGAGTCTGATCGGGGGGGGGGGGGGTTGGTAGTGAGTTACAGACTGGAGTCTGATCGAGGGGGGGGGGGGTTGGTAGTGAGTTACAGACTGGAGTCTGATCGAGGGGGGGGGGGTTGGTAGTGAGTTACAGGCTGGAGTCTGATCGAGGAGGGGGGGGGTGGGAAGTGAGTTACAGACTGGAGTCTGATTGGGGGGGGGGGCGGGGGGTGTTGGTAGTGAGTTACAGGCTGGAGTCTGATCGGGGGGGGGGGGTGTTGGTAGTGAGTTACAGACTGGAGTCTGATCGGGGGGGGGGGGGGTTGGTAGTGAGTTACAGACTGGAGTCTGATCGAGGAGCGGGGGGGTTGGTAGTGAGTTACAGACTGGAGTCTGATCGAGGAGGGGGGGGTTGGTAATGAGTTACAGACTGGAGTCTGATCGAGGGGGGGGGTGGGAAGTGAGTTACAGACTGGAGTCTAATCGAGGAGCGGGGGGTTGGTAATGAGTTACAGACTGGAGTCTGATCGGGGGGGGGGGGTGTTGGTAGTGAGTTACAGACTGGAGTCTGATCGAGGGGGGGGGGTTGGTAGTGAGTTACAGACTGGAGTCTGATCGAGGGGGGGGGGTTGGTAGTGAGTTACAGACTGGAGTCTGATCGAGGAGCGGGGGGTGGGAAGTGAGTTACAGGCTGGAGTCTGATCGAGGAGGGGGGGGTTGGTAATGAGTTACAGACTGGAGTCTGATCGAGGGGGGGGTGGGAAGTGAGTTACAGACTGGAGTCTGATCGAGGGGGGGGGCGTTGGTAGTGAGTTACAGACTGGAGTCTGATCGAGGGGGGGGGGGGGCGTTGGTAGTGAGTTACAGACTGGAGTCTGATCGAGGGAGGGGGGGTTGGTAGTGAGTTACAGACTGGAGTCTGATCGAGGAGGGGGGGGGGTTGGTAATGAGTTACAGACTGGAGTCTGATCGAGGAGGGGGGATTGGTAGTGAGTTACAGGCTGGAGTCTGATCGAGGAGGGGGGGGTTGGTAATGAGTTACAGACTGGAGTCTGATCGAGGGGGGGGTGGTGGGAAGTGAGTTACAGACTGGAGTCTGATCGGGGGGGGGCGTTGGTAGTGAGTTACAGACTGGAGTCTGATCGAGGGGGGGAGTTGGTAGTGAGTTACAGACTGGAGTCTGATCGAGGGGAGGGGGGGTGTTGGTAGTGAGTTACAGACTGGAGTCTGATCGAGGGGAGGGGGGGTGTTGGTAGTGAGTTACAGGCTGGAGTCTGATCGAGGGGGGGAGTTGGTAGTGAGTTACAGACTGGAGTCTGATCGAGGGGAGGGGGGGTGTTGGTAGTGAGTTACAGGCTGGAGTCTGATCGAGGGGGGGAGTTGGTAGTGAGTTACAGACTGGAGTCTGATCGAGGGGAGGGGGGGTGTTGGTAGTGAGTTACAGACTGGAGTCTGATCGAGGGGGGGGTGTTGGTAGTGAGTTACAGGCTGGAGTCTGATCGGGGGGGGGGGGGGTGTTGGTAGTGAGTTACAGACTGGAGTCTGATCGAGGGGGGGAGTTGGTAATGAGTTACAGGCTGGAGTCTGATCGAGGAGGGGGGGGTTGGTAGTGAGTTACAGACTGGAGTCTGATCGGGGGGGGGGGGGGTTGGTAGTGAGTTACAGACTGGAGTCTGATCGAGGGGGGGGTGTTGGTAGTGAGTTACAGGCTGGAGTCTGATCGAGGAGGGGGGGGTTGGTAATGAGTTACAGACTGGAGTCTGATCGAGGGGGGGGGTGTTGGTAGTGAGTTACAGACTGGAGTCTGATCGAGGGGAGGGGGGGTGTTGGTAGTGAGTTACAGACTGGAGTTTTGGGGTAGTCACTTACCTAATGAAGCTGCGTGAAGCAGGCAGTTCCCATCGCCTGTGGTTGCTAGGGGTAACAAGCGTTGGCAACTGGCATCAACATTCACCCACCAGTTCAGACGGCCTGTGGACAAGAGGAAATGTAAAATCTGTGTGTAATAGCTGTCAGAATTCCCACAGACGGTGCCATCAAACTGTCCTCACAATCAGGCTGTGCAGTCAGTACAAATCACACTGTCTGCACAAACAGGGAAATCAGCAGGCTCTCAACATGGAAGGTGCTCAGTAAACCCAGTGGACATGGGAATTGTAGTGCAATCCACACCCCAGCAACAAGCAGTCTACTCTCCCTTCCAGCCAGAAACTCGTGGGTATAAACTCCACACAAGAGAGCCAGGCAGAAAATCCAGGGCAGAGGGGGCGGCACGGAGGGAGGGCTGCGCCGACGGAGGGAGCGGCACGGAGGGAGGGCTGCGCCGACAGAAGGGGCGGCACGGAGGGAGATTTTGCACAAACCACCAGGATGGGAGGGACATTGCAATGAGGTGGGATCCAAGATTGGGTAGTCCATGTGATCAATGCCCTGTATTCAGTATCACACTGTGCCAGTTGTGACTGCACCCTCCCTTTGCCCATTGTGCCAGGCACACAGTAACCCAATAAGCAGTTCCTGTGTATGAATGGAAATCCAGCTATTATATATTTATAGTACAGTTCATATTTTAGGTTACGCCTGCCAATGAAACCTTTCTATTTTTTCCCCAGTCTCCAGCACTAATTTCTCATCCACAGAATAACATTTCAACCACTGCGAGCTTGTCTTCTTAAAGGAGAGAAAATGTATAGGAGACAGGAATTCCCCAAGTTATAAATGACTTAGTGCCTTTAACAATGTTCGAGTACAAATGTAAACATGTTCACAGAGACATTAACGATCAATGGGGGGCTTTAACTGGGAGCCAGAAGCTGGATGCTGAACTAATGAGGATTAAAAGAATGCAAGTAGGAATGGGCTTTCTGCTGTGCTGTACCTGTCCTGGGAGTGTTTGATGGGGACAGTGTAGAGGGAGCTTTACTCTGTATCTAACCCCCGTACTGTACCTGTCCTGCGAGTGTTTGATGGGGACAGTGTAGAGGGAGCTTTACTCTGTATCTAACTCCGTACTGTACCTGTCCTGCGAGTGTTTGATGGGGACAGTGTAGAGGGAGCTTTACTCTGTATCTAACCCCCGTACTGTACCTGTCCTGCGAGTGTTTGATGGGGACAGTGTAGAGGGAGCTTTACTCTGTATCTAACCCCGTACTGTACCTGTCCTGGGAGTGTTTGATGGGGACAGTGTAGAGGGAGCTTTACTCTGTATCTAACCCCGTACTGTACCTGTCCTGGGGAGTGTTTGATGGGGACAGTGTAGAGGGAGCTTTACTCTGTATCTAACCCCGTACTGTACCTGTCCTGGGAGTGTTTGATGGGGACAGTGTAGAGGGAGCTTTACTCTGTATCTAATCCCCGTTTTTTTTTTTTTTTTTACAAGGTGACCTTTATACCCCAGGCCCCTTTTATATTTTTCACATCGAGGGGGCCTTTAGCCCTCAGGCCCCCTTTATGTACATATTTACAGTTTTAAAATAACTTTATTAAAACAGATAAATAAACAAAAAACTCAAATTAAAATGCCATTCTCGGCGTCGACGATGCACTCCAGTCCCTGCGGTGCCCACCGGTCGCGGAAGGCCTCAAGCGTACCGGCGGACACCGCATGCTCCTTTTCCAGGGACACCCGGGCGCGAACGTAACCGCGGAAGAGGGGCAGGCAATCGGGGAGGACGGAACCCCCGACGGACCGCAACCTGGACCTGTGAATTGCCACCTTGGCCAGGCCCAGGAGCAGACCGACGAGGAGATCCTCCTCCCGGCCCAAGCCCCTCCGCACCGGGTGCCCAAAGATCAGGAGCGTGGGACTGAAGTGCAGCCAGAATTTGAGGAGCAGCCCCTTCAGATACTCAAATAGGGGCTGCAACCTCGCACACTCCGTATAAATGTGGAACACGGACTCGTCCAGGCCGCAGAAAGTACAGCTGGCCTGGGAGTCCGTGAACCTACCTAAAAGCCTATTGCACGGGACTGCTCTGTGCAGCACCCTCCACCCCAAGTCCCCGATGTAAAGGGGGAAGACTCCCGCGTAGAGAGACCTCCATCGGGGTTTCCCCTCGCCGCCAGATGGCAACGCGGACCGCCAGGGCGTGTCCGGCCGGCTGACGAGGGCGAGGAAGTGGAAAGTGTGCAGGAGCAGCCCGTACAGGAAACCCCTCCGCGCCGATTGGAATGGCACGGAGGGCATTCCCGAGAGGCGGCTCGGGTTGTGCGGGACCGGCTCCCGAGGAGGGTTTCGGGGCCTGGGTCCGATGAGCAGTTCCAGCCCAGCGGGGGTCAGCTCGGCCGGGATCGCTCCGCACTCCCGAGCCCCCTCGCCACCCGCAGTGAGGGGCGTCCCGGGGGTTTCGGCTACTCCTCCGCAAGCCGGACCGTCCCCGGAGTCGGCCGCCCGGACAGCCGAGGCGCTCTCCTCCGCCGGCGGGGGAGCGCCCTGACTGGAGGCGACCATGTTCCAGACTCGGAAAAGATCCCGGTAAAAGACAGGCAACTCCCTCAGAGAGGCGCGGCTAACGGACTCCACCGGGAGCTGCGTGTCGTCTTGAAGGCAGTGACACTGGCGGAAAAAATACGTCGCCAGCGCACACCATCTGGGAGGACGCTCGACGTACAGGTATCTCTGCAGGGTCCGAAGGCGGAGAGTCGCAGCCTGGGTGCGGACGCACACCAGCGACTGACCGCCCTCCTCGATCGGGAGACTCAGGACCGCGGCAGAGACCCAGTGTTTCCTCTTGCCCCAGAAGAAATCGACGAGTTTCTTCTGGATCTTGGTGGCAAATACAGGGGGCGGGGCCAAAGTGACCAACCGGTACCACAGCATGGAGGCCACCAGTTGGTTTATGACCAACGCTCGGCCCCTGTAGGAAAGCACTCGG
Organism: Heterodontus francisci; assembly: GCF_036365525.1. Classification (NCBI taxonomy): domain Eukaryota; kingdom Metazoa; phylum Chordata; class Chondrichthyes; order Heterodontiformes; family Heterodontidae; genus Heterodontus; species Heterodontus francisci. The sequence goes on from NC_090416.1 coordinate 20,460,980, forward strand.
AGCAGTCCTGTCCAGCGCCCCAGCCGAGCGGTGACTTTCGCCTCCAACTCCTGCCAGTTTGCCGGCCAGGCTTCCTCAGCGGGGCTAAGGTGGACTCCCAGATAGAGGAGGTGCGTGGTGCTCCACGCAAAAGGTGTCATCTCCTCCGGCAGGGAGTCCACCCGCCACTGACCAACCAGGAGTCCGGAACATTTCTCCCAATTGATCCTCGCGGAGGACGCGGCCGAAAAGGTCTGCTGGCAGTCGCGCATCCTCCGCAAGTCAACGGGATCTGTGATTGCGAGGAGCACGTCGTCGGCGTAAGCCGAGAGGACGACCCGCATGGCCGGCTCGCGCAGAGCCAATCCCGTCAACCTCCTGCGAAGCAGGCACAGGAAGGGCTCCACGCAGATGGTATACAATTGGCCGGACATGGGGCACCCCTGACGCACTCCTCTCCCAAATCGAAGGGGCGCCGTCAAGGACCCGTTAACTTTGACTAGACACTCTGCGGCGGCGTATAAAAGTCGGACCCGGGCCACGAAATGCGGCCCGAGTCCGAAAGCGCGCAGAGTCCCGAAAAGGTAATCGTGATCCACCCTGTCGAACGCCTTCTCCTGATCGAGGGAGAGAAAGGCGACCGACTGACCAGTCCTCTGGGAAAGATGGATCAGGTCCCGGACCAGGTGGATGTTGTCCTGGATGGACCGGCCCGGGACCGCGTAGGACTGGTCGGGGTGGATCATGTGGGCCAGCACGGAGCCCAGGCGGGTAGACATAGCCCGGGCAAAGATCTTAAAATCCGTGCTGAGGAGGGAGACTGGACGCCAGTTTTTAAGCAGGCGGAGATCGCCCCTCTTCGGCAGCAGGACGATGACCGCCCTGCGCCACGAGAGGGGCATCTCCCCGGTCGCCAGGCTTTCCCCCAGGACCCGCGCGTAATCGTCCCCCAGGACGTCCCAGAACGCCCTGAGGAACTCCACGGTCAACCCATCCAGCCCTGGGGATTTGCCCCTCGAGAGCTGGTGGAGGGCGCCAGTCAGCTCCGCCAACGTGAGCGGAGCCTCCAATCCTTCGGCGCCCTCCGGGCTGACCTGCGGCAGGTCCTCCCACAAAACTCTGCGCGCATCCTCGCTGGACGGATCCGGAGAGAACAACGCACTGTAATACGTCCGGACCAGGAGGCCCATTCCCTCCGGATCCGTGATGGAGGATCCGTCGTCGGCCAGCAGCTCGACGAGCTGCTTACGGACCCCCCGCCATTTTTCCAGCGAGTAGAAGAAGGGTGAGGCGCGGTCCAAATCTTCCAGGATCTGGATCCGCGACCTCACGTACGCGCCTCGGGACCCTATGAGCTGCAGGTTCCTCAGCGCGCCCTTCTTCTCTTTGTACGCCTGCCACAGGGTCGGGTCCGCGACAGCATGACCGAGGCGGGATTCCAAGTCGAGCACCTCCCTCTCAAGGCGCCCGATCTCGGCTTCCCGCCTTTTGGTCGACCCCTTCGCGTACTCCTGACAGAAGACGCGGATGTGAGTCTTGCCCACATCCCACCATAGCCTCAAGGAGGGGAAGCCCCCCTGCTTCCTTCTCCAGTCGGCCCAGAATCGACAGAACGAGTCCCGAAATCGCACGTCCTCCAGCAGCCGGTTGTTAAAGTGCCAGTACGCGGACCCCGCCCGCGTGCGGAGCGGAATGAACTCCGCCCACACCAGGCGGTGGTCCGAGCACGGCACCAGCCGCATGGAGGCCGCCTAAATGCGGGAGACGTACGCCTGCGAAATGTAGAGGCGGTCGATTCGCGACCCCCCTCCTCCAGACCTCCACGTGAAGGCGCTGGAGTCGGGATGGAGATTCCGCCAGACGTCCACCAAGTTAAGGGAGCTGATCAGTCCCCTCAACTTCTTCACCGACGCTTGGCCGCGCTGGGGACCGGAGCGATCCCCCACCTCGAGGGTGCAGTTAAAATCCCCCCCGAGGATGATGCACTCGCCGCTATCGATGGAGCTCAAGAGAGCGGACACTTCTTCAAAGAAGCGCGCTTGCAAAGCGCCGGGCCTGGGCGCGTACACGTTCACAAAGTGGAGCGGCACGCTACCCAGGCGAACGGCGAGGTGGAGCAAGTGGCCCGGCACTAGCTCCTTGACCCCCAAGATCTCCGGCTGAAAAGTCGGGGCCAACAAGATAGCCACCCCACTAGAAATAGGGGTGAGGTGACTCATGTAGACCCCACCCTGCCACTCCAGGAGCCAGGTGGCTTCGTCTCCCGGAACGGTGTGGGTTTCCTGCAGAAAGCTCACCGCGTATCTCCCTTCCCTAAGGACTGAGAGATTGTGAAATCTGCGGTGAGCCCCTCTGCTGCCGTTGATGTTGAGGCTGGCTATGGTTATCTTCATGTCAAAGGTACTTAAAACCCGTCATCAACAGCTCACTGTGAGGAGGGAGTGGAAGTGCACCTGGCCCTCCACTCCCCCAGCAACCCATTGAGGAACACATTAAAACGGCGCCTCTCAACCAGTTTCACGTCCGCGCGCTTGCCCGCTATCTTAAGGGCGGCACGGACGGACTGGATGATCAGCGCCAGATTCGACCAACGGTCGAGGGCCAGCTGAACTTTATTGCGGCAATCCCTGCAAGCCGCGAGGAAATCCCGGAGTTCCGCCGTGGGGATGAGAGGAGATTCGGTGGGAGGCACGAGGGACTCCACCTCACTGGCGATGGAATCAAGATCATCCTCCGTGCCCCGCACCGAATCCCCATCCTCCTCCGGGTCGTCACCGCCAGCGGCCAACACATCCACCACACACTGTGGGGCGGACGTCCCGGCCGCGCCAGCTGGTCCCGCCTCCGTCACGATCCCACCCCCAGGATCGATGGCGGAGGAGTCCTCTCTGGGTTCTATTGTGAAACTGGAGCCTGTAGGCACCAGCGGCTCAGGACCCCCCTCCACCTCCGTCCCCAGGGCAATGAGTGGTCCAGGGGAGACAGAAGTTCCCGACTCCGGGAAACCAACCGGAGCCGAGATTGGAGGCGGAGGGAGGAGGCTATCTCCCGCTCTGCCAGCACCCACAGGCCCAGCAGGTGGGGCAGTATTCTCAGTTATAACTGGGTCGGGTGTCTCCTGGTTGGTGGTGGACTCCGGCTGGGAGGTCCGACCCTCTGGGGCCTCGCCCTCCCCTTCATTCAGGACACCCGACCCAGTAGCAGTGGCAGAATGGGCGGCTTCCCCAGGCTCCCCCACCACAAGCAGGGCCCCACTTACTCCTTCAGGAGGGGCCTCATGTACCGGGGCCATCCCCTCCCCTCCATCCTGAGGAATAGGGAGCACCTGCCCGGACTTTGCAGCCTTGGTGGTGGCGGTAGGGGAAACCTGGGGACCCGAAACAGGAGACAGCTCCCCTCCAACAGATGGGCCCTGCGCCTCAGGGCCCCTTGTTACCTCTGTGGAGGGGTGCCTTCTCCTCTTTTTCCCAGTTGTGTGCGGAGGCTCAGAGACCTCCATATCATCAGAGGCCTCCACCTCCACACTCTCCTTTTTTTTATTCACCCTGGGCCTGAGCCCAGCCCTGGGGCAAGTTGACTTCCCGAGATCGGGCCTTGGGCTGAGCTCAGGCTCGGGTAGTGTCACGATATCCAGGGGACGCGCCTCTCGATGTTTATTTCTCCTCCGCGCCTTCCTTCCACTTGGACGGTCACCCCCCTCCCTGCCGGAGGCCGTGAAAGCCACAGCCTCCGGTACCGACTGAATGGTATCTGGTGGTGGTGTAGTGGGGGTGGGAGGAGGTGCAGCGTCGCCACCCTGGGCCGCTGAGTTGGAGTTGGCAGCCGGGAGGTTGGGGCAGTTCTTACGAACATGCCCCACCCCCTTACAGACATGGCACCGCACCCCGTCCAAGGTCCAGAAGACGCGGTAGGCCGTCCCCTGGAATTCTACATTGAAGTGGCCCTCTGTCACCTCCTCCCGCGCCAGCCGCATGAATAACTGGCGGCGGAAGGAGTAGACGTGTCGGAGGCTGTTCTCCCGAAGACCGAGCGGGACTGGGGTGAGCCCCGTCTTTACCTCCCCCAGATGGTGCAGGTGGGGAAGGAGGAGCTCACCAGGGATGAAGGGCGGGACATTGGATAAAATGAGCCTTTGCGCAGTGGCCTCCAGGGGGTCCACTGGCAGAAAGGTCCCGCCCACGGTGAGCTACTTGCTCAGAGCCAGGGACACCGCCCGCTCGGTCTTCAGGAAAAACACTGCCTTCCCGTACATTTTAGAGGCTGCAACAATGGCCGAAGGGCCGACAACCTCGGCCATTGCTTTCACGCATGCCTCTATAGTCATGTTCGGGTGGACATAGCTCTTGACCCCATGCTTCGTTGTTAATAAAGCAAACGGTGACGGGGCAACAGGTGCAGCTGCAGCAGCCGCAGCAGCATATGAACGGGAAGGCCCCACCACCGGCGAAGAGGGGCTTGCCATGGGGTCTAAGAGCTACGTCCACCCCCAAGAAACAAAACAAATTTACACAATTTTTTTTAAAAAAGCAAACTTTAAACAAGGTGGAGTGGGAGTAGAGGAGGATGGCGTAGGATGGTAAAGGAAAAGGGGAGGATAGGTGATTGAGGCGACTGAGTGGAGGAAGGGAGAGAAAGGCTGAAAAGGATGTTTGTTTCAACTGCCAGTTGGAGCACCTTTATCACAATTAGTCCAAAACTGTATGTTGTCTTCCAGTTGGGGGAGGCTTCTTCGCCCGGGACAGCTGGAGCCGCCCGGTACTCTCCTCTTCTGATTTTAACAAGACAGTCTTCACCCGGGCAACTCCAGCTGTCCCGAGCAGGCAGTTGGGGTGGGGAGGGAGCTCCCTGTGTGCAAACACCAATACAAACACAGGGGCCCTTACTGGATTTGGCTGCCCCACCCCTGAGTCTTCAGGCCTCTTCTCCCTCCCCCAAACAGTTTAAACTTAATAGTCTTTCAGGTGCCCTGACACCCACCTCTCCAGAAAAATTGCAGCCTTCCTTGATGGTTTCCCTCCACTCTGTATTCACCTTTCTCCAATCTCTCTCTCCAGTTGCTGCAGTTTCCACTCTGTATTCAACTTTCTCCAGTTGCTGCAGTCTCCACTCTCCTCTCTGCAATTGCTGCAACACAGGTGCAGCTGCTCCCCCTGATTGCTGGCAGGAAGTGCTCCAAATTGACCAGCCAATCCCAGTGCTGTACCTGTCCTGGGAGTGTTTGATGGGGACAGTGTAGAGGGAGCTTTACTCTGTATCTAACCCCGTGCTGTACCTGTCCTGGGAGTGTTTGATGGGGACAGTGTGGAGGGAGCTTGACTCTGTATCTAACCCCCGTACTGTACCTGTCCTGGGAGTGTTTGATGGGGACAGTGTAGAGGGAGCTTTACTCTGTATCTAACCCCGTGCTGTACCTGTCTTGGGAGTGTTTGATGGAGTCAGTGTAGAGGGAGCTTTACTCTGTATCTAACCCCGTGCTGTACCTGTCTTGGGAGTGTTTGATGGAGTCAGTGTAGAGGGAGCTTTACTCTGTATCTAACCCCGTTTTTTTTCCCCCCTTTTTTTTTTAAGGTGGCTTTATACTCCAGGCCCTTTATATATATATATTTACATTTTTAAAATAACTTCATTAAAAACAGATAAATAAACAAAAAACTCAAATTAAAATGACATTTTCGGCGTCGACAATGCACTCCAGTCCCTGCAGTGCCCACCGGTCGTGGAAGGCCTCAAGCGTACTAGCGGACACCGCATGCTCCTTTTCCAGGGACACCCGGGCGCGAGCGTAACCGTGGAAGAGGGGCAGGCAATCGGGGAGGACGGACCCCCCGACGGCCCGCAACCTGGACCTGTGAATTGCCACCTTGGCCAGGCCCAGGAGCAGACCGACGAGGAGATCCTCCTCCCGGCCCAAGCCCCTCCGCACCAGGCGCCCAAAAATCAGGAGCGTGGGACTGAAGTGCAGCCAGAACTTGAGGAGCAGCCCCTTCAAATACTCGAACAGGGGCTGCAACCTCGCACACTCCGTATAACCGTGGAACACGGACTCGTCCAGGCCGCAGAAAGTACAGGCGGCCTGGGAGTCCGTGAACCTACTTAAAAGTCTATTGCACGGGACTGCTCTGTGCAACACCCTCCACCCCAGGTCCCCGATGTAAAGGGGGAAGACTCCCGCGTAGAGAGCTCTCCATCGGGGTTTCCCCTCGCCGCCAGATGGTAACGCGGACCGCCAGGGCGTGTCCGGCCGGCTGACAAGGGCGAGGAAGTGGAGAGTGTGCAGGAGCAGCCCGTACAGGAAACCCCTCCGTGCCGATTGGAATGGCACAGAGGGCATTTCCAAGAGGTGGCTCGGTTTGTGTGGGACCGGCTCTCGAAAAGGCGACCATGTTCCAGACTCGGAATAGATCCCGGTAAAAGACAGGCAACTCCCTCAGAGAGGCGCGGCTAACAGACTCCACCGGGAGCTGCGTGTCGTCTTGAAGGCAGTGACACTGGCAGAAAAAATACGTCGCCAGTGCACACCATCTGGGAGGACGCGCGACGTACAGGTATCTCTGCAGGGTCCGAAGGCAGAGAGTCGCAGCCCGAGTGCGGACGCACACCAGCGACTGGCCGCCCTCCTCGATCAGGAGACTCAGGACCGCGGCAGAGACCCAGTGTTACCTCTTGCCCCAGAAGAAATCGACGAGTTTCTCACCCCATGCTGTACCTGTCCTGGGAGTGTTTGATGGGGACAGTGTAGAGGGAGATTTACTCTGTGTCTAACTCCGTGCTGTACCTCGCTGGGGAGTGTTTGATGGGGACAGTGTAGAGGGAGCTTTACTCTGTATCTAACTCTGTACTGTACCTGTCCTGGGAGTGTTTGATGGGGGACAGTGTAGAGGGAGCTTTACTCTATCTAACCCCGTGCTGTACCTGTCCTGGGAGTGTTTGATGGGGACAGTGTAGAGGGAGTTTTACTCTGTATCTAACCCCGTACTGTACCTGTCCTGGGAGTGTTTGATGGGGGACAGTGTAGAGGGAGCTTTACTCTGTATCTAACTCTGTACTGTACCTGCCCTGGGAGTGTTTGATGGGGGACAGTGTAGAGGGAGCTTTACTCTGTATCTAACTCTGTACTGTACCTGTCCTGGGAGTGTTTGATGGGGGACAGTGTAGAGGGAGCTTTACTCTGTATCTAACTCTGTACTGTACCTGCCCTGGGAGTGTTTGATGGGGACAGTGTAGAGGGAGATTTACTGTGTATCGGACTTGTATTACGTGACCTCAGGGTCCTTTATACTGATTTAATTTTTCGGTGTGACATCTGTCATTTACGCAAGCAGAAGGAGAGAGAGATGAATTTATGATTGCATTGCAAACCCATGTTGGTCCTGACCCTTAAACTGCAGACGCAAGAGCTGACTTCTCAATTCCGAGGCAGCCATTCAATCTCAGGGCTCAGATAACAAACAATCAGCTTGGGTTTCACTTCCTGGCTTTTATGTTGTGCAATTTCTCTCGAGTGGATTACACTGGGATGCTCCACTGTGGATCAGTTATCTGAGAGATGATGTCTAATTCACACTGACTCGTGCAGCAAACACATTGCTGTGTTCTGGCAGCTGACCATATCCAGCAACTTGGGGACAGCACAGATTACATCAACCAGTTAAATGATACAACTGTAGCCCTGGAGGTGACAACACACAGCAGTGCCCTCTGTTCCCTGAGCACCACGCTCCCCTCCCACACCCTAATATTGCTCACTCACTAAGCCAGTGTGTTTGGTTATTATCTAAAGGTCATGATGCATACCAGCCTGCTCCAGCGCCACCAGCATCGACTGTTCAATCAAATCGCGCTCTATGAAGTTTCGGAAATCCTCCCGGTATACAGTCAAGTCGGGCAGCTGGAAGGTGCAAATCGGAGTCTCCAATGAATGCTCACTGCTGCCATTATTCGACATGTGGGAACGTGCTAGAGAGACAATGGTGGAGCTGGCGTGAGAGATTCCCCGAGTCAGGCGCTTCTCTGCTCAAAGTAAAACATTCTCGTTAAACGGCACAATAGAAAAATCATTTCACTCCATTTATTCCCAGTTTTCTCCTCCCCCTGGAATATGGCAAATTCCCCTCCCCCTCTCCACCAGACATTGTGGCCCCTTCCCCTCCCTGCACCAAGCGGCAGACATTCCCCCCTCAACTCCACACACACGGTGACAAACACCCACCTTGTACAGGGTCCTCCTGTCGCTGGAGCACAGGTCGGACCAATCGTGACGGTTCCTTTTCCTGCACTTTGACCCCACGTCCTTCGTTGAAAGAGTAAGGTAAATTGCCAGCATTCACCTGGCGGAGCTGTTCAAAGTCACTGAGAGCCGCAGTGATGTCCCAGTTTTTACCTGCAAGGCAAGTCAAGGTTTTCAATGCTACCAGCACACTACTCAGGGAACTGACAGAAGTCTGGGGATGAGAGTGAGAGACAGGGCTGCAGGGCAGCGGGATTGATACAGGGCTATGGGGAGAGAGAGAGCGGGGCAGTGGGATTAGTTTGGGATTGATACAGGGCTATGGGGAGAGAGAGAGAGAGCGGGGCAGTGGGATTAGTTTGGGATTGATACAGGGCTATGGAGAGAGAGTGGACAGTGGGATTGGTTTGGAATTGATACAGGGCTATGGGGAGAGAGTGGACAGTGGGATTGGTTGGGGATTGATACAGGGCTATGGGGAGAGAGCGGGGCAGTGGGATTTGTTTGGGGATTGATAGAGGGCTATGGGGAGAGAGAGAGAGCGGGGCAGTGGGATTAGTTTGGGATTGATACAGGGCTATGGGGAGAGAGCAGGGCAGTGGGATTAGTTTGGGATTGATACAGGGCTATGGGAAGAGAGCGGGACAGTGGGATTAGTTTGGGAATGATACAGGGCTATGAGGAGAGAGCGGAGGGCAGTGGGATTAGTTTGGGTTAGATACAGGGCTATGGGAAGAGAGCGGGGCAGTGGGATTAGTTTGGGTTAGATACAGGGCTATGAGGAGAGAGAGAGAGAGAGCGGGGCAGTGGGATTAGTTTGGGATTGATACAGGGCTATGAGGAGAGAGCGGGGGGCAGTGGGAATAGTTTGGGATTGATACAGGGCTATGAGGAGAGAGAGAGAGAGAGAGAGAGAGAGAGAGAGAGAGCGGGGCAGTGGAATTAGTTTGGGATTGATACAGGGCTATGAGGAGAGAGCGGGGCAGTGGGATTAGTTTGGGATTGATACAGGGCTATGAGGAGAGAGCGGGGCAGTGGGATTAGTTTGGGATTGATACAGGGCTATGAGGAGAGAGCGGGGCAGTGGGATTAGTTTGGGATTGATACAGGGCTATGAGGAGAGAGCGGGACAGTGGGATTAGTTTGGGAATGATACAGGGCTATGGGAAGAGAGCGGGGCAGTGGAATTAGTTTGGGATTGATACAGGGCTATGAGGAGAGAGCGGAGGGCAGTGGGATTAGTTTGGGATTGATACAGGGCTATGGGAAGAGAGCGGGACAGTGGGATTAGTTTGGGATTGATACAGGGCTATGAGGAGAGAGAGAGAGAGAGAGAGCGGGGCAGTGGGATTAGTTTGGGATTGATACAGGGCTATGAGGAGAGAGCGGGGCAGTGGGATTAGTTTGGGATTGATACAGGGCTATGGGAAGAGAGCGGGACAGTGGGATTAGTTTGGGAATGATACAGGGCTATGGGAAGAGAGCGGGGCAGTGGAATTAGTTTGGGATTGATACAGGGCTATGAGGAGAGAGCGGAGGGCAGTGGGATTAGTTTGGGATTGATACAGGGCTATGAGGAGAGAGTGGACAGTGGGATTAGTTTGGAATTGATACAGGGCTATGGGGAGAGAGTGGACAGTGGGATTAGTTTGGAATTGATACAGGGCTATGGGGAGAGAGTGGACAGTGGGATTAGTTTGGGGATTGATACAGGGCTATGGGGAGAGAGTGGACAGTGGGATTGGTTGGGGATTGATACAGGGCTATGGGGAGAGAGTGGACAGTGGGATTAGTTTGGAATTGATACAGGGCTATGGGGAGAGAGTGGACAGTGGGATTGGTTGGGGATTGATACAGGGCTATGGGGAGAGAGTGGACAGTGGGATTGGTTGGGGATTGATACAGGGCTATGGGGAGAGAGTGGACAGTGGGATTGGTTGGGGATTGATACAGGGCTATGGGGAGAGAGTGGACAGTGGGATTGGTTGGGGATTGATACAGGGCTATGGGGAGAGAGTGGACAGTGGGATTAGTTTGGAATTGATACAGGGCTATGGGGAGAGAGTGGACAGTGGGATTGGTTGGGGATTGATACAGGGCTATGGGGAGAGAGTGGACAGTGGGATTAGTTTGGAATTGATACAGGGCTATGGGGAGAGAGTGGACAGTGGGATGAGTTTGGAATTGATACAGGGCTATGGGGAGAGAGTGGACAGTGGGATTGGTTGGGGATTGATACAGGGCTATGGGGAGAGAGTGGACAGTGGGATTAGTTTGGAATTGATACAGGGCTATGGGGAGAGAGTGGACAGTGGGATTAGTTTGGAATTGATACAGGGCTATGGGGAGAGAGTGGACAGTGGGATTAGTTTGGGATTGATACAGGGCTATGGGGAGAGAGTGGACAGTGGGATTGGTTGGGGATTGATACAGGGCTATGGGGAGAGAGTGGACAGTGGGATTAGTTTGGGATTGATACAGGGCTATGGGGAGAGAGTGGACAGTGGGATTGGTTGGGGATTGATACAGGGCTATGGGGAGAGAGTGGACAGTGGGATTGGTTGGGGATTGATACAGGGCTATGGGGAGAGAGTGGACAGTGGGATTAGTTTGGAATTGATACAGGGCTATGGGGAGAGAGTGGACAGTGGGATTAGTTTGGAATTGATACAGGGCTATGGGGAGAGAGTGGACAGTGGGATTAGTTTGGAATTGATACAGGGCTATGGGGAGAGAGTGGACAGTGGGATTAGTTTGGAATTGATACAGGGCTATGGGGAGAGAGTGGACAGTGGGATTGGTTGGGGATTGATACAGGGCTATGGGGAGAGAGTGGACAGTGGGATTAGTTTGGAATTGATACAGGGCTATGGGGAGAGAGTGGACAGTGGGATTGGTTGGGGATTGATACAGGGCTATGGGGAGAGAGTGGACAGTGGGATTGGTTGGGGATTGATACAGGGCTATGGGGAGAGAGTGGACAGTGGGATTGGTTGGGGATTGATACAGGGCTATGGGGAGAGAGTGGACAGTGGGATTAGTTTGGAATTGATACAGGGCTATGGGGAGAGAGTGGACAGTGGGATTAGTTTGGAATTGATACAGGGCTATGGGGAGAGAGTGGACAGTGGGATTAGTTTGGAATTGATACAGGGCTATGCTCTAATAAACACCAACAGATACGTTGGGGTGAACAGCCTCGGGCGCTGCCTCTATGGTCTGATAGTCACTGCAGCGATTCTCCGGTCTGGGCATTCTTACCTTCGAGCAGATCCCGTGCCAGTCCAGGCTCTGCCCCTGTCGAGCGAACAAAGTCTGACAGGACCGTATCCATGTCAAGGGTCATGTGATCATGAAGTCACACTGCTTATTTCTAGCTACACATGTGGACAGGTCAATGGTCAATGCTCCATGTATAGCTGACACATGAGGACAACCCATGGGCTCTTCTCTGCAATAGATCACTGCAAGACAGACAAAACACTGGAAATAAAACACAGGCCAGGACACACAGCCGGGATTATCCTTAGGACATGTGTTCAGATTTCGGATTGGTAACAAGGGGAAAATGGGAGAGCAGGATGGTTTTCTTCAATGCAATGTAAGCAACTTCAAATTTCACTCTTGTTGCTACAAAACAGCAATTGGACGATCCATCAGGTAAATAACAGTCCCACAGTCAGCCTCCAGTTTGTACAGTGATCTCTGGTCACCGGTCAGTGTCCCAACCAGCCAGGGCTCCCACTTAGTAGCCAGCAACCACTGCTGGAAAATGCAATGCCCTCTGCAGCTGAATAACCAGTCAACATTCAGCATCAGGGACTCGCACATGTCGGATGAGGTACCAGCAGCCCATCACCGCCCTGGAACACAGCACAACACCAGGCAAAGTGATTAAAGGCTACAGGATCCTGAAGGAAACTGAGAAAGCAGCAACTGGGGAAGAGTCTGAATCACAGGATAATCATGTCAAAAATCAGGAATTCAGTGTAATATCCAAATGGGCAGCTGAACTGGGGCAAGGATATTGAATCAACATGGGCGGCACAGTGGTGCAGTGGTTAGCACCGCAGCCTCACAGCTCCAGGGACCCGGGTTCAATTCTGGGTACTGCCTGTGTGGAGTTTGCAAGTTCCCTGTGTCTGCGTGGGTTTCCTCCAGGTGCTCCGGTTTCCTCCCACATGCCAAAAGACTTGCAGGTTGATAGGTAAATTGGCCATTATAAATTGCCCCTAGTATAGGTAGGTGGTAGGGGAATATAGGGACAGGTGAGGATGTGGTAGGAATATGGGATTAGTGTAGGATTAGTATAAATGGGTGGTTAATGGTCGGCACAGACTCGGTGGGCCGAAGGGCCTGTTTCAGTGCTGTATCTCTAAATCTAAATCAAATAAATCAAACAGCACAGGGCAGTTCAACTGGATTTTTAAAATTATAATCTTCTAAAGTTTTAAATTTAAAGGGTTTAGTCATGGCAAGAGAGAGCTTGAAGCCGTGGTTTGCTCCTCTTACTGCATGTGGGAATCCAGGAACATTTCTAGTCCCCGGGACCAGCATGTGTGCAGGAAGTGTGTCCAGCTGCAGCTCCTGGAAGCTCGGGTTTCAGAGCTGGAACGGCGGCTGGAAACACTGTGGAGCATCCGTGAGTCTGAGAGCATTGTGGATAGCATGTACAGAGAGATGGTCACACCGCAGCTGAAAGGACTTGAGGAAGGAAGGGAATGGGTGACCACCAGGCAGTCCAAGAGAATCAGGCAGGTAGTTCAGGAGTCCCCTGGGGTCCCGCTTGTAAATCAGTATTCCATTTTGGAGGCTGATGAGGCTGGTTCCTCCAGGGAGTGCAGACAGAGCCAAGCTTCTGGCACCACAAGCAGCCTGTCTGCACAGGAAGGGGGAAAGAGAGGAAGAGCAATAGTAATAGGGAATAGGGGATTCTATAGTCAGGGGAACAGACAGGCACTACTGTGGCCGTCAACGTGAATCCAGGATGGTGTGTTGCCTCCCTGGTGCCAGGGTCTGGGATGTCACTGAATGGCTGCAGGGCATCCTGATGGGGGAGGGTGATAAGGCAGAGGTCATGGTACATGTTGGTACCAATGACAGAGGTAGAAAGAGGGATGAGGTCTTGCATCGAGAATTCAGGGAGTTGGGCAGTAGACTAAAACGCAGGACCTCTCGGGTTGTAATCTCTGGATTGCTCCCAGTGCCACGTGCTAGCGAGTATAGAAATAGGAGAATAGCACAGATGAATGCGTGGTTTAAGAGTTGGTGCAGGAGGGAGGGTTTTAGATTCCTGGACCACTGGGACCGTTTCTGGGGAAGGCGGGACCTGTACAAGCAGGACAGTCTACATCTGAACCAGAGGGGGACTAACATCCTTGCTGGCGGGTTTGCTAGTGCTGTTGGGAAGAGTTTAAACTAATTTGGCAGGGGGAGGGGATGCAGACTCCTAGCAGAATAGGGACACAGCTAAGCACTGGAAAGCAAACAAGTCAGAGGGAATACAGCGGAAGTTACAAGGGAGTAAGACCAGGATGGATGGCCTCTACTTTAATGCCAGGAGTATTACAGGTAAAACGGATGAGTTAAGGGCAATGATTGACACATGGAATTGTGATATAGTAGCCATCACGGAGACATGGTTGAGGGAGGGGCAGGATTGGCAGCTCAATATCCTGGGATATAGAATCTTCAGCAAGACAGAGGAGGGGGTAAAAGAGGAGGGGGCATTGCAATATTAGTTAAGGAGTCAGTTACTGCAGTGAGAGATGATATCTTGGAGGGGGCATCAAATGAAGCTTTATGGGTAGAGTTTAGGAATAAAAAAGGGACAGCCACATTGCTAGGTGTTTATTATAGACCCCCAGATAGTCAGCAGGAAATTGAGGAGCAAATATGTGTGCAATTTGCAGAGGTGTGTAAAAATAATAGGGGAATTATATTAGGTGATTTCAACTTTCCCAACATTAATTGGGATAGTCATCGTGTTAAGGGCTTAGATGGAGCGGAGTTCTTAAAATGTATGCAGGAGAATTTTTTAGCTCAATATGTAGAGGATCCAACAAGGGAGGGTGCAGTGCTGGACCTAATTCTGGGGAATGAAGCCGGACAGGTGGTTGATGTGTTGGTGGAGGAGCATTTTGGTGATAGCGACCACAACATGGTACAATTTAAGCTTGTTATGGAGAAAGAAATAGACAAGTTGCAAAAAAAGGTTTTGGATTGGGGGAGAGTGAATTTTAGTAAAATAAGGCAGGATCTGGCCAAGGTAGACTGGAAAGAGTTACTTGTCGGGAAATCTGCAGAAGAGCAGTGGGGGGCATTCAAAAAGGAAATGGGGAGGGTACAGGCCCAACATGTTCCCTCTGGGGTAATAGGTGGGAGCAACAAGCCCAGAGAACCATGGATGACCAGAAACATTCAGGGTACGATGAGAAGGAAAAGAGAGGCTTTTAGCAAATACAAGGAGAGCAAATCAATGGAAGCATTAGTGAAATACAGAAAGTGTAGGGTGGAGCTTAAGAAAGCAATTAGGAGAGCAAAGAGGGGATATGAGAAAGCTCTGGCGGGTAAAAGTAGGGAAAATCCCAAGATATTCTATAAGTATATCAATGGGAAGAGGATAACCAGGGAAAGAGTAGGACCCATTAGGGACCAAGGGGGAAATTTGTGGGTGGAGCCAGAGGACATTGGTAGGGTGTTGAATAAATACTTCACTCTGCCTTCACCCAAGAGAAAGAGGATGTAGATATGGAACTTAGAGAGAGAGAGAGACTGTGAGGTTCTTGAGCAAATTGTCATAGGGAGTGACAAGGTATTGGAGATCTTGGAAGACCGAAAAGTGGACAAGTCTCCAGGTCTGGATGATTTGTGTCCCAGGATGCTGTGGGAGACGAGGGTGGAGATTGCAGGGGCTCTGACCCTAATTTTTAATTCCTCTCTGGCCACGGGGGAGGTGCCAGAGGACTGGAGAACAGCTAATGTGGTCCCACTATTTAAGAAAGGTTGTAGAGATAAGCCAGGGAACTACAGACCAGTGAGTCTCACGTCAGTGGCAGGGAAACTATTGGAGAAAATTCTGAAGGAGAGAATCTATCACCACTTGGAGAGGCAAAATTTGATTAGGAATAGTCAGCATGGCTTTGTCAGAGGGAGGTCATGCCTAACAAATTTGATTGAATTTTTGGAGCATGTGACCAGGTGTGTAGATGAGGGTAGTGCAGTTGATGTAGTTTACATGGATTTCAGCAAAGCCTTTGACAAGGTCCCACATGGGAGACTTATCAAGAAAGCAAATGCACATGGGATACAAGGTAACTTGATAAGGTGGATTCAAAATTGGCTTAGCTGCAGGAGACAGAGAGTGATGACAGACGGCTGTTTTTGTGACTGGAAGCCAGTGTCCAGTGGCGTACCACAGGGATCTGTGCTGGGTCCCCTATTGTTTGTCATTTATATAAACGACATAGATGACTATGTGGGGGGTAGGATCAGTAAGTTTGCGGATGACACAAAGATTGGCCGAGTGGTTAACAGTGAGGTGGAGTGCCTTAGGTTACAGGAAGATATAGACGGGGTGGTCAAATGGGCAGAAAAGTGGCAGATGGAATTTAACGCTGAAAAGTGTGAGGTGATACACTTTGGAAGGAGTAATGTGACACGGAAGTATTCAATGAATGGCCTGACACTGGCAAGTTCCGTGGAACAAAGGGACCTTGGTGTGTTTGTCCATAGATCTCTGAAGGCAGAAGGGCAGGTTAATAGGGTGGTGAAAAAGGCATATGGGACACTTGCCTTTATCAATCGAGACATAGATTACAAAAGCAGAGAGGTCATGTTGGAGTTGTACAGAACTTTGGTAAGGCCACAGCTGGAGTACTGTGTGCAATTCTGGTCGCCACACTATAGGAAGGATGTGATTGCATTGGAGGGGGTGCAGAGGCGATTCACCAGGATGATGCCTGGGATGGAACATTTAAGCTATGAAGAGAGGTTGGATAGGCTTGGGTTGTTTTCACTGGAGCAGAGAAGACTGAGGGGTGACCTGATCAAGATGTACAAGATTATGAGGGGCATGGACAGGGTGGATAGGGAGCAGCTGTTCCCCTTAGTTGAAGGATCAGTTACGACGGGGTCACAGATTTAAAGTGAGGGGCGGGAGATTTAAGAGGGATTTGAGGAAGAACTTTTTTACCCAGAGGGTGGTGACGGTCTGGAATGCACTGCCTGGGATGGTGGTAGAGGCAGGTTGCCTCACATCCTTTAAAAAGTACCTGGATGAGCACTTGGCACGTCATAACATTCAAGACTATGGGCCAAGTGCTGGCAAATGGGATTAGATAGACAGGTCAAGTGTCTTTAATGCATCAGTACAGACACGATGGGCCGAAGGGCCTCTTCTGCACTGTATTATTCTGTGATTCTGTCAACAGGATAGCCAAGGGACTGAGGGGTGTGGGCAGATGATGCACAGGCCGAGGGCAGGACTGGAGTACAGAGCAAGGGACTGAGGGGTGTGGGCAGATGATGCACGGGCCGAGGGCAGGACTGGAGTACAGGGCAAGGTGAGGGGTGTGGGCAGATGATGCACGGGCCGAGGGCAGGACTGGGGTACAGGGCAAGGGACTGAGGGGTGTGGGCAGATGATGCACGGGCCGAGGGCAGGACTGGGGTACAGGGCAAGGGACTGAGGGGTGTGGGCAGATGATGCACGGGCCGAGGGCAGGACTGGGGTACAGGGCAAGGTGAGGGGTGTGGGCAGATGATGCACGGGCCGAGGGCAGGACTGGGGTACAGGGCAAGGGACTGAGGGGTGTGGGCAGATGATGCACGGGCCGAGGGCAGGACTGGGGTACAGGGCAAGGGACTGAGGGGTGTGGGCAGATGATGCACGGGCCGAGGGCAGGACTGGGGTACAGGGCAAGGGACTGAGGGGTGTGGGCAGATGATGCACGGGCCGAGGGCAGGACTGGGGTACAGGGCAAGGTGAGGGGTGTGGGCAGATGATGCACGGGCCGAGGGCAGGACTGGGGTACAGGGCAAGGGACTGAGGGGTGTGGGCAGATGATGCACGGGCCGAGGGCAGGACTGGGGTACAGGGCAAGGGACTGAGGGGTGTGGGCAGATGATGCACGGGCCGAGGGCAGGACTGGGGTACAGGGCAAGGTCTATGAAAAAGGCACTGGCTTTTTCATTGCTGATTTCTCCAGGTCTCCATGAGTTTAGAGTTTATCATACATCGAGGGAAAATCCTTGCCCAGCTCCCATCACTGTACTCAGCCCCCAATCCCAGCACAACCCCACTACAGTACTCAGCCCCCAATCCCAGCACAACCCCACTGCCAGTGGGGAAAATAAAGCCACAGGGTACCTACCATGATAATGGGAGGGATTTATCCAGTGTGTCAGGCAGGGAATGGTCTTCTCAGGACACTAGGGGAATGTCATCACAGCTCTTTCCAGGAAATCATTTGACATCACTTCCTGTTTCAAAGAAGAAATCAAAAATAAAATCATTTTCTGCACTGGGGCCACCCCCGCCCGCCCAGCCAGGCCGTTCCCAGACTCCACTTGTTGACAGGTTTTCCCCAGGAGGGTTTTAGTTTAGTTTAGTGATACTGCACTTTAACAGGCCCTTCGGCCCACCGAGTCTGTGCCGACCATCAACCACCCATTTATACTAATCCTACACTAATGCCGTATTCCTATCACATCCCCACCTGTCCCTATATTTCCCTACCAGCTACCATTACTAGCGGCAATTTATGATGGCCAATTAACCTATCAACCTGCAAGTCTTTGGCATGTGGGAGGAAACCCACGCAGACACAGGGAGAACTTGCAAACTCCGCACAGGCAGTACCCAGAATCGAACCCGGGGTACCTGGAGCTGTGAGGCTGCAGTGCTAACCACTGCGCCGCCCAAGTGGTTTTTGCACCAAGTGGTTTCAGAATATTGTGTGATTGGAATGTAATGGAATATAAATTTGATCTAAAGCTGTCCAAGTGCAGTGCCGGTGAGCCTGGGCGTCAGTCCTCACTCACCTCAATCAACCTCTTTAGTACAGACACACACTTCCTGATCTGACCATCACTTACTGCACTGGCCTCGACTGAGTTAGCACCAGCCTGCCATCAATCACACAACTGAATCTGCTTTCTCCACACTCACAACCTCTTCAACCAACCTCCTCCTCATTCCCAACTCCCTCCACACTGTCAGATCAGACTGCAGCCAATAACACAGTGACATGGCTCCTTACCGTGGCTGCCACCACAGGGCAAATGCAACCTTGGCTGGCAGCTGGAACCTGCCCAACCCACTGGCCTGGTGTCTGCACAAAGCAGCCTCTGTCAAACAGGCAGTGGATTAGAGCAGATTCTCCCCACTCCCAGCCCAGCCGCACACTTTTAGTTACCATTACACCAGAAATCCTGTTGACCTACTTGGCTGCACCGGCCCTCCAAACAAACCAAGGGGACAGCGACAATGATGAGCGTTTAGCCTCAGCCATTCGCTTCCTCCCCACACACACTGTCCACGTGTCTCTGCTCCCTACACGAACCTCCACCCCAGACCACAAGACTGCCCTCCTCCCACTAGCCATCAGACCACCCTTGATGAATGGATAACGCAGAAGGCAGTCATGGTGCCTGGGCTAGATCTTTAAGGCATTAAATCAGCTTCAATCCCATTTCCCATCTTTCCCCCAGTATCCTGTATGAGTTTCCAGTGTTTATTGCTGTCGTTTCAGATTTCTAGCCCTGGTAGTTTTCTCTCGATCCTTTTATTCATCTCCGTCTTGTATTGCTGGTTAAATATTTAATGTTCCCCACGCATCTCCACTTGACCATACACCAGACAGTGAGTACAGACTGACCCAGTATCCTCCTCCCCTCTGTCCAGTCACAGGCTCACAGCTGCAGAAACTTTCCCAAAAAGGTCACTCTTCATATCAGAGCCCAGGCAGTGAGCAATGGCAAGATATTCAACCATGGAATGCAGCACAGTACAGTCTGATCCTTTCCTCAGGTATATAGGAACAGATGACACTGAATTCGATCACAGATGATCTGAACTGCCCACGTTTTAAGGTTGGGTGGGGGCGGTGGGGAAAAGAGTTCCAGATTTCCTCTCCCGTTTGTGTGAAGTGCTTCCTGACATCACCCCAGAACGGCCTGGCTCGAATTTGAAGATTCTGCCCCCTTGTTCTGGACTCCCCTCCCCCCACCAGAGGGGACAGTTTCTCTCTATCAACCCGATCCAATCCTTTAATCATCTTAAACACTTCAGCTGCTCCAACAAGCGGCTGCCCCTGGACAATGATCAGCAGTAATATCCTCACCAACTCATTTTACTGCTGGTTAAGCCATGGACAGACACTAGCCCAGGCCCCAGTGCTTGGTCTACACGTCTATCCCCGAGAGGGGATGCAATTTCAGGGTATCTCTCAATATGGAGACATATATAAATGGGCATCACAGCTCAGGAGGATATATCTGTCTTGGAGGGAGTACAGCACGGATTTATCATATCTGGACTCCAAGGATTATATATGCATACAGCTGTGGAAGCAGTTATCGTTCCACGTCGAGGTTAATAATCCATTCAACTGCTTCAGCTCTTTGTTTTTCCCCATTCATTCATGGGATGTGAGCATCGCTGGCCAGGCCAGCATTTATTGCCCATCCCTAATTGCCCTTGAGAAGGTGGTGGTGAGCTGCCTTCTTGAACTGCTGCAGTCCATGTGAGGTAGGTATACCCACAGTGCTGTTAGGAAGGAAGTTCCAGGATTTTGATCCAGTGACGGTAAAGTAATGGCGATATAGTTCCAAGTCAGGATGGTGTGTGACTTGGAGGTGAACTTGCAGGTGGTGGTGTTCCCATACATTTCCTGCCCTTGTCCTTCGAGGTGGTAGAAGTCGCAGGTTTGGACGGTGCAGTCTAAGGAGGTTGCGGGTTTGGGGGAAGGAATAGGGCAAAAGAGTGAGGGCACAAGAGCAAGAAAATATAGTGGACATTCACCAGGATGATGCCGGAGTGGCACAGCCCCATCGCCAAGAAGCAGATGAGAGAATCTCAGCAAGCACCCTCAGTGACAGAGTGAGGGGGTGGGAGAACAGGTCATGATGGAAGCTCCAGTAGGGACAAAGTAAAGTATAGCTTGTTGCTCTGACACTGAGGGAGCTGCTGTCACAAACATGTCCCAGTCCAACTGGAATCTTCCAGTCTATACAGGGAGCTGTAATACACTGCAACACGGTACCCCAGGGCAACTTCACACTATCCACCCTTCCAATACAGGCAGCTGCAATACACTGCAACACGGTACCCCAGGGCAACTTCACACTATCCACCCTTCCAAAACAGGGAGCTGCAATACACTGCAACACTGTACCCCAGGGCAACTTCCCACTATCCACCCTTCCAATACAGGGAGCTGTAATACACTGCAACACTGTACCCCAGGACAACTTCCCACTATCCACCCTTCCAATACAGGGAGCAGCAATACACTGCAACACTGTACCCCAGGGCAACTTCCCACTATCCACCCTTCCAATACAGGGAGCTGTAATACACTGCAACACTGTACCCCAGGGCAACTTCACACTATCCACCCTTCCAAAACAGGGAGCTGTAATACACTGCAACACTGTACCCCAGGGCAACTTCCCACTATCCACCCTTCCAATACAGGGAGCTGTAATACACTGCAACACTGTACCCCAGGGCAACTTCCCACTATCCACCCTTCCAAAACAGGGAGCTGTAACACACTGCAACACTGTACCCCAGGGCAACTTCACACTATCCACCCTTCCAATACAGGGAGCTGTAATACACTGCAACACTGTACCCCAGGGCAACTTCCCACTATCCACCCTTCCAATACAGGGAGCAGCAATACACTGCAACACTGTACCCCAGGGCAACTTCCCACTATCCACCCTTCCAATACAGGGAGCAGCAATACACTGCAACACTGTACCCCAGGGCAACTTCCCACTATCCACCCTTCCAATACAGGGAGCAGCAATACACTGCAACACTGTACCCCAGGGCAACTTCCCACTATCCACCCTTCCAATACAGGGAGCTGCAATACACTGCAACACTGTACCCCAGGGCAACTTCGCACTATCCACCCTTCCAATACAGGGAGCTGTAATACACTGCAACACTGTACCCCAGGGCAACTTCCCACTATCCACCCTTCCAATACAGGGAGCAGCAATACACTGCAACACTGTACCCCAGGGCAACTTCACACTATCCACCCTTGCAAAACAAGGAGCTGTAATACACTGCAACACTGTACCCCAGGGCAACTTCCCACTATCCACCCTTCCAATACAGGCAGCTGTAACACACTGCAACACTGTACCCCAGGGCAACTTCCCACTATCCACCCTTCCAATACAGGGAGCTGCAATACACTGCAACACTGTACCCCAGGACAACTTCGCACTATCCACCCTTCCAATACAGGGAGCTGCAATACACTGCAACACTGTACCCCAGGGCAACTTCCCACTATCCACCCTTCCAAAACAGGGAGCAGCAATACACTGCAACACTGTACCCCAGGGCAACTTCCCACTATCCACCCTTCCAAAACAGGGAGCAGCAATACACTACAACACTGTACCCCAGGGCAACTTCCCACTATCCACCCTTCCAATACAGGGAGCTGCAATACACTGCAACACTGTACCCCAGGACAACTTCCCACTATCCACCCTTCCAATACAGGGAGCTGCAAAACACTGCAACACTGTACCCCAGGGCAACTTCCCACTATCCACCGTTCCAAAACAGGGACAGCAATACACTACAACACTGTACCCCAGGGCAACTTCCCACTATCCACCCTTCCAATACAGGGAGCAGCAATACACTGCAACACTGTACCCCAGGACAACTTCGCACTATCCACCCTTCCAATACAGGGAGCAGCAATACACTGCAACACTGTACCCCAGGGCAACTTCCCACTATCCACCCTTCCAATACAGGGAGCTGTAATACACTGCAACACGGTACCCCAGGGCAACTTCCCACTATCCACCCTTCCAATACAGGGAGCAGCAATACACTGCAACACTGTACCCCAGGGCAACTTCCCACTATCCACCCTTCCAATACAGGGAGCAGCAATACACTGCAACACTGTACCCCAGGGCAACTTCCCACTATCCACCCTTCCAATACAGGGAGCTGTAATACACTGCAACACTGTACCCCAGGGCAACTTCCCACTATCCACCCTTCCAATACAGGGAGCAGCAATACACTGCAACACTGTACCACAGGGCAACTTCCCACTATCCACCCTTCCAATACAGGGAGCTGTAATACACTGCAACACGGTACCCCAGGGCAACTTCCCACTATCCACCCTTCCAATACAGGGAGCAGCAATACACTGCAACACTGTACCCCAGGGCAACTTCCCACTATCCACCCTTCCAATACAGGGAGCTGTAATACACTGCAACACGGTACCCCAGGGCAACTTCCCACTATCCACCCTTCCAATACAGGGAGCAGCAATACACTGCAACACTGTACCCCAGGGCAACTTCCCACTATCCACCCTTCCAAAACAGGGAGCTGTAACACACTGCAACACTGTACCACAGGGCAACTTCCCACTATCCACCCTTCCAATACAGGGAGCAGCAATACACTGCAACACTGTACCCCAGGACAACTTCCCACTATCCACCCTTCCAATACAGGGAGCAGCAATACACTGCAACACTGTACCCCAGGACAACTTCGCACTATCCACCCTTCCAATACAGGGAGCAGCAATACACTGCAACACTGTACCCCAGGACAACTTCCCACTATCCACCCTTCCAATACAGGGAGCAGCAATACACTGCAACACTGTACCCCAGGGCAACTTCCCACTATCCACCCTTCCAATACAGGGAGCAGCAATACACTGCAACACTGTACCCCAGGACAACTTCCCACTATCCACCCTTCCAATACAGGGAGCAGCAATACACTGCAACACTGTACCCCAGGACAACTTCCCACTATCCACCCTTCCAAAACAGGGAGCTGTAATACACTGCAACACTGTACCCCAGGGCAACTTCCCACTATCCACCCTTCCAATACAGGGAGCAGCAATACACTGCAACACTGTACCCCAGGGCAACTTCCCACTATCCACCCTTCCAATACAGGGAGCAGCAATACACTGCAACACTGTACCCCAGGGCAACTTCCCACTATCCACCCTTCCAATACAGGGAGCAGCAATACACTGCAACACTGTACCCCAGGGCAACTTCCCACTATCCACCCTTCCAATACAGGGAGCTGCAATACACTGCAACACTGTACCCCAGGGCAACTTCCCACTATCCACCCTTCCAATACAGAGAGCTGTAATACACTGCAACACTGTACCCCAGGGCAACTTCCCACTATCCACCCTTCCAATACAGAGAGCTGTAATACACTGCAACACTGTACCCCAGGGCAACTTCCCACTATCCACCCTTCCAATACAGGGAGCTGTAACACACTGCAACACTGTACCCCAGGGCAACTTCCCACTATCCACCCTTCCAATACAGGGAGCAGCAATACACTGCAACACTGTACCCCAGGGCAACTTCCCACTATCCACCCTTCCAATACAGGGAGCAGCAATACACTGCAACACTGTACCCCAGGGCAACTTCCCACTATCCACCCTTCCAATACAGGGAGCAGCAATACACTGCAACACTGTACCCCAGGGCAACTTCCCACTATCCACCCTTCCAATACAGGGAGCTGTAATACACTGCAACACTGTACCCCAGGGCAACTTCCCACTATCCACCCTTCCAATACAGGGAGCTGTAATACACTGCAACACTGTACCCCAGGGCAACTTCCCACTATCCACCCTTCCAATACAGGGAGCAGCAATACACTGCAACACTGTACCCCAGGGCAACTTCCCACTATCCACCCTTCCAATACAGGGAGCAGCAATACACTGCAACACTGTACCCCAGGGCAACTTCCCACTATCCACCCTTCCAATACAGGGAGCTGTAATACACTGCAACACTGTACCCCAGGGCAACTTCCCACTATCCACCCTTCCAATACAGGGAGCAGCAATACACTGCAACACTGTACCCCAGGGCAACTTCCCACTATCCACCCTTCCAATACAGGGAGCTGTAATGCACTGCAACACTGTACCCCAGGGCAACTTCCCACTATCCACCCTTCCAATACAGGGAGCAGCAATACACTGCAACACTGTACCCCAGGGCAACTTCCCACTATCCACCCTTCCAAAACAGGGAGCTGCAATACACTGCAACACTGTACCCCAGGGCAACTTCCCACTATCCACCCTTCCAATACATGGAGCAGCAATACACTGCAACACTGTACCCCAGGACAACTTCGCACTATCCACCCTTCCAATACAGGGAGCAGCAATACACTGCAACACTGTACCCCAGGGCAACTTCCCACTATCCACCCTTCCAATACAGGGAGCTGCAATACACTGCAACACTGTACCCCAGGACAACTTCGCACTATCCACCCTTCCAATACAGGGAGCAGCAATACACTGCAACACTGTACCCCAGGGCAACTTCCCACTATCCACCCTTCCAATACAGGGAGCAGCAATACACTACAACACTGTACCCCAGGACAACCTCCCACTATCCACCCTTCCAAAACAAGGAGCTGTAATACACTGCAACACTGTACCCCAGGGCAACTTCCCACTATCCACCCTTCCAAAACAGGGAGCTGTAATACACTGCAACACTGTACCCCAGGGCAACTTCCCACTATCCACCCTTCCAAAACAGGGAGCTGCAATACACTGCAACACTGTACCCCAGGGCAACTTCCCACTATCCACCCTTCCAATACAGGGAGCAGCAATACACTGCAACACTGTACCCCAGGGCAACTTCCCACTATCCACCCTTCCAATACAGGGAGCAGCAATACACTGCAACACTGTACCCCAGGGCAACTTCCCACTATCCACCCTTCCAATACAGGGAGCTGTAATACACTGCAACACTGTACCCCAGGGCAACTTCCCACTATCCACCCTTCCAATACAGGGAGCTGTAATACACTGCAACACTGTACCCCAGGGCAACTTCACACTATCCACCCTTCCAATACAGGGAGCAGCAATACACTGCAACACTGTACCCCAGGGCAACTTCCCACTATCCACCCTTCCAATACAGGGAGCTGCAATACACTGCAACACTGTACCCCAGGGCAACTTCCCACTATCCACCCTTCCAATACAGGGAGCAGCAATACACTGCAACACTGTACCCCAGGGCAACTTCCCACTATCCACCCTTCCAATACAGGGAGCTGTAATACACTGCAACACTGTACCCCAGGGCAACTTCCCACTATCCACCCTTCCAATACAGGGAGCAGCAATACACTGCAACACTGTACCCCAGGGCAACTTCCCACTATCCACCCTTCCAATACAGGGAGCAGCAATACACTGCAACACTGTACCCCAGGGCAACTTCCCACTATCCACCCTTCCAATACAGGGAGCAGCAATACACTGCAACACTGTACCCCAGGGCAACTTCCCACTATCCACCCTTCCAATACAGGGAGCTGCAATACACTGCAACACTGTACCCCAGGGCAACTTCCCACTATCCACCCTTCCAATACAGGGAGCAGCAATACACTGCAACACTGTACCCCAGGGCAACTTCCCACTATCCACCCTTCCAAAACAGGGAGCTGTAATACACTGCAACACTGTACCCCAGGGCAACTTCCCACTATCCACCCTTCCAATACAGGGAGCTGTAATACACTGCAACACTGTACCCCAGGGCAACTTCCCACTATCCACCCTTCCAAAACAGGGAGCTGTAATACACTGCAACACTGTACCCCAGGGCAACTTCCCACTATCCACCCTTCCAATACAGGGAGCTGCAATACACTGCAACACTGTACCCCAGGGCAACTTCCCACTATCCACCCTTCCAAAACAGGGAGCTGTAATACACTGCAACACTGTACCCCAGGGCAACTTCCCACTATCCACCCTTTCAATACAGGGAGCTGTAATACACTGCAACACTGTACCCCAGGGCAACTTCCCACTATCCACCCTTCCAATACAGGGAGCTGTAATACACTGCAACACTGTACCCCAGGGCAACTTCCCACTATCCACCCTTCCAAAACAGGGAGCTGTAATACACTGCAACACTGTACCCCAGGGCAACTTCCCACTATCCACCCTTCCAATACAGGGAGCTGCAATACACTGCAACACTGTACCCCAGGGCAACTTCCCACTATCCACCCTTCCAAAACAGGGAGCTGTAATACACTGCAACACTGTACCCCAGGACAACTTCCCACTATCCACCCTTCCAATACAGGGAGCAGCAATACACTGCAACACTGTACCCCAGGGCAACTTCCCACTATCCACCCTTCCAATACAGGGAGCAGCAATACACTGCAACACTGTACCCCAGGGCAACTTCCCACTATCCACCCTTCCAATACAGGGAGCAGCAATACACTGCAACACTGTACCCCAGGGCAACTTCCCACTATCCACCCTTCCAATACAGGGAGCAGCAATACACTGCAACACTGTACCCCAGGGCAACTTCCCACTATCCACCCTTCCAATACAGGGAGCAGCAATACACTGCAACACTGTACCCCAGGACAACTTCCCACTATCCACCCTTCCAATACATGGAGCTGTAATACACTGCAACACTGTACCCCAGGGCAACTTCCCACTATCCACCCTTCCAATACAGGGAGCAGCAATACACTGCAACACTGTACCCCAGGACAACTTCCCACTATCCACCCTTCCAATACAGGCAGCTGCAATACACTGCAACACTGTACCCCAGGGCAACTTCCCACTATCCACCCTTCCAATACAGGGAGCAGCAATACACTACAACACTGTACCCCAGGGCAACCTCCCACTATACGCCCTTCCAATACATGGAGCTCCAAAAGACTGGAGTATATGTGCAGCACCAGTGAGTCAGAGATAGTCTGGGCAAAGGTTGAGACAGCTTGTGAACATATACCGCAGGGAGCAGAAACTGAAATGAGCTCAGGCAACTGGAAGGAAGGGCAGGAAACAAAACTCAGATCAAAAAAACATGCCTGTAACTGAGATGTTTGAAATAAGTCAACTTCCTCCACTCAATGTGGGCTGAGGTCCAGCACCACCCGAGTCACAGTCACACACAGAGGGTCGAGAGTGAAGGAGGCTGGTCCAGGGAGAGGAGGAGAGTAAGCAAGTGAGGGAGAGAGAAAGAGTGTGAGTGAGG
This sequence comes from Heterodontus francisci, assembly GCF_036365525.1. Taxonomy (NCBI): domain Eukaryota; kingdom Metazoa; phylum Chordata; class Chondrichthyes; order Heterodontiformes; family Heterodontidae; genus Heterodontus; species Heterodontus francisci. Next base: position 20,488,554 of record NC_090416.1, read on the forward strand.
GAGGGAGCGAGTGTGCAACCATTCATACCCCAAGTATCAACACTCTAGCTGTGAACTCCAGCACCAGGTGACACACAGCACCTTCTTCCCTGGTCAAACAAACATTCACAATCTAAAACTTTCAAGGCTTGGCAGGCTGTGTTCTCACAATTTCAGCAAGGACTTCCCTCACACAGTTTGTGTTTTTTTATTCATTCATGGGTTGTGGGCGTCACTGGCCAGGCCAGCATTTATTGCCCATCCCTAATTGCCCTTGAGAAGGTGGTGGTGAGTTGCCTTCTTGTAACACTGCAGTCCATGTGAGGTAGGTACACCCACAGTGCTGTTAAGAAGGCAGTTCCAGGATTTTGACCCAGCGACAGTGAAGTAACAGCGATATAGTTCCAAGTCAGGATGGTGTGTGACTTGGAGGGGAACTTGCAGGTGGTGGTGTTCCCATGCATTTCCTGCCCTTGTCCTTCTAGTTGGTAGAGGTCGTGGGTTTGGAAGGTGCAGTCAAAAGGAGCCTTGGTGCATTGCTGCAGTGCGTCTTGTAGATGGTACACAATGCTGCCACTGTGCGTCGGTGGTGGAGGGAGTGAACGTTTGCAGATGGGGTGCCAATCAAGCAGGTTGCTTCGTCCTGGACGGTGTCGAGCTTCTTGGGTGTTGTTGGAGCTGCACCCATCCAGGCCAGTGGAGAGTATTCCATCACACTTGTTACTTGTGCCTTGTAGATGGTAGACAAGCTTTGGGGAGTCAGGTGGTGAGTTACTCGCCACAGGATTCCTAGCCTCTGATCTGCTCTTGTAGCCACGGTATTTATATGGCTACTCCAGTTCAGTTTCTGGTTAATGGTAACCCCTAGGATGTTGATCGTGGGCGATTCAGCGATGGCAATGCCATTGAATGTCAAGGGGAGGTGGTTAGATTCTCTCTTGTTTGAATTGGTCATTGCCTGGCACTTGTGTGGCGCGAATGTTACTTGCCACTCATCAACCCAAGCCTGGATATTGGGAATATTGTCCAGGTCTTGCTGCATCTGGACACGGGCTGCTTCAGTATCTGAGGAGTCACGAATGGTGAACATTGTGCAATCATCAGCGAACATCCCCACTTCTGACCTTATGATTGAAGGAAGGTCATTTATGAAGCAGCTGAAGATGGTTGGGCCTCGGACACTACCCTGAGGAACTCCTGCAGTGATGTCCTGGAGCTCAGATGATTGACCTCCAACAACCACAACCATCTTCCTTTGCGCTAGGTATGACTCCAGCCAGCGGAGGGTTTTCCCCCTGATTCCCATTGATTCCAGTTTTGCCAGGGCTCCTTGATGCCATACTCAGTCAAATGCTGCCTTGCTATCATGGGCCGTCACTCTCACCTAACCTCGTGTTCAGCTCTTTTGTCCAAGGCTGTAATGAGGTCAGGTGCGGAGTGTGAATATTCAAACCGGATCTGTCTGTATTGTAGCTACTGTTCCATTTTCCAGTAATGTGTCATGAACAGTCAGGAGCTAAAGGTCCATTGAGTGGGGCTCTGTTTGAGGGAGTTGTACTGAAATGTGTTTGGTGAGAAAACCCTGCTCCTTTGAGCAGTGCCCTGGGACCAGCAAGCATCCAGCGCCAAGGATTTCAGTTTCAAAGCGATGGAGAGAAAGAATGGAAAGTCCAAAGGAAAACAGCGAGTGAGTGCAGAAAATGAGGGGATTTCCTGGGCAACTTAGTCCAGTAATAAAAGTCATTCTCCCTCCAAGAAAGGTGGCCAGATTTGTACAGATGTGGTGCATTAGTCTGTATATAAAACTTAAAGCTGCAATTCCAAAAGGGAGGAATGACAGCTGAAACAGCGCATCTTCATTCAGATGAAACCATTAAAAACAACACTTCAGAAATCATCACAATCGGGGCCCTTTAACCTAAAGCATTGTTCTGTTGAAGTAGCAGCCTCACCCCACATCCCACAACTTCCCCTTGCAGGCTAAATGTGTGAGAAATACGCCTGAAGTTCATTCCGTACATCACCATTAGACCAGCCCAGCAACACAGTGAGAACAAATCTCAATTGGACAACAGAACAGGCCACAAAACCCGTCCTCACCAGTATTGTACCTCAGTGTTATACAGTGACAGACCTGTCCCCACCAGTACTGTACCCCAGTGTTATACAGTGACAGACCTGTCCCCACCAGTACTGTACCCCAGTGTTATACATTGACAGACCTGTCCCCACCAGTACTGTACCCCAGTGTTATACAGTGACAGATCTGTGCCCACCAGTACTGTACCCCAGTGTTATACAGTGACAGACCTGTCCCCACCAGTACTGTACCTCAGTGTTATACAGTGACAGACCTATCCCCACCAGTACTGTACCCCAGTGTTATACAGTGACAGACCTATCCCCACCAGTACTGTACCCCAGTGTTATACAGTGACAGACCTATCCCCACCAGTACTGTACCCCAGTGTTATACAGTGACAGACCTGTCCCCACCAATACTGTACCCCAGTGTTATACAGTGACAGATCTGTGCCCACCAGTACTGTACCCCAGTGTTATACAGTGCCAGACCTGTCCCCACCAGTACTGTACCTCTGTTATACAGTGACAGACCTATCCCCACCAGTACTGTACCCCAGTGTTATACAGTGACAGACCTATCCCCACCAGTACTGTACCTCAGTGTTATACAGTGACAGACCTCTCCCCACCAGTACTGTACCCCAGTGTTATACAGTGACAGACCTGTCCCCACCAGTACTGTACCCCAGTGTTATACAGTGACAGACCTGTCCCCACCAGTACTGTACCCCAGTGTTATACAGTGACAGACCTGTCCCCACCAGTACTGTACCTCAGTGTTATACAGTGACAGACCTGTCCCCACCAGTACTGTACCCCAGTGTTATACAGTGACAGACCTGTCCCCACCAGTACTGCACCCCAATGTTATACAGTGACAGACCTGTCCCCACCAGTACTGTAACCCAGTGTTATACAGTGACAGACCTGTCCCCACCAGTACTGTATCCCAGTAATATACAGTGACAGACCTGTCCCCACCAGTACTGTACCCCAGTATTATACAGTGACAGACCTGTCCCCACCAGTACTGTACCCAATGTTATGTATGGGTGTTTGCCACTGATCCTACAGATGCTGTGACGTTTTCGAATGCCTGTTAGTATGCTGTACTGACTGGCCAGTGACTGCATTGGGACACAATAAAATCTGATGTCCCTGTCGCCTTGCAATGAACGACAACATCCAATTTGGTATCTCTCCCTGGGAGAGGAGTATTCTGCCTTCTTTGATTTCAATCAGCTGTGGCATAGCTCAAATGAGAATGATTTTCAAAGATCTATCCTTTAATCAGCCACTTGAATTCAGCATTGGGAATCAATCTCCAAATTTCAAATATTGAAACAGAGATATCCTTACTTTGTGACCTTGAGGTCACAGAGGATAAGTTAATCTGCTCACTTGACCCTGATAGTGTTCATGGCCCTGCTCAGAAAGTTAACATTCAGTCTATTTCAAACCTGTTTTTCCTGCACCCAGAACAAAAAGACAAAACTGAAACAGAAGTGGGCAGCTGATAGAGCAGGTCAACTACACCCAGGCAGAAAGGACAGAGCAGAGAGCCAGGTCAGGCTGGGGATTGGGCTGTGTCCCACATAAGTTAGCTGGACTCAAACATTTGTGAAAAGATTTCAAATCCGAGCACTGCAGGATTGATGCAAGCCCTGTTCTGTTCCCCTGGCTCCCGATCTAGCTCCACATTGGAATGACTGAGGGAAACCAGTCAGGCTTTGAAGGCAGGATCATACCAATTCTGATCTCCAGGTGACTGAGTGACCCTCTGGGAGGCTCCTGGGTACACAAGCCTGTGATAGAAAACTTGCCCCAACTCTCACACCTTGGGGTGGGAGAGGGGAAAATGCCACCCACATGGGCATAGGCTGCGTGAGGGCAGAACAAAAGACAATTTAATGCAACTTGTAGTTTCAAACTGTGTCCTTTTCATGACTCAAACGCCTTTCATACTAAGTGTCGTTGCGAAGCTGACCTGGCAGCACCCACTGGCTACACACAGAGCCCGAGAGTCAAAACACCCCTCACTTCACCATACCTCACCCACTGGCCACACGCAGAGCCCAAGAGTCAAAACACCCCTCACTTCACCATACCTCACCCAATGGCCACACGCAGAGCCCAAGATTCAAAACACCCCTCACTTCACCATACCTCACCCACTGGCCACACACAGAGCCCGAGAGTCAAAACACCCCTCACTTCACCATACCTCACCCACTGGCCACACGCAGAGCCCGAGAGTCAAAACACCCCTCACTTCACCATACCTCACCCAATGGCCACACACAGAGCCAGAGATTCAAAACACCCCTCACTTCACCATACCTCACCCACTGGCCACACGCAGAGCCCAAGAGTCAAAACACCCCTCACTTCACCATACCTTACTTGATGAACGCAGCAATCACAAAAAGGTCAGGACACAAAGTGAAGGGAGTGAAATCTCCCACAGACACAGCCTGGAGATTCGACTCCAGGTACTGGGAGAGCTGCTGTGTGAGGTGGCACTTCATCCTGTCCGACTTCACTCTGCCGTCAATCCAACATCCTCAGGATTAACAAATTTTTGCAACGGCGACAGGGAGAGTGAGGTGGCAGCTGGGTAAGTAAGTCCTATATATTTGGGCAGCGGCTGAACCCGAGACACTACACCTGTAGTGTTTCCCACCTGCCCTCCTCCTCTAACCAAAAAAAAAGGACTCGGTGGTGTGCAGATAAGGTAAGGCTTTTTCAAATTTTTTTTTCCGTGTGATTGGTAAAAACTTTTCGTTCCTTTTTCGTTTATCTAAGTTAAGCTTAAGATTAAAAATGGCAGGAGATCTCAGACCCTTGTTATGCTCCTCTTGCTCAATGTGGGAGCTCAGGGACACAGCTGATGTCCCTGACTCCTTCACGTGCTGGAAGTGTGTCCAGCTGCAGCTCTTGTTAGACCGCATGACTGCTCTGGAGCTGCGGATGGACTCACTTTGGAGCATGCGCGATGCTGAGGAGGTCGTGGATAGCACGTTTAGTGAATTGGTCACACTGCAGATTAGGATTGCTGAGGGAGAAAGGGAATGGGTGACCAAAAGACAGAGAAAGAGCAGGAAGGCAGAGCAGGTGTCCCCTGCGGTCATCTCCCTCCAAAACAGGTATACCATTTTGGATTCTGTTGAGGGAGATGGCTCACCAGGGGAAGGCAGCAGTAGCCAGGTCCATGGCACCGTGGCTGGCTCTGCTGTTCAGAAGGGCGGGAAAAAGAGTGGAAGGGCTATAGTCATCGGGGATTCGATTGTAAGGGGAGTAGATAGGCGGTTCTGTGGTCGAAAACGAGACTCCCGAATGGTATGTTGCCTCCCAGGTGCACGGGTCAGGGATGTCTCAGATCGGTTGCAGAACATTCTGAAAGGGGAGGGTGAACAGCCAGTTGTCATTGTGCACATAGGCACCAATGATATAGGTAAAAAACGGGATGAGGTCCTACAAGCAGAATTTAGGGAGTTAGGAGCCAAGTTAAAAAGTAGGACCTCAGAGGTAGTAATCTCAGGATTGCTACCAGTGCCACGTGCTAGTCAGAGTAGAAATGAAAGAATAGTCAGGATGAATGCGTGGCTTGAGAGATGGTGCAGGAGGGAGGGGTTCAGATTTTTGGGACATTGGGACCGGTTCTGGGGGAGGTGGGACTATTACAAATTGGACGGTCTACACCTGGGCCGGACTGGAACCAATGTCCTTGGGGGTGCTTTTGCTAACGCTGTTGGGGAGGGTTTAAACTAATGTGGCAGGGGGATGGGAACCAAATGAGGTCAGTGGACAGTAAGGAGGTAGTAACTAAAGCCTGTAAGGAACTAGATAATGAAGTCAGCGTGACTAAGGGGAAGAGTAGACAGGGAGCAGATGATGAACGCAAAGGGACTGATGGTCTGAGGTGCATTTGTTTTAATGCAAGAAGTGTAGTAGGTAAGGCAGATGAACTTAGGGCCTGGATTAGTACCTGAGAGTATGATGTTATTGCTATTACTGAGACTTGGTTGAGGGAAGGGCATGATTGGCAACTAAATATCCCAGGATATTGATGCTTCAGGCGGGATAGAGAGGGAGGTAAAAGGGGTGGAGGAGTTGCATTACTGGTCAAAGAGGATTTCACAGCTGTGCTGAAGGAGGGCACTATGGAGGACTCGAGCAGTGAGGCAATATGGGCAAAACTCAGAAATTGGAAGGGTGCGGTAACAATGTTGTGGCTGTACTACAGGCCTCCCAACAGAGAGCGTGAGATAGAGGTACAAATATGTAAACAGATTATGGAAAAATGTAGGAGCAACAGGGTGGTGGTGATAGGAGATTTTAATTTTCCCAACATTGACTGGGATTCACTTAGTGTTAGAGGTCTAGATGGAGCAGAATTTGTAAGGAGCATCCAGGAGGGTTTTCCAGAGCAGTATGTAAATAGTCAAACTCGGGAAGGGGCCATACTGGACCTGGTGTTGGGGAATGAGCCCGGCCAGGTGGTTGAAGTTTCAGTAGGGGAATAGTGATCACAATTCCCCAAGTTTTAGAATACTCATGGACAAAGACGAGAGTGGTCCGAAAGGAAGATTGGGGGAAGGCCAACTATACCAAAATTTGGCAGGAGCTGGGGAATGTAGATTGGGAGCAGCTGTTTGAAGGTAAATCCACATTTGATATGTGGGAGGCTTTTAAAGAGAGGTTGATTAGCGTGCAGGAGAGACATGTTCCTGTAAAAATGAGGGATAGAAATGGCAAGATGAGGGAACCATGGATGACAGGTGAAATTGTGAAACTAGCTAAGAGGAAAAAGGAAGCATACATAAGGTCTAGGAGGCTGAAGAAAGACGAAGCTTTGGAAGAATATCAGGAATGTAGGACCAATCTGAAACGAGGAATTAAGAGGGCTAAAAGGGATCATGAAATATCTTTAGCAAACAGGGTTAAGGAAAATCCCAAAGCCTTTTATTCATATATAAGGAGCAAGAGGGTAACTAGAGAAAGGATTGGCCCACTCAAGGACAAAGGAGGAAAGTTATGCGTGGAGTCAGAGAAAATGGGTGAGATTCTAAACGAGTACTTTGCATCGGTATTCACCGAGGAGAGGGACAGATGTTGAGGTTAGGAACAGATGTTTGATTAATCTAGGTCAAGTCGGCATAAGGAGGGAGGAAGTGTTGGGTATTCTAAAAGGCATTAAGGTGGACAAGTCCCCAGGTCCGGATGGGATCTATCCCAGGTTACTGTGGGAAGCGAGAGAGGAAATAGCTGGGGCCTTAACAGATATCTTTGCAGCATCCTTAAACACTGGTGAGGTCCCGGAGGACTGGAGAATTGCTAATGTTGTCCCCTTGTTTAAGAAGGGTAGCAAGGAAAATCCAGGTAATTATAGACCGGTGAGCCTGACGTCAGTGGTAGGGAAGCTGCTGGAGAAGATACTGAGGGATAGGATCTATTCCCATTTGGAAGAAAATGGGCTTATCAGTGATAGGCAACATGGTTTGGTGCAGGGAAGGTCATGTCTTACCAACTGAATAGAATTCTTTGAGGAAGTGACAAAGTTGATTGATGAGGGAAGGGCTGTAGATGTCATATACATGGACTTCAGTAAGGCGTTTGATAAGGTTCCCCATGGTAGGCTGATGGAGAAAATGAAGTCGCATGGGGTCCAGGGTGTACTAGCTAGATGGATAAAGAACTGGCTGGGCAACAGGAGACAGAGAGTAGCAGTGGAAGGGAGTTTCTCAAAATGGAGACGTGTGACCAGTGGTGTTCCACAGGGATCCGTGCTGGGACCACTGTTGTTTGTGATATACATAAATGATTTGGAGGAAAGTATTGGTGGTCTGATTAGCAAGTTTGCAGACGACACTAAGATTGGTGGAGTAGCAGATAGTGAAGGGGACTGTCAGAGAATACAGCAGAATATAGATAGATTGGAGAAATGGGCAGAGAAATGGCAGATGGAGTTCAATCAGGGCAAATGCGAGGTGATGCATTTTGGAAGATCCAATTCAAGAGTGAATTATACAGTAAATGGAAAAATCCTGGGGAAAATTGATGTCCAGAGAGATTTGGGTGTTCAGGTCCATTGTTCCCTGAAGGTGGCAACGCAGGTCAATAGAGTGGTCAAGAAGGCATACGGCATGCTTTCCTTCATCGGACGGGGTATTGAGTACAAGGGTTGGAAGGTCATGTTACAGTTGTATAAGACTTTGATTCGGCCACATTTGGAATACTGCGTGCAGTTCTGGTCGCCACATTACCAAAAGGATGTAGATGCTTTGGAGAGGGTGCAGAGGAGGTTCACCAGGATGTTGCCTGGTATGGAGGGCACTAGCTATGAGGAGAGGTTGAGTAGATTAGGATTATTTTCATTAGAAGGACGGAGGTTGAGGGGTGACCTGATTGAGGTGTACAAAATCATGAGAGGAACAGACAGGTTGGATAGCAAGAAGCTTTTTCCCAGAGTGGGGGATTCAATTACTAGGGGTCACGAGTTCAAAGTGAAAGGGGAAAAGTTTAGGGGGGCTATGCGTGGAAAGTTCTTTACGCAGAGGGTGGTGGGTGCCTGGAACGCGTTGCCAGCGGAGGTGGTAGACGCGGGCACGATAGCGTCTTTTAATATGTATCTTGACAGATATATGAATGGGCAGGAAGTAAAGAGATACAGAACCTTCGAAAATAGGCGACAGGTTTAGATAGAGGATCTGGATCGGCGTAGGCTTGGAGGGCCGAAGGGCCTGTTACTGTGCTGTAATTTTCTTTGTTCTTTGTTCAACCCTCACACCAACATAACCAACCTCACTTAGCAATGAAACAGGAACATAGGACAAGTCGGCCATTCAGCCACTCATGACTGCTGCACCATTCAATAAGATCACAGCTGATCTTCTGCATCGACACCATTTCCCGCACTATCGCCATATCGTTGAAAATCTTTACTATTTAGAACAGAAAGTAGCCAGAGGAAAGGAGGAAGAACTGCGATCAGGCAATCAGATGAGGTTAGCCAATGTGTGTTGAGTTGAAGTTCACGACACAGTCAGAAGCCAAGTGATTTATTCAAATCACAGCTCTGTTTAACTGTCGCCCAACCATCCTACACTCACTTCACAATAAATGGTCAAACTAACATTCCTCAGCCAGTGCACATACTTCCTGGGCAACAACTGCTGAGGAATGGAAGGGGAAAAACTCTACTTTCAAATCAAGCACAATGCAGCTGGGACAGGTAAACACCAATAACCACAGAAGAGATTACACTGCATCAAGTTAGCGCGTTCATGCCAGCTATTTTAAACAAGCAAAAAATAGCTCACAACCGAATACATACTGTTTCATAATCTGAACTCATCCTATCAAATTAATCCAATCGCCAATGAAGAACCTGCCCCCACCAGTACTGCACTCCAGTGTTATACAGTGACAGACCTGTCCCCACCAGTACTGTACCCAGTGTTATACAGTGACAGACCTGTCCTCACCAGTACTGTACCTCAGTGTTATACAGTGACAGACCTGTCCCCACCAGTACTGTACCTCAGTGTTATACAGTGACAGACCTGTCCCCACCAGTACTGTACCTCAGTGTTATACAGTGACAGACCTGTCCTCACCAGTACTGTACCTCTGTTATACAGTGACAGACCTGTCCTCACCAGTACTGTACCCCAGTGTTATACAGTGACAGACCTGTCCCCACCAGTACTGTACCCCAGTGTTATACAGTGACAGACCTGTCCTCACCAGTACTGTACCTCAGTGTTATACAGTGACAGACCTGTCCCCACCAGTACTGTACCTCAGTGTTATACAGTGACAGACCTGTCCTCACCAGTACTGTACCTCAGTGTTATACAGTGACAGACCTGTCCCCACCAGTACTGTACCCCAGTGTTATACAGTGACAGACCTGTCCCCACCAGTACTGTACCTCTGTTATACAGTGACAGACCTGTCCCCACCAGTACTGCACTCCAGTGTAATAGTGACAGACTTGTCCCCACCAGTACTGTACCTCAGTGTTATACAGTGACAGACCTGTCCCCACCAGTACTGCACTCCAGTGTAATAGTGACAGACCTGTCCTCACCAGTACTGGACCTCAGTGTTATACAGTGACAGACCTGTCCCCACCAGTACTGTACCTCAGTGTTATACAGTGATAGACTTGTCCTCACCAGTACTGGACCTCAGTGTTATACAGTGACAGACCTGTCCCCACCAGCACTGGACCTCAGTGTAATAGTGACAGACCTGTCCCCACCAGTACTGTACCCCAGTGTTATACAGTGACAGACCTGTCCCCACCAGTACTGTACCCCAGTGTTATACAGTGATAGACCTGTCCTCACCAGTACTGTACACCAGTGTTATACACTGACAGACCTGTCCCCACCAGTAATGTACCCCAGTGTTATACAGTGATAGACCTGTCCTCACCAGTACTGTACCTCAGTGTTATACAGTGATAGACCTGTCCTCACCAGTACTGTACCTCAGTGTTATACAGTGATAGACCTGTCCTCACCAGTACTGTACACTAGTGTTATACACTGACAGACCTGTCTCCACCAGTACTGTACCTCAGTATTATACAGTGACAGACCTGTCCCCACCAGTACTGTACCTCAGTGTTATACACTGACAGACCTGTCCCCACTAGTACTGTACACAAGTGTTCTACACTGACAGACCTGTCCCCACCAGTACTGTACCTCAGTGTTATACAGTGATAGACCTGTCCTCACCAGTACTGTACCTCAGTGTTCTACACTGACAGACCTGTCCTCACCAGTACTGTACACCAGTGTTATACACTGACAGAACTGTCCCCACCAGTACTGTACACAAGTGTTCTACACTGACAGACCTGTCCCCACCAGTACTGTACCACAGTATTATACAGTGACAGACCTGTCCCCACCAGTACTGTACCTCAGTGTTATACACTGACAGACCTGTCCCCACCAGTACTGTACACAAGTGTTCTACACTGACAGACCTGTCCCCACCAGTACTGGACCCCAGTGTTATACAGTGACAGACCTGTCCCCACCAGCACTGGACCTGAAAATTATACAGTGACAGACCTGTCCCCACCAGTAATGTACCCAGTATTATACACTGACAGACCTGTCCCCACCAGTACTGTACCCCAGTGTGAGACAGTGACAGACCTGTCCCCACCAGTACTGTACCACAGTGTTCTACACTGACAGACCTGTCCCCACCAGTACTGTACCCCAGTGTTATACACTGACAGACCTGTCCCCACCAGTACTGTACCTGTTTTGCAGACAGACCTGTCCCCACCAGTACTGGACCCCAGTGTTATACAGACAGAGCTGCCCCCACCAGTAAGGAACCCTAGTTTTAAACAGTGACAGACCTGCCCCCACCAGTACTGTACCCCAGTGTTATACACTGACAGACCTGTCCCCACCAGTACTGTACCCCAGTGTTATACACTGACAGACCTGTCCCCACCAGTACTGTACACAAGTGTTCTACACTGACAGACCTGTCCCCACCAGTACTGTACCACAGTATTATGCAGTGACAGACCTGTCCCCACCAGTACTGTACACAAGTGTTCTACACTGACAGACCTGTCCCCACCAGTACAGTACCACAGTATTATGCAGTGACAGACCTGTCCCCACCAGTACTGTACCACAGTATTATGCAGTGACAGACCTGTCCCCACCAGTACTGTACCCCAGTATTATACAGTGACAGACCTGTCCCCACCAGTACTGTACCCCAGTGTTATACACTGACAGACCTGTCCCCACCACTACTGTACCCCAGTGATATACAGTGACAGACCTGTCCTCACCAGTACTGTACCCGTGTTATACAGTGACAGACCTGTGCCCACCAGTACAGTACACCAGTGTTATACACTGACAGACCTGTCCCCACCAGTACTGTCCCACAGTGTTATACACTGACAGACCTGTCCCCACCAGTACTGTACCCCAGTGATATACACTGACAGACCTGTCCTCACCAGTACTGTACCCGTGTTATACAGTGACAGACCTGTCCCCACCAGTAATGTACCCAGTATTATACACTGACAGACCTGTCCCCACCAGTACTGTACCCCAGTGTGAGACAGTGACAGACCTGTCCCCACCAGTACTGTACCCCAGTGTGAGACAGTGACAGACCTGTCCCCACCAGTACTGTACCACAGTTTTCTACACTGACAGACCTGTCCTCACCAGTACTGTACCCCAGTGTTATACACTGACAGACCTGTCCCCACCAGTACTGTACCTCTGTTTTGCAGACAGACCTGTCCCCACCAGTACTGGACCCCAGTGTTATACAGACAGAGCTGCCCCCACCAGTAAGGAACCCTAGTTTTAAACAGTGACAGACCTGCCCCCACCAGTACTGTACCCCAGTGTTATACACTGACAGACCTGTCCCCACCAGTACTGTACACAAGTGTTCTACACTGACAGACCTGTCCCCACCAGTACTGTACCACAGTATTATGCAGTGACAGACCTGTCCCCACCAGTACTGTACACAAGTGTTCTACACTGACAGACCTGTCCCCACCAGTACTGTACCACAGTATTATGCAGTGACAGACCTGTCCCCACCAGTACTGTACCACAGTATTATGCAGTGACAGACCTGTCCCCACCAGTACTGTACCCCAGTGTTATACAGTGACAGACCTGTCCCCACCAGTACTGGACCCGAGTATTATACAGTGACAGACCTGTCCCCACCAGTAATGTACCCCAGTATTATACACTGACAGACCTGTCCCCACCAGTAATGTACCCCAGTATTATACACTGACAGACCTGTCCCCACCAGCACTGTACCCCAGTGTGAGACAGTGACAGACCTGTCCCCACCAGTACTGTACCCCAGTGATATACAGTGACAGACCTGTCCTCACCAGTACTGTACCCGTGTTATACAGTGACAGACCTGTGCCCACCAGTACTGTCCCACAGTGTTATACACTGACAGACCTGTCCCCACCAGTACTGTCCCAGTGTTATACACTGACAGACCTGTCCCCACCAGTACTGTACCCCAGTGATATACACTGACAGACCTGTCCTCACCAGTACTGTACCCGTGTTATACAGTGACAGACCTGTGCCCACCAGTACAGTACACCAGTGTTATACACTGACAGACCTGTCCCCACCAGTACTGTCCCACAGTGTTATACACTGACAGACCTGTCCCCACCAGTACTGTCCCACAGTGTTATACACTGACAGACCTGTCCCCACCAGTACAGTACCCCAGTGCTATACACTGACAGAACTGTCCTCACCAGTACTGTACCACAGTGTTATACAGTGACAGACCTGTCCCCACCAGTACTGTACCCCAGTGTTATACAGACAGACCTGTCCCCACCAGTACTGTACCCCAGTGTTATACAGACAGACCTGTCCCCACCAGTACTGTCCCACAGTGTTATACACTGACAGACCTGTCCCCACCAGTACTGTACCCCAGTGTTATACACTGACAGAACTGTCCTCACCCGTACTGTACACAAGTGTTATACACTGACAGAACTGTCCTCACCCGTACTGTACACAAGTGTTATACACTGACAGAACTGTCCCCACCCGTACTGTACACAAGTGTTATACACTGACAGACCTGTCCCCACCCGTACTGTACCACAGTGTTATACAGTGACAGACCTGTCCCCACCAGTACTGTACCACAGTATTATACAGTGACAGACCTGTCCCCACCAGTTCTGTACCACAGTATTATACAGTGACAAACCTGCCCCCACCAGTACTGTACCCCAGTTATACAGTGACAGACCTGTCCCCACCAGTACTGTACCACAGTATTATACAGTGACAGACCTGTCCCCATCAGTACTGTACCCCAGTGTTATACAGTGACAGACCTGTCCCCACCAGTACTGTACCCCAGTGTTATACAGTGACAGACTTGTCCCCACCAGTACTGTACCCCAGTGTTAAACAGTGACAGACTTGTCCCCACCAGTACTGTACCTCAATACTATACACTAACAGACCTGTCCCCACCAGTACTGCACCCCAGTGAGAGTGACAGACCTGTCCCCACCAGTACTGTACCCCAGTGTTATACTGTGACAGACCTGTCCCCACCAGTACTGTCCCCCAGTGTTATGCAGTGACAGACCAGTCCCCACCAGTACTGTACCTCTGTTATACAGACAGACCTGTCCCCACCAGTACTGTACCCCAGTGAGAGACAGACAGAGCTGCCCCCACCAGTAAGGAACCCTAGTTTTAAACAGTGACAGACCTGCCCCCACCAGTACTGTACCCCAGTGTTGTACAGTGACAGACCTGTCCCCACCAGTACTGTCCCCCAGTGTGTGATACAGTGACAGACCTCTCCCACCACTGTACCCCAGGGTTATGCAGTGACAGACCTGCCCCCACCAGTACTGTACCCCAGTGTTATACACTGACAGACCTCTCCCCACCAGTACCGTAACCCAGTGTTATACAGTGACAGACCTGTCCCCACCAGTACTGTACCCCAGTGTGATACACTGACAGACCTCTCCCCACCAGTACTGTACCTCAGTGTTATACAGTGACAGACCTGTCCCCACCAGAACTGTACTTATGTGTTATACTGTGACAGACCTGTCCCCACCAGTACTGTCCCCCAGTGTAATGCAGTGACAGACCTGTCCCCACCAGTACTGCCCCCCAATGTTATACAGTGACAGACCTGTCCCCACCAGAACTGTACTTCTGTGTTATACTGTGACAGACCTGTCCCCACCAGTACTGTCCCCCAGTGTAATGCAGTGACAGACCTGTCCCGACCACTACTGCACCCCAGTGTTTTACAGTGACAGACCTGTCCCCACCAGTACTGTCCCCCAGTGTTTTACAGTGACAGACCTGTCCCCACCAGTACTGTCCCCCAATGTTATACAGTGACAGACCTGGCCCCACCAGTACTGTACCTCAGTGTTATACTGTGACAGACCTGTCCCCACCAGTACTGTCCCCCAGTGTTATGCAGTGACAGACCTGTCCCCACCAGTACTGTCCCCCAATGTTATACAGTGACAGACCTGTCCCCACCAGTACTGTACCTCAGTGTTATACAGTGACAGACCTGTCCCCACCAGTACTGTACCCGTGTTAGTGACAGTGCTGTACCCTAGTGTTATACAGTGACAGACCTGTCCCCACCAGTACTGTACCACAGTGTTATACAGTGACAGACCTGTCCCCACCAGTACTGTACCTGTGTGACACAGTGACAGACCTGTCCCCACCAGTACTGTCCCCCAGTGTTATACTGTGACAGACCTGTCCCCACCAGTACTGTACCTCAGTGTTATACAGTGACAGACCTGTCCCCACCAGTACTGTACCCCAGTGTTATAGTGACAGACCTGTCCCCACCAGTACTGTACCCCAGTGTTATACAGTGAGAGACCTGTCCCCACCAGTACTGAACCACAGTGTTATACAGTGAGAGACCTGTCCCCACCAGTACTGAACCACAGTGTTATACAGTGACAGACCTGTCCCCACCAGTACTGTACCACAGTGTTATGCAGTGACAGACCTGTCCCCACCAGTACTGTCCCACAGTGTTATGCAGTGACAGACCTGTCCCCACCAGTACTGTCCCACAGTGTTATGCAGTGACAGACCTGTCCCCACCAGTACTGTCCCACAGTGTTATACAGTGACAGACCTGTCCCCACCAGTACTGTACCTCAGTGTTATACTGTGACAGACCTGTCCCCACCAGTACTGTACCTCTGTTATACAGACAGACCTGTCCCCACCAGTTCTGTACCCCAGTGTGAGAAAGACAGAGCTGCCCCCACCAGTAAGGAACCCTAGTTTTAAACAGTGACAGACCTGCCCCCACCAGTACTGTCCCCCAGTGTTGGACAGTGACATACCTGTCCCCACCAGTACTGTCCCCCAGTGTGTTATACAGTGACAGACCTCTCCCACCAGTACTGTACCCCAGGGTTATGCAGTGACAGATCTGTCCCCACCAGTAGTGACCCAGTGTTATACAGGAACAGAGCTGCCCCCACCAGTAAGGAACCCTAGTTTTAAACAGTGACAGACCTGTCCCCACGAACACTGCACCCCAGTGTTAGACTGTGACACACCCGTCCACATCAGTACTGTACCCCAGTGTTATACAGCGACAGACCTGTCCCCACCAGTACTGTACCCCCATTTTATACAGTGACAGACCTGTCCCGAACACTACTGCACCCCAGTGTTTTACAGTGATAGACCTGTGCCCTCAGTACTGTACCCCAGTGTTTTACAGTGACAGACCTATCCCCACCAGTACTGTGCCCCAGTGTTATACAGTGAGAGACCTGTCCCCACCAGTACTGTACCAGTGTTACACAGTGACAGACCTGTCCCCACCAGTGCTGTACCTCAGCGTTATACTGTGACAGACCTGTCCCCACCAGTACGGTCCCCCACTGTTATACAGTGACAGACCTGTCCCCACCAGTACTGTACCTCAGTTATACTGTGACAGACCTGTCCCCACTAGTGCTGTACCCTTGTGTTATACTGTGACAGACCTGTCCCCACTAGTGCTGTACCCCAGTGTTATACAGTGACAGACCTGTCCCCACCAGTACTGTACCTCAGTGTTATACAGTGACAGACTTGTCCCCACCAGAACTGTCCCCCAGTGTTATGCAGTGACAGACCTGTCCCCACCAGAACTGTCCCCCAATGTTATGCAGTGACAGACCTGTCCCCACCAGTACTGTAACCCAGTGTTATACAGTGACAGACCTGTCCCCACCAGTACTGTACCCCAGTGTTATACAGTGACAGACCTGCCCCCACCAGTACTGTACCCCAGTGTTATACAGTGACAGACCTGCCCCCACCAGTACTGTACCCCAGTGTTATACAGGAACAGAGCTGCCCCCACCAGTACTGTACCTCAGTGTTATACTGTGACAGACCTGTCCCCACCAGTACTGTACCCCCATATTATCCAGTGACAGACCTGTCCCGACCACTACTGCACCCCAGTGTTTTACAGTGACAGACCTGTCCCCACCAGTACTGTACCACAGTGTTATACTGTACCAGACCTGTCCCCACCAGTACTGTCCCCCAGTGTTATGCAGTGACAGACCTGTCCCCACCAGTACTGTCCCCCAATGTTATACAGTGACAGACCTGGCCCCACCAGTACTGTACCTCAGTGTTATACTGTGACAGACCTGTCCCCACCAGTACTGTCCCCCAGTGTTATGCAGTGACAGACCTGTCCCCACCAGTACTGTCCCCCAATGTTATACAGTGACAGACCTGTCCCCACCAGTACTGTACCCGTGTTAGTGACAGTGCTGTACCCCAGTGTTATACAGTGACAGACCTGTCCCCACCAGTACTGTACCACAGTGTTATACAGTGACAGACCTGTCCCCACCAGTACTGTACCTGTGTGACAGTGACAGACTTGTCCCCACCAGTACTGTACCCCAGTGTTATAGTGACAGACCTGTCCCCACCAGTACTGTACCACAGTGTTACACAGTGACAGACCTGTCCCCACCAGTACTGTCCCCCAGTGTTATACTGTGACAGACCTGTCCCCACCAGTACTGTCCCCCAGTGTTATACAGTGACAGACCTGTCCCCACCAGTACTGTACCCCAGTGTTATAGTGACAGACCTGTCCCCACCAGTACTGTCCCCCAGTGTTATACAGTGACAGACCTGTCCCCACCAGTACTGTACCTCAGTGTTATACACTGACAGACCCGTCCTCATCAGTACTGTACCCCCATTTTATACAGTGACAGACCTGTCCCCCAGTGTTCTACAGTGACAGACCTGTCCCCACCAGTACTGTACCACAGTGTGACAGTGACAGACCCGTCCTCATCAGTACTGTACCCCCAGTGTTATACAGTGACAGACCTGTCCCCACCAGTACTGTACCACAGTGTTATACACTGACAGACCCGTCCTCATCAGTACTGTACCCCCAGCGTTATGCAGTGACAGACCTGTCCCCACCAGTACTGTCCCCCAGTGTTATACAGTGAGAGACCTGTCCCCACCAGTACTGAACCACAGTGTTATACAGTGACAGACCTGTCCCCACCAGTACTGTACCACAGTGTTATGCAGTGACAGACCTGTCCCCACCAGTACTGTCCCCCAGTGTTATACAGTGACAGACCTGTCCCCACCAGTACTGTACCTCAGTGTTATACACTGACAGACCTGTCCCCACCAGTACTGTCCCCTAATGTTATACAGTGACAGACCTGTCCCCACCAGTACTGTACCTCAGTGTTATACTGTGACAGACCTGTCCCCACCAGTACTGTACCCCAGTGTGTTATGCAGTGACAGATCTGTCCCCACCAGTAGTGCCCCAGTGTTATACAGGAACAGAGCTGCCCCCACCAGTAAGGAACCCTAGTTTTAAACAGTGACAGACCTGTCCCCACTAACACTGCACCCCAGTGTTATACAGTGACACACCCGTCCACATCAGTACTGTACCCCAGTGTTATACAGCGACAGACCTGTCCCCACCAGTACTGTACCCCCATTTTATACAGTGACAGACCTGTCCCGAACACTACTGCACCCCAGTGTTTTACAGTGATAGACCTGTGCCCTCAGTACTGTACCCCAGTGTTTTACAGTGACAGACCTATCCCCACCAGTACTGTGCCCCAGTGTTATACAGTGAGAGACCTGTCCCCACCAGTACTGTACCACAGTGTTACACAGTGACAGACCTGTCCCCACTAGTGCTGTACCCTAGTGTTATACTGTGACAGACCTGTCCCCACCAGTACTGTCCCCCAGTGTTAGTGACAGACCTGTCCCCACCAGTACTGTCCCCCAGTGTTATACAGTGACAGACCTGTCCCCACCAGTACTGTACCTCAGTGTTATACACTGACAGACCCGTCCTCATCAGTACTGTACCCCCATTTTATACAGTGACAGACCTGTCCCCCAGTGTTCTACAGTGACAAACCCGTCCTCATCAGTACTGTACCCCCAGTGTTATCCAGTGACACACCCGTCCTCATCAGTACTGTACCCCAGTGTTATCCAGTGACACACCCGTCCTCATCAGTACTGTACCCCAGCGTTATCCAGTGACAGACCCGTCCTCATCAGTACTGTACCTCAGCGTTATCCAGTGACAGACCTGTCCCCACCAGTCCTGTACCAGACCTGTCCCCACCAGTCCTGTACCAGACCTGTCCCCACCAGTCCTGTACCAGACCTGTCCCCACCAGTCCTGTACCAGACCTGTCCCCACCAGTCCTGTACCAGACCTGTCCCCACCAGTCCTGTACCAGACCTGTCCCCACCAGTCCTGTACCAGACCTGTCCCCCAATGTTATACAGTGACAGACCTGGCCCCACCAGTACTGTACCTCAGTGTTATACAGTGACAGACCTGTCCCCACCAGTACTGTCCCCGTGTTAGTGACAGTGCTGTACCCTAGTGTGATACAGTGACAGACCTGTCCCCACCAGTACTGTCCCCCAATGTTACAGAGTGACAGACTTGTCCCCACCAGTACTGTACCTCAGTGTTATACAGTGACAGACCTGTCCCCACCAGTACTGTACCTCTGTTATACAGTGACAGACCTGTCCCCACCAGTCCTGTCCCCCAGTGTTATACAGTGACAGACCTGTCCCCACCAGTACTGTACCTCAGTGTTATACAGTGACAGACCTGTCCCCACCAGTCCTGTCCCCCAGTGTTATACAGTGAGACCTGTCCCCACCAGTACTGTACCCTAGTGTTATACAGTGACAGACCTGTCCCCACCAGTACTGTACCACAGTGTTATACAGTGAGAGACCTGTCCCCACCAGTACTGTACCACAGTGTTACACAGTGACAGACCTGTCCCCACCAGTACTGTACCACAGTGTTACACAGTGACAGACCTGTCCCCACCAGTACTGTACCCCAGTGTTATAGTGACAGACCTGTCCCGACCACTACTGCACCCCAGTGTTTTACAGTGACAGACCTGTTCCCCCAGTCCTGTCCCCCAATGTTATACAGTGACAGACCTGTCCTCACCAGTACTGTACCACAGTGTTACACAGTGACAGACCTGTCCCCACCAGTACTGTCCCCCAGTGTTATACTGTGACAGACCTGTCCCCACCAGTACTGTACCCCAGTGTTATACACTGACAGACCTCTCCCCACCAGGACTGTACCACAGTGTTATACAGTGACAGACCTGTCCCCACCAGTACTGTACCCCAGTGTTATACAGGAACAGAGCTGCCCCCACCAGTACTGTACCCCAGTGTTCGTGACAGACCTGTCCCCAGCAGTACTGTACCCCAGTGTTATACAGTGACAGACCTGTCCCCACCAGTACTGTACCACAGTGTTATACAGTGACAGACCTGTCCCCACTAGTACTGTACCCGTGTTAGTGACAGTGCTGTACCCTAGTGTTATACAGTGACAGACCTGTCCGCACCAGTACTGTACCCCAGTGTAATGCAGTAACAGACCTGTCCCGACCAGTACTGTACCCCAGTGTTATACAGTGACAGACCTGTCCCGACCAGTACTGTACCCCAGTGTTATACAGTGACAGACCTGTCCCCAGCAGTACTGTACCCCAGTGATATCCAGTGACAGACCTGTCCCCACCAGTACTGTACCCGTGTTAGTGACAGTGCTGTACCCCAGTGATATCCAGTGACAGACCTGTCCCGACCAGTACTGTACCGCAGTGTTATTGTGACAGACCTGTCCCCAGCAGTACTGTACCCCAGTGTTAGTGACAGACCTGTCCCCAGCAGTACTGTAACCGTGTTATAAAGACACAGCCAGAGTTTCAACATGTTCCAGAATTATATAACTTCAATTGGATGTAAAGGAAGAGTTTCATTGCGTCTGTTGGACTGCACTCAGAGCCCAATGACTGTTTTTTTTAAAATCAGAATGCAAGCCACATTACAAAATCGCCTTCCTGCAGTCAGCACTGAATGATAATCCGCCTGTGAGAGAAGGACCTGCGGCTGAGGGAGACCCAGAGCAGGACAGCTGCTCCTTGCTTTCGAGACAGGAGTGGGCCACTTGGTGAATCGAATCGGCTCTCTTCCTTTGGTCGCCACGATGGGCCCCGCTCCCAGTGGCGGTGCGGCCGCTCACTCCTCCCCTGGACTCGGCTTGTGGGGTCACGTTGACCAAGCGCATCAGCCCTTGGATGTGACGCCCTCCACAGTCCAACAGTCCTGCCATCTCTCAGTCTCTGGGCTCTCAGCCGGGGAATAGACACTGGGCAGAGGCTGGCACCCGGAACCCCAGCCCACCCAGTAGCAGCCGGTGTTCTGGGGGGCAACAGCACCCAGTGCCACCAACTCTCCAACACCTGGGCCTCGGTCCAACTTCAGACTCCAACACCCACTCCCCCGGGGGTACACCCACTCCACCCCCCCCCCGGCCCCCGGCTCCCGGCTCCCGGGATCGCTCCAGAGGCCCGGGCTACCAGGGGTACACGGTTCCTCCTGCCGACCTCAGCGCTTCCCTTGGGGCGGCGCGCCAACTCTACTCCGAGGCTTCGGGCCTAGCAAGCCGCTCGAAACAGAAGCGGAGCCTTACCTGCCGCCAGAGCCGGCCGCACGTCCCCCGGGGCCGAGGCCTGGCAGCCGCCGGGACAGGGGGCTTAAATCCAGGCGGCTGGGAGTCACTGGCAGCCACACTCCCAGCATCAAACTCAGCCGCAGCGCGACGGCCGCTCACTCCTCCCAGCGCAACCTCCCCTACTGGACTGGAGGACCCGCCCTGATTGACAGCCGCGCCCCACCAATGGGCGGCCAGGTTGCCCCGGGTTACCCGGGCTTGTGTGGAGCCCAGACCAATCGGCGCTCTCGGGGGGCGGGGCCGCGGCTCGTGGAGTTCGGTTGAAGGGCGTGCGTCTGACGTCATGACAGACGGCGGCATGACGTCATGCGGGTGGGGCAGAGGTTCCCCCCAGTCCAGGCGGTGCCTTGGTGGGTGAGGCAGCCACAACAATGCAGCAACATTACTTCACTGCTACAAGTGCAAGCATGATATGACCAATACTCAAAGGACTGAGCAAACTTCCCTGTTTCAGAATAAGACTTCATGTGCTAATGAACTGATCAAGTACTTTCATTCAATCCGATAAACACACAAGAGGCCATTCAGCCCTTTGAGCCTGTGCTAGCTCTTTGAAAGAGCTAACCAATTAATCCCACTGCCCAGTCCTGCAAAACTTCCCTTTTCAAGTATATTTCGAATTCCCTTTTGAAAGTTACCATTGAATTTTTTCCCTTAAAGCAGTGCATTCCTGATCACAACAACTTGCTGTGTAAAAAGAAACTTCTCAATTCCCTTCAGGTTTTAAACTAATTTTTTTTTTTAAATTCATTCTGAGAAAGTGAACAATAATGCGAAGGCCCAATTTTCCCGATAAGTTGCACATAGCAGCCCCGGAAGGTACCACACAGGCTGCCTTCTGTGCTGAATACTACACCTTTGCAGCTGCTGAAAATAAATTTAAGGGTGGCGTGCACTGAAACAATTAGCCACGTACCTGAAGAAAATTTTACAGGTGAGGCCATTTTATTGCCCAACCTTTAATGCTTTAAAAAGTCTAATAACAAGGCGTGGGATGAAAATAGAAAATACTGGCAACTCATCACAGATTAGGCAGCACCTGTGGACAGAGAAACCAAGTTAATCACAGAATTGTTACAGCGCAGAAGGAGGATATTCAAGACAGAAATTAATAGATTTTTGAATACCAACGATATCAAGGGCTATGGGGATAGTGGGGAAAAGTGGAGTCGAGGTCGATGATCAGCCATGATCTGTTTGAGTGGTGGAGCAGGCTCGACAGGCCGAATGGCCTCCTCCTGGTCCTATTTCCTATAATCCCTATGATCCTATTCAGCCGGTTGTGTCTGCACTAGCTCTCTGTAAGAGCAGTTTACCTCGAGTCACATCCCGACCTACCCGGAACCCTGCACATTCTTCCTTTTCAGATAATAATCCAATTCCCTTTCGATTGAACCTGCCTCCACCACACTCACAAGCAGTACTTTCCACATCCTAACCACTCGCTGCATGAAGAAGTTTTTCCTCAGGTCTGCATTGCTTCTTTTGCCAATTATCTTAATTCTGTGCCCTCTTGTTCTCAATCTTTCCACCAGTGGGAACAGTCTTTCCCTATCTACTCTGACTCCTCATGATTTTGAACACCTCTATCAAATCTCCTCTCAACCTTCTCCTCCAAAGAAAACAGTCCCAACTTCTGCAATCTATCTACGTAACTGAAGTTTCTCATCCTTGGAACCATTCTCATGAACCTTTTCTTCACTCACTCTATAGTCTTCCCGTCTTTCCTAACATGTGGCACCCAGAACTGGAAGCAAGACTGCAGTTGACGGCGAGCCAGTGTTTTATACAAGTTTAATATAACTTCCTTGCTTTTGTACTCTATGCCCCTACTAATGAAGTTTAGGAAGCTGAATGCTCTATTAACCACTCTCTCAACCTGTCCTGCCTCCTTCAATGATTTCTGCACATATACTCCCAGGTCCCTCTGCTCCTGCACCCTCTTTAGAATTGTACCCTCTGCACTATCTCGCCGCTTTCTTCCTACCAAAATGAATCACTTCACACTTTGCTGCATTAAATTTCATCTGCCACTTGTCCACCCATTCCACCAACCTGAACACGTCCTTTTGAATTTCTACACGATGCTCCTCACAGTTCACAATGTTTCCAAGTTTCATATCATCTGCAAATTTTGAAATTGTGCCCTGAATACCAAAGTCATTAATATATATCAGGAACAGAAAGGGTCTTAACACCAACCCTTGGGGAACACTAGTACAAACCATCCTCCAGTCTGAAAAACATTCAATAAGCACCACTCTCTGTTTCCTGTCACTCAGCCAATATCGTATCCATATTGCTACTCTTCCTTTTATTCCATGAGCTATAACTTTACTCACAAGTCTGTTGTGTGACACTATATCAAATGCCTTTTGGAAATCCATGTACACCTGTCAAGAAAACAGTATATGCCAAATGAGAGATATTAATTCATCGGTTGGAAACTTACATTAGACTTTTAATAGAGAAAATCCTACAGTTAACTGTAAAAAAACTGGCAGCCAAGATGGCCCCGCAACTTGCACCGCACCTTTGCACATTCCAAGGCCCAAACGGAGAAAGAAGTCTGAGAAGCCTGGACCCAGAACAATGGCTTGCTCCAAGTAATTGAATTACCTAGGATTGTTTCATTAGCATGGCAGTCAAGGTAATCCTGACACATTGACTTTGAAAGAGCAAACTCCTCCAAGTGTAAATATTGGCCTCCTGGGGCCCGTGTAGCCAATTCTGAACCTTGTATCTCATTAAAAGGTTCCAGAGAATACCCTGAGACAGTCATGTGACTGTCTGTCCTTCTCTGAAAAAACTGGGAGTTTTGTTACACAAAAAGAACCAAGCAGTAACTGAGACTGAAGCAGCAGGGAAGGCTGTGTGCCTCCCTTTCTTTTTCTCCAGAAAATATCAAGTTTGAAAACTAGCTGCGACTGTGGACCCTCCAAGCCTACAGACTGCTAGAGAGACGAGAGGAAGAGAGCCACCTACAGTTCTGCCTCCAAGATACCCCTGAGCCAAGCAGGCCAGTCACAAGGTACACTTTGACCAGCCAAAGAGTTCAAGAATACAACTTCAGCTGGAAGACCACCGAATCATCCAAGCTCACGGACTGTGTATTTAAGTTTCATTTATTCTGGACTTTAATCTAAACAGAAAACCTACTTTCCACTTTGTAATCTATTTGTGTGTGTGTGATTCTCACGTGAATGTGTAGCGTATTTTTTTTATTATTTTTAAATCGGGTTTAGATTTTTGAGTATAATAAACTCATCTCTTTCTTGTTTAAACTCAAGAAAACCTGTCCGATTGGTTCTTTCACAATCACGTAAAAGATAAAAGGTAAAACACTCACTGAGGTGATAAGTACAACCACTGTTTAAAAAGGAATAAACCCTGTTGCAGTCAAATAAGAGGAAGGGCAAGAGGGGTGACTGTGACTCCCTCCTCACCTGGCCGTAACAACACCACATCAACAGCATTAACCTCACCAACTCTCTCTGTTACCTCATTAAAAAACTCCAGTGAGTTATTTAAGCACAATTTGCCCTTAACAAATCTGGTCTGGCTTTCCTTAAACCTGCATTTGTCCACGTGACTATTAATTTTGTCCCAAATTATCATTTCAAGAAGCTTCCCTACCACCAAGGTTAAACTGACTGGCTTGTAGTTTCTGGGCTTATCTTGACACCCTTTTTTGAACAAGGGTGTAACATCTGCAATCCTCCAGGCCTTTGGCACCACCTGAGTCTAAGGAAGACTGGAAAATTATGGCCAGTGCCTCCGCAATTTTCACTCTCACTTCCCTCAGTATTCTTGGATGCATCTCATCATGTCCTGATGCCTTATCAACTTTAAGTACAGGCAGCCTACCCCCCAATACTTCCTCCTCATCAGTTTTAAACCCTCCAAGTGTCTGAATTACCTCCTCTTTCACCATGCACTGCATAGCATCTTCTTCCTTGGTAAAGACAGATACGAAGAACACAAGAAATAGGAGACGGAGTAGACCATATGGCCCATCAAGCCTGCTCCGTCATTCAGTGGGATCATGGCTGATTTTAGGATTCAACTCCACTTTCCCACCCACTCCCCAAATCCCTCAAGTCCCTGACAGACCAAAGATCTATCTATCCCAGCCTTAAATATATTTAATGATGAAGAATCCACAACCCTGTGGTGTAGAGAATTCCAAAGATTCACAATCCTTTGGAGTAATGAAATTTCTCCTCATCTCTGTCCTAAATGATCAGCCCCTTATCCTGAGACTGTGTCCCCATGTTTTAAATTCCCCAACCAACAGAAACAATCTCTCAGTGTCTACTCTACCCAGCCCCTTTAAAATCTTGCATGTTTCAATAAAACCACCTCTCATTCTTCAAAACTTCAGAGAATATAGACCCAATTTATTCAGCCTATCATATGACAACCCCCTCATCCCCAATTTAGTGAAACTTCGCTGCACTGCAAATGTATCCTTTCTTAAATTTGGAGACCAAAACTGCACACAGTATTCCAGATGTGGTCTCACCAAAACCCTGTACAATTATAGCAAGACTTCCTTATTCCTGTACTCCAATCCCCTTGCAATAAAGGCCAACATACCATTTGCTTTTCTAATTGCTTGCTGTACCAGCAGGTTAACTTTCTGCATTCCTTGTACAAACACACCCAAGTCTCTTTGAACATCAACACTTACCTGTTTCACACCTTTTAAAAAATATTCTGCTTTCTTTTTTAAACGACCAAAGTAAATAAGTTCACACTTCCCTACATTATACTCCATCTGCGATCTTGTTGCCCACTCATTTAACCTGCCTGTATCTCTTTGCAGCCTCCCTGTATCCTCCCCACAGCTTACCTTTCCACCTACTTTTGTATCATCAGCAAACTTAGGAATACATTACTCTCTGTCTCTTCATTCAAATCATGAATATAGATTGTAAATAGCTGAAGCCCCAGCACTGATTCTTACAGCATTCCACTCTTTATTGCCTGCCAATTTGAAAATGCCCCGTTTATGGCCACTCATTGCTTCCTGTCTGTTAACCAATCATCTATCCATGCTAATATATTACCTCCAACTCCATGAGTCCTTTTCTTGCCTATTAACCTTTTGTGAGGCACCTTATCAAATGCCTTTTGGAAATCCAGGTGTACTACATTATCTACTGGTTCCCCTTTATCTACCCTACTAGTTAGATCCTTAAAAAACTCAAATAAATTTGTCAAACAGGATTTCCCTTTAGTAAAATCATGTTGACCTGTTCTAATCGTATTGTGCTTTTCTAAGTGCATTGTTAAGACTTCCTTAATAATAGATTCTAACACTTTCCCAATGACTGATGTTCGGCTAACTGCTTGTAGTTCCCTGTTTTCTCTCTCCCTCCTTTCTTGAAAAGCAGTAAAACATCTGCCAACTTCCAATATAATGGGACTGTTCCATCCCATGAAAGTATTAATTTAACACCTCAGCTATGCCTCCTGCCTCCATGTGTAAATCCCCTTTTTGGTCTCTAATTGGCCCCACTCCTCCTTTTACCACCCTTCTACCATTAATATGCCCATAGGAGACTTTTGGATTCCCTTCTCTATTAGCTGCCAGTCTCTTTTCATACTCACTCTTTGCTTCTTTTAATTGCTTTCCCACTTCCCTTCTGAACCTTCTACATTCAACCTGGTTCTCCAGGTTGTATTATCCACCTGACATTTGTCATCAGCACACTTTTTCTTATTCACCTTAATCTCTATCTCTTTCATCATCCAGGGAGCTCTGGATTTGTTCACCTTTCCTTTCCCCTTCATGGGAATGTACCTTGACTGTGCCCGAACTATCTCTTCTTTAAAGGCAACCCATTGTTCAGTTACTGTTTTGCCTGCCAACCTTTAATTCCAATTTATCTGAGCCAGATCCATTCTTATCTCATTGAAGTTGGCTTTCGCCCAGTTAATTATTCTTGCTCTAATTGTTCCTTGTCCTTTTCCATAGCCAACCTAAACCTGATGATACAATGATCACTGTCCCCTAAATGTTCCCCTACTGACACTTGATCTACTTGGCCACCTCATTCCCAAGAACCAGGTGTATCAGTGTCTTCTTCCTCGTTAGACTGGAAACATACCACTGTAGAGAATTCTCCTGAACACACTCTAGGAACTCTTGCCCCTCTCTGCCCTTTACACTACTACTATCCCAGTCTATATTTGAATAATTGAAGTCCCCCATTATAACCACTCTAATTCCTGCACCTCTCTATAAATTCCTGGCAGATTTGTCCCTCTTTCCCACTAGTTGGTGGCCTATAGACTACACCCAGCAATGGAAGTGCACCTTGTCTATTCCTCAGCTCCAGCCAAATAGATTCTCTCCTTGACCCCTCTGGGACATTTTTTTTATTCATTCATAGGATGTGGGCATCACTGGCCAGGCCAGCATTTATTGCCCATCCCTAATTGCCCTTGAGAAGGTGGTGGTGAGCTGTCTTCTTGAACCGCTGCAGTCCATGTGGGGTAGGTACACCCACAGTGCTGTTAGGAAGGCAGTTCCAGGATTTTGACCCAACAACAGTGAAGGAACAGCGATATAGTTCCAAGTCAGGCTGGTGTGTGGCTTGGAGGGGAACTTGCAGGTGGTTGTGTTCCCATGTGTTTGCTGCCCTTGTCCTTCTAGTAGGTAGAGGTCACGGGTTTGGAAGGTGTTGTCGAAGGAGCCTTGGTGCATTGCTGCAGTGCATCTTGTAGATGGTACACACTGCTGCCACTGTACGTAGGTGGTGGAGGGAGTGAATGTTTGTCGATGGGGTGCCAATCAAGCGGGCTGCTTTGTCCTGGATGGTGTCGAGCTTCTTGAGTGTTGTTGGAGCTGCACTCATCCAGGCAAGTGGAGAGTATTCCATCACACTCCTGACTTGTGCCTTGTAGATGGTGGACAGGCTTTGGGGAGGGAGGAGGTGAGTTACTCGCCACAGGATTCCCAGCCTCTGACCTGCTCTTGTAGCCATGGTATTTATGTGGCTGGTCCAGTTCAGTTTCTGGTCAATGGTAACCCCTAGGATGTTGACAGTGGGGGATTCAGCGATGGTAATGCCATTGAATGTCAAGGGGAGATGGTTAGATTCTTTCTTGTTGGAGATGGTCATTGCCTGGCACTTGTGTGGCACGAATGTTACTTGCCACTTATCAACCCAAGCCTGGATATTGTCCAAGTCTTGCTGCATTTCTACACAGACTGCTTCAGTATCTGAGGAGTCACGAATGGTGCTGAACATTGTGCAATCATCAGCGAACATCCCCACTTCTGACCTTATGATTGAAGGAAGGTCATTGATGAAGCAGCTGAAGATGGTTGGGCCTAGGACACTACCCTGAGGAACTCCTGCAGTGATGTCCTGGAGCTCAGATGATTGACCTCCAACAACCACAACCATCTTCCTTTGTGCTAGGTATGACTCCAGCCAGTGGAGGGTTTTCCCCCTGATTCCCATTGACCTCAGTTTTGCTAGGGCTCCTTGATGCTATACTCGGTCAAATGCTGCCTTGATGTCAAGGGCAGTCACTCTCACCTCTCATCCTCTCCCTCCAGCATTGCAATGCTCTCCTTAATCAAAACTGCCACCCTCCTCTTTTCCTTCCTTTCCTATCTTTCCTGAACACATCATATCCTGGAATATTTAGCAGCCAGTCCTGCCCTTCGAGCCAGGTCTTCATTATCACCACAACATCGTCTGCACCACACCAACCTTATCTGACAAACTTCGCACATTCTCATAGATGCTCAGTAACCCTAATTTAGACTTTATTATGTTCCCTCTTACTCCGACCCCACCCTAATACTTTAATATTTCCCACTCACGTGCAACCTGTCTCTCCCAACTCTCTGTGCAGCTTGAATGTAATCAGGAGATGATAGATGGAGTTTCCCTTCCCCGAAGATTGGTGAAGGAGTTGGGTTTTTATGTTCATCTAGCAGTTTTCATGTTTTTTTCCTGTTACCAGTTCACATATTACGAATTGATTAAATTCAGTTTTATGCATTGCCTTGGTGGGACTTAACAACAACAAAAACTTATCTTTATATAGTGCCTTTAACAACAACAACTTATATTTATATAGTGCGTTTAACAACAACAACTTATACTTATATAGCGCCTTTAATGTGATAAAACATCCCAAGGCACTTCACAGGAACATTATAAAAAAAAATATGACACCGAGCCACAAAAGGAGATATTAGGACAGGTGACCAAAAGTTCGATCAAAGAGGTCGGTTTTAAGGAGAATCTTAAAGGAGGAGAGAGAAGTGGAGAGGGTTAGGGAGGGAATTCCAGAGCTTAGGGCCTGAGACAGCTGAAGGCACATCCGCCAATGGTGGAGCGATGGGAATCGGGGAATGCTCAAGAGATCGGAATTGGAGGAGTGCAGAGGTCTTGCAGGGATGTGGGACAGGAGAAGGTCACAGAGCTAGGGAGGGGTGAGGCCAAGGAGGGATTTGAAAACAAGATTGAGAATTTTAAAATCAAGATGTTGCTTGACCTCGAGCCAATGTAAGTCAGCGAGAACAGGGATGATAAATGGGATTAGAACAGTTAGGTGCTTGATGGCCGGCACAGACACGATGGGCTGAAGGGCCTGTTTCTGTGCTGTATAACTCTATGACTCTATAAGGGAAATGGGACTTGGTGCAAGTTAAGTCTTAAACTCACAGCCTCTGGGTTACTCACCCAGTTGTAAAACGACTGAACCACCACTTTTATAGGAAATAATAAACTTACATGAAATCTGTTTCACATCCCAAAATGCTCCACTGTCAATTAATTACTCTTGAAGTGTACTTGCTGTTGTTTTGTAAGTAACTGTATTAGCCAATTTGCAGACAGCAAGTTCCTGCAAACGTAAATGAGTTAATTACACAGTTAATCTGTTTTGATGCTGTTTATTCCAGGAGAAAACAAAGCAGGAAAACTCCCTACGCTTCTTCAAATAAAGTGATGGAATCTTTTACACCATTTGACAGGCAGTGAAATGTCAGCCTAGCTCATACACTTCAGTCCTGGAGTGAGGCATGAACCCACAACCTAATGATTCAGGAGTGAGATTACTGCTATTGAGTCAGATACACAAATCACTAAGAGTAGTGCTTGCTCAGTCCGCAAGCAGGACCCTGAGCTTCCGGTTGCTTGCCATTTCAACACTCCCCCCTGCTCTCATGCTCACATCTCTGTCCTGGGATTGCTGCAGTGTTCCAGTGAACATCAACGCAAGCTCGAGGAACAGCATCTCATTTACCGATTAGGCACACTACAGCCTGCCGGACTGAACATTGAGTTCAATAATTTCACAGCATGACAGCCCCCCATTTTACTTTCATTTTTAGTTATTTTTTCTTCCTTTTTTTTACATTCTTTTTTACATTTTTTACAATCTTTTTTTGCATTTATTTCATTTCATCTTAGTTTGTTCAGTTTGCTTACCCACTGTTTTTTTCAGGTTTGCACTTGCCGCTCTTCAATACTCAGTGTATTCACACCTAATCTGTACTAATGCTTTGTCTTTCAACACACCATTAACATATTGTTTGCCTTTGCTCCGTGACCTTTTGGTCAGCTATGTGGCCTGGTCCAATCTGCACCTTCTCCTTTGTTATCTCTTGCCCCACCCCCACCTCACTTGTTTATAATCTGTGACTTTTCTAATATTTGTCAGTTCCAAAGAAGGGTCACTGACCCGAAACGTTAACTCTGCTTCTCTTTCCACAGATGCTGCCAGACCTGCTGAGTGGTTCCAGCATTTCTTGTTTTTATTTCAGATTTCCAGCATCCGCAGTATTTTGCTTTTACTAAGAGTAGTGATGCTGGTTAATAAGGCTGTGAAAAACAAAACAAGCACTGAAATGTACTGCTAAAGGGATAGAACTGAAATGAACCTTGGATTACTCTGTACATTTCAGGTCTCCATCCCATAGAGACACTGGAGAAGGTGCAAAAAGGATTTACAAGGACGTTACCAGAAATGAGATTATATACCGATCAGGAAATACTGAATAGGCTGCGAGTCTTTTCTCTACAAAGAGGAGGCTGAGGGAGTGACCTGATGGAGGTCTTTAAAATTGTAAAAGGGTTTGATAAGGTAGACAGGTTTCCACCCATGGGGAAGAGGTAGTAAATATAAGACAGTCACTCATAAATCCAACAGGGAATTCAGGAGAAACTTCTTTACCCAATGATTTCAAAAGGAAATTGGATGTCCATTTGAAGGAAATGTACTTGCAGGGCTAGGGGGATCGAGCAGGGGAGTGGGACTGACTGGACTGCTCCACAGAGGGATAGCATGGACACGATGGGTGAGTGGCTTCCTCCTATACTGTAAATGACTGTAAGACTATGAATGGTGAGAATGTGGAACTTGCTCCCACAGGGAGTGGTTGAGGTGAATGGAATAGATGCATTTAGGGTGAAAGCTGGACAAATATGAGGGAGAAAGGAATAGAAGGATCTGCTGATAGGTTGAGAGGAGGCTCATGTGCAACATTAATACCAGCATGAACTAGATGGGCTGAATGGCCTGTTTCTGTGCTGTATATTCGATGTTACCTAACAACTATTTGGAAAGCTGTGTTCTCCACAGAACCATAGAAAAATTACAGCACAGAAGGAGACCACTCCTCCCATTGTGTCTGTGCCGGCGGAAAAACTAGCCACCCAATCTAATCCCACCTTCCAGCACCTGCTCCATAGCCTTGCCGGTTACAGCACTTCAGGTACATGTCCAGGTACCTTTGAAAAGAATTGAGGGTTTCTGCCTCCACCACCATTCCTGGCAGCTTTATTCTTTAAATTTTTTTGTATCTACAATCCACTCATGAATAAAATATACAAGTTAACCTACTGCCTGATACTGAGAGCAGTGACCTGCCCTTTAAATCGTGCCTTCACCTCTGATCCGCAATGTTGACAAAGCAACATGTTGGTGTCATATTGACACCAACTGGAACCCGTAGCCTGCTACTCAGGGCAGGATGGGGGTTGTAGTTCTAGCGCCAGCACAGTGCGGTCCTCCCAGGCAGGGCAGGGAAGTTGAGTGGACAACAACTCCCAGGTGGCCCCGCGGCAGTCCTGCGCCGGCGCAGTGCGGTCCTCCCAGGCGGGGCAGGGAGGACTACAACTCCCAGACAGCCCCGCGCCGCCGTTCTTCACTCTGCTCTGAGACCGGGAGCGGCGGCGGGGCCTTGCCGCTGGGACACGGGGAAAGGCCGGGGACTGCGAACAGGCCGGGGGATTTGCTGCCAGTCTTTCTGAACCTCCTCCGCCACCATGAACGTGGTTCTCGCTGTCAAACAGTATGTGTCCAAGATGATCGAGGAGAGCGGCCCCGGGATGAAGGTGTTGCTGATGGACAAGGAGACGGTGAGAGACCGAGGAGGCGAATGCGGCCTGGGACAGTGTAGAGGGAGCTTTACTCCGTATCTAACCCCCGTACTGTACCTGTCCTGGGAGTGTTTGATGGGGACAGTGTAGAGGGAGCTTTACTCTGTATCTAACCCCCGTACTGTACCTGTCCTGGGAGTGTTTGATGGGGACAGTGTAGAGGGAGCTTTACTCTGTATCTAACCCCGTACTGTACCTGTCCTGGGAGTGTTTGATGAGGACAGTGTAGAGGGAGCTTTACTCTGTATCTAACCCCCGTACTGTACCTGTCCTGGGAGTGTTTGATGGGGACAGTGTAGAGGGAGCTTTACTCTGTATCTAACCCCCGTGCTGTACCTGTCCTGGGAGTGTTTGATGGGGACAGTGTAGAGGGAGATTTACTCTGTATCTAACCCCGTACTGTACCTGTCCTGGGAGTGTTTGATGGGGACAGTGTAGAGGGAACTTTACTCTGTATCTAACCCCGTACTGTACCTGTCCTGCGAGTGTTTGATGAGGACAGTGTAGAGGGAGCTTTACTCTGTATCTAACCCTGTGTTGTTCCTGTCCTGGGAGTGTTTGATGGGGACAGTGTAGAGGGAGCTTTACTCTGTATCTAACCCCGTGCTGTACCTGTCCTGGGAGTGTTTGATGGGGACAGTGTAGAGGGAGCTTTACTCCGTATCTAACCCCCGTGCTGTACCTGTCCTGCGAGTGTTTGATGAGGACAGTGTAGAGGGAGCTTTACTCTGTATCTAACCCCCGTACTGTACCTGTCCTGGGAGTGTTTGATGGGGACAGTGTAGAGGGAGCTTTACTCTGTATCTAACCCCCGTGCTGTACCTGTCCTGGGAGTGTTTGATGGGGACAGTGTAGAGGGAGATTTACTCTGTATCTAACCCCGTACTGTACCTGTCCTGGGAGTGTTTGATGGGGACAGTGTAGAGGGAGCTTTACTCTGTATCTAACCCCCGTACTGTACCTGTCCTGGGAGTGTTTGATGGGGACAGTGTAGAGGGAGATTTACTCTGTATCTAACCCCCGTACTGTACCTGTCCTGGGAGTGTTTGATGGGGACAGTGTAGAGGGAGATTTACTCTGTATCTAACCCCCGTGCTGTACCTGTCCTGGGGAGTGTTTGATGGGGACAGTGTAGAGGGAGCTTTACTCTGTATCTAACCCCGTACTGTACCTGTCCTGGGAGTGTTTGATGGGACAGTGTAGAGGGAGCTTTACTCTGTATATTATCCAAGGCAGTCAGCATTTTGATGGGGAAAGGGCAGATTGGAGGCAATGTGTGAAGTGTCTTTGTTTCCTCACACAGACCAGCATCATCAGTATGGTATACACACAGTCTGAGATCCTGCAGAAGGAGGTTTATCTCTTTGAGCGCATTGATTCCACAAACCGTGAGACTATGAAGCATCTGAAAGCTATCTGCTTCCTGCGGCCCACCAAGGTACGTGTCACCTGCTGACTGCCTGCACCACATCAGGGGCCTGCAATCCACTCACGAGAACTCGGAGCAGGCGACCATATGGCCCATCGAGCCTGCTCTGCCATTCAATACAATCATAGCTGATCTTGGGCTTCAATTCTACTTTCCTGCCTGCTCCCATATCCCTTGATCCCGAGACCAAAAATCTATCTATCTCAGCCTTAAATATATTCAATGATGCAGCATCCACAACCCTCTGAGGTACAGAATTCCAAAGATTTATAACCCTTTGAGTGAAGTAATTTCTCATCTCAGTCCTGAATGATTGACACCTTATCCTGAGACTGCGTTCTAGATTCCCTGACCAGTGGGAACAATCTCTCAGCTTCTACTCTATCAAGCCCTTTCAGACTCTATGTCTCAATTAGATCACCTCTCATTCTTCTAAACTCCAGAGAATATAGGCCCAATTTACTCAGCCTATCATCGGACAACCCCCTCATCCCAGGGACCAATTTAGTAAATCTTTGCTGCACTGCCTCCAGTGCAAGTATATCCTCTCAAAATGTGGAGACCAAAACTGCACACAGTATTCCAGTTGCGGTCTCACCAAAGCCCTGTACAATTTTAGTAAGACGACTTCATTCCTGTACTCCAATCCCTTTGCAATAAAGGCCAACATGTCATTTGCCTTCCTAATAGCCTGCTGCACCTGCATGTTAACTTTGTACGTTCCTTGTACGAGTACCCCCAAGTCTCTCTGAACATCAACACTTCCCAGTTTCATACCTTTTAAAAAATATTCTGCTTTTCTATTTCTGACCAAAGTGAACAACTTCACACTTCCCTAAATTATACTCCATTTGCCATTTTGTTGCCCACTCACTTAACCTGTCTGTATCCCTTTGTAGCCTCTCTACGTCCTCCCTGCAGCTTACCTTTCCACCAAGCTTTGTATCAGCAGCCAACTTAGATACATTACTGTCTGTCTCTTCATCCAAGTCATGAATATAGAGTGTAAATAGCTGAGGCCCCAGCACTGATCTTTGCGGCACCCCACTATTCACTGCCCACTCTCTGCTTCCTATCTGTTAACCAATCCTCTATCCACGTTAATATATTACCCCCAACACCATGAGCCCTTAACTGGCCTATTAGTCTTTTATGTGGCACCTTATCGAATGCCTTTTGGAAATCCAGGTACACTACATCGACTGGTTCCCCTTTATCTACCTTACTAGTTACATCCTCAAAAAACTCTAATAAATTTGTCAAACAGAATCTCCCTTTAGTAACACCATGCTGACTTGTTCTAATCATACTCTGCTTTTCCAAGTACAATGTTAAGACTTCTTTAATAATAGTTTCCAGCATCTTCCCAATGACTGATGTTAGGCTAACTGGCCCATAGTTCCCTGTTTTCTCTCTACCTCCTTTCTTGAAAAACGGTGTAACATTTGCCAACTTCCAATCTGACGGGACCATTCCTGAATCTAAGGAATTCTGGAAAATCATAGCCAGAGCAT
This sequence comes from Heterodontus francisci, assembly GCF_036365525.1. Lineage (NCBI taxonomy): Eukaryota > Metazoa > Chordata > Chondrichthyes > Heterodontiformes > Heterodontidae > Heterodontus > Heterodontus francisci. Next base: position 20,524,685 of record NC_090416.1, read on the forward strand.
CCACTATCTCTGCAACTATCTCTTTTCGAACCCTAGGATGTAGACCATCTGGTTCAGGGGACTTGTCAGATTTTAGTCCCTCAAGTTTCTCCAATACTTTTTCTCAACTGATATTAATTTCTTCTCTCTTTTTAACCACTAGGTTACTGCCTATTTCTGGTATGGAACTTGTGTCTTCTACTGTGAAGACAGACACAAAATATTTGTTCAATGTCTCTGCCATTTCCTCATTCCCCATGATGATTTCTCCTGTCTCTGCCTCTAGGGGACCAACATCTACTTTAGCTACTCTCTTCCTTTTTATGTACTTATAAAAGCTCTTACAATCTGTTTTTGTTGGTTAGTTAGAACCTAGAAACATAGAAAAATTACAGCACAGAAGGAGGCTATTCAGCCCGTTGTGTTTGTGCCAGCCGAAAACTAGCTGCCCAATCTAATCCCACCTTCCAGCGCCTGGTCCATAGCCTTGCCGGTTACAGCACTTCAGGTACATGTCCAAGTACCTTTTAAATGAGTTGAAGGTTTCTGCCTCCACCACCATTCCTGGCAGTGACTGCCAGACACCCACCACCCTCTGGGTGAAAATATTTTTCCTCATGTTCCCTGTAATCCTTCTACCAATCCCCTTAAATCTGTGCCCCCTCTCCACTAGGGGAAACAGGTCCTCCCTGTTACTCTATCTAAGCTCCTCATAATTTTGTACACCACAATTAAGTCACCCCTCAGCCTCTTCAGTTCCAGGGAAAACAACCCTAACCTATCCAATCTTTCTTCATAGCTGCAACTTTCAAGCCCTGACAACATTCTTGTAAATCTCCTCTGTACTCTCTCCAGACCAATTATGTCCTTTCTGTAATGTGGTGACCAGAACTGTACGCAAAACTCCAGCTGTGGCCTAACCAGCATTTTATACAGTTCCAGCGTCGCAACTCTGCTTTTAGATTAGATTAGATTAGATTAGAGTTACAGCACTGAAACAGGCCCTTCGGCCCACCGAGTCTGTGCCGACCATCAACCACCCATTTATACTAATCCTACACTAATCCCATATTCCTACCAAACATCCCCACCTGTCCCGATATTTCCCTACCACCTACCTATACTAGTGACAATTTATAATGGCCAATTTACCTATCAACCTGCAAGTCTTTTGGCTTGTGGGAGGAAACCGGAGCACCCGGAGAAAACCCACTCAGACACAGGGAGAACTTGCAAACTCCACACAGGCAGTACCCAGAATCGAACCCGGGTCCCTGGAGCTGTGAGGCTGTAGTGCTAACCACTGCGCCACTGTGGTGATCTACTTCGGCCAATAAAGGAGAGCAATCCATATGCTTTCTTCACCACTCTATCCACGTGTCCTGCCACCTTCAGGGACCTGTGGACATGCACTCCAAGGTCTCTCACTTCTACCCTTCTCCGTATCCTCCTGTTTATAGTGTATTCCCTCGCTTTATTTGCTCTTCCCAAATGCACTACCTCACACTTCTCTGGATTGAATTCCGTTTGCCACTTTTCTGCCCACTCAACCAAACCATTGATATCTTTCTGGAGTCCACGGCTTTCCTCCTCACTATTAACTACACAGCCAATTTTTGTGTCATCAGCAAATTTCCCAATCATGCCTCCCACATTTCAGTCCAAATCATTAACATATACCACAAACAGCAAGGGACCCAACACAGCCCTGTGGAACGCCACTAGAAACAGCTTTCCATTCACAAAAACATCCGTCAACTACTACCCTTTGTTTCTTGTCCCTGAGCCAATTCTGGATCCAACCTGCCACATTCCCCTGTATTCCATGGGCTTTCATTTTACTGACCAGTCTGCCATGTGGGACCTTGTCAAACGCCTTACTAAAGTCCATGTAGATCACATCCACTGCACTACCCTCCTCAATCCTCCTTGTTACTTCTGAAAAAAGTCAATTCAGTTAGTAAGACATGATCTTCCCTTAACAAATCCATGCTGACTATCCCTGATTAATCTGTGTTTTTCTAAGTGACAGTTTATCTTGTTCCTCAGAATTGATTCTAATAATTTACCCACCACCGAGGTCAGACTGACCGGCCTGTAATTATTTGGCTTGTCCCTCGCACCCTTTTTAAACAATGGTACAACGTTCGCAGACCACCAATCATCTGGTACCTCTCCTGTAACTAGTGAGGATTTGAAGATGATCCTCAGCGCATCCGCTATTTCCTCCCAGGCTTCCTGTAACAACCTGGGATACAATCCATCCGGCCCTGGTGATTTATCCACTTTCAAGGATGTCAGAACCTCTCGTACTCCCTCTCTCATTATGCTAATCGTATCCAATATTTCACACGCCTCCTCTTTTACTAAAATGTCTGAATCATCCCTCTCCTTTGTGAAGACAGAGGCAAAAAACTCATTATGAACCCTGCCCACATCATCTGCATCCACGTGTAAGATCCCTTGTACATCTCTGCTCGGCCCTACCCTTTCCTTAGTTATCCTCTTTCTCCTAATGTACTAGTAAAACATCTTTGGGTTTTCCTTGATTTTACCTGTCAATAGTTTACTCTCTCATTCTATTTTTTCTCTTTTTATCAACTTTTTGGTGGCCCTTTGCTGGTTTCTAAAACACTCCTAATCCTCAGACTTGCTACTATTTTTTGCTACATTGTAAGCCTCTTTTAATCTAATAATCTCCTTCCTGAGTGAGCCAAGGATGGGTCTTTCTGAACGAGTTTTTGTTTTTGAATGGAATGTACTTTTGTTGAACCCTTTGAATTGTTTCTTTAAATGTTTCCCACTGTTCATTTTCTGCCATCCCTTCCAGTCTGTTTACCCAATTAACCTTAGCCAGTTCTCCCCTCATACCTTTGGAATTGGCTTTGTTTAAGTTTACGATTCTTGTTTGTGATTGAAATGTGTCACTTTCAAACTTAACATGAAATTCAGTGGTATTATGATCACTATTTCCCAGTGGATCTTTTACTGTGACATTGCTTATTAACCCAGCTTCATTACACAATATGAGATCTAAGATAGCTTTATCCTTAGTCGGTTCTACAACATATTGCTCCAAGAAACTGTCACGAAAGCATTCTACAAATTCATCTTCCAGACCGGTGTTGCCAATTTGATTGTTCCAGTCTATATGCAGATTAAAGTCCCCCACAATTAATACATTACCTTTTTTACATGCTCCAATAATTTCCCGTTTAATGTTCTGTCCAATAATATAACTACTGTTAGAGGGCCTGTAAACTACTCCTACCAGTGTTTTCTGACTCCTGCTATTCCTAATTTCCTAACCTAAACTGATTCTACTTCATGATCTTCTGAGGCCAGATCCCTTCTTGTTAATGTCTTTATGTCATCCTTTACTATCAGGGCTACCCCTCCTCCTTTGCCATTCTGTCTGTCTCTCCGAAATATTGTGTACCCTGGAATATTCATTTCCCAACCTTGTTCTCCTTGTAACCATGTCTCGGTAATGGCAATTAGATCTAGATCATTTACCTCCATGCCACGAGTTCATCGATCTTATTACAGATCTTTGTGCATTCAGATAAAGGAACTTTAATATCATTTTTTTTAACCTCTTCCTTGCAATGACCTGATTTGCCAATGTACAATTTTTTGTTAAACTCTCTGTCCCTTCCTGTCCCACATCACCATCCTGCTCCGATGCCCTGACCCCTCTCTTTGGATTTCTAAATTTCTCTTGACCCAAACCCTCCCCCCACCCCCTATTAGTTTAAAGCCCTGTCCACAGCCCTAGTTATGTGATTGACCAGGACACTGGTTCCAGCCCGGTTCAAGTGAAGCCCATCCCAACAGAATAGCTCCCTCTTCCCTAGTACTGATGCCAGTGCCCCAAGAATCGAAACCCCTTCTTCCCACATCACTCTTTGAGCCACGCGTTTAGTTCTCTAATCTGCTTGACCCTGTGCCAATTTGCGTGTGGCTCAGGTAGCAATCCAGAGATGATTACCTTTGATGTTCTGTGTTTTAGTTTGGACCCTAACTCTTCAAATTCTCTAAGCAGAACCATTTCAGGTTCTACCTCTGTCATTGGTTCCCACAACTGGATCCTCCCCCTCCCATTCGAGGTTGCTCTCCAGCTACGAGGAGATGTCCTTAACCCTGGCACTGGGCAGGCAATACAGCCATTGGAGCTCCCGATTGCGGCTGCAGAGAACTGTATCTATCCCCCTAACTATATTGTTTCCTATCACTACCACATTCTTCCATGGTGCCATGGTCAGTCCGCTCATCCACCTTGCAGTCCTTCACTTCATCCACACAGGTAGCAAGGGCCTTGTACCTGTTGGACAAGGTCAGGGGCTGCAGCTCCTCCATCACTACATGCTGATTCCCCCTACCTGCCTCACTTGCAGTCACACCCTCCTGTCCCTGACCATTGGCCATCTCTAATGGTCTCCCTACTCCAAGGGGTGTGACTGCCTGCTGGAACAAAATGTCCAGGTAACTCTTCCCCCTCCTTGATGCTCCACAATGTCTACAACTCACTCTCCAGCTCAATAATTCTGAGCTGAAGCCGTGCAAGCCACCAACACTTACTGCAAACATGGTTGTCTGGTATTGCAGTGCTTTCCACAGATTCCCACGTGCTGCAGTTGCGGCAGACCACCGGCCCTGCCATCTCTGTACAACATTATTTGAGTCAATTAGTTAATAATTCAAACTGAAGTCATGGAAAGTTGCATTCACCTACCTTGGAGTCAGGAAGAAGACTCACCAGCTGTTAGAGACTGAAAAAAATCGGAAAAGGAGACCCTCTTTCCCCCTTCACACCGAATTACCACGTGCACCAAATTTCCAAATTCACTCTGGCAAATGTCTCACTCAGGCAAACTGTCTCTTCTTAACTGTGTCCCCTCACTGCATCCCTGTGACCATTCTGGGCAGGCAAGTATATGCAGCTCGCAGCTCAGCTGGGAGACAGGACAATACAGGTTAGTATGGGTTTCAGCAATTTTATTAGTCAAAAGCAGGTCTGGCAGCATCTCTCCACCTGCTGAGTATTTCCTGCATTTCTTGTTTTTATTTCAGATTTCCAGCATCTGCAGTATTTTGCTTTTATTATTAGTCAAAAGGTTTGTTGTCTCTGGGAATTGGGAAAGTGGAGTGAAGGGATTGGGTGAGAAGGTGGGGTGAGGTGAGGTGGAGTCAGGGGTTCGGGGTGGCGTTCAGGGTGGGGTTAGGGGATTGAGGTGAAGTGGGTAAGGGGGTGGGGTTAGGGGGTGTGGGGTTAAGGGTGAGGTTAGGGGTCAAGGTGAAATGGGTGCAGGGTGGGAATCGGGTAAGGTGGGCTTGAGGGATGGTGGGGGTTAGGGGTTGGGGTGTGGATGGGGTTTAAGGGTGGAGTTGAAGTGAATGCAGGGTGGGAGTTGGGAGATAACGATAAGATTGTGGGGTACGGATCACTTTACAAGATTGTAGCTTTTCCTATTGTAATTGTTCATTTGTATTTTCTAGGAGAACGTTGAATTTCTGGTCCAGGAGCTGCACAGACCCAAGTACGGTCTGTTCTTTGTCTGTGAGTACTTGACAGTCACGTCACTGACTAGTTTCTGTGAAAGGAACAGCTCTCCTGATGGCTCAGTATCAGAGGGTGCAAAGTCATGGGGCACAGAGCAGAAAAGGGTTTAATTTCCATCCCCTGGATCTGCCAAGGTAGCTGATGTCAGCTGCACGCTGCAGTTGGCTTCAGTGCCCTGAGGTCAAGGAGGGACCTCAGTTAGCAAGGACCTGAGTGATCTCTGCCAGGGCACAGGTCAGAGATAGACTCTGGGTCCCTTGCTGCTATCTTGGAAAATGATTGGAATCTATTCTGAGAGACAGGATAAACTGTCACTTAGAAAGGCACAGGTTAATGAAGGATAGTCAGTATGGATTTGTTAAGAGAAGGTCTTGTTTGACTAACTTGAATTGATTTTTTTTGAGTAAGTAACACAGAAGATAGATGAGGGTAGTGCAGTTGATGTGGTCTACATGGATTTTAGCAAGGCTTTTGACAAGGTCCCACATGGCAAACTGGTTTAAAAAAATAACATTCCATTGGATCCAGGGAAATGCAGCATGGTGGATACAAAATTGGCTCAGTGGCAGGAAACCAAGGGTAGTTGTTGACGGCTGTTTTAGTGACTGGAGGGCTGTTTCCAGTGGCGTTCTGCAGGGCTCAGTACTGGGTCTCCTGCTTTTTGTGGTATATATCAACGATTTGGACGTAAATGTAGAGGGCACGATCAAGACGTTTGCAGACAACACAAAGATTGGCCGTGTGGTAGATTGCGAGGAGGATAGCTGTAGGCTACAGGAAGACATTGATGGTCTGGTCAGATGGGCAGAAAAGTGGCAAATGAAATTCAACTTGGAGAAGTGTGAGGTGATGCATTTAGGGAGGTCAAACAAGGCAAAGGAATACACGATTAATGGGAAAACACTGAGAAGTGAGGGACCTTGGAGTGAATGTCCACTGATCCCTGAAGGTAGCAGGACAGGTTGATGAGGTGGTTAAGAAGGCATACTGAATCCTTTCCTCTATTAGTTGAGGTATGGAATATAAGAGCAGGGAGGTTATGCTAGAACTGTATAACTCATTGGTTAGGACACAACTTGAGTACAGTATGCAGTTCTGGTCACCTCATTACAGAAAGGATGTAATTGCACTAGAGAGAGGGTACAAAGGAGATTTACCAGGATGTAGCCAGGACTGGAAAAATGCAGCTATGAGGAAAGATTGGATAGGCTGGGGCTGTTCTCCTTGGAACAGAGAAGGCTGAGGGGAGATCTGATTGACATGTACAGAATTTTGAGGGGCCTGGATAGAGTGGAGGTGAAGGGTCTATTCACCTTAGCAGAGAGGTCAGTGACGTGGGGGCAGAGATTTAAAGTGATTGGCAGAAAGATTAGAGGGGAGATGAGGAAAAACTTTTTAGGGCGACGCAGTGGTTAGCACCGCAGCCTCACAGCTCCAGTGACCCGGGTTCAATTCTGTGTACTGCCTGTGTGGAGTTTGCAAGTTCTCCCTGTGACTGCGTGGGTTTTCGCCGGGTGCTCCGGTTTCCTCCCACAGCCAAAGACTTGCAGGCTGATAGGTAAATTGGCCGTTATAAATTGCCCCTATTGTAGGTAGGTGATGTGGGATTACTGCACGGTTAGTATAAATGGGTAGTTGATGGTCGGCACAGACTCGGTGGGCCGAAGCGCCTGTTTCAGTGCTGTATCTCTAAAAAAAAAAAAAAACCCAGAGGGTGGTGGGATCTGGAACTCACTGCCTGAAAGGGTAGTTGAGGCAGAAACCCTCAACTCATTCAAAAGGAGTCTGGACATGCACCTCAAGTGCCATAAGCTGCAGGGCGACAGACCAAATGCTGGGAGGTGGGATTAGATTAAGTGGATCGTTTTTCGGCCAGCACAGACACGATGGGCCAAGTGGCCTCTTTTTGTGTCTTAAACTTTCTATGATCTTATGATTCTATGTATGTGTGGAATGATGGTTTGAGTTTCAGTAGCCAGTTACTGCCTCTCTGTTGGTAGATTTCAGTAATGTGATCAGTAAGAGTGATATCAAGTCCCTGGCTGAGGCTGATGAGCAGGAGGTGGTTTCTGAAGTTCAGGTGAGTGGCAAGCAGCTCTGTCCCTTAAACTGATGGAGGGAGGGACTGAGGGCATAAAGGGAGCGAGCCCCTTTCATTCTCTCTAAAGAGGTGAGCTCTGACCCCCGATCTCCCCCCCCCCCCCCCCCCCCCCCCCACCACCAACACTGTATCAGGGCCCAGGGTCCCCTACCGCCTCCCCCCCCACACTGTCACCGGGCCTGGGACCCCCTGATTCCCCCCCAACCCCCCCCCCCCCACACTGTCACCGGGCCTGGGACCCCCTGATTTCCCCCCACCCATCGCTGGGCCTGGAGCCCCCTGATCCCCCCTCCCCCCCACACTGTCACCGGGCCTGGGACCCCCTGATTCCCCCCACCCATTGCTGGGCCTGGAGCCCCCTGATCTCCCCCCCCCCACTGTCACCGGGCCTGGGACCCCCTGATCCCCCCACCCATCGCTGGGCCTGGGACCCCCCTGATTCCCCCCCCCCCCCCCACCACACTGTCACCGAGCCTGGGACCCCCTGATTATCCCCCCCCCCCCCACCACACTGTCACCGGGCCTGGGACCCCCTGATTCCCCTCCACCCATCGCTGGGCCTGGGACCCCCTGATTCCCACCACCCATCGCTGGGCCTGGAGCCCCCTGATTCCCTCCACCCATCGCTGGGCCTGGAGCCCCCTGATTTTCCCCCCCCCCCCCAACCCCCCCGCCAACACTGTCACTGGGCCCTGGGCCCCACTGAATTCCTCCACACACCCCCTCCCCTGTCGCTGGGCCTTGAGCCCCTCCCACACCCTGCCGTGGGGCCTGGAACCAGTTTGTCCCAGGGAATGGTTTACTTGCTCTGACAAAATTGAAAACTTTTAACAACCAAAGTCCTGGATTCACATTTTGTCTCTCCTTCACTCTGATCTTTCTTGCTGTTTCAGGAGTTTTATGGGGATTTTATTGCTGTGAGTCCACACGTGTTCTCTCTCAATCTGACGGGCTGTGCTCAGGTATGAAGACAGTGGCTGTGATATAACACTAAAATATTTATGTATGGACAGTGGGTGTGTGTGATTCCCTCTTCCCTGGATTTGTTATGTATCTCCCTTTGACATACAACAGATGACCATCGCTGAATCCCCAAACATCAGCATCCTTGGGGTTTCCATTGACCCAAAACAAACCTGGACCAGCCATATAAATATTGTGGGACAAGAGCAGGTCAGAAGCTAGGAATTCTGGAGTGGGGTAACCCACTTCCTGACTCCCCAAAGCCTGTCCACTATCTACAAGGCACAAGTCAGGAGTGTGATGAAATACTCTCCACTTGCCTGGATGCGTGTGCAGGTGCGGGTGTGTGCGCACGTGGGGGTGCATGTGGGTGGGTGTGGGGGCCTGTGGGTGGGTGTGGGGGCCTGTGGGTGGGTGTGGGGGCCTGTGGGTGGGTGCGTGTGCATGTGGGGGCCTGTGGGTGGGTGCGTGTGCATGTGGGGGCCTGTGGGTGGGTGTGGGGGCCTGTGGGGGCCTGTGGGTGGGTGTGGGGGCCTGTGGGTGGGTGCGTGCGCGTGTGGGGGCCTGTGGGTGGGTGCGTGCGCGTATGGGGGCCTGTGGGTGGGTGCGTGCGCGTGTGGGGGCCTGTGGGTGGGTGCGTGCGCGTGTGGGGGCCTGTGGGTGGGTGCGTGCGCGTGTGGGGGCCTGTGGGTGGGTGCGTGCGCGTGTGGGGGCCTGTGGGTGGGTGCGTGCGCGTGTGGGGGCCTGTGGGTGGGTGGGTGCGTGCGCGTATGGGGGCCTGTGGGTGGGTGTGCGCGCGTATGGGGGCCTGTGGGTGGGTGCGCGCGCGTATGGGGGCCTGTGGGTGGGTGCGTGCGCGTATGGGGGCCTGTGGGTGGGTGCGTGCGCGTATGGGGGCCTGTGGGTGGGTGCGTGCGCGTGTGGGGGCCTGTGGGTGGGTGCGTGCGCGTGTGGGGGCCTGTGGGTGGGTGCGTGCGCGTGTGGGGGGCCTGTGGGTGGGTGCGTGCGCGTATGGGGGCCTGCGGGTGGGTGGGTGCGTGTGCGTATGGGGGCCTGCGGGTGGGTGGGTGCGTGTGCGTATGGGGGCCTGCGGGTGGGTGGGTGCGTGTGCGTATGGGGGCCTGCGGGTGGGTGGGTGTGTGTGCGTATGGGGGCCTGTGGGTGGGTGTGTGCGCGTATGGGGGTGTGTGGGTGCTTGCATGCACGATGTCAATGCTGAAGGATGAATGACTTCAACTCTTTCCAGTGAAGGTTCTGCAGCTGATAATTTCAGTCCGAGCTAAAGTCAATCAATTGCCAGTGAGGAACGATAGAGGATAAAGTGTTGAGACAGAGGGTGGGGTGCCTGGGTGATGATTCCTTCCTTCGATATTGAAAGCAATGTTGGGTTGAGGTGTCAGGAGGGACTATTTATATGTGTCTGGATAGTCCAGTAATGAACACCCTGAGCATTGATCTGTTCTGAGGTTTCACTATAACTGTAGAGGGAGATTTACTCTGTATCTAACTCCGTGCTGTACCTGTCCTGGGAGTGTTTGATGGGGACAGTGTAGAGGGAGATTTACTCTGTATCTAACTCCATACTGTACCTGTCCTGGGAGTGTTTGATGGAGACAGTGTAGAGGGAGCTTTAATCTGTATCTAACCCCGTTTTTTTTTTTTTTCTTTTTTTTTTGAATCTCCCACTTGCAGCAGTCACACAGCCTGCAGCCTCCAACCTGTGCACACAGCCACAGTCAGCTGCACCTCGTTGATGCACTCAGGCTCCCAAATCAGAGAGCAGCCAATCCCCGTTTTTTTTTTTTTGTGTAGAGAGAGCTTTACTCTGTATCTAACCCTGTGCTGTACTTGTCCTGGGAGTGTTTGATGGAGACAGTGTAGAGGGAGCTTTACTCTGTATCTAACCCCCGTACTGTACCTGTCCTGGGAGTGTTTGATGGGGACAGTGTAGAGGGAGCTTTACTCTGTATCTAACTCCATACTGTACCTGTCCTGGGAGTCTTTGATGGGGACAGTGTAGAGGGAGCTTTACTCTGTATCTAACCCCGTGCTGTACCTGTCCTGGGAGTGTTTGATGGGACAGCGTAGAGGGAGCTTTACTCTGTATCTAACTCCATACTGTACCTGTCCTGGGAGTGTTTGATGGGGACAGTGTAGAGGGAGATTTACTCTGTATCTAACCCTGTGCTGTACCTGTCCTGGGAGTGTTTGATGGGACAGTGTAGAGGGAGATTTACTCTGTATCTAACCCTGTGCTGTACCTGTCCTGGGAGTGTTTGATGGGACAGTGTAGAGGGAGATTTACTCTGTATCTAACCCTGTGCTGTACCTGTCCTGGGAGTGTTTGATGGGACAGTGTAGAGGGAGATTTACTCTGTATCTAACCCTGTGCTGTACCTGTCCTGGGAGTGTTTGATGTTGATAAGGAGAAGTCCCCTTTGATATAGACACTAGTTAGATGTTTTCTAATGCCCTTTTGTTTAATTAGCTGATGGTTATGCAAGGGTTAATGTCCTGTGTCCTTATTAACAGGGCAGGAACTGGAACCCTGCACTTCTGGCACGAACCACCCAGGGCTTGACTGCGGTCCTACTGTCATTGAAGAAATGTCCCATGATCCGTTACCAGTTGTCGTCTGACATGGCAAAGAGGCTTGCGGAGAGTGTCAAGGTGATGCAACACATTGCAGTGATTTGTGTGTGTGTAAATGGAAGTGAGGTGGAGACTGATCTGTGTGGATTAGATTTACAGCTGATCGTGGAAACAGTGGGTGAATATACCAGCTGTGCATGTGTCTGAATAAGTTCAACTTGACCACTTCACTGATCAGTGCTTGAAAGGAACTTTGCTGAGAATGAAAAGCAGGTTCCTTTTCAGTCAGAATCGCTGTGTACACTCTCATTCTTTGGCTCAATTTGTGACTGACCGGTGGTTAATGCTGGCTTCACTTGAGATCCACACAGCAGACACTCTGAACTACAGCTGCAGGAAAACGCACTTGGGAAATGAAAAATGATTTGCTGGCATAGTTGGGATTGAATTACTGAGGCTAGGTCTTAAACACCTCGAGTGTTTGATGGGGACAGTGTAGAGGGAGCTTTACTCTGTATCTAACCCTGTGCTGTACCTGGCCTGGCAGTGTTTGATGGGGACAGTGTAGAGGGAGCTTTACTCTGTATCTAACCCTGTTTTTTTTTTTAAAAATAACTTTATTAAAACAGAAAAATAAACAAAAAACTCAAATTAAAATGGCATTCTCGGCATCGACGATGCACTCCAGTCCCTGCGGTGCCCACCGGTCGCGGAAGGCCTCAAGCGTACCGGCGGACACCGCATGCTCCTTTTCCAGGGACACCCGGGCGCGAACGTAACCGCGGAAGAGGGGCAGGCAATCGGGGAGGACGGAACCCCCGACGGCCCGCAACCTGGACCTGTGAATTGCCACCTTGGCCAGGCCCAGGAGCAGACCGACGAGGAGATCCTCCTCCCGGCCCAAGCCCCTCCGCACCGGGTGCCCAAAGATCAGGAGTGTGGGACTGAAGTGCAGCCAGAATTTGAGGAGCAGCCCCTTCAGATACTCAAATAGGGGCTGCAACCTCGCACACTCCATATAAATGTGGAACACGGACTCGTCCAGGCCGCAGAAAGTACAGGTGGCCTGGGAGTCCGTGAACCTACTTAAAAGCCTATTGCACGGGACTGCTCTGTGCAGTACCCTCCACCCCAGGTCCCCGATGTAAAGGGGGAAGACTCCCGCGTAGAGAGACCTCCATCGGGGTTTCCCCTCGCCGCCAGATGGCAACGCGGACCGCCAGGGCGTGTCCGGCCGGCTGACGAGGGCGAGGAAGTGGAGAGTGTGCAGGAGCAGCCCGTACAGGAAACCCCTCCGCGCCGATTGGAATGGCACGGAGGGCATTTCCGAGAGGCGGCTCGGATTGTGCGGGACCGGCTCCCGAGGAGGGTTTCGGGGCCTGGGTCCGATGAGCAGTTCCGGCCGAGCGGGGGTCAGCTCGGCCGGGATCGCTCCGCACTCCCGAGCCCCCTCGCCACCCACAGTGAGGGGCGTCCCGGGGGTTTCAGCTACTCCTCCGCCCGCCGGACCGTCCCCGGAGTCGGCCGCCCGGACAGCCGAGGCGCTCTCCTCCGCCGGCGGGGGAGCGCCCTGACTGGAGGCGACCATGTTCCAGACTCGGAAAAGATCCCGGTAAAAGACAGGCAACTCCCTCAGAGAGGCGCGGCTAACGGACTCCACCGGGAGCTGCGTGTCGTCTTGAAGGCAGTGACACTGGCGGAAAAAATACGTCGCCAGCGCACACCATCTGGGAGGACGCTCGACGTACAGGTATCTCTGCAGGGTCCGAAGGCGGAGAGTCGCAGCCTGGGTGCGGACGCACACCAGCGACTGACCGCCCTCCTCGATCGGGAGACTCAGGACCGCGGCAGAGACCCAGTGTTTCCTCTTGCCCCAGAAGAAATCGACGAGTTTCTTCTGGATCTTGGTGGCAAATACAGGGGGCGGGGCCAAAGTGACCAACCGGTACCACAGCATGGAGGCCACCAGTTGGTTTATGACCAACGCTCGGCCCCTGTAGGAAAGCACTCGGAGCAGTCCTGTCCAGCGCCCCAGCCGAGCGGTGACTTTCGCCTCCAACTCCTGCCAGTTTGCCGGCCAGGCTTCCTCAGCGGGGCTAAGGTGGACTCCCAGATAGAGGAGGTGCGTGGTGCTCCACGCAAAAGGTGTCATCTCCTCCGGCAGGGAGTCCACCCGCCACTGACCAACCAGGAGTCCGGAACATTTCTCCCAATTGATCCTCGCGGAGGACGCGGCAGAAAAGGTCTGCTGGCAGTCGCGCATCCTCCGCAAGTCAACGGGATCTGTGATTGCGAGGAGCACGTCGTCGGCGTAAGCCGAGAGGACGACCCGCATGGCCGGCTCGCGCAGAGCCAATCCCGTCAACCTCCTGCGAAGCAGGCACAGGAAGGGCTCCACGCAGATGGTATACAATTGGCCGGACATGGGGCACCCCTGACGCACTCCTCTCCCAAATCGAAGGGGCGCCGTCAAGGACCCGTTAACTTTGACTAGACACTCTGCGGCGGCGTATAAAAGTCGGACCCGGGCCACAAAATGCGGCCCGAGTCCGAAAGCGCGCAGAGTCCCGAAAAGGTAATCGTGATCCACCCTGTCGAACGCCTTCTCCTGATCGAGGGAGAGAAAGGCGACCGACTGACCAGTCCTCTGGGAAAGATGGATCAGGTCCCGGACCAGGTGGATGTTGTCCTGGATGGACCGGCCCGGGACCGTGTAGGACTGGTCGGGGTGGATCATGTGGGCCAGCACGGAGCCCAGGCGGGTAGACATAGCCCGGGCAAAGATCTTATAATCCGTGCTGAGGAGGGAGACCGGACGCCAGTTTTTAAGCAGGCGGAGATCGCCCCTCTTCGGCAGCAGGACGATGACCGCCCTGCGCCACGAGAGGGGCATCTCCCCGGTCGCCAGGCTTTCCCCCAGGACCCGCGCGTAATCGTCCCCCAGGACGTCCCAGAACGCCCTGAGGAACTCCACGGTCAACCCATCCAGCCCTGGGGATTTGCCCCTCGAGAGCTGGTGGAGGGCGCCAGTCAGCTCCGCCAACGTGAGCGGAGCCTCCAATCCTTCGGCGCCCTCCGGGCTGACCTGCGGCAGGTCCTCCCACAAAACTCTGCGCGCATCCTCGCTGGACGGATCCGGAGAGAACAACGCACTGTAATACGTCCGGACCAGGAGGCCCATTCCCTCCGGATCCGTGATGGAGGATCCGTCGTCGGCCAGCAGCTCGACGAGCTGCTTACGGACCCCCCGCCATTTTTCCAGCGAGTAGAAGAAGGGTGAGGCGCGGTCCAAATCTTCCAGGATCTGGATCCGCGACCTCACGTACGCGCCTCGGGACCCTATGAGCTGCAGGTTCCTCAGCGCGCCCTTCTTCTCTTTGTACGCCTGCCACAGGGCCGGGTCCGCGACGGCATGACCGAGGCGGGATTCCAAGTCGAGCACCTCCCTCTCAAGGCGCCCGACCTCGGCTTCCCGCCTCTTGGTCGACCCCTTCGCGTACTCCTGACAGAAGACGCGGATGTGAGTCTTGCCCACATCCCACCATAGCCTCAAGGAGGGGAAGCCCCCCTGCTTCCTTCTCCAGTCGGCCCAGAATCGACAGAACGAGTCCCGAAATCGCACGTCCTCCAGCAGCCGGTTGTTAAAGTGCCAGTACGCAGACCCCGCCCGCGTGCGGAGTGGAGTGAACTCCGCCCACACCAGGCGGTGGTCCGAGCACGGCACCAGCCGCATGGAGGCCGCCGAGACACGGGAGACGTACGCCTGCGAAATGTAGAGGCGGTCGATTCGCGACCCCCCTCCTCCAGACCTCCACGTGAAGGCGCTGGAGTCGGGATGGAGATTCCGCCAGACGTCCACCAAGTTAAGGGAGCTGATCAGTCCCCTCAACTTCTCCACCGACGCTTGGCCGCGCTGGGGACCGGAGCGATCCCCCACCTCGAGGGTGCAGTTAAAATCCCCCCCGAGGATGATGCACTCGCCGCTATCGATGGAGTTCAAGAGAGCAGACACTTCTTCAAAGAAGCGCGCTTGCAAAGCGCCGGGCCTGGGCGCGTACACGTTCACAAAGTGGAGCGGCACGCTACCCAGGCGAACGGCGAGGTGGAGCAAGCGGCCCGGCACTAGCTCCTTGACCCCCAAGATCTCCGGCTGAAAAGTCGGGGCCAACAAGATAGCCACCCCACTAGAAATAGGGGTGAGGTGACTCATGTAGACCCCACCCTGCCACTCCAGGAGCCAGGTGGCTTCGTCTCCCGGAACGGTGTGGGTTTCCTGCAGAAAGCTCACCGCGTATCTCCCTTCCCTAAGGACTGAGATTGTGAAATCTGCGGTGAGCCCCTCTGCTGCCGTTGATGTTGAGGCTGGCTATGGTTATCTTCATGTCAAAGGTACGTAAAACCCGTCACCAATACCTCACTGTGAGGAGGGAGTGGAAGTGCACCTGGCCCTCCACTCCCCCAGCAACCCATTGAGGAACACATTAAAACGGCGCCTCTCAACCAGTTTCACGTCCGCGCGCTTGCCCGCTATCTTAAGGGCGGCACGGACGGACTGGATGATCAGCGCCAGATTCGACCAACGGTCGAGGGCCAGCTGAACTTTATTGCGGCAACCTCTGCAAGCCGCGAGGAAATCCCGGAGTTCCGCCGTGGGGATGAGAGGAGATTCGGTGGGAGGCACGAGGGACTCCACCACCTCACTGGCGATGGAATCAAGATCATCCTCCGTGCCCCGCACCGAATCCCCATCCTCCTCCGGGTCGTCACCGCCAGCGGCCGACACATCCACCACACACTGTGGGGCGGACGTCCCGGCCGCGCCAGCTGGTCCCGCCTCCGTCACGATCCCACCCCCAGGATCGATGGCGGAGGAGTCCTCTCTGGGTTCTATTGTGAAACTGGAGCCTGTAGGCACCAGCGGTTCAGGACCCCCCTCCACCTCCATCCCCAGGCCAATGACTGGTCCAGGGGAGACAGAAGTTCCGGACTCCGGGAAACCAGCCGGAGCCGAGACTGGAGGCGGCGAGAGGAGGCCATCTCCCGCTCCGCCAGCACCCACCGGCCCAGCAGATGGGGCAGCATTCTCAGTTATAACTGGGTCGGGTGTCTCCTGGTTGGTGGTGGACTCCGGCTGGGAGGCCCGACCCTCTGGGGCCTCGCCCTCCCCTTCATTCAGGACACCCGACCCAGTAGCAGTGGCGGAATGGGCGGTTTCCCCAGGCTCCCCCACCACAAGCAGGGCCCCACTTACTCCTTCAGGAGGGGCCTCACGTACCGGGGCCATCCCCTCCCCTCCATCCTGAGGAATAGGGAGCACCTGCCCGGACTTTGCAGCCTTGGTGGTGGCGGTAGGGGGCACCTGAGGACCAGAAACAGGAGGCAGCTCCCCTCCAACAGATGGGCCCTGCACCTCAGGGCCCTGTGTTATTTCTGTGGAGGGGTGCCTTCTCCTCTTTTTCGCACTTGGGCGCGGAGACTCAGAGACCTCCATGTCATCAGAGGCCTCCGCCTCCGCACCCTTTTTTCCTTTTTTCGTCACCCTGGGCCTGAGCCCAGCCCTGGGACAGGTGGATTCCATGGGAATGGGCTTTGGGCTGAGCTCAGGCTCGGGTTGAGTCAAAGTGTCCAGGGGACGCGCCTCACGATGTTTCTTTTTTCCCCGCGTCTTCCTTCCGCTCGGACGGACGCTCCCCTCCCCGCCAGAGGCTGTGAAAACCACAGCCTCCGGAACCGACTGAGCGGTGTCTGTTGGATGTGCGGGGGGAGTGGGAGGAGGTGCTGCGGAACCACTCTGGGCCGCCGAGGTGGAGCTGGCGGCCGGGAGGTTGGGGCAGTTCTTCCGAACATGCCCCACCCCCTTGCAGACGTGGCACCGCGCCCCGTCCGAGGTCCAAAAGACGCGGTAGGCCGTCCCCTGGAACTCCACATTAAATTGGCCCTCCGTGTCCTCCTCCCGCGCCAGCTGCATAAATAACTGGCGGCGGAAGGAGTAGACATGTTGGAGGCTGTGCTCCCTAAGACCAAGCCGGACTGGGGTGATCCCCGACCTCACCTCCCCCAGATGGTGCAGGTGGGGGAGGAGGAGCTCACTGGGAATGAAGGGTGGGACGTTGGACAACATTATCCGATGCGCAGTGGCCCCCAGAGGGTCCACTGGCAGGAAGGTCCCCCCCACAGTGAGCCCTTTACTCAGGGCCAGGGACACCGCCCGCTCGGTCTTCAAAAAGAACACAGCCTTCCCATACATCTTTGAGGCCGCAACAATGGCCGAGGGGCCGACAACCACGGCCATTGCCTTAACGCAGGCCTCAATAGACATGTTGGGGTGGGGATAGCTCTTCACCCCATGGCTGCATGTCAATAATTTAAAGGGTGACGGGGCCACGTGGGCAGCCACAGAAGCTGCA
This sequence comes from Heterodontus francisci, assembly GCF_036365525.1. NCBI lineage: Eukaryota > Metazoa > Chordata > Chondrichthyes > Heterodontiformes > Heterodontidae > Heterodontus > Heterodontus francisci. Next base: position 20,542,290 of record NC_090416.1, read on the forward strand.
GCTGCGTAGGTAGTAGAGGGCCCCGCCACCGGTGATGAAGGGCTTGCCATGGGTCCAAGAGCTAAACCCACCCCAAATTGTGGACTTGCACACTAAATAACAGATTCACAGAAAAATTTGAAAAGACAAACAAACAAACAACAGGTTAGTGGAGAGGCTGAGGTAAGAGAGGAGAGGCAAAGGCAAGCTGGAAGGGATGACTTGCTTTCTGGAGGTGGTGCTCACAGTACACTTAAAACAAACAGTCTTTGAAGTTGGTCTTCCGGTCTTCTGGTTGGGGGAGTCGTCTTCACCTGGGTCAGCTGAAGCTGCCCAGGCACTATCTATCCCCTTCCGTCTGTTTAGCTGGGCAGCTTCAGCTGACCCAGGCTTGGCAATTGGGGTGGGGAGGGAGCTTTCCTGTGTGCTTGTGCAGCAGCACAGATTCCTGTTGAATTGGCAGCCCCACCCCTTGTTGTTCCAGCCACTTGTTCCTCCCCCAACAGTCTAAAGTAAATTACTGGTGTTCAGCACCCACCTCCAGACAAAGCCTTGTTTCCACAAAATGTCCCTTTCTTCTCTTTAATGGAGACTGTTGTTGGAGTTTTCCTCTGCTTGTTGGTAGCTGCTCTCCCTTGCTCAGTGCAGCTCCTCTCTCCACCTCTGCAACCTCCAACTGCCACCAGCACTCTCAGCTGCACCTCGTTGAGGCTCTCAACACTCAGGCTCCCAAATCAGAGAGCAGCCAATCCCAGTGCTGTACCTGTCCTGGGAGTGTTTGATAGGGACAGTGTAGAGGGAGCTTTACTCTGTATCTAACCCCATGCTGTATCTGTCCTGGGGGTGTTTGATAGGGTCTATGTTGCCCTGGGAGTCCTCAACATCAACTCTGGACCCCATGAAGTCTCATGGCATCAGGTCAAACATGGGCAAGGAAACCTCCTACTGATTACCACCTACCGCCCTCCCTCAGCTGATGAGTCAGTACTCCTCCATGTTGAACACCATTTGGAGGAAGCACTGAGGGTGGCAAAGACACAAAATGTACCCTGGGTGGGGGACGTCAATGCCCATCACCAAGAGTGGCTCGGTAGCACCACTACTGACCGAGCTGGCCAAGTCCTAAAGGACATAGTTGCTAGACTGGGTCTGCGGCAGGTGGTGGGGGAACCAACACGAGGGAAAAGCGTACTTGACCTCATCCTTACCAATCTGCCTGCCGCAGATGCTTCTGTCCATGACAGTATTGGTAGGAGTGACCACCGCACAGTCGTTGCGGAGACGAAGTCCCGTCTTCACATTGAGGATACCGTCCATCGTGTTGTTTGGCACTATCACCGTGCTAAATGGGATAGATTTTGAACAGATCTAGTAATGCAAAACTGGGCATCCATGAGGCGCTGGGGCCATCAGCAGCAGCAGAATTGTACTCAACCACAATCTGTAACCTCATGGTCCAGCATATCCCCCACTCTACCATGACCATCAAGCCAGGAGACCAAAACCCTGGTTCAATGAAGAGTGCAGGAGGGCATGCCAGGAGCAGCACCAGGCATACCTCAAAATGAGGTATCAACCTGGTGAAGCTACAACCCAGGACTACTTGCATGCCAAACTGCGTAAGCAGCATGCAATAGACAGAGCTAAGCGATCCCATAACCAACGGATCAGATCTAAGCTCTGCAGTCCTGCCACATCCAGCCATGAATGGTGGTGGATAATTAAACAACTAACTGGAGGAGGTGGCTCCACAAATATCCCCATCCTCAATGATGGAGGAGCCCAGCACATCAGTGTGAAAGATAAGGCTGAAGCATTTGCAACAATCTTCAGCCAGAAGTGCCGAGTTGATGATCCATCTCGGCCTCCTCCTGAAGTCCCCAGCATCACAGATGCCAGACTTCAGCCAATTCGATTCACTCCGCGTGATTTCAAGAAACGACTGAAGGCACTGGATACTGCAAAGGCTATGGACCCTGACAATATTCCGGCAATAGTACTGAAGACCTGTGCTCCAGAACTTGCTGTGCCCCTAGCCAAGCTGTTCCAGTACAGCTACAACACTGGCATCTACTTGGCAATGTGGAAAATTACCCAGGTATGTCCTGTACACAAAAAGCAGGACAAGTCCAACCCGGCCAATTACCGCCCCATCAGCCTACTCACAAACATCAGTAAAGTGATGGAAGGTGTCATCAACAGTGCCATCAAGCGGAACTTTCTTAGCAATAACCTGCTCAGTGATGCTCAGTTTGGGTTCCGCCAGGGCCACTCAGCTCCTGACCTCATTACAGCCTTGGTTCAAACATGGACAAAAGAGCTGAATTCAATAGGTGAGGTGAGAGTGACTGCCCTTGACATCAAGGCAGCATTTGACCGAGTATGGCATCAAGGACCCCTGGCAAAACTGGAGTCAATGGGAATCAGGGGGAAACCCTCCGCTGGCTGGAGTCATACCTAGCGCAAAGGAAGATGGTTGTGGTTGTTGGAGGTCAATCATCTGAGCTCCGGGACATCACTGCAGGAGTTCCTCAGGGTAGTGTCCTCGGCCCAACCATCTTCAGCTGCTTCATCAATGACCTTCCTTCAATCATAAGGTCAGAAGTGGGGATGTTCGCTGATGATTGCACAATGTTCAGCACCATTCGCGATTCCTCAGCTACTGAAACAGTCTGTGTAGAAATGCAGCAAGACTTGGACAATATCCAGGCTTGGGCTGTTAAGTGGCAAGTAACATTCGCGCCACACAAGTGCCAGGCAATGACCATCTCCAACAAGAGAGAATCTAACTATCTCCCCTTGACATTCAATAGCATTACCATCGCTGAATCCCCCACTATCAACATCCTAGGGGTTACCATTGACCAGAAACTGAACTGGAGTAGCCATATAAATACCGTGACTACAAGAACAGGTCAGAGGCTAGGAATCCTGCAGTGAGTAACTCACCACCTGACTCCCCAAATTCTGTCCACCATCTACAAGGCACAAGTCAGGAGTGTGATGGAATACTCTCAACTTGCCTGGATGGGTGGAGCTCCAACAACACTCAAGAAGCTTGACACAATCCAGGACAAAGCAGCCCGCTTAATTGGCACCCCATCGACAAACATTCACTCCCTCCACCACCGACGCACAGTAGCAGCAGTGTGTACCATCTGCAAGATGCACTGCAGCAATGCACCAAGGCTCCTTCGACAGCACCTTCCAAACTCACGACCTCTCCCACCTAGAAGGACAAGAGCAGCAAATACATGGGAACACCACCACCTGCAAGATCCCCTCCAAGCCACACACCATCCTGACTTGGAACTATATTGCTGTTACTTCACTGTCGCTGGGTCAAAATCCTGGAACTGCCTTCCTAACAGCACGGTGGGTCTACCTGCCCCAAATGGACAGCAGTGGTTCAAGAAGGCAGCTCACCACCACCTTCTCAAGGGCAATTAGGGATGGGCAATAAATGCTGGCCTGGCCAGCGACGCCCACATCCCATGAATGAATTAAAAAAAACTCTGAATGCCTGAATGTGTGCTCTGTTTCCCACTTGTCTCTCTTACATTGTCAAGCTGAAAAGTTTTTCAAAGAGAAAGATTCTGCAGTGCAGGGCATTGTGTCTCTTGGGAAGGTTGTTGAATATTTATTACGCAGATCAATATTCTGTTCACCTTAATTCATTTGATCTGTTCCAATGGCAGCAAATCATCACCAAGGAGTACGAGCTGTTCGATTTCCGTAGGACAGAGGTGCCACCCCTGCTTCTCATCCTGGATCGTAGCGATGATGCCATCACACCGCTGCTCAACCAGGTGAGCCCTCATGTTGCACCTCCTGTCTCAGAGTGGCTCAGCATTAGGCTGCAGTCAGTGTAATTTAACAGGGAAGAGTGCTGGAAGGGTTGGGTACAGGGTACAGTGCCAGGAGACTGCTGGAGGGTGCTGGAAGGTCTGGGTACATGGTACAGTGCCAGGAGACTGCTGGAGGGTGCTGGAAGGTCTGGGTACATGGTACAGTGCCAGGAGACTGCTGGAGGGTGCTGGAAGGTCTGGGTACATGGTACAGTGCCAGGAGACTGCTGGAGGGTGCTGGAAGGTCTGGGTACAGGGTACAGTGCCAGGAGACTGTGCTGGAGAGTGCCGGAAGGTCAGGGTACAGTGCCAGGAGACTGCTGGAGGGTGCCGGAAGGTCTGGGTACAGGGTACAGTGCCAGGAGACTGCTGGAGGGTGCTGGAAGGTCTGGGTACAGGGTACAGTGCCAGGAGACTGCTGGAGGGTGCTGGAAGGTCTGGGTACAGGGTACAGTGCCAGGAGACTGCTGGAGGGTGCTGGAAGGTCTGGGTACAGGGTACAGTGCCAGGAGACTGTGCTGGAGAGTGCCGGAAGGTCAGGGTACAGTGCCAGGAGACTGCTGGAGGGTGCCGGAAGGTCTGGGTACAGGGTACAGTGCCAGGAGACTGCTGGAGGGTGCTGGAAGGTCTGGGTACAGGGTACAGTGCCAGGAGACTGCTGGAGGGTGCCGGAAGGTCAGGGTACAGTGCCAGGAGACTGCTGGAGGGTGCTGGAAGGTCTGGGTACAGGGTACAGTGCCAGGAGACTGCTGGAGGGTGCCGGAAGGTCTGGGGACAGGGTACAGTGCCAGGAGACTGCTGGAGGGTGCCGGAAGGTGTGGGTACAGGGTACAGTGCCAGGAGACTGTTGTGCTTCCTTCATTTTGTAAAGTAAAGCTGGAAGCTGAACATTCGACTGTTGAGGCTGAATGCTCAGAAACACAGTTTCTATAATGGTGACCCTTTTCCCAGAATCACATCTCTCGACTGAGTCAGAACAGAAAGTTCTGGCACAATGATTAACGGAAAGTGATGGATTTATTTTTCTGTTCGTGGGCCAGAGGAATTCGCCCAGTAACTACTGACCTTCTCCCAGGGACCCCCTGTAAATACTGACCCACTCCCGGGGACCCCCTGTAAATACTGACCTTCTCCCGGGGACTCCCTGTAAATACTGACCCACTCCCAGGGACCCCCTGTAAATACTGACCCACTCCCGGGGACTCCCTGTAAATACTGACCCACTCCCGGGGACTCCCTGTAAATACTGACACACTCCCGGGGACCCCCTGTAAATACTGACCCACTCCCGGGGACCCCCTGTAAATACTGACACACTCCCGGGGACCCCCTGTAAATACTGACACACTCCCGGGGACTCCCTGTAAATACTGACACACTCCCGGGAACTCCCTGTAAATACTGACACCTTCCCGGGGACTCCCTGTAAATACTGACCCAGGCCCGGGGACCCCCTGTAAATACTGACCCACTCCCGGGGACTCCCTGCAAATACTGACCCACTCCCAGGGACTCTCTGTAAATACTGACCCACTCCCAGGGACTCCCTGTAAATACTGACCCACTCCCAGGGACCCCCTGTAAATACTGACCCACTCCCGGGGACCCCCTGTAAATACTGACCCACTCCCGGGGACTCCCTGTAAATACTGACCCACTCCCGGGGACTCCCTGTAAATACTGACCCACTCCCAGGGACCCCCTGTAAATACTGACCCACTCCCGGGGACACCCTGTAACTACTGACCCACTCCCGGGGACCCCCTGTAAATACTGACCCAGGCCCGGGGACTCCCTGTAAATACTGACCCAGGCCCGGGGACTCCCTGTAAATACTGACCCACTCCCAGGGACCCCCTGTAAATACTGACACACTCCCGGGGACCCCCTGTAAATACTGACCCAGGCCCGGGGACCCCCTGTAAATACTGATCCACTCCCGGGGACTCCCTGTCAATACTGACCCACTCCCAGGGACCCCCTGTGAATACTGACCCACTCCCGGGGACTCCCTGTGAATACTGACCCACTCCCGGGGACCCCCTGTAAATACTGACCCACTCCCGGGGACTCCCTGTAAATACTGACCCACTCCCGGGGACTCCCTGTAAATACTGACCCACTCCCGGGGACTCCCTGTAAATACTGACCCACTCCCATGGACCCCCTGTCAATACTGACCCACTCCCGGGGACTCCCTGTAAATACTGACCCACTCCCAGGGACTCCCTGTAAATACTGACACACTCCCGGGGACTCCCTGTAAATACTGACCCACTCCCGGGGACTCCCTGTAAATACTGACCCACTCCCGGGGACCCCCTGTAAATACTGACCCACTCCCGGGGACACCCTGTAAATACTGACCCTCTCCCGGGGACCCCCTGTAAATACTGACCCACTCCCGGGGACTCCCTGTAAATACTGACCCACTCCCGGGGACCCCCTGTAAATACTGACCCACTCCCGGGGACCCCCTGTAAATACTGACCCACTCCCGGGGACTCCCTGTAAATACTGACCCACTCCCGGGGACTCCCTGTAAATACTGATCCACCCCCGGGGACCACCTGTAAATACTGACCCACTCCCGGGGACCCCCTGTAAATACTGACCCACTCCCGGGGACTCCCTGTAAATACTGACCCACTCCCGGGGACTCCCTGTAAATACTGACCCACTCCCAGGGACCCCCTGTAAATACTGACCCACTCCCGGGGACCCCCTGTAAATACTGACCCACTCCCGGGGACTCCCTGTAACTACTGACCCACTCCCGGGGACCCCCTGTAAATACTGACCCAGGCCCGGGGACTCCCTGTAAATACTGACCCAGGCCCGGGGACTCCCTGTAAATACTGACCCACTCCCGGGGACCCCCTGTAAATACTGACCCACTCCCGGGGACTCCCTGTAAATACTGACCCACTCCCGGGGACTCCCTGTAAATACTGACCCACTCCCAGGGACCCCCTGTAAATACTGACCCACTCCCGGGGACTCCCTGTAACTACTTACCCACTCCCGGGGACCCCCTGTAAATACTGACCCAGGCCCGGGGACTCCCTGTAAATACTGACCCAGGCCCGGGGACTCCCTGTAAATACTGACCCACTCCCAGGGACCCCCTGTAAATACTGACACACTCCCGGGGACCCCCTTAAATACTGACCCAGGCCCGGGGACCCCCTGTAAATACTGATCCACTCCCGGGGACTCACTGTCAATACTGACCCACTCCCAGGGACCCCCTGTAAATACTGACACACTCCCGGGGACTCCCTGTGAATACTGACCCACTCCCGGGGACCCCCTGTAAATACTGACCCACTCCCGGGGACTCCCTGTAAATACTGACCCACTCCCAGGGACTCCCTGTAAATACTGACCCACTCCCAGGGACCCCCTGTAAATACTGACCCACTCCCGGGGACCCCCTGTAAATACTGACCCACTCCCGGGGACTCCCTGTAAATACTGACCCACTCCCAGGAACCCCCTGTAAATACTGACCCACTCCCGGGGACTCCCTGTAACTACTGACCCACTCCCGGGGACCCCCTGTAAATACTGACCCAGGCCCGGGGACTCCCTGTAAATACTGACCCAGGCCCGGGGACTCCCTGTAAATACTGACCCACTCCCAGGGACCCCCTGTAAATACTGACACACTCCCGGGGACCCCCTGTAAATACTGACCCACTCCCGGGGACTCCCTGTAACTACTGACCCACTCCCGGGGACCCCCTGTAAATACTGACCCACTCCCGGGGACTCCCTGTAAATACTGACCCACTCCCGGGGACCCCCTGTAAATACTGACCCACTCCCAGGGACACCCTGTAAATACTGACCCTCTCCCGGGGACCCCCTGTAAATACTGACCCACTCCCGGGGACTCCCTGTAAATACTGACCCACTCCCGGGGACTCCCTGTAAATACTGACCCACTCCCGGGGACCCCCTGTAAATACTGACCCACTCCCGGGGACCCCCTGTAAATACTGACCCACTCCCGGGGACCCCCTGTAAATACTGACCCACTCCCGGGGACTCCCTGTAAATACTGACCCACTCCCGGGGACTCCCTGTAAATACTGATCCACCCCCGGGGACCACCTGTAAATACTGACCCACTCCCGGGGACCCCCTGTAAATACTGACCCACTCCCGGGGACTCCCTGTAAATACTGACCCACTCCCGGGGACTCCCTGTAAATACTGACCCACTCCCAGGGACCCCCTGTAAATACTGACCCACTCCCGGGGACCCCCTGTAAATACTGACCCACTCCCGGGGACTCCCTGTAACTACTGACCCACTCCCGGGGACCCCCTGTAAATTCTGACCCAGGCCCGGGGACTCCCTGTAAATACTGACCCAGGCCCGGGGACTCCCTGTAAATACTGACCCACTCCCGGGGACTCCCTGTAAATACTGACCCACTCCCAGGGACCCCCTGTAAATACTGACCCACTCCCGGGGACCCCCTGTAAATACTGACCCACTCCCGGGGACTCCCTGTAAATACTGACCCACTCCCAGGAACCCCCTGTAAATACTGACCCACTCCCGGGGACTCCCTGTAACTACTGACCCACTCCCGGGGACCCCCTGTAAATACTGACCCAGGCCCGGGGACTCCCTGTAAATACTGACCCAGGCCCGGGGACTCCCTGTAAATACTGACCCACTCCCAGGGACCCCCTGTAAATACTGACACACTCCCGGGGACCCCCTGTAAATACTGACCCACTCCCGGGGACTCCCTGTAACTACTGACCCACTCCCGGGGACCCCCTGTAAATACTGACCCACTCCCGGGGACTCCCTGTAAATACTGACCCACTCCCGGGGACCCCCTGTAAATACTGACCCACTCCCAGGGACACCCTGTAAATACTGACCCTCTCCCGGGGACCCCCTGTAAATACTGACCCACTCCCGGGGACTCCCTGTAAATACTGACCCACTCCCGGGGACTCCCTGTAAATACTGACCCACTCCCGGGGACCCCCTGTAAATACTGACCCACTCCCGGGGACCCCCTGTAAATACTGACCCACTCCCGGGGACCCCCTGTAAATACTGACCCACTCCCGGGGACTCCCTGTAAATACTGACCCACTCCCGGGGACTCCCTGTAAATACTGATCCACCCCCGGGGACCACCTGTAAATACTGACCCACTCCCGGGGACCCCCTGTAAATACTGACCCACTCCCGGGGACTCCCTGTAAATACTGACCCACTCCCGGGGACTCCCTGTAAATACTGACCCACTCCCAGGGACCCCCTGTAAATACTGACCCACTCCCGGGGACCCCCTGTAAATACTGACCCACTCCCGGGGACTCCCTGTAACTACTGACCCACTCCCGGGGACCCCCTGTAAATTCTGACCCAGGCCCGGGGACTCCCTGTAAATACTGACCCAGGCCCGGGGACTCCCTGTAAATACTGACCCACTCCCGGGGACCCCCTGTAAATACTGACCCACTCCCGGGGACTCCCTGTAAATACTGACCCACTCCCGGGGACTCCCTGTAAATACTGACCCACTCCCAGGGACCCCCTGTAAATACTGACCCACTCCTGGGGACTCCCTGTAACTACTTACCCACTCCCGGGGACCCCCTGTAAATACTGACCCAGGCCCGGGGACTCCCTGTAAATACTGACCCAGGCCCGGGGACTCCCTGTAAATACTGACACACTCCCGGGGACCCCCTTAAATACTGACCCAGGCCCGGGGACCCCCTGTAAATACTGATCCACTCCCGGGGACTCCCTGTCAATACTGACCCACTCCCAGGGACCCCCTGTAAATACTGACCCACTCCCATTGACCCCCTGTCAATACTGACCCACTCCCGGGGACTCCCTGTAAATACTGACCCACTCCCAGGGACTCCCTGTAAATACTGACACACTCCCGGGGACTCCCTGTAAATACTGACCCACTCCCGGGGACTCCCTGTAAATACTGACCCACTCCCGGGGACCCCCTGTAAATACTGACCCACTCCCGGGGACCCCCTGTAAATACTGACCCACTCCCGGGGACCCCCTGTAAATACTGACCCACTCCCGGGGACTCCCTGTAAATACTGACCCACTCCCGGGGACCCCCTGTAAATACTGACCCACTCCCGGGGACCCCCTGTAAATACTGACCCACTCCCGGGGACCCCCTGTAAATACTGACCCACTCCCGGGGACCCCCTGTAAATACTGACCCACTCCCGGGGACTCCCTGTAAATACTGACCCACTCCCGGGGACTCCCTGTAAATACTGACCCACTCCCGGGGACTCCCTGTAAATACTGATCCACCCCCGGGGACCCCCTGTAAATACTGACCCACTCCCGGGGACTCCCTGTAAATACTGACCCACTCCCGGGGACTCCCTGTAAATACTGACCCACTCCCGGGGACTCCCTGTAAATACTGATCCACCGCCGGGGACCCCCTGTAAATACTGACCCACTCCCGGGGACTCCCTGTAAATACTGATCCACCCCCGGGGACCCCCTGTAAATACTGATCCACCCCCGGGGACCCCCTGTAAATACTGATCCACCCCCGGGGACCCCCTGTAAATACTGATCCACCCCCGGGGACCCCCTGTAAATACTGATCCACCCCCGGGGACCCCCTGTAAATACTGATCCACCCCCGGGGACCCCCTGTAAATACTGATCCACCCCCGGGGACCCCCTGTAAATACTGATCCACCCCCGGGGACCCCCTGTAAATACTGATCCACCCCCGGGGACCCCCTGTAAATACTGATCCACCCCCGGGGACCCCCTGTAAATACTGACCCACACCCGGGGACCCCCTGTAAATACTGATCCACCCCCGGGGACCCCCTGTAAATACTGATCCACCCCCGGGGACCCCCTGTAAATACTGATCCACCCCCGGGGACCCCCTGTAAATACTGACCCACTCCCGGGGACCCCCTGTAAATACTGACCCACTCCCGGGGACCCCCTGTAAATACTGACCCACTCCCGGGGACCCCCTGTAAATACTGACCCACTCCCGGGGACCCCCTGTAAATACTGACACACTCCCGGGGACCCCCTGTAAATACTGACCCACTCCCGGGGACCCCCTGTAAATACTGACACACTCCCGGGGACCCCCTGTAAATACTGACCCACTCCCGGGGACCCCCTGTAAATACTGACCCACTCCCGGGGACCCCCTGTAAATACTGACCCACTCCCGGGGACCCCCTGTAAATACTGACCCACTCCCGGGGACCCCCTGTAAATACTGACCCACTCCCGGGGACCCCCTGTAAATACTGACACACTCCCGGGGACCCCCTGTAAATACTGACACACTCCCGGGGACCCCCTGTAAATACTGACACACTCCCGGGGACCCCCTGTAAATACTGACACACTCCCGGGGACCCCCTGTAAATACTGACACACTCCCGGGGACCCCCAGTAAATACTGACACACTCCCGGGGACCCCCTGTAAATACTGACACACTCCCGGGGACCCCCTGTAAATACTGACACACTCCCGGGGACCCCCTGTAAATACTGACCCACTCCCGGGGACCCCCTGTAAATACTGACCCACTCCCGGGGACCCCCTGTAAATACTGACCCACTCCCGGGGACCCCCTTTCAATACTGACCCACTCCCGGGGACCCCCTGTCAATACTGACCCACTCCCGGGGACTCCCTGTCAATACTGACCCACTCCCGGGGACCCCCTGTAAATACTGACCCACTCCCGGGGACACCCTGTAAATACTGACCCTCTCCCGGGGACCCCCTGTCAATACTGACCCACTCCCGGGGACCCCCTGTCAATACTGACCCACTCCCGGGGACCCCCTGTCAATACTGACCCACTCCCGGGGACCCCCTGTCAATACTGACCCACTCCCGGGGACCCCCTGTCAATACTGACCCACTCCCGGGGACCCCCTGTCAATACTGACCCACTCCCGGGGACCCCCTGTCAATACTGACCCACTCCCGGGGACCCCCTGTCAATACTGACCCACTCCCGGGGACCCCCTGTCAATACTGACCCACTCCCGGGGACCCCCTGTCAATACTGACCCACTCCCGGGGACCCCCTGTCAATACTGACCCACTCCCGGGGACCCCCTGTCAATACTGACCCACTCCCGGGGACCCCCTGTCAATACTGACCCACTCCCGGGGACTCCCTGTCAATACTGACCCACTCCCGGGGACCCCCTGTCAATACTGACCCACTCCCGGGGACCCCCTGTCAATACTGACCCACTCCCGGGGACCCCCTGTCAATACTGACCCACTCCCGGGGACCCCCTGTCAATACTGACCCACTCCCGGGGACCCCCTGTCAATACTGACCCACTCCCGGGGACCCCCTGTCAATACTGACCCACTCCCGGGGACCCCCTGTCAATACTGACCCACTCCCGGGGACCCCCTGTCAATACTGACCCACTCCCGGGGACCCCCTGTCAATACTGACCCACTCCCGGGGACCCCCTGTCAATACTGACCCACTCCCGGGGACTCCCTGTCAATACTGACCCACTCCCGGGGACTCCCTGTCAATACTGACCCACTCCCGGGGACTCCCTGTCAATACTGACCCACTCCCGGGGACTCCCTGTCAATACTGACCCACTCCCGGGGACTCCCTGTCAATACTGACCCACTCCCGGGGACTCCCTGTCAATACTGACCCACTCCCGGGGACTCCCTGTCAATACTGACCCACTCCCGGGGACTCCCTGTCAATACTGACCCACTCCCGGGGACACCCTGTCAATACTGACCCACTCCCGGGGACTCCCTGTCAATACTGACCCACTCCCGGGGACCCCCTGTAAATACTGACCCACTCCCGGGGACTCCCTGTCAATACTGACCCACTCCCGGGGACTCCCTGTCAAAACTGACCCATTCCCGGGGACCCACTGTAAATACTGACCCACTCCCGGGGACTCCCTGTAAATACAGACCCACTCCCGGGGACTCCCTGTCAATACTGACCCACTCCCGGGGACTCCCTGTCAATACTGACCCACTCCCGGGGACTCCCTGTCAATACTGACCCACTCCCGGGGACTCCCTGTCAATACTGACCCACTCCCGGGGACTCCCTGTCAATACTGACCCACTCCCGGGGACTCCCTGTCAATACTGACCCACTCCCGGGGACTCCCTGTCAATACTGACCCACTCCCGGGGACTCCCTGTCAATACTGACCCACTCCCGGGGACTCCCTGTCAATACTGACCCACTCCCGGGGACTCCCTGTAAATACTGACCCACTCCCGGGGACCCCCTGTCAATACTGATCCACTCCCGGGGACTCCCTGTAAATACTGACCCACTCCCGGGGACCCCCTGTAAATACTGACCCACTCCCGGGGACCCCCTGTCAATACTGATCCACTCCCGGGGACCCCCTGTCAATACTGACCCACTCCCGGGGACTCCCTGTCAATACTAACCCACTCCCGGGGACTCCCTGTCAATACTGACCCACTCCCGGGGACTCCCTGTCAATACTGACCCACTCCCGGGGACTCCCTGTCAATACTGACCCACTCCCGGGGACTCCCTGTCAATACTGACCCACTCCCGGGGACTCCCTGTCAATACTGACCCACTCCCGGGGACTCCCTGTCAATACTGACCCACTCCCGGGGACTCCCTGTCAATACTGACCCACTCCCGGGGACACCCTGTCAATACTGACCCACTCCCGGGGACTCCCTGTCAATACTGACCCACTCCCGGGGACCCCCTGTAAATACTGACCCACTCCCGGGGACTCCCTGTCAATACTGACCCACTCCCGGGGACTCCCTGTCAAAACTGACCCACTCCCGGGGACCCCCTGTAAATACTGACCCACTCCCGGGGACTCCCTGTCAATACTGACCCACACCCGGGGACTCCCTGTAAATACTGACCCATTCCCGGGGACTCCCTGTCAAAACTGACCCATTCCCGGGGACCCACTGTAAATACTGACCCACTCCCGGGGACTCCCTGTCAATACTGACCCACTCCCGGGGACTCCCTGTCAATACTGACCCACTCCCGGGGACTCCCTGTCAATACTGACCCACTCCCGGGGACTCCCTGTCAATACTGACCCACTCCCGGGGACTCCCTGTCAATACTGACCCACTCCCGGGGACTCCCTGTCAATACTGACCCACTCCCGGGGACTCCCTGTCAATACTGACCCACTCCCGGGGACTCCCTGTCAATACTGACCCACTCCCGGGGACTCCCTGTCAATACTGACCCACTCCCGGGGACTCCCTGTAAATACTGACCCACTCCCGGGGACTCCCTGTAAATACTGACCCACTCCCGGGGACTCCCTGTAAATACTGACCCATTCCCGGGGACTCCCTGTCAATACTGACCCATTCCCGGGGACTCCCTGTCAATACTGACCCACTCCCGGGGACTCCCTGTCAATACTGACCCACTCCCGGGGACTCCCTGTCAATACTGACCCACTCCCGGGGACTCCCTGTAAATACTGACCCACTCCCGGGGACTCCCTGTAAATACTGACCCAGGCCCGGGGACTCCCTGTAAATACTGACCCATTCCCGGGGACTCCCTGTAAATACTGACCCACTCCCGGGGACTCCCTGTAAATACTGACCCACTCCCGGGGACTCCCTGTAAATACTGACCCACTCCCGGGGACTCCCTGTAAATACTGACCCATTCCCTGGGACTCCCTGTAAATACTGACCCACTCCCGGGGACTCCCTGTAAATACTGACCCACTCCCGGGGACTCCCTGTAAATACTGACCCATTCCCGGGGACTCCCTGTAAATACTGACCCACTCCCGGGGACTCCCTGTAAATACTGACCCACTCCCGGGGACTCCCTGTAAATACTGACCCATTCCCTGGGACTCCCTGTAAATACTGACCCATTCCCGGGGACTCCCTGTAAATACTGACCCACTCACGGGGACTCCCTGTAGATACTGACCCACTCCCGGGGACTCCCTCTCAATACTGACCCATTCCCGGGGACCCACTGTAAATACCAACCCATTGCCTGGGTGTACTGAGGTGGGTGAATCCAGCAGGGTGCGGGGGAGACAGTGTGGGGTGTAAGTGGTACACTGAGTGCTGTCTTGTTTTACAGTGGACATACCAGGCGATGGTTCACGAGCTCCTGGGAATCAACAACAATCGAATCGACCTTTCCCGTGTTCCAGGGATCAGCAGGGACCTGAAGGAGGTGGTGCTGTCTGCTGAGAATGACGAGTTCTACGCAAACGTAAGGCCAGCTGCTGGCTAGCAGGTTGTCGATCCCCTCCTGAAGAGCTGTATGTCCCTGCCGGGTGTTGCTCACATACTCTCCTCTCTTTCAGAACATGTACCTCAACTTCGGCGAAATTGGCAGCAACATCAGGAATCTGATGGAGGATTTTCAGAAAAAGAAACCAAAAGGCCAACAGAAACTGGAGTCCATCTCAGACATGAAGGTAACAGGAGGGAGTGGGGTTAACGGTGGGGGTTAGGGAGCGGGGCTAATGGAGGGGGTTAGGGAGCGGGGCGGGGGTTAACGGTGGGGGTTAGGGAGCGGGGCGGGTTTAACGGTGGGGGTTATGGAGTGGGGCGGGGGTTAACGGTGGGAGTTAGGGAGTGGGGTGGGGGTTAGGGAGCGGGGCGTGGGTTAATGGTGGGGGTTAGGGAGCGGGGTGGGGGTTAGGGAGCGGGGCGTGGGTTAACGGTGGGGGTTAGGGAGCGGGGCGGGGGTTAACGGTTGGGGTTAGGGAGCGGGGCGGGGGTTAGGGAGCGGGGCGTGGGTTAACGGTGGGGGTTAGGGAGCGGGGCGTGGGTTAACGGTGGGGGTTAGGGAGCGGGGTGGGGGTTAACGGTGGGGGTTAGGGAGCGGGGCGGGGGTTAACGGTGGGGGTTATGGAGTGGGGCGGGGGTTAACGGTGGGAGTTAGGGAGTGAGGTGGGGGTTAGGGAGCGGGGCGTGGGTTAACGGTGGGGGTTAGGGAGCGGGGTGGGGGTTAACGGTGGGGGTTAGGGAGCGGGGCGGGGGTTAACGGTGGGGGTTATGGAGTGGGGCGGGGGTTAACGGTGGGAGTTAGGGAGTGAGGTGGGGGTTAGGGAGCGGGGCGTGGGTTAACGGTGGGGGTTAGGGAGCGGGGCGGGGGTTAACGGTGGGGTTGAGGGAGCGGGACGGGGGTTAACGGTAGGGGTTAGGGAGCGGGGCGGGGGTTAACGGTGGGGGTTAGGGAGCGGGGTGGGGGTTAACGGCGGAGGTTAGGGAGTGGGGCGGGGGTTAGGGAGCGGGGCGGGGGTTAACAGCGGGGGTGAGGGAGCGGGGTGGGGGTTAGGGAGCGGGGCGGGGTTTAACAGTGGGGGTTAGGGAGCGGGGCGGGGGTTACTGGCGGGGGTGAGGGAGCGGGGCGGGGGTTAACGGTGGGGGTTAGGGAGCGGGGCGGGGGTTAACGGTGGGGATTAGGGAGCGGGGCGGGGGTTAATGGCGGGAGTGAGGGAGCGGGGCGGGGGTTAACGGTGGGGGTGAGGGAGCGGGGCGGGGGTTAACGGTGGGGGTGAGGGAGCGGGGCGGGGGTTAACGGCGGGGGTGAGGGAGCGGGGCGGGGGTTAACGGTGGGGGTGAGGGAGCGGGGCGGGGGTTAACGGCGGGGGTGGGGGTTAGGGAGCGGGGGTTAACGGAGGGGGTTAGGGTGCGGGGTGGGGGTTAACGGTGGGGTTGAGGGAGCGGGGCGGGGGTTAACGGCGGGGGTTAGGGAGCGGGGCGGGGGTTAACGGTGGGGGTTAGGGAGCGGAGCGGGGGTTAATGGTGGGGGTGAGGGAGCGGGGAGGGGGTTAACGGTGGGGGTTAGGGAGCGGGGCGGGGGTTAACGGCGGGGGTTAGGGAGCGGGGTGGGGGTTAACGGCGGGGTTGAGGGAGCGGGGCGGGGGTTAACGGCGGGGGTTAGGGAGCGGGGCGGGGGTTAACGGTGGGGGTGAGGGAGCGGGGCGGGGGTTAACGGTGGGGGTGAGGGAGCGGGGCGGGGGTTAACGGTGGGGATTAGGGAGCGGGGCGGGGGTTAACGGTGGGGGTGAGGGAGCGGGGCAGGGGTTAACGGTGGGGGTTAGGGAGCGGGGCGGGGGTTAACGGTGGGGGTTAGGGAGCGGGGCGGAGGTTAACGGTGAGGGTTAGGGAGCGGGGCGGGGGTTAACGGTGGGGGTTAGGGAGCGGGGCGGGGGTTAACGGTGGGGGTGAGGGAGCGGGGCGGGGGTTAACGGCGGGAGTGAGGGAGCGGGGCGGGGGTTAACGGCGGGGGTGAGGGAGCGGGGCGGGGGTTAACGGTGGGGGTGAGGGAGCGGGGCGGGGGTTAACGGTGGGGGTTAGGGAACGGGGCAGGGTTAACGGTGGGGGTTAGGGAGTGGGGCGGAGGTTAACGGTGGGGGTTAGGGAGCGGGGTGGGGGTTAGGGAGCAGGGCGGGGGTTAGGGAGCGGGGCGTGGGTTAACGGTGGGGGTTAGGGAGCGGGGCGTGGGTTAACGGTGGGGGTTAGGGAGCGGGGCGGGGGTTAACGGTGGGGGTTAGGGAGCGGGGCGGGGGTTAACGGTGGGGGTTATGGAGTGGGGCGGGGGTTAACGGTGGGAGTTAGGGAGTGGGGTGGGGGTTAGGGAGCGGGGCGTGGGTTAACGGTGGGGGTTAGGGAGTGGGGCGGGGGTTAACGGTGGGGTTGAGGGAGCGGGACGGGGGTTAACGGTAGGGGTTAGGGAGCGGGGCGGGGGTTAACGGTGGGTGTTAGGGAGCGGGGTGGGGGTTAACGGCGGAGGTTAGGGAGCGGGGTGGGGGTTAGGGAGCGGGGCGGGGTTTAACAGTGGGGGTTAGGGAGCGGGGCGGGGGTTACCGGCGGGGGTGAGGGAGCGGGGCGGGGGTTAATGGGGGGAGTGAGGGAGCGGGGCGGGGGTTAACGGTGGGGGTGAGGGAGCGGGGCGGGGGTTAACGGCGGGGGTGGGGGTTAGGGAGCGGGGGTTAACGGCGGGGGTTAGGGTGCGGGGCGGGGGTTAACGGTGGGGTTGAGGGAGCGGGGCGGGGGTTAGGGAGCGGGGCGGGGGTTAACGGTGGGGGTTAGGGAGCGGGGCGGGGGTTAACGGTGGGGGTGAGGGAGCGGGGAGGGGGTTAACGGTGGGGGTTAGGGAGCGGGGCGGGGGTTAACGGCGGGGGTTGAGGGAGCGGGGCGGGGGTTAACGGCGGGGGTTAGGGAGCGGGGCGGGGGTTAACGGCGGGGGTGAGGGAGCGGGGCGGGGGTTAACGGTGGGGGTGAGGGAGCGGGGCGGGGGTTAACGGTGGGGGTGAGGGAGCGGGGCGGGGGTTAACGGTGGGGGTGAGGGAGCGGGGCGGGGGTTAACGGTGGGGGTTAGGGAGCGGGGCGGGGGTTGACGGTGGGGGTGAGGGAGCGGGGCGTGGGTTGACGGTGGGGGTTAGTGAGCGGGGCGGGGGTTGACGGTGTGGGTGAGGGAGAGGGGCGGGGGTTAACGGTGGGGGTTAGGGAGCGGGGCGGGGGTTAACGGTGGGGGTGAGGGAGCGGGGCGGGGGTTAACGGTGGGGGTTAGGGAGCGGGGCGGGGGTTGACGGTGGGGGTTAGGGAGCGGGGCGGGGGTTGACGGTGGGGGTTAGGGAGCGGGGCGGGGGTTAACGGTGGGGGTGAGGGAGCGGGGCGGGGGTTAACGGTGGGGGTTAGGGAGCGGGGCGGGGGTTGACGGTGGGGGTTAGGGAGCGGGGCGGGGGTTGACGGTGGGGGTTAGGGAGCGGGGCGGGGGTTGACGGTGGGGGTTAGGGAGCGGGGCGGGGGTTGACGGTGGGGGTGAGGGAGCGGGGCGGGGGTTAACGGTGGGGGTGAGGGAGCGGGGCGGGGGTTAACGGTGGGGGTGAGGGAGCGGGGCGGGGGTTAACGGTGGGGGTTAGGGAGCGGGGCGGGGGTTAACGGTGGGGGTTAGGGAGTGGGGCGGAGGTTAACGGTGGGGGTTAGGGAGCGGGGCGGGGGTTAACGGTGGGGGTTAGGGAGCGGGGCGGAGGTTAACGGTGGGGGTTAGGGAGCGGGGCGGGGGTTAACGGTGGGGGTTAGGGAGCAGGGCGGGGTTAACGGTGGGGGTTAGAGAGCGGGGCGGAGGTTAACGGTGGGGGTTAGGGAGCGGGGCGGGGGTTAACGGTGGGGGTTAGGGAGCGGGGTGGGGGTTAGGGAGCAGGGCGGGGGTTAACGGTGGGGGTTAGGGAGCGGGGCGGGGGTTAACGGTGGGGGTGAGGGAGCGGGGCGTGGGTTAACGGTGGGGGTTAGGGAGCGGGGCGGGGGTTAACGGTGGGGGTTAGGGAGCAGGGCGGGGGTTAACGGTGGGGGTTAGGGAGCGGGGCGGGGGTTAACGGTGGGGGTGAGGGAGCGGGGCGTGGGTTAACGGTGGGGGTTAGGGAGCAGGGCGGGGGTTAACGGTGAGCAGGGAATGGAAGGCAGGGTTAATGGGGAGTAGTGGGGGGGGGGTAGCGGGGGTAAAGTGGAGTGGGGAATTGGGGATGGTGGCATCGAAAGAGGAGCAGTGGACACTGATTCGGAGCAGTGATCCACCCTTGTAAACTGCTGCTGTTTGGGAACAGAAAATGTGAAGGGCCGACACTCCTGCCATGGTCCACTAGATGGAGCATGGAGTGTGTTGCTGGGAGGCTGGACTCGGTCTCGTTGGACTCTCTGCCTCTCTGGACAATGGCTGAATATATTTCCGCTGAATCTTGGCCTTTTCCATTGCCTGCGGTATACTTCTCCGGTTAGTGGGACAGGGGACCAGCTCGCCATACTTTCAGCCTGTGACTGGGGATCTCTGTTTGTTTATTGTTTTCCCCCAGGCCTTTGTGGAAAACTACCCACAGTTTAAGAAGATGTCGGGCACGGTATCGAAACATGTGACAGTGGTGGGAGAGCTGTCCCGATTGGTCAGCGAGCATCATCTGATGGAGGTGTCGGAGGTGGAGCAGGAGCTGGCCTGTCAGAATGACCACTCGAGTGCCCTGCAGGTGAGGGGGTGAGGGCAGGGGAGCGGGCGAGGGCAGTCGGAGGGGCAGGGAGGGGAGTGGGAGTTGAGCAGGCAGGAGAGGCCAACAGGCAGAGTCCTCCACCAAGGCAGCTCCTTTCATCTCTTGCTCCATCCTCGGCCCAGCGATCAGCGGCAGGTAACTGTGTGGGAGCAGACAGTCCAGGAGGCAGGGCTAGTTCCTGGTCAGTCTATCCTGTCGGGGTTTCAGTGGGTCAGTGCCCCTGTTCTGTGCAGCTCTGAACCGTACATCGTAGCATCAAGCTCAGGGACGATGCTCCACACAGTTCAGCATCCTGTTGATGTGCCTGTATTGCACTTTACATCATAAAGTGTGTGTGTGTGGGGAGCGGGCGGGGCAGTGGGGGGTAGGAGAGGGGGGTAGGAGGGGGCATTGGGGGGGGATAGGAGGGGGCATTGGGGGGGTAGGAGGGAGTGGTGAGGCGGTAGGAGGGAGAGCGGTGGGGGGTTGGAGGGGGGCAACAGGGGATAGGAGGGGGTGTTGGGGGGGATAGGAGGGGGCATTGGGGGGGTAGGAGGGGGGCGGTGAGGGAGTAGGAGAGGGAGCGGTGGGGGGTTGGAGGGGGCAACGGGATAGGAGGGGGCAGTGGGGGGGTAGGAGGGGGGTGGTGAGGGGGGGTAGGAGAGGGAGCGGTGGGGGGTTGGAGGGGGGCAACAGGGGATAGGAGGGGGCGTTGGGGGGGGATAGAAGGGGGCGTTGGGGGGGGATAGGAGGGGGCATTGGGGGGGTAGGAGGGGGGCGGTGAGGGGGTAGGAGAGGGAGCGGTGGGGGGTTGGAGGGGGCAACGGGATAGGAGGGGGCGTTGGAGGGGGGATAGGAGGGGGCATTGTTGGGGTAGGAGGGGGTTGGTGAGGGGGGGTAGGAGAGGGAGCGGTGGGGGGTTGGAGGGGGGCAACAGGGGATAGGAGAGGGCGTTGGGAGGGATAGGAGGGGGCATGGGGGGTAGGAGGGGGGCACTGGGGGGGGGGTAGGAGAGGAGTAGGAGGGGGCGGTGAGGGGGGTGGTTGGGGGGGGTAGGAGGGGGATGGTGGGGGGGTAGGGGGGCGGTGAGGGGGGTAGGAGGGGGATGGGGGGTAGGAGGGGGGTAGTAGGGGGGCGGTGAAGGGGTAAGAGGGAGGCGATGAAGGGGTTAGAAGGGGGGCGGTGGGGGGGTAGGAGGAGGGGGATGGGGGGTAGGAGGGGGGCGGTGAGGGGGTTAGGAGGGGGGGAGGTGAGGGGGTTAGGAGGGGGGCGGTGGGGGGGTAGGAGGAGGGGGATGGGGGGTAGGAGGGGGGCGGTGAGGGGGTTAGGAGGGGGCTAGGAGGGGGGCGGTGAGGGGGATGGTGGGGGGAGGGGAGGTGTGAGTTCAGGCCCGAGCAGCAGCTGGGGTAGAGTCTGGGTGGGTAACTGGAGGCCTGGTTGAAGGTGGGCTGTGAGGATGGGGAGGGAGATTATAGCGGGAGATTCGAGTGAGTGAGTGGAAGACTGATGGTGAAAGTGATGGAGTTGGGGGAGACAGACACAGGGCTGGAGATGAAGGAACTTGTCTTGATCCAGCTAGCAGGAGGCCTGCCTGTTGATGGACATAGCAAAGCCGTTGTGTTCTCTGAACACCTCGGTTTTTGCCAAGGGAATATTTTGGAACCCTCGTTGTCCCCCCCCTCTCCCACCCCCACCTCCTCCCCCTCCCCCCCCCCCCACCCCGTAGCCATGGTATGGTCAATGCCCACTGTGCTGTGTGGCTTTCAGTAGCAGTGCTGATGTAACAGGTCTCTGTTAGAGAGGGAGTCCTTCACATAGTGAGATGTGAAATAGTTTCAGCTGTTGAAGGGCAGTGACAGGGAATGTGTTTATCAGTTCCCTGTGAGACCTTGCAGAATTGACACTGATAGGCACAGGCGCACTCTCCTCCTTCACACTGTCTAATCTTTAGGCTGATTGTCTTTCATTGTTACAGTTTGCCCAGCCTCCCACACATTCTGTAATCTATCACTCCTGACTGTATAGGGTATCTGACACTGCGAGCAGCTAACAGCAACACAGACTGGCACATCTACTCTTTGGTGATAGCCAAAGCTGTTCCTCAGTGTGACGGGAAGTTTTCAGAACTATCTGCTGGTCTGCTACTCACTTAGCTTATCTCAGCAGAGACGAGCATTCAACTTGCCCTCCCCATCACTCAGCACATTCGGCCCTGATTGTGGGGTCAGCCCCACTCTAACAACAAGAACAAATTATATTTATATAGCGCCTTTAACATAATAGAATGTTCCCAAGGTGTTTTACAGGAGCATTATAAAACAAAATATGACAGTGAGTCACAAAAGGTGATATTACGTCAGGTGACCAAATGCTTGCTCAGAGAGGTAGGTTTTAAGGAGTGTGTTAAAGGAGGAAAGTGAGGTGGCGAGAGGGAGAGATGCAGGGAGGGTTTTTCAGACTTTGGGGCCAGGCCAACACACCAATGGAGTACGGAGGGAGCTCTGCACTGTCGGAGGGTCAGTACCGAGGGAGCGCCGCACTGTCGGAGGGTCAGTACCGTCGGAGGGTCAGTACGGAGGGAGCGCCGCACTGTCGGAGGGTCAGTACGGAGGGAGCGCCGCACTGTCGGAGGGTCAGTACGGAGGGAACGCCGCACTGTCGGAGGGTCAGTACGGAGGGAGCGCCGCACTGTCGGAGGGTCAGTACGGAGGGAGCGCCGCACTGTCGGAGGGTCAGTACGGAGGGAGCGCCGCACTGTCGGAGGGTCAGTACCGAGGGAGTGCCGCACTGTCGGAGGGTCAGTACTGAGGGAGGGCTGCACTGTCAGAGGGTCAGTACTGAGGGAGGGCTGCACTGTCAGAGGGTCAGTACTGAGGGAGTGCTGCAGTGTCGGAGGGTCAGTACTGAGGGAACGCCGCACTGTCGGAGGGTCAGTACTGAGGGAGCACCGCACTGTCGGAGGGTCAGTACTGAGGAAGTGCCACAGTGTCAGAGGGTCATTACTGAGAGAGCACCGCACTGTCGGAGGGTCAGTACTGAGGGAGTGCTGCAGTGTCGGAGGGTCAGTACTGAGGGAGCACCGCACTGTCAGAGGGTCAGTACTGAGGGAGTGCTGCACTGTCGGAGGGTCAGTACTGAGGGAGCACCGCACTATCGGAGGGTCAGTACTGAGGGAGTGCCGCACTGTCGGAGGGTCAGTACTGAGGGAGTGCCGCACTGTCGGAGGGTCAGTACTGAGGGAGTGCCGCACTGTCGGAGGGTCAGTACTGAGGGAGCACCGCACTGTCGGAGGGTCAGTACTGAGGGAGCACCGCACTGTCGGAGGGTCAGTACTGAGGGAGCACCGCACTGTCGGAGGGTCAGTACTGAGGGAGCGCCGCACTGTCGGAGGGTCAGTACTGAGGGAGTGCCGCACTGTCGGAGGGTCAGTACTGAGGGAGCGCCGCACTGTCGGAGGGTCAGTACTGAGGGAGCGCCGCACTGTCGGAGGGTCAGTATTGAGGGAGCGCCGCACTGTCGGAGGGTCAGTACTGAGGGAGCACCGCACTGTCGGAGGGTCAGTACTGAGGGAGCACCGCACTGTCGGAGGGTCAGTACTGAGGGCGTGCTGCACTGTCGGAGGGTCAGTACTGAGGGAGTGCCGCACTGTCGGAGGGTCAGTACTGAGGGATCGCCGCACTGTCGGAGGGTCAGTACTGAGGGAGCACCGCACTGTCGGAGGGTCAGTACTGAGGGCGTGCTGCACTGTCGGAGGGTCAGTACTGAGGGAGTGCCGCACTGTCGGAGGGTCAGTACTGAGGGAGCGCCGCACTGTCGGAGGGTCAGTACTGAGGGAGCGCCGCACTGTCGGAGGGTCAGTACTGAGGGAGCGCCGCACTGTCGGAGGGTCAGTACTGAGGGAGTGTCGCACTGTCGGAGGGTCAGTACTGAGGGAGTGCCGCACTGTCGGAGGATCAGTACTGAGGGAGCACCGCACTGTCGGAGGGTCAGTACTGAGGGAGTGCCGCACTGTCGGAGGATCAGTACTGAGGGAGCACCGCACTGTCGGAGGGTCAGTACTGAGGGAGTGCTGCACTGTCAGAGGTGCTGTATTTCAGATGAGGCATTAAATCGAGGTCCCATGGCATATCTGGTCATTCTCTCATTGCTATTACTGGGGTTCTGCTAGACAGAAATTAACTATTGCTTTTTCTACATTACAACAGTGACTGGAATTCAGAAATGCCTCATTGGCTGTAAAGTTCTTTGGACCATCCTGACTTCTGCAAAGCTCTCTATAGAAATCAACTCTAGTTCTTCCAGTGGGACTAGTCAACTCGATCCCTGCTCCTGATCACTCGTGCTTCTTGCTGGAGAGTGCTTGACCATCGTGGGGAGGACAGGATCCGTTTTTCTGTGCTGTCCTCATGGTCAAATATCCTGCCTGCCTCTCCCTCCCTGGTCTTCCATGAGGAAGATTTCTGCTTGCTGCAAGTGGCTGTAAATGTTTCTGGTACTGCTGTTTGATGCCCCCTTTTCCAGAGTTACATACTACCAAAGCACAGATCTTCCCTGGGCGAAGAGGGAGTTAGTCTATGTGCTCCCTGTCTTCCACCAGCAACCCGCCCTCCCCACACTCCCATTACCACCTCATACACACACAAGCTGCAGTCTGCTTCACCCAGTCAGTCATTGCACTGTATTGCCTCTGCTTCCCCTGCTTGCTCTTGACATCAGTAATCTGTGTTCTCTCTTGAAAGCTTGTGTGGGTAGAGCAAGGTTAGAAACCAATGGCTAAGATCCTGACTCTCGTGTAGCTGCTGTGCCTTGGGCTGATTGCATGTGAGCACTTGCTCTCGCTTTTGTTCTCACTCTCGTTGCTATTCTCTGATAGTCCTCATCAGCTGATGTTACTCTACATCATATATGGAGCTGCTGCTTCACTGGGCTGGGCTGCCCCATACTGTTTATCTGCTGTCACTTTTTGGCTGCAAGCCAATGGAAGTGACCTTAAGCTCGTCTCTGCAACATGTTTGCGGCCAGTTTTCATTAACAATGGGAAACGTTGTTAACATCCTGTCCGTCACTGCCCACAAGAGCCTTATCATTTCTGCATAGAGTTCAGCAGCCTCTCCAAATACATCCTTTCATTTCTACTGCACACTGAGCAGACCTGTCACTGTGTGACTAGAACAAGATAGGAACATCCAGTACTGTTTAACCAACCTTTTCTCCCCCTCTCTGAGTATGCAATCTGCACCAGGTTTGACACATACAGAGGGAGCTTTCCTCTGTATCTAACCCCTTTTTGTTTAATCCTGTGCTGTACCTGTCCTGGGAGTGTTTGATGGGACAGTGTAGAGGGAGCTTTACTGTGTATCTAACCCCGTACTGTACATGTCCTGGGAGTGTTTGATGGGACAGTGTAGAGGGAGCTTTACTGTGTATCTAACCCCGTACTGTACCTGTCCTGGGAGTGTTTGATGGGGGACAGTGTAGAGGGAGCTTTACTCTGTATCTAACCCCGTACTGTACCTGTCCTGGGGAGTGTTTGATGGGGACAGTGTAGAGGGAGCTTTACTCTGTATCTAACCCCCGTGTTGTACCTGTCCTGGGAGTGTTTGATGGGACAGTGTAGAGGGAGCTTTACTCTGTATCTAACCCCCGTGTTGTACCTGTCCTGGGAGTGTTTGATGGGGACAGTGTAGAGGGAACTTTACTCTGTATCTAACCCCCGTGCTGTACCTGTCCTGGGAGTGTTTGATGGGACAGTGTAGAGGGAGCTTTACTCTGTATCTAACCCCGTGCTGTACCTGTCCTGGGAGTGTTTGATGGGGACAGTGTGGAGGGAGCTTTACTCTGTATCTAACCCCCGTGCTGTACCTGTCCTGGGAGCGTTTGATGGGACAGTGTAGAGGGAGCTTTACTCTGTATCTAACCCCGTACTGTACCTGTCCTGGGAGTGTTTGATGGGACAGTGTAGAGGGAGCTTTACTCTGTATCTAACCCCGTACTGTACCTGTCCTGGGAGTGTTTGATGGGGACAGTGTAGAGGGAGCTTTACTCTGTATCTAACCCCATGCTCATTCCCTCATTGAGCCCTGTTATTGTGATGTGTGGTAATGTGTCACATGCCCGTAGTCCTGTGTTGCAGTACTTGCCGTGGATGCTGTGTGATGTCTGCCTGTTTGCAGTCCGCTATTTCGTAAAACTTATTCTCTGGTCTGGAGAAAAACAAAAATTCTTAACAGGAAGTTCATTCAATTCCTGTCTCAGCTGCTGCACAAACTCTACCACAGTTTGTATCCAAGTGTCTGTCACGTTACAGATTACATATTGCAGGGAGTGTGTAAATGGAGTTGTGTCGAAGTGTTTTCCATTTGAAACCCACCCTCTCTTTCTCCCCTGGGATCAGGCAGCTGCTTTCAGCAATACTCTTGCTTCCGGCTCAGAGAATGAGGGGGTGAGCTGGCCATTAATGCAGGCCAACACACCCTACAGCACCGAGGGAGTGCTACACAGCCTGTGGTGCCATCTTTCATAGAGTCAGCACGCACCACATAAACTGGCCTGTGTTCCAGAGGCTCATTACTCTCTAGGAAAAGAACCAAACCAAATGTTTGAAGTGTTTGTGCACTGAGTGTTTGTGAGCATGTTGATGTTGCACACTGTATCGAGTTTACAGTATAGAAACAACATAGTCCATGACTATGTTTATGTTGCACATGAGCCTTCTGCTACCCCTCTTCATTTTACCCTATCAGCAAATCCTGTTGCAAGTTATAGGATGTGTTCTGCTGTGGTACTGAACAAGTGGTCTATCCACTGCTCCGACCTGCTGAGTGCATGTCAGCATCTTGCGAGCTTCCCTCCCCGATTTCCGCACTGTGCACTGCTTGTGGGCTGTGATAGATGTTGTGGAAAAGGCTAATCCCTTCTCCTCCTTTCCCTTCTGTTTTGGCACATTTGCATTTTTAACAAACAGCAGTTAAATAGAGGAGAGCTGATGTGCCATCTGATTTTCCATTCATTGGACCAAGTTTTTTTTATTGATATCTTTATCATGTAACCATCTCCCTGTTGATTTCACTTGCTTTTACCACACTGCTGTCGACGAACCTGTCTGCCTCCTCCCAGATCTCCCAGTTACCAACACTAAGTGATCTGCTGACCAGTCCCTCACTTCTAACAGTTCTCCGTGCCTTAGGCACACTCTGCTTACAAACCTCTTTGTGTTCCAGTCAGTGAAAAGGGTTTTCCTTCACTCCCAAGGCACCATTTTACCTCAGCTTGGCACATGGCAATGTGCTGAGCAAATCATTCCTGATTTATTCTGGTTTAAGTGGCAGTTGAGCTGTTTGAGAAATGAGGAGGTTTTACACTTGTGCTGTGATTGATTTTTTTTGTCTTGTAATTCTTCGAATTGACTTTGGGTTGGGTTGAAATTGCAACAGTGAGATCTCAGACTTTCCCTCCTCATTTGGGTTCTTTAATTTCAATAACATTAAGGCCAATTAACCCTTTACTCTTCAAGATTAACGTCTAGCCCCTAAAGAGTTAATCGTCAGCCTCGTGTCGTAGTCACTTGGCTCTTTTTCTGCTCTTGAATTATTACCATTTTTGCCCTAAACCCCTCTGACCACAACTGTTCAACCATCTTCTGCTTTTTAATTCTCTAATTATGGTGGTGACAAGGGCTTTTGTATTTTTATGGGAATTTGAGAGTCTGAGGGAATAAGCAGGACACAGTATGCTCTGTTTAAGTGTATCCCACACAGTCACAGTGTCCCGGTCCATGACCTATGACTAACTGTAACTGTGTGCACAGACTGTCGCTAACACACCCACAGCTGGATGGCCACTCCTGCTGCTTGACATTTTTCTCCTCTCTGATCTTCTGTCTCACAAAAGGTCGCATGGTGCTCTCTTGCTCCCCTCCAGCTCAGGAGGGCAACGTCTCGCTCATATTGTCCCTCACCCAGCCTGAGGGAGGAACGTTGACCCACTTTCTGAACAGCAGAGTGACAGAAGCCAAGGGGGAATAGGTTGCCATGTCATTTGCTCTCCCCCAACCCCACCTCTGGGATCTCTTAGTCAGAGTGAACAGCCCACCACACGGGCAGCCTGTTGCAAGTTAGGGGGAAATTCATGGAAGAGGCAAGTTTTGAATACTTACTGAAGCCTGATTTGATCACAGGGATGGGGCTGGGGGGGTGGGATGTAGAAGCTGTCACCTCCATTGAAAAAGGTGAGTGACAAGTGACAGCCTCAGCATAGATGTACTGTAGGCTTGGGAGGAGCAGTGAGTTTGGAGGGGTCCCTGGTGTAGGTGTTTGGGGAGGGGTCCCTGGTGTGGGTGTTTGGGGAGGGGTCCCTGGTGATTGGGGAGGGGTCCCTGCTGTCGGTGTTTGGGGAGGGTCCCCTGGTGCGGGTGTTTGGGGAGGGTCCCCTGGTGCGGGTGTTTGGGGAGTTGTCCCTGGTGCGGGTGTTTGGGGAGGGGTCCCTGGTGTCTGTGTTTGGGGAGGGATCCCTGTTGTGGGTGTTTGGGGAGGGGTCCCTGGTGTCTGTGTTTGGGGAGGGATCCCTGGTGTGGGTGTTTGGGGAGGGGTCCCAGGAGTGGGTATTTGGGGAGGGATCCCTGGTGTGGGTGTTTGGGGAGGGGTCCCTGGAGTGGGTATTTGGGGAGGGGTCCCTGGTGTGGGTGTTTGGGGAGTTGTCCCTGGTGTGGGTGATTGGGGAGGGATCCCTGGTGTTGGTGATTGGGGAGGGGTCCCTGGTGTGGGTGTTTGGGGAGGGGTCCCTGGTGTGGGTGTTTGGGGAGTTGTCCCTGGTGTGGGTGTTTGGGGAGGGATCCCTGGTGTGGGTGTTTGGGGAGGGGTCCCTGCTGTGGGTGTTTGGGGAGGGGTCCCTGGGATGGGTGTTTGGGGAGGGGTCCCTGGTGTGGGGTCCCTGGTGTGGGGTCCCTGGTGTGGGTGTTTGGGGAGTTGTCCCTGGTGTGGGTGTTTGGGGAGGGCTTCCTGGTGTGGGTGTTTGGGGAGGGGTCCCTGGTGTGGATGTTTGGGGAGGGGTCCCTGGTGTGGGTGTTTGGGGAGGGGTCCCTGGTGTGGGTGTTTGGGGAGTTGTCCCTGGTGTGGGTGTTTGGGGAGGGCTCCCTGGTGTGGGTGTTTGGGGAGGGGTCCCTGGTGTGGATGTTTGGGGAGGGGTCCCTGGTGTGGGTGTTTGGGGAGGGCTCCCTGGTGTGGGTGTTTGGGGAGGGGTCCCTGGTGTGGATGTTTGGGGAGGGGTCCCTGGGATGGGTGTTTGGGGAGGGGTCCCTGGTGTGGGGTCCCTGGTGTGGGTGTTTGGGGAGTTGTCCCTGGTGTGGGTGTTTGGGGAGGGCTCCCTGGTGTGGGTGTTTGGGGAGGGGTCCCTGGTGTGGGTGTTTGGGGAGTTGTCCCTGGTGTGGGTGTTTGGGGAGGGGTCCCTGGTGTGGATGTTTGGGGAGGGGTCCCTGGTGTGGGTGTTTGGGGAGGGGTCCCTGGTGTGGGTGTTTGGGGAGGGGTACCTGGTGTGGGTGTTTGGGGAGGGGTCCCTGGTGTGGGTGTTTGGGGAGTTGTCCCTGGTGTGGGTGTTTGGGGAGGGGTCCCTGGTGTGGGTGTTTGGGGAGGGGTCCCTGGTGTGGGTGTTTGGGGAGGGGTCCCTGGTGTGGGGTCCCTGGTGTGGATGTTTGGGGAGGGGTCCCTGGTGTGGGTGTTTGGGGAGGGGTCCCTGGTGTGGATGTTTGGGGAGGGGTCCCTGGTGTGGGTGTTTGGGGAGGGGTCCCTGGTGTGGGGTCCCTGGTGTGGGTGTTTGGGGAGGGATCCCTGGTGTGGGTGTTTGGGGAGGGGTCCCTGGTGTGGGTGTTTGGGGAGGGGTCCCTGGTGTGGGTGTTTGGGGAGGGGTCCCTGGTGTGGATGTTTGGGGAGGGGTCCCTGGTGTCTGTGTTTGGGGAGGGATCCCTGTTGTGGGTGTTTGGGGAGGGGTCCCTGGTGTCTGTGTTTGGGGAGGGGTCCCTGGTGTGGGTGTTTGGGGAGGGGTCCCTGGTGTGGGTGTTTGGGGAGGGGTCCCTGGTGTGGATGTTTGGGGAGGGGTCCCTGGTGTGGGTGTTTGGGGAGGGGTCCCTGGTGTGGGTGTTTGGGGAGGGGTCCATGGTGTGGATGTTTGGGGAGGGGTCCCTGGTGTGGGTGTTTGGGGAGGGGTCCCTGGTGTGGATGTTTGGGGAGGGGTCCCTGGTGTGGGTGTTTGGGGAGGGGTCCCTGGTGTGGGTGTTTGGGGAGGGGTCCCTGGTGTGGATGTTTGGGGAGGGGTCCCTGGTGTGGGTGTTTGGGGAGGGGTGCTGACATTGGTGCTGTGTTAACATTGCCTCTGAACATATCACTTCCAGAACGTAAGAAAGATGCTGCAGGAACCCAGAGTAACGGACTTGGACGCAGTGAGGCTGGTAATGCTCTACGCCCTGCACTACGAACGCCATAGCAACAGTAACCTAGCCTCTCTGATGGAGGCTCTGTCCCGAAAAGGGATATCGGACAAGTATAAACGGGTGAGTGTTGACTTATTGCACTGTGTAAGTGGGAATCCTACAGCCTCGCTGTGTTAATGATCAATCTGATAGTACATGGATAAATTATCATCCCCAACACTTTCACATAGGACTGGAAACTACTGACAACTTCTTCCAGTTGATCAGCCGCAAGACACTGTAACAGCCTGTGATTTTCAGCAGTTGAGCTCCAGCCAAGTCGCATGATGGTTCATTTTAGTCAGGCGACAACTGACCTTGGAAACACTGGGTGAGAGAGAGGGGGAAATCAGCCAGAGTTCCTGCTCCTGATCACAGCTGCATATCCAATAGTCTGGACTCACCCATCTATAGTGGACACTTGGTGCAAGGAACAGAGGGGGCACGAGGGAAGAGTCCCACAATATAGCACTGGGGTACAGTACTGGTGGGGACAGGTCTGTCACTGTATAATACTGGGGTACAGTACTGGTGGGGACAGGTCTGTCACTGTATAATACTGGGGTACAGTACTGGTGGGGACAGGTCTGCCACTGTATAACACTGGGGTACAGTACTGGTGGGGACAGGTCTGTCAGTGTATAACACTGGGGTACAGTACTGGTGGGGACAGGTCTGTCACTGTATAATACTGGGGTACAGTACTGGTGAGGACAGGTCTGTCACTGTATAATTCCGTGGTACAGTACTGGTGGGGACAGGTCTGTCACTGTATAACACTGGGGTACAGTACTGGTGGGGACAGGTCTGTCACTGTATAACACTGGGGTACAGTACTGGTGGGTACAGGTCTGTCAGTGTATAACACTGGGGTACAGTACTGGTGGGGACAGGTCTGTCACTGTATAACACTGGGGTACAGTACTGGTGGGGACAGGTCTGTCACTGTATATCACTTGGGTACAGTACTGGTGGGTACAGGTCTGTCAGTGTATAACACTGGGGTACAGTACTGGTGGGTACAGGTCTGTCACTGTATAACACTGGGGTACAGTACTGGTGGGTACAGGTCTGTCAGTGTATAACACTGGGGTACAGTACTGGTGGGTACAGGTCTGTCACTGTATAACACTGGGGTACAGTACTGGTGGGGACAGGTCTGTCACTGTATAACACTGGGGTACAGTACTGGTGGGGACAGGTCTGTCACTGTATAACACTGGGGTACAGTACTGGTGGGTACAGGTCTGTCAGTGTATAACACTGGGGTACAGTACTGGTGGGGACAGGTCTGTCACTGTATAACACTGGGGTACAGTACTGGTGGGGACAGGTCTGTCACTGTATAACACTGGGGTACAGTACTGGTGGGGACAGGTCTGTCACTGTATAACACTGGGGTACAGTACTGGTGGGTAAAGGTCTGTCAGTGTATAACACTGGGGTACAGTACTGGTGGGGACAGGTCTGTCACTGTATAACACTGGGGTACAGTACTGGTGGGGACAGGTCTGTCACTGTATATCACTTGGGTACAGTACTGGTGGGTACAGGTCTGTCAGTGTATAACACTGGGGTACAGTACTGGTGGGGACAGGTCTGTCACTGTATAATACTGGGGTACAGTACTGGTGGGGACAGGTCTGTCACTGTATATCACTTGGGTACAGTACTGGTGGGTACAGGTCTGTCACTGTATAACACTGGGGTACAGTACTGGTGGGGACAGGTCTGTCACTGTATAATACTGGGGTACAGTACTGGTGGGTACAGGTCTGTCAGTGTATAACACTGGGGTACAGTACTGGTGGGGACAGGTCTGTCACTGTATAACACTGGGGTACAGTACTGGTGGGGACAGGTCTGTCACTGTATATCACTTGGGTACAGTACTGGTGGGTACAGGTCTGTCAGTGTATAACACTGGGGTACAGTACTGGTGGGGACAGGTCTGTCACTGTATAACACTGGGGTACAGTACTGGTGGGGACAGGTCTGTCACTGTATAATACTGGGGTACAGTACTGGTGGGGACAGGTCTGTCACTGTATAACACTGGGGTACAGTACTGGTGGGGACAGGTCTGTCAGTGTATAACACTGTGGCACAGTACTGGTGGGGACAGGTCTGTCACTGTATAATACTGGGGTACAGTACTGGTGGGGACAGGTCTGTCACTGTATAACACTGGGGTACAGTACTGGTGGGGACAGGTCTGTCAGTGTATAACACTGTGGCACAGTACTGGTGGGGACAGGTCTGTCACTGTATAACACTGGGGTACAGTACTGGTGGGGACAGGTCTGTCACTGTATAACACTGGGGTACAGTACTGGTGGGGACAGGTCTGTCACTGAATATCACTTGGGTACAGTACTGGTGGGTACAGGTCTGTCAGTGTATAACACTGGGGTACAGTACTGGTGGGGACAGGTCTGTCACTGTATAACACTGGGGTACAGTACTGGTGGGAACAGGTCTGTCAGTGTATATCACTTGGGTACAGTACTGGTGGGGACAGGTCTGTCACTGTATAATACTGGGGTACAGTACTGGTGGGGACAGGTCTGTCACTGTATAACACTGGGGTACAGTACTGGTGGGGACAGGTCTGTCAGTGTATAACACTGTGGCACAGTACTGGTGGGGACAGGTCTGTCACTGTATAACACTGGGGTACAGTACTGGTGGGGACAGGTCTGTCACTGTATAACACTGGGGTACAGTACTGGTGGGGACAGGTCTGTCACTGTATATCACTTGGGTACAGTACTGGTGGGTACAGGTCTGTCAGTGTATAACACTGGGGTACAGTACTGGTGGGGACAGGTCTGTCACTGTATAACACTGGGGTACAGTACTGGTGGGGACAGGTCTGTCAGTGTATATCACTTGGGTACAGTACTGGTGGGGACAGGTCTGTCACTGTATAATACTGGGGTACAGTACTGGTGGGGACAGGTCTGTCACTGTATAACACTGGGGTACAGTACTGGTGGGGACAGGTCTGTCACTGTATATCACTTGGGTACAGTACTGGTGGGGACAGGTCTGTCACTGCATAACACTGGGGTACAGTACTGGTGGGGACAGGTCTGTCACTGTATAACACTGGGGTACAGTACTGGTGGGAACAGGTCTGTCACTGTATATCACTTGGGTACAGTACTGGTGGAGACAGGTCTGTCACTGTATAACACTGGGGTACAGTACTGGTGGGGACAGATCTGTCACTGTATAACACTGGGGTACAGTACTGGTGGGGACAGGTCTGTCACTGTATATCACTTGGGTGCAGTACTGGTGGGGACAGGTCTGTCACTGTATAATACTGGGGTACAGTACTGGTGGGGACAGGTCTGTCACTGTATAACACTGGGGTACAGTACTGGTCGGGACAGGTCTGTCACTGTATAATACTGGGGTACAGTACTGGTGGGGACAGGTCTGTCACTGTATAACACTGGGGTACAGTACTGGTGAGGACAGGTCTGTCACTGTATAATACTGGGGTACAGTACTGGTGGGGACAGGTCTGCCACTGTATAACACTGGGGTACAGTACTGGTGAGGACAGGTCTGTCACTGTATTATACTGGGGTACAGTACTGGTGGGGACAGGTCTGCCACTGTATAACACTGGGGTACAGTACTGGTGGGGACAGGTCTGTCACTGTATATCACTTGGGTACAGTACTGGTGGGTACAGGTCTGTCACTGTATAACACTGGGGTACAGTACTGGTGGGGACAGGTCTGTCACTGTATAATACTGGGGTACAGTACTGGTGGGTACAGGTCTGTCAGTGTATAACACTGGGGTACAGTACTGGTGGGGACAGGTCTGTCACTGTATAACACTGGGGTACAGTACTGGTGGGGACAGGTCTGTCACTGTATAACACTGGGGTACAGTACTGGTGGGGACAGGTCTGTCACTGTATAATACTGGGGTACAGTACTGGTGGGGACAGGTCTGTCACTGTATAACACTGGGGTACAGTACTGGTGGGGACAGGTCTGTCAGTGTATAACACTGTGGCACAGTACTGGTGGGGACAGGTCTGTCACTGTATAATACTGGGGTACAGTACTGGTGGGGACAGGTCTGTCACTGTATAACACTGGGGTACAGTACTGGTGGGGACAGGTCTGTCAGTGTATAACACTGTGGCACAGTACTGGTGGGGACAGGTCTGTCACTGTATAACACTGGGGTACAGTACTGGTGGGGACAGGTCTGTCACTGTATAACACTGGGGTACAGTACTGGTGGGGACAGGTCTGTCACTGAATATCACTTGGGTACAGTACTGGTGGGTACAGGTCTGTCAGTGTATAACACTGGGGTACAGTACTGGTGGGGACAGGTCTGTCACTGTATAACACTGGGGTACAGTACTGGTGGGAACAGGTCTGTCAGTGTATATCACTTGGGTACAGTACTGGTGGGGACAGGTCTGTCACTGTATAATACTGGGGTACAGTACTGGTGGGGACAGGTCTGTCACTGTATAACACTGGGGTACAGTACTGGTGGGGACAGGTCTGTCAGTGTATAACACTGTGGCACAGTACTGGTGGGGACAGGTCTGTCACTGTATAACACTGGGGTACAGTACTGGTGGGGACAGGTCTGTCACTGTATAACACTGGGGTACAGTACTGGTGGGGACAGGTCTGTCACTGTATATCACTTGGGTACAGTACTGGTGGGGACAGGTCTGTCACTGCATAACACTGGGGTACAGTACTGGTGGGGACAGGTCTGTCACTGTATAACACTGGGGTACAGTACTGGTGGGAACAGGTCTGTCACTGTATATCACTTGGGTACAGTACTGGTGGAGACAGGTCTGTCACTGTATAACACTGGGGTACAGTACTGGTGGGGACAGATCTGTCACTGTATAACACTGGGGTACAGTACTGGTGGGGACAGGTCTGTCACTGTATATCACTTGGGTGCAGTACTGGTGGGGACAGGTCTGTCACTGTATAATACTGGGGTACAGTACTGGTGGGGGCAGGTCTGTCACTGTATAACACTGGGGTACAGTACTGGTCGGGACAGGTCTGTCACTGTATAATACTGGGGTACAGTACTGGTGGGGACAGGTCTGTCACTGTATAACACTGGGGTACAGTACTGGTGAGGACAGGTCTGTCACTGTATAATACTGGGGTACAGTACTGGTGGGGACAGGTCTGCCACTGTATAACACTGGGGTACAGTACTGGTGAGGACAGGTCTGTCACTGTATTATACTGGGGTACAGTACTGGTGGGGACAGGTCTGTCACTGTATAACACTGGGGTACTGTACTGGTGGGGACAGGTCTGTCACTGTGTAACACTGTGGCACAGTACTGGTGGGGACAGGTCTGTCACTGTGTAACGCTGGGGTACAGTACTGGTGGGGACAGGTCTGTCACTGTATAACACTGGGGTACTGTACTGGTGGGGACAGGTCTGTCACTGTGTAACACTGTGGCACAGTACTGGTGGGGACAGGTCTGTCACTGTATAACACTGTGGCACAGTACTGGTGGGGACAGGTCTGTCACTGTATATCACTTGGGTACAGTACTGGTGGGGACAGGTCTGTCACTGTATAATACTGGGGTACAGTACTGGTGGGGACAGGTCTGTCACTGCATAACACTTGGGTACAGTACTGGTGGGGACAGGTCTGTCACTGTATAACACTGTAGTACAGTACTGGTGGGGACAGGTCTGTCACTGTATAACACTGGGGTACAGTACTGGTGGGGACAGGTCTGTCAGTGTATAACACTGGGGTACAGTACTGGTGGAGACAGGTCTGTCAGTGTATAACACTGTGGTACAGTACTGGTGGGGACAGGTCTTTCAGTGTATAACACTGTGGTACAGTACTGGTGGAGACAGGTCTGTCAGTGTATAACACTGGGGGACAGTACTGGTGGAGACAGGTCTGTCAGTGTATAACACTGTGGTACAGTACTGGTGGGGACAGGTCTTTCAGTGTATAACACTGTGGTACAGTACTGGTGGGGACAGGTCTGTCACTGTATAACACTGTGGTACAGTACTGGTGGGGACAGGTCTGTCACTGTGTAACACTGGGGTACAGTACTGGTGGGGACAGGTCTGTCACTGTATAACACTGTGGTACAGTACTGGTGGGGACAGGTCTGTCACTGTATAACACTGTGGTACAGTACTGGTGGGGACAGGTCTGTCACTGTATAACACTGTGGTACAGTACTGGTGGGGACAGGTCTGTCAATGTGTATTCCTTTGGGTGGATCTTGTACATCTCTCTCTGTTAATTTGATCCCAGTTGGTGTCGGTTCTTGTGGAATACGGTGGGAAGAGAGTCCGAGGAGGTGACCTTGTGACCCCAAAGGATGCTGTCGCCATCACCAAGCAGTTCTTTAAAGGATTGAAGGTAGAGTCTGGATCTGCTGACTGATTTTTTGCACCACTTCCCTTGCCATCTCCGCTCCCCTCCTCGCAGTACGAGTCAGGGGAGCACCTTGCTCTTCTTCCCTCTCTCAGTGGGAGAGGGTCCTCACTCTCTCTGCACAGAGGACCCTCAGTGGGAAAGTTGCCAGGTTTAAGGATAATCTCAGCAGGTCTGGCAGCATCTGTGGAAAGAGAAGCAGAGTTAACGTTTCGGGTCAGTGACCCTTCTTCTTCCGAAGAAGGGTCACTGACCCGAAACGTTAACTCTGCTTCTCTTTCCACAGATGCTGCCAGACCTGCTGAGTGAATGCAGCATTTCTTGTTTTTGTTTCAGATTTCCAGCATCCGCAGTATTTTGCTTTTATATTAAGGATAATTTCATTCAGTCTGTGTCTACCACTCCTCGCCCGCTCCACTCTTGCTCTGAATTCACCCTCGGGTGTTAGACTGAAAGGATTGACCTGAACTCTCTTCATATGAAGATTCTTTTGCTATTTGTGAAACTGATGATAAAAGTTGTGGCTAGGTTGCTTTGGGGTGCTCTGATGTGCCGGGTTGGGAGAGGTCAAGGGGAGGTTGTGGTGGGGGGTGGTTCAGGAGAAGGATGCTGTGTAACACATGGTTATTTTCTGTGCAGGGGATTGAGAATGTGTACACACAACACCAGCCACTGCTTCAGGATACCCTGGACCAGCTGACTAAAGGGAAGCTGAAGGACAGTCAGTACCCATACCTCGGACCAAGCACACTGCGAGACCGGTAAGGGAGAAGTCAGTCTCAAACCAAGAGTGTAGGAGATGGGAATCTACAGCATTAAAGTAAAAGCAAAATACTGCAAATGCTGGAAATCTGAAATACAAACAAGAAATGCTGGAAATACTCAGCAGGTCTGGCAGGATCCTTCAGCAGAACAGAATAAGCACCTTCAGGAGAGGAGGGGACCTGTACCCCAGTGAGAGTCAGTACCTTCAGGAGAGGAGGGGACTCGTACCCCAGTGAGAGTCAGTACCTTCAGGAGAGGAGAGGACCCGTACCCCAGTGAGAGTCAGTACCTTCAGGAGAGGAGGGGACCCATACCCCAGTGAGAGTCAGTACCTTCAGGAGAGGAGGGGACCCGTACCCCAGTGAGAGTCAGTACCTTCAGGAGAGGAGGGGACTCGTACCCCAGTGAGAGTCAGTACCTTCAGGAGAGGAGGGGACCCGTACCCCAGTGAGAGTCAGTACCTTCAGGAGAGGAGGGGACCCGTACCCCAGTGAGAGTCAGTACCTTCAGGAGAGGAGGGGACTCGTACCCCAGTGAGAGTCAGTACCTTCAGGAGAGGAGGGGACCCGTACCCCAGTGAGAGTCAGCACCTTCAGGAGAGGAGGGGACCCGTACCCCAGTGAGAGTCAGTACCTTCAGGAGAGGAGGGGACCCGTACCCCAGTGAGAGTCAGTACCTTCAGGAGAGGAGGGGACCCGTACCCCAGTGAGAGTCAGCACCTTCAGGAGAGGAGGGGACCCGTACCCCAGTGAGAGTCAGTACCTTCAGGAGAGGAAGGGACCCTGTACCCCAGTGAGAGTCAGTACCTTCAGGAGAGGAAGGGACCCTGTACCCCAGTGAGAGTCAGTACCTTCAGGAGAGGAGGGGACCCGTACCCCAGTGAGAGTCAGTACCTTCAGGAGAGGAGGGGACCCGTACCCCAGTGAGAGTCAGTACCTTCAGGAGAGGAGGGGACTCGTACCCCAGTGAGAGTCAGTACCTTCAGGAGAGGAGGGGACCCTGTACCCCAGTGAGAGTCAGCACCTTCAGGAGAGGAGGGGACCCTGTACCCCAGTGAGAGTCAGCACTGTCAGGAGAGGAGGGGACCCTGTACCCCAGTCACAGTCAGTACCTTCAGGAGAGGAGGGGACCCGTACCCCAGTGAGAGTCAGTACCTTCAGGAGAGGAGGGAACCTGTACCCCAATGAGAGTCAGTACCTTCAGGAGAGGAGGGGACCCGTACCCCAGTGAGAGTCAGTACCTTCAGGAGAGGAGGGGACTCGTACCCCAGTGAGAGTCAGTACCTTCAGGAGAGGAGGTGACCCGTACCCCAGTGAGAGTCAGCACTGTCAGGAGAGGAGGGGACCCTGTACCCCAGTCACAGTCAGTACCTTCAGGAGAGGAGGGGACCCGTACCCCAGTCACAGTCAGTACCTTCAGGAGAGGAGGGGACCCGTACCCCAGTGAGAGTCAGTATCTTCAGGAGAGGAGGGGACTCGTACCCCGGTGAGAGTCTGTACCTTCAGGAGAGGAGGGGACCCGTACCCCAGTGAGAGTCAGTACCTTCAGGAGAAGAGGGGACCCGTACCCCAGTGAGAGTCAGTATCTTCAGGAGAGGAGGGGACTCGTACCCCGGTGAGAGTCTGTACCTTCAGGAGAGGAGGGGACCCGTACCCCAGTGAGAGTCAGTACCTTCAGGAGAAGAGGGGACCCGTACCCCAGTAAGAGTCAGTAGCTTCAGGAGAGGAAGGGACCCGTACCCCAGTGAGAGTCAGCACCTTCAGGAGAGGAGGGGACCCGTACCCCAGTGAGAGTCAGTATCTTCAGGAGAGGAGGGGACTCGTACCCCAGTGAGAGTCAGTACCTTCAGGAGATGAGGGGACCGTACCCCAGTGAGAGTCAGTACCTTCAGGAGAGGAGGGGACCCGTACCCCAGTGAGAGTCAGGACCTTCAGGAGAAGAGGGGACCCGTACCCCAGTGAGAGTCAGCACCTTCAGGAGAGGAGGGGACCCGTACCCCAGTCAGAGTCAGTACCTTCAGGAGAGGAGGTGACCCGTACCCCAGTGAGAGTCAGCACTGTCAGGAGAGGAGGGGACCCTGTACCCCAGTCACAGTCAGTACCTTCAGGAGAGGAGGGGACCCGTACCCCAGTGAGAGTCAGCACCTTCAGGAGAGGAGGGGACCCGTACCCCAGTGAGAGTCAGTACCTTCAGGAGAGGAGGGGACCCGTACCCCAGTGAGAGTCAGTACCTTCAGGAGAGGAGGGGACTCGTACCCCAGTGAGAGTCAGTACCTTCAGGAGAGGAGGGGACCCGTACCCCAGTGAGAGTCAGTACCTTCAGGAGAGGAGGGGACTCGTACCCCAGTGAGAGTCAGTACCTTCAGGAGAGGAGGGGACTTGTACCCCAGTGAGAGTCAGTACCTTCAGGAGAGGAAGGGACCCGTACCCCAGTGAGAGTCAGTACCTTCAGGAGAGGAGGGGACTCTGTACCCCAGTGAGAGTCAGTACCTTCAGGAGAGGAAGGGACCCTGTACCCCAGTGAGAGTCAGTACCTTCAGGAGAGGAAGGGACCCTGTACCCCAGTGAGAGTCAGTACCTTCAGGAGAGGAGGGGACCCGTACCCCAGTGAGAGTCAGTACCTTCAGGAGAGGAGGGGACCCGTACCCCAGTGAGAGTCAGTACCTTCAGGAGAGGAGGGGACTCGTACCCCAGTGAGAGTCAGTACCTTCAGGAGAGGAGGGGACCCTGTACCCCAGTGAGAGTCAGCACCTTCAGGAGAGGAGGGGACCCTGTACCCCAGTGAGAGTCAGCACTGTCAGGAGAGGAGGGGACCCTGTACCCCAGTCACAGTCAGTACCTTCAGGAGAGGAGGGGACCCGTACCCCAGTGAGAGTCAGTACCTTCAGGAGAGGAGGGGACCCGTACCCCAGTGAGAGTCAGCACCTTCAGGAGAGGAGGGGACCCGTACCCCAGTGAGAGTCAGTACCTTCAGGAGAGGAAGGGACCCTGTACCCCAGTGAGAGTCAGTACCTTCAGGAGAGGAAGGGACCCTGTACCCCAGTGAGAGTCAGTACCTTCAGGAGAGGAGGGGACCCGTACCCCAGTGAGAGTCAGTACCTTCAGGAGAGGAGGGGACCCGTACCCCAGTGAGAGTCAGTACCTTCAGGAGAGGAGGGGACTCGTACCCCAGTGAGAGTCAGTACCTTCAGGAGAGGAGGGGACCCTGTACCCCAGTGAGAGTCAGCACCTTCAGGAGAGGAGGGGACCCTGTACCCCAGTGAGAGTCAGCACTGTCAGGAGAGGAGGGGACCCTGTACCCCAGTCACAGTCAGTACCTTCAGGAGAGGAGGGGACCCGTACCCCAGTGAGAGTCAGTACCTTCAGGAGAGGAGGGGACCTGTACCCCAATGAGAGTCAGTACCTTCAGGAGAGGAGGGGACCCGTACCCCAGTGAGAGTCAGTACCTTCAGGAGAGGAGGGGACTCGTACCCCAGTGAGAGTCAGTACCTTCAGGAGAGGAGGTGACCCGTACCCCAGTGAGAGTCAGCACTGTCAGGAGAGGAGGGGACCCTGTACCCCAGTCACAGTCAGTACCTTCAGGAGAGGAGGGGACCCGTACCCCAGTCACAGTCAGTACCTTCAGGAGAGGAGGGGACCCGTACCCCAGTGAGAGTCAGTATCTTCAGGAGAGGAGGGGACTCGTACCCCGGTGAGAGTCTGTACCTTCAGGAGAGGAGGGGACCCGTACCCCAGTGAGAGTCAGTACCTTCAGGAGAAGAGGGGACCCGTACCCCAGTGAGAGTCAGTATCTTCAGGAGAGGAGGGGACTCGTACCCCGGTGAGAGTCTGTACCTTCAGGAGAGGAGGGGACCCGTACCCCAGTGAGAGTCAGTACCTTCAGGAGAAGAGGGGACCCGTACCCCAGTAAGAGTCAGTAGCTTCAGGAGAGGAAGGGACCCGTACCCCAGTGAGAGTCAGCACCTTCAGGAGAGGAGGGGACCCGTACCCCAGTGAGAGTCAGTATCTTCAGGAGAGGAGGGGACTCGTACCCCAGTGAGAGTCAGTACCTTCAGGAGATGAGGGGACCGTACCCCAGTGAGAGTCAGTACCTTCAGGAGAGGAGGGGACCCGTACCCCAGTGAGAGTCAGGACCTTCAGGAGAAGAGGGGACCCGTACCCCAGTGAGAGTCAGCACCTTCAGGAGAGGAGGGGACCCGTACCCCAGTCAGAGTCAGTACCTTCAGGAGAGGAGGTGACCCGTACCCCAGTGAGAGTCAGCACTGTCAGGAGAGGAGGGGACCCTGTACCCCAGTCACAGTCAGTACCTTCAGGAGAGGAGGGGACCCGTACCCCAGTGAGAGTCAGCACCTTCAGGAGAGGAGGGGACCCGTACCCCAGTGAGAGTCAGTATCTTCAGGAGAGGAGGGGACTCGTACCCCAGTGAGAGTCAGTACCTTCAGGAGATGAGGGGACCGTACCCCAGTGAGAGTCAGTACCTTCAGGAGAGGAGGGGACCCGTACCCCAGTGAGAGTCAGTACCTTCAGGAGATGAGGGGACCGTACCCCAGTGAGAGTCAGTACCTTCAGGAGAGGAGGGGACCCGTACCCCAGTGAGAGTCAGTACCTTCAGGAGAGGAAGGGACCCTGTACCCCAGTGAGAGTCAGTACCTTCAGGAGAGGAGGGGACCCGTACCCCAGTGAGAGTCAGTACCTTCAGGAGAGGAAGGGACCCTGTACCCCAGTGAGAGTCAGTACCTTCAGGAGAGGAGGGGACCCGTACCCCAGTGAGAGTCAGTACCTTCAGGAGAGGAGGGGACTCGTACCCCAGTGAGAGTCAGTACCTTCAGGAGAGGAGGGGACCCGTACCCCAGTGAGAGTCAGTACCTTCAGGAGAGGAGGGGACTCGTACCCCAGTGAGAGTCAGTACCTTCAGGAGAGGAGGGGACTTGTACCCCAGTGAGAGTCAGTACCTTCAGGAGAGGAAGGGACCTGTACCCCAGTGAGAGTCAGTACCTTCAGGAGAGGAGGGGACTCGTACCCCAGTGAGAGTCAGTACCTTCAGGAGAGGAGGGGACTTGTACCCCAGTGAGAGTCAGTACCTTCAGGAGAGGAGGGGACCCGTACCCCAGTGAGAGTCAGTACCTTCAGGAGAGGAGGGGACTCGTACCCCAGTGAGAGTCAGTACCTTCAGGAGAGGAGGGGACCCTGTACCCCAGTGAGAGTCAGCACCTTCAGGAGAGGAGGGGACCCTGTACCCCAGTGAGAGTCAGCACTGTCAGGAGAGGAGGGGACCCTGTACCCCAGTCACAGTCAGTACCTTCAGGAGAGGAGGGGACCCGTACCCCAGTGAGAGTCAGTACCTTCAGGAGAGGAGGGGACCTGTACCCCAATGAGAGTCAGTACCTTCAGGAGAGGAGGGGACCCGTACCCCAGTGAGAGTCAGTACCTTCAGGAGAGGAGGTGACCCGTACCCCAGTGAGAGTCAGCACTGTCAGGAGAGGAGGGGACCCTGTACCCCAGTCACAGTCAGTACCTTCAGGAGAGGAGGGGACCTGTACCCCAGTGAGAGTCAGTACCTTCAGGAGAGGAGGGGACCTGTACCCCAGTGAGAGTCAGCACCTTCAGGAGAGGAGGGGACCCGTACCCCAGTGAGAGTCAGTACCTTCAGGAGAGGAGGGGACCCGTACCCCAGTGAGAGTCAGTACCTTCAGGAGAGGAGGGGACACGTACCCCAGTGAGAGTCAGTACCTTCAGGAGAGGAGGGGACCCGTA
Organism: Heterodontus francisci; assembly: GCF_036365525.1. Taxonomy (NCBI): domain Eukaryota; kingdom Metazoa; phylum Chordata; class Chondrichthyes; order Heterodontiformes; family Heterodontidae; genus Heterodontus; species Heterodontus francisci. The sequence continues at coordinate 20,585,611 of NC_090416.1, forward strand.
CCCCAGTGAGAGTCAGTTCCTTCAGGAGAAGAGGGGACCCGTACCCCAGTGAGAGTCAGTACCTTCAGGAGAGGAGGGGACCCGTACCCCAGTCAGAGTCAGTACCTTCAGGAGAGGAGGTGACCCGTACCCCAGTGAGAGTCAGCACTGTCAGGAGAGGAGGGGACCCTGTACCCCAGTCACAGTCAGTACCTTCAGGAGAGGAGGGGACCTGTACCCCAGTGAGAGTCAGTACCTTCAGGAGAGGAGGGGACCCGTACCCCAGTGAGAGTCAGTACCTTCAGGAGAAGAGGGGACCCGTACCCCAGTGAGAGTCAGTACCTTCAGGAGAGGAGGGGACCCGTACCCCAGTGAGAGTCAGTACCTTCAGGAGAGGAGGGGACCCGTACCCCAGTGAGAGTCAGTACCTTCAGGAGAGGAGGGGACCCGTACCCCAGTGAGAGTCAGCACCTTCAGGAGAGAAGGGGACTCGTACCCCAGTGAGAGTCAGTACCTTCAGGAAAGGAGGGGACCCGTACCCCAGTGAGCGTCAGCACCTTCAGGAGAGGAGGGGACCCGTACCCCAGTGAGAGTCAGCACCTTCAGGAGAGGAGGGGACCCGTACCCCAGTGAGAGTCAGTACCTTCAGGAGAGGAGGGGACCCGTACCCCAGTGAGAGTCAGTATCTTCAGGAGAGGAGGGGACTCGTACCCCGGTGAGAGTCTGTACCTTCAGGAGAGGAGGGGACCCGTACCCCAGTGAGAGTCAGTACCTTCAGGAGAAGAGGGGACCCGTACCCCAGTAAGAGTCAGTAGCTTCAGGAGTGGAAGGGACCCGTACCCCAGTGAGAGTCAGCACCTTCAGGAGAGGAGGGGACCCGTACCCCAGTGAGAGTCAGTATCTTCAGGAGAGGAGGGGACTCGTACCCCACTGAGAGTCAGTACCTTCAGGAGATGAGGGGACCGTACCCCAGTGAGAGTCAGTACCTTCAGGAGAGGAGGGGACCCGTACCCCAGTGAGAGTCAGTACCTTCAGGAGAAGAGGGGACCCGTACCCCAGTGAGAGTCAGCACCTTCAGGAGAGGAGGGGCCCCGTACCCCAGTCAGAGTCAGTACCTTCAGGAGAGGAGGTGACCCGTACCCCAGTGAGAGTCAGTACCTTCAGGAGAGGAGGGGACCCTGTACCCCAGTCACAGTCAGTACCTTCAGGAGAAGAGGGGACCCGTACCCCAGTGAGAGTCAGCACCTTCAGGAGAGGAGGGGCCCCGTACCCCAGTCAGAGTCAGTACCTTCAGGAGAGGAGGGGACCCGTACCCCAGTGAGAGTCAGTACCTTCAGGAGAAGAGGGGACCCGTACCCCAGTGAGAGTCAGTACCTTCAGGAGAGGAGGGGACTCGTACCCCAGTGAGAGTCAGTACCTTCAGGAGATGAGGGGACCGTACCCCAGTGAGAGTCAGTACCTTCAGGAGAGGAGGGGACCCGTACCCCAGTGAGAGTCAGTACCTTCAGGAGAGGAAGGGACCCTGTACCCCAGTGAGAGTCAGTACCTTCAGGAGAGGAGGGGACCCGTACCCCAGTGAGAGTCAGTACCTTCAGGAGAGGAAGGGACCCTGTACCCCAGTGAGAGTCAGTACCTTCAGGAGAGGAGGGGACCCGTACCCCAGTGAGAGTCAGTACCTTCAGGAGAGGAGGGGACTCGTACCCCAGTGAGAGTCAGTACCTTCAGGAGAGGAGGGGACCGTACCCCAGTGAGAGTCAGCACCTTCAGGAGAGGAAGGGACCCGTACCCCAGTGAGAGTCAGTACCTTCAGGAGAGGAGGGGACCCGTACCCCAGTGAGAGTCAGTACCTTCAGGAGAGGAGGGGACCCGTACCCCAGTGAGAGTCAGTACCTTCAGGAGAGGAGGGGACTCGTACCCCAGTGAGAGTCAGTACCTTCAGGAGAGGAAGGGACCCTGTACCCCAGTGAGAGTCAGTACCTTCAGGAGAGGAGGGGACCCGTACCCCAGTGAGAGTCAGTACCTTCAGGAGAGGAGGGGACTCGTACCCCAGTGAGACTCAGTACCTTCAGGAGAGGAGGGGACCCTGTACCCCAGTGAGAGTCAGCACCTTCAGGAGAGGAGGGGACCCTGTACCCCAGTGAGAGTCAGCACTGTCAGGAGAGGAGGGGACCCTGTACCCCAGTCACAGTCAGTACCTTCAGGAGAGGAGGGGACCCGTACCCCAATGAGAGTCAGTACCTTCAGGAGAGGAGGGGACCCGTACCCCAGTGAGAGTCAGTACCTTCAGGAGAGGAGGGGACTCGTACCCCAGTGAGAGTCAGTACCTTCAGGAGAGGAGGTGACCCGTACCCCAGTGAGAGTCAGCACTGTCAGGAGAGGAGGGGACCCTGTACCCCAGTCACAGTCAGTACCTTCAGGAGAGGAGGGGACCTGTACCCCAGTGAGAGTCAGTACCTTCAGGAGAGGAGGGGACCCGTACCCCAGTGAGAGTCAGTTCCTTCAGGAGAAGAGGGGACCCGTACCCCAGTGAGAGTCAGTACCTTCAGGAGAGGAGGGGACCCGTACCCCAGTGAGAGTCAGCACCTTCAGGAGAGGAGGGGACCCGTACCCCAGTGAGAGTCAGTACCTTCAGGAGAGGAGGGGACCCGTACCCCAGTCAGAGTCAGTACCTTCAGGAGAGGAGGTGACCCGTACCCCAGTGAGAGTCAGCACTGTCAGGAGAGGAGGGGACCCTGTACCCCAGTCACAGTCAGTACCTTCAGGAGAGGAGGGGACCTGTACCCCAGTGAGAGTCAGTACCTTCAGGAGAGGAGGGGACCCGTACCCCAGTGAGAGTCAGTACCTTCAGGAGAAGAGGGGACCCGTACCCCAGTGAGAGTCAGTACCTTCAGGAGAGGAGGGGACCCGTACCCCAGTGAGAGTCAGTACCTTCAGGAGAGGAGGGGACCCGTACCCCAGTGAGAGTCAGCACCTTCAGGAGAGGAGGGGACCCGTACCCCAGTGAGAGTCAGCACCTTCAGGAGAGAAGGGGACCCGTACCCCAGTGAGAGTCAGTACCTTCAGGAGAGGAGGGGACCCGTACCCCAGTGAGAGTCAGTACCTTCAGGAAAGGAGGGGACCCGTACCCCAGTGAGCGTCAGCACCTTCAGGAGAGGAGGGGACCCGTACCCCAGTGAGAGTCAGCACCTTCAGGAGAGGAGGGGACCCGTACCCCAGTGAGAGTCAGTATCTTCAGGAGAGGAGGGGACTCGTACCCCACTGAGAGTCAGTACCTTCAGGAGATGAGGGGACCGTACCCCAGTGAGAGTCAGTACCTTCAGGAGAGGAGGGGACCCGTACCCCAGTGAGAGTCAGCACCTTCAGGAGAGGAGGGGACCCATACCCCAGTGAGAGTCAGTACCTTCAGGAGAGGAGGGGACCCGTACCCCAGTGAGAGTCAGTATCTTCAGGAGAGGAGGGGACTCGTACCCCGGTGAGAGTCAGTACCTTCAGGAGAGGAGGGGACCCGTACCCCAGTGAGAGTCTGTACCTTCAGGAGAGGAGGGGACCCGTACCCCAGTGAGAGTCAGTACCTTCAGGAGAGGAGGGGACCCGTACCCCAGTGAGAGTCTGTACCTTCAGGAGAGGAGGGGACCCGTACCCCAGTGAGAGTCAGTACCTTCAGGAGAAGAGGGGACCCGTACCCCAGTAAGAGTCAGTAGCTTCAGGAGAGGAAGGGACCCGTACCCCAGTGAGAGTCAGCACCTTCAGGAGAGGAGGGGACCCGTACCCCAGTGAGAGTCAGTATCTTCAGGAGAGGAGGGGACCCGTACCCCACTGAGAGTCAGTACCTTCAGGAGAGGAGGGGACCTGTACCCCAGTCACAGTCAGTACCTTCAGGAGAGGAGGGGACCCGTACCCCAGTGAGAGTCAGCACCTTCAGGAGAGGAGGGGACCCGTACCCCAGTGAGAGTCAGTATCTTCAGGAGAGGAGGGGACTCGTACCCCAGTGAGAGTCAGTACCTTCAGGAGATGAGGGGACCGTACCCCAGTGAGAGTCAGTACCTTCAGGAGAGGAGGGGACCCGTACCCCAGTGAGAGTCAGTACCTTCAGGAGAAGAGGGGACCCGTACCCCAGTGAGAGTCAGCACCTTCAGGAGAGGAGGGGCCCCGTACCCCAGTCAGAGTCAGTACCTTCAGGAGAGGAGGGGACCCGTACCCCAGTGAGAGTCAGTACCTTCAGGAGAAGAGGGGACCCGTACCCCAGTGAGAGTCAGTACCTTCAGGAGAGGAGGGGACCCGTACCCCAGTGAGAGTCAGTACCTTCAGGAGAGGAGGGGACTCGTACCCCAGTGAGAGTCAGTACCTTCAGGAGAGGAGGGGACCCTGTACCCCAGTGAGAGTCAGCACCTTCAGGAGAGGAGGGGACCCTGTACCCCAGTGAGAGTCAGCACTGTCAGGAGAGGAGGGGACCCTGTACCCCAGTCACAGTCAGTACCTTCAGGAGAGGAGGGGACCCGTACCCCAGTGAGAGTCAGTACCTTCAGGAGAGGAGGGGACCCGTACCCCAGTGAGAGTCAGTACCTTCAGGAGAGGAGGGGACCCGTACCCCAGTCAGAGTCAGTACCTTCAGGAGAGGAGGTGACCCGTACCCCAGTGAGAGTCAGCACTGTCAGGAGAGGAGGGGACCCTGTACCCCAGTCACAGTCAGTACCTTCAGGAGAGGAGGGGACCTGTACCCCAGTGAGAGTCAGTACCTTCAGGAGAGGAGGGGACCCGTACCCCAGTGAGAGTCAGTACCTTCAGGAGAAGAGCGGACCCGTACCCCAGTGAGAGTCAGTACCTTCAGGAGAGGAGGGGACCCGTACCCCAGTGAGAGTCAGTACCTTCAGGAGAGGAGGGGACCCATACCCCAGTGAGAGTCAGCACCTTCAGGAGAGGAGGGGACCCGTACCCCAGTGAGAGTCAGCACCTTCAGGAGAGAAGGGGACCCGTACCCCAGTGAGAGTCAGTACCTTCAGGAGAGGAGGGGACCCGTACCCCAGTGAGAGTCAGTACCTTCAGGAAAGGAGGGGACCCGTACCCCAGTGAGCGTCAGCACCTTCAGGAGAGGAGGGGACCCGTACCCCAGTGAGAGTCAGCACCTTCAGGAGAGGAGGGGACCCGTACCCCAGTGAGAGTCAGTATCTTCAGGAGAGGAGGGGACTCGTACCCCACTGAGAGTCAGTACCTTCAGGAGATGAGGGGACCGTACCCCAGTGAGAGTCAGTACCTTCAGGAGAGGAGGGGACCCGTACCCCAGTGAGAGTCAGCACCTTCAGGAGAGGAGGGGACCCATACCCCAGTGAGAGTCAGTACCTTCAGGAGAGGAGGGGACCCGTACCCCAGTGAGAGTCAGTATCTTCAGGAGAGGAGGGGACTCGTACCCCGGTGAGAGTCAGTACCTTCAGGAGAGGAGGGGACCCGTACCCCAGTGAGAGTCTGTACCTTCAGGAGAGGAGGGGACCCGTACCCCAGTGAGCGTCAGTACCTTCAGGAGAGGAGGGGACTTGTACCCCAGTGAGAGTCAGTACCTTCAGGAGAGGAGGGGACTCGTACCCCAGTGAGAGTCAGTACCTTCAGGAGAGGAGGGGACTCGTACCCCAGTGAGAGTCAGTACCTTCAGGAGAGGAGGTGACCCGTACCCCAGTGAGAGTCAGCACTGTCAGGAGAGGAGGGGACCCTGTACCCCAGTCACAGTCAGTACCTTCAGGAGAGGAGGGGACCTGTACCCCAGTGAGAGTCAGTACCTTCAGGAGAGGAGGGGACCCGTACCCCAGTGAGAGTCAGTTCCTTCAGGAGAAGAGGGGACCCGTACCCCAGTGAGAGTCAGTACCTTCAGGAGAGGAGGGGACCCGTACCCCAGTGAGAGTCAGCACCTTCAGGAGAGGAGGGGACCCGTACCCCAGTGAGAGTCAGTACCTTCAGGAGAGGAGGGGACCCGTACCCCAGTCAGAGTCAGTACCTTCAGGAGAGGAGGTGACCCGTACCCCAGTGAGAGTCAGCACTGTCAGGAGAGGAGGGGACCCTGTACCCCAGTCACAGTCAGTACCTTCAGGAGAGGAGGGGACCTGTACCCCAGTGAGAGTCAGTACCTTCAGGAGAGGAGGGGACCCGTACCCCAGTGAGAGTCAGTACCTTCAGGAGAAGAGGGGACCCGTACCCCAGTGAGAGTCAGTACCTTCAGGAGAGGAGGGGACCCGTACCCCAGTGAGAGTCAGTACCTTCAGGAGAGGAGGGGACCCGTACCCCAGTGAGAGTCAGTACCTTCAGGAGAGGAGGGGACCCGTACCCCAGTGAGAGTCAGTACCTTCAGGAGAGGAGGGGACCCGTACCCCAGTGAGAGTCAGTACCTTCAGGAAAGGAGGGGACCCGTACCCCAGTGAGAGTCAGCACCTTCAGGAGAGAAGGGGACCCGTACCCCAGTGAGAGTCAGTACCTTCAGGAGAGGAGGGGACCCGTACCCCAGTGAGAGTCAGTACCTTCAGGAAAGGAGGGGACCCGTACCCCAGTGAGCGTCAGCACCTTCAGGAGAGGAGGGGACCCGTACCCCAGTGAGAGTCAGCACCTTCAGGAGAGGAGGGGACCCGTACCCCAGTGAGAGTCAGTATCTTCAGGAGAGGAGGGGACTCGTACCCCACTGAGAGTCAGTACCTTCAGGAGATGAGGGGACCGTACCCCAGTGAGAGTCAGTACCTTCAGGAGAGGAGGGGACCCGTACCCCAGTGAGAGTCAGCACCTTCAGGAGAGGAGGGGACCCATACCCCAGTGAGAGTCAGTACCTTCAGGAGAGGAGGGGACCCGTACCCCAGTGAGAGTCAGTATCTTCAGGAGAGGAGGGGACTCGTACCCCGGTGAGAGTCAGTACCTTCAGGAGAGGAGGGGACCCGTACCCCAGTGAGAGTCTGTACCTTCAGGAGAGGAGGGGACCCGTACCCCAGTGAGAGTCAGTACCTTCAGGAGAGGAGGGGACCCGTACCCCAGTGAGAGTCTGTACCTTCAGGAGAGGAGGGGACCCGTACCCCAGTGAGAGTCAGTACCTTCAGGAGAAGAGGGGACCCGTACCCCAGTAAGAGTCAGTAGCTTCAGGAGAGGAAGGGACCCGTACCCCAGTGAGAGTCAGCACCTTCAGGAGAGGAGGGGACCCGTACCCCAGTGAGAGTCAGTATCTTCAGGAGAGGAGGGGACCCGTACCCCACTGAGAGTCAGTACCTTCAGGAGAGGAGGGGACCTGTACCCCAGTCACAGTCAGTACCTTCAGGAGAGGAGGGGACCCGTACCCCAGTGAGAGTCAGCACCTTCAGGAGAGGAGGGGACCCGTACCCCAGTGAGAGTCAGTATCTTCAGGAGAGGAGGGGACTCGTACCCCAGTGAGAGTCAGTACCTTCAGGAGATGAGGGGACCGTACCCCAGTGAGAGTCAGTACCTTCAGGAGAGGAGGGGACCCGTACCCCAGTGAGAGTCAGTACCTTCAGGAGAAGAGGGGACCCGTACCCCAGTGAGAGTCAGCACCTTCAGGAGAGGAGGGGCCCCGTACCCCAGTCAGAGTCAGTACCTTCAGGAGAGGAGGGGACCCGTACCCCAGTGAGAGTCAGTACCTTCAGGAGAAGAGGGGACCCGTACCCCAGTGAGAGTCAGTACCTTCAGGAGAGGAGGGGACCCGTACCCCAGTGAGAGTCAGTACCTTCAGGAGAGGAGGGGACTCGTACCCCAGTGAGAGTCAGTACCTTCAGGAGAGGAGGGGACCCTGTACCCCAGTGAGAGTCAGCACCTTCAGGAGAGGAGGGGACCCTGTACCCCAGTGAGAGTCAGCACTGTCAGGAGAGGAGGGGACCCTGTACCCCAGTCACAGTCAGTACCTTCAGGAGAGGAGGGGACCCGTACCCCAGTGAGAGTCAGTACCTTCAGGAGAGGAGGGGACCCGTACCCCAGTGAGAGTCAGTACCTTCAGGAGAGGAGGGGACCCGTACCCCAGTCAGAGTCAGTACCTTCAGGAGAGGAGGTGACCCGTACCCCAGTGAGAGTCAGCACTGTCAGGAGAGGAGGGGACCCTGTACCCCAGTCACAGTCAGTACCTTCAGGAGAGGAGGGGACCTGTACCCCAGTGAGAGTCAGTACCTTCAGGAGAGGAGGGGACCCGTACCCCAGTGAGAGTCAGTACCTTCAGGAGAAGAGCGGACCCGTACCCCAGTGAGAGTCAGTACCTTCAGGAGAGGAGGGGACCCGTACCCCAGTGAGAGTCAGTACCTTCAGGAGAGGAGGGGACCCATACCCCAGTGAGAGTCAGCACCTTCAGGAGAGGAGGGGACCCGTACCCCAGTGAGAGTCAGCACCTTCAGGAGAGAAGGGGACCCGTACCCCAGTGAGAGTCAGTACCTTCAGGAGAGGAGGGGACCCGTACCCCAGTGAGAGTCAGTACCTTCAGGAGAGGAGGGGACCCGTACCCCAGTGAGAGTCAGCACCTTCAGGAGAGGAGGGGACCCATACCCCAGTGAGAGTCAGTACCTTCAGGAGAGGAGGGGACCCGTACCCCAGTGAGAGTCAGTATCTTCAGGAGAGGAGGGGACTCGTACCCCGGTGAGAGTCAGTACCTTCAGGAGAGGAGGGGACCCGTACCCCAGTGAGAGTCTGTACCTTCAGGAGAGGAGGGGACCCGTACCCCAGTGAGAGTCAGTACCTTCAGGAGAGGAGGGGACCCGTACCCCAGTGAGAGTCTGTACCTTCAGGAGAGGAGGGGACCCGTACCCCAGTGAGAGTCAGTACCTTCAGGAGAAGAGGGGACCCGTACCCCAGTAAGAGTCAGTAGCTTCAGGAGAGGAAGGGACCCGTACCCCAGTGAGAGTCAGCACCTTCAGGAGAGGAGGGGACCCGTACCCCAGTGAGAGTCAGTATCTTCAGGAGAGGAGGGGACTCGTACCCCACTGAGAGTCAGTACCTTCAGGAGAGGAGGGGACCTGTACCCCAGTCACAGTCAGTACCTTCAGGAGAGGAGGGGACCCGTACCCCAGTGAGAGTCAGCACCTTCAGGAGAGGAGGGGACCCGTACCCCAGTGAGAGTCAGTATCTTCAGGAGAGGAGGGGACTCGTACCCCAGTGAGAGTCAGTACCTTCAGGAGATGAGGGGACCGTACCCCAGTGAGAGTCAGTACCTTCAGGAGAGGAGGGGACCCGTACCCCAGTGAGAGTCAGTACCTTCAGGAGAAGAGGGGACCCGTACCCCAGTGAGAGTCAGTACCTTCAGGAGAAGAGGGGACCCGTACCCCAGTGAGAGTCAGCACCTTCAGGAGAGGAGGGGCCCCGTACCCCAGTCAGAGTCAGTACCTTCAGGAGAGGAGGGGACCCGTACCCCAGTGAGAGTCAGTACCTTCAGGAGAAGAGGGGACCCGTACCCCAGTGAGAGTCAGTACCTTCAGGAGAGGAGGGGACCCGTACCCCAGTGAGAGTCAGTACCTTCAGGAGAGGAGGGGACTCGTACCCCAGTGAGAGTCAGTACCTTCAGGGGAGGAGGGGACCCTGTACCCCAGTGAGAGTCAGCACCTTCAGGAGAGGAGGGGACCCTGTACCCCAGTGAGAGTCAGCACTGTCAGGAGAGGAGGGGACCCTGTACCCCAGTCACAGTCAGTACCTTCAGGAGAGGAGGGGACCCGTACCCCAGTGAGAGTCAGTACCTTCAGGAGAGGAGGGGACCCGTACCCCAGTGAGAGTCAGTACCTTCAGGAGAGGAGGGGACCCGTACCCCAGTCAGAGTCAGTACCTTCAGGAGAGGAGGTGACCCGTACCCCAGTGAGAGTCAGCACTGTCAGGAGAGGAGGGGACCCTGTACCCCAGTCACAGTCAGTACCTTCAGGAGAGGAGGGGACCTGTACCCCAGTGAGAGTCAGTACCTTCAGGAGAGGAGGGGACCCGTACCCCAGTGAGAGTCAGTACCTTCAGGAGAAGAGCGGACCCGTACCCCAGTGAGAGTCAGTACCTTCAGGAGAGGAGGGGACCCGTACCCCAGTGAGAGTCAGTACCTTCAGGAGAGGAGGGGACCCATACCCCAGTGAGAGTCAGCACCTTCAGGAGAGGAGGGGACCCGTACCCCAGTGAGAGTCAGCACCTTCAGGAGAGAAGGGGACCCGTACCCCAGTGAGAGTCAGTACCTTCAGGAGAGGAGGGGACCCGTACCCCAGTGAGAGTCAGTACCTTCAGGAAAGGAGGGGACCCGTACCCCAGTGAGCGTCAGCACCTTCAGGAGAGGAGGGGACCCGTACCCCAGTGAGAGTCAGCACCTTCAGGAGAGGAGGGGACCCGTACCCCAGTGAGAGTCAGTATCTTCAGGAGAGGAGGGGACTCGTACCCCACTGAGAGTCAGTACCTTCAGGAGATGAGGGGACCGTACCCCAGTGAGAGTCAGTACCTTCAGGAGAGGAGGGGACCCGTACCCCAGTGAGAGTCAGCACCTTCAGGAGAGGAGGGGACCCATACCCCAGTGAGAGTCAGTACCTTCAGGAGAGGAGGGGACCCGTACCCCAGTGAGAGTCAGTATCTTCAGGAGAGGAGGGGACTCGTACCCCGGTGAGAGTCAGTACCTTCAGGAGAGGAGGGGACCCGTACCCCAGTGAGAGTCTGTACCTTCAGGAGAGGAGGGGACCCGTACCCCAGTGAGAGTCAGTACCTTCAGGAGAGGAGGGGACCCGTACCCCAGTGAGAGTCTGTACCTTCAGGAGAGGAGGGGACCCGTACCCCAGTGAGAGTCAGTACCTTCAGGAGAAGAGGGGACCCGTACCCCAGTAAGAGTCAGTAGCTTCAGGAGAGGAAGGGACCCGTACCCCAGTGAGAGTCAGCACCTTCAGGAGAGGAGGGGACCCGTACCCCAGTGAGAGTCAGTATCTTCAGGAGAGGAGGGGACTCGTACCCCACTGAGAGTCAGTACCTTCAGGAGAGGAGGGGACCTGTACCCCAGTCACAGTCAGTACCTTCAGGAGAGGAGGGGACCCGTACCCCAGTGAGAGTCAGCACCTTCAGGAGAGGAGGGGACCCGTACCCCAGTGAGAGTCAGTATCTTCAGGAGAGGAGGGGACTCGTACCCCAGTGAGAGTCAGTACCTTCAGGAGATGAGGGGACCGTACCCCAGTGAGAGTCAGTACCTTCAGGAGAGGAGGGGACCCGTACCCCAGTGAGAGTCAGTACCTTCAGGAGAAGAGGGGACCCGTACCCCAGTGAGAGTCAGCACCTTCAGGAGAGGAGGGGCCCCGTACCCCAGTCAGAGTCAGTACCTTCAGGAGAGGAGGTGACCCGTACCCCAGTGAGAGTCAGCACCTTCAGGAGAGGAGGGGACCCGTACCCCAGTGAGAGTCAGTACCTTCAGGAGAAGAGGGGACCCGTACCCCAGTAAGAGTCAGTAGCTTCAGGAGAGGAAGGGACCCGTACCCCAGTGAGAGTCAGCACCTTCAGGAGAGGAGGGGACCCGTACCCCAGTGAGAGTCAGTATCTTCAGGAGAGGAGGGGACTCGTACCCCACTGAGAGTCAGTACCTTCAGGAGATGAGGGGACCGTACCCCAGTGAGAGTCAGTACCTTCAGGAGAGGAGGGGACCCGTACCCCAGTGAGAGTCAGTACCTTCAGGAGAAGAGGGGACCCGTACCCCAGTGAGAGTCAGCACCTTCAGGAGAGGATGGGCCCCGTACCCCAGTCAGAGTCAGTACCTTCAGGAGAGGAGGTGACCCGTACCCCAGTGAGAGTCAGCACTGTCAGGAGAGGAGGGGACCCTGTACCCCAGTCACAGTCAGTACCTTCAGGAGAGGAGGGGACCCGTACCCCAGTGAGAGTCAGCACCTTCAGGAGAGGAGGGGACCCGTACCCCAGTGAGAGTCAGTATCTTCAGGAGAGGAGGGGACTCGTACCCCAGTGAGAGTCAGTACCTTCAGGAGATGAGGGGACCGTACCCCAGTGAGAGTCAGTACCTTCAGGAGAGGAGGGGACCCGTACCCCAGTGAGAGTCAGCACCTTCAGGAGAGGAGGGGCCCCGTACCCCAGTCAGAGTCAGTACCTTCAGGAGAGGAGGTGACCCGTACCCCAGTGAGAGTCAGCACTGTCAGGAGAGGAGGGGACCCTGTACCCCAGTCACAGTTAGTACCTTCAGGAGAGGAGGGGACCTGTACCCCAGTGAGAGTCAGTACCTTCAGGAGAAGAGGGGACCCGTACCCCAGTGAGAGTCAGTACTTTCAGGAGATGAAGGGACCGTACCCCAGTGAGAGTCAGTACCTTCAGGAGAGGAGGGGACCCGTACCCCAGTGAGAGTCAGTACCTTCAGGAGAGGAGGTGACCTGTACCCCAGTGAGAGTCAGTACCTTCAGGAGAGGAGGGGACGCGTACCCCAGTGAGAGTCAGTACCTTCAGGAGAGGAGGGGACCTGTACCCCAGTGAGAGTCAGTACCTTCAGGAGAGGAGGGGACCCGTACCCCAGTGAGAGTCAGTACCTTCAGGAGAGGAGGGGACGCGTACCCCAGTGAGAGTCAGTACCTTCAGGAGAGGAGGGGACGCGTACCCCAGTGAGAGTCAGTACCTTCAGGAGAGGAGGTGACCCGTACCCCAGTGAGAGTCAGCACCTTCAGGAGAGGAGGGGACCCGTACCCCAGTGAGAGTCAGTACCTTCAGGAGAGGAGGGGACCCGTACCCCAGTGAGAGTCAGTACCTTCAGGAGAGGAGGGGACCCGTACCCCAGTGAGAGTCAGCACCTTCAGGAGAGGAGGGGACCTGTACCCCAGTGAGAGTCAGTACCTTCAGGAGAGGAGGGGACCCGTACCCCAGTGAGAGTCAGTACCTTCAGGAGAGGAGGGGACCCGTACCCCAGTGAGAGTCAGCACCTTCAGGAGAGGAGGGGACCCGTACCCCAGTGAGAGTCAGTACCTTCAGGAGAGGAGGGGACCCGTACCCCAGTGAGAGTCAGCACCTTCAGGAGAGGAGGGGACCCGTACCCCAGTGAGAGTCAGTACCTTCAGGAGAGGAGGGGACCCGTACCCCAGTGAGAGTCAGTACCTTCAGGAGAGAAGGGGACTCGTACCCCAGTGAGAGTCAGTACCTTCAGGAGAGGAGGGGACCCGTACCCCAGTGAGCGTCAGCACCTTCAGGAGAGGAGGGGACCCGTACCCCAGTGAGAGTTAGCACCTTCAGGAGAGGAGGGGACCCGTACCCCAGTGAGAGTCAGCACCTTCAGGAGAGAAGGGGACTCGTACCCCAGTGAGAGTCAGTACCTTCAGGAAAGGAGGGGACCCGTACCCCAGTGAGCGTCAGCACCTTCAGGAGAGGAGGGGACCCGTACCCCAGTGAGAGTCAGCACCTTCAGGAGAGGAGGGGACCCGTACCCCAGTGAGAGTCAGTACCTTCAGCAGAGGAAGGGACCCGTACCCCAGTGAGAGTCAGTACCTTCAGGAGAGGAGGGGACCCGTACCCCAGTGAGAGTCAGTACCTTCAGAAGAAGAGGGGACCCGTACCCCAGTAAGAGTCAGTACCTTCAGGAGAGGAGGGGACCCGTACCCCAGTGAGAGTCAGCACCTTCAGGAGAGGAGGGGACCCGTACCCCAGTGAGAGTCAGTATCTTCAGGAGAGGAGGGGACTCGTACCCCGGTGAGAGTCAGTACCTTCAGGAGAGGAGGGGACCCGTACCCCAGTGAGAGTCAGTACCTTCAGGAGAGGAGGGGACCCGTACCCCAGTAAGAGTCAGTACCTTCAGGAGAGGAGGGGACCCGTACCCCAGTGAGAGTCAGCACCTTCAGGAGAGGAGGGGACCCGTACCCCAGTGAGAGTCAGCATCTTCAGGAGAGGAGGGGACCCGTACCCCAGTGAGAGTCAGTACCTTCAGGAGAGGAGGGGGACCCGTGCCCCAGTGAGAGTCAGTACTTTCAGGAGAGGAGGGGACCCATACCCCAGTGAGAGTCAGTACCTTCAGGAGAGGAGCGGACACGTACCCCAGTGAGAGTCAGTACCTTCAGGAGAGCAGGGGACCCGTACCCCAGTGAGAGTCAGTACCTTCAGGAGAGGAGGGGACCTGTATCCCAGTGAGAGTCAGTACTTTCAGGAGAGGAGGGGACCCATACCCCAGTGAGAGTCAGTACCTTCAGGAGAGGAGCGGACACGTACCCCAGTGAGAGTCAGTACCTTCAGGAGAGGAGCGGACACGTACCCCAGTGAGAGTCAGTACCTTCAGGAGAGGAGGGGACCCGTACCCCAGTGAGAGTCAGTACCTTGAAGGATAGAGGGGGACGGTAATTTGAGGTGGATAAAGAATGTCTCTCATGTTTTGTGTTTATTAAAAAATTTGAAAAAACTCAACTTATTTTAGCTTTTTAATGAAGTCCCTCCCTTCCTATTTTTCAGAAAATCATGCAATGACCTAAAAATAAAGGTTGAGTGCTATTGTTTTGAGTATTCCAGCTGATTATGGCATCCCCAGGGGAGTGTTCAAAGCAATGCACAATTATTTAATACTTTGGCCATCACTGGAAAGCCTCCCCAAGGGATCACTCTCCTTTGTATTTTACAGGCATGTTTAGATTCCCAACGTCTGCATAAGGTCTGTTTTTTTTCTGTGAGGGTCCTTCGATGACTTCTTTTCTGTGACGGTCCCTCGCTGACTGTCTCTTTCTCTGACTGACCCTCGCTGACTGTCTCTTTCTCTGACTGACCCTCGCTAACTGTTCCTTTCTCTGACGGTCCTTCGATGACTTCTTTTCTGTGACGGTCCCTCGCTGACTGTCTCTTTCTCTGACTGACCCTCGCTGACTGTCTCTTTCTCTGACTGACCCTCGCTGACTGTCTCTTTCTCTGACTGACCCTCGCTAACTGTTCCTTTCTCTGACGGTCCCTCGATGACTTCTTTTCTGTGACAGTCCCTCGCTGACTCTCTCTTTCTCTGACTGACCCTCGCTGACTGTTCCTTTCTCTGACGGTCCCTGTTGACTGTTCCTTTCTGTGACGGTCCCTGTTGACTGTTCCTTTCTGTGACGGTCCCTCGCAGACTGTTCCTTTCTGTGACGGTCCCTCGCAGACTGTCTCTTTCTCTGACTGACCCTCGCTGACTGTCACTTTCTCTGACTGACCCTCGCTGACTGTCTCTTTCTGTGACGGTCCCTCGCGGATTGTCTCTTTCTGTGACGGTCCCTCGCGGACTGTCTCTTTCCGTGACGGTCCCTCGCGGACTGTCTCTTTCTCTGACTGACCCTCGCTGACTGTCTCTTTCTCTGACTGACCCTCGCAGACTGTTCCTTTCTCTGACGGTCCCTGCTGACTGTTCCTTTCTCTGACGGTCCCTCACTGAGTTCCTTTCTGTGACGG
Source organism: Heterodontus francisci (assembly GCF_036365525.1). NCBI lineage: Eukaryota > Metazoa > Chordata > Chondrichthyes > Heterodontiformes > Heterodontidae > Heterodontus > Heterodontus francisci. Next base: position 20,600,923 of record NC_090416.1, read on the forward strand.
TCCCTCACTGAGTTCCTTTCTGTGACGGTCCCTCACTGAGTTCCTTTCTCTGACGGTCCCTCGCAGACTGTCTCTTTCTCTGACTGACCCTCGCAGACTTCCTTTCTGTGACGGTCCCTTGCTAACTGTTCCTTTCTCTGACGGTCCCTCACTGAGTTCCTTTCTCTGACGGTCCCTCGCTGACTGTTCCTTTCTCTGACGGTCCCTCGCTGACTGTCTCTTTCTCTGACTGACCTTCGGTGACTGTTCCTTTCTCTGACGGTCCCTGCAGACTGTCTCTTTCTCTGACTGACCTTCGCTGACTGTTCCTTTCTCTGACGGTCCCTGCTGACTGTTCCTTTCTCTGACGGTCCCTCGCTGACTTCCTTTCTCTGACGGTCCCTCGCTGACTTCCTTTCTCTGACGGTCCCTCGCTGACTTCCTTTCTCTGACGGTCCCTCGCTGACTGTTCCTTTCTCTGACGGTCCCTCGCTGACTGTTCCTTTCTCTGACGGTCCCTCGCTGACTGTTCCTTTCTCTGACGGTCCCTCGCTGACTGTTCCTTTCTCTGACGGTCCCTCGCTGACTGTTCCTTTCTCTGACGGTCCCTCGCTGACTGTTCCTTTCTCTGACGGTCCCTCGCTGACTGTTCCTTTCTCTGACGGTCCCTCGCTGACTGTTCCTTTCTCTGACGGTCCCTCGCTGACTGTTCCTTTCTCTGACTGACCCTCGCTGACTGTTCCTTTCTCTGACGGTCCCTCGCTGACTGTTCCTTTCTCTGACGGTCCCTCGCTGACTGTTCCTTTCTCTGACGGTCCCTCGCAGACTGTCTCTTTCTCTGACTGACCCTCGCAGACTTCCTTTCTGTGACGGTCCCTTGCTAACTGTTCCTTTCTCTGACGGTCCCTCACTGAGTTCCTTTCTCTGACGGTCCCTCGCTGACTGTTCCTTTCTCTGACTGACCCTCGCTGACTGTCTCTTTCTCTGACTGACCCTCGCAGACTGTCTCTTTCCCTGACTGTCCCTCGCGGACTGTCTCTTTCTGTGACGGTCCCTCGCGGACTGTCTCTTTCTGTGACGGTCCCTCGCGGACTGTCTCTTTCTGTGACGGTCCCTCGCGGACTGTCTCTTTCTGTGACGGTCCCTCGCGGACTGTCTCTTTCTGTGACGGTCCCTCGCGGACTGTCTCTTTCTGTGACGGTCCCTCGCGGATTGTCTCTTTCTGTGACGGTCCCTCGCGGACTGTCTCTTTCTGTGACGGTCCCTCGCAGACTGTCTCTTTCTGTGACGGTCCCTCGCAGACTGTCTCTTTCTCTGACTGACCCTCGCTGACTGTCTCTTTCTCTGACTGACCCTCGCTGACTGTCTCTTTCTCTGACTGACCCTCGCTGACTGTCTCTTTCTCTGACTGACCCTCGCTGACTGTCTCTTTCTCTGACTGACCCTCGCTGACTGTCTCTTTCTCTGACTGACCCTCGCTGACTGTCTCTTTCTCTGACTGACCCTCGCTGACTGTCTCTTTCTCTGACTGACCCTCGCTGACTGTCTCTTTCTCTGACTGACCCTCGCTGACTGTCTCTTTCTCTGACTGACCCTCGCTGACTGTTCCTTTCTCTGACGGTCCCTCACTGAGTTCCTTTCTCTGACGGTCCCTCACTGAGTTCCTTTCTCTGACGGTCCCTTGCAGACTGTCTCTTTCTCTGACTGACCTTCGCTGACTGTTCCTTTCTCTGACGGTCCCTCGCTGACTGTTCCTTTCTCTGACGGTCCCTCGCTGACTGTTCCTTTCTCTGAAGGTCCCTCGCTGACTGTTCCTTTCTCTGACGGTCCCTCGCAGACTGTCTCTTTCTCTGACTGACCCTCGCTGACTGTTCCTTCCTCTGACGGTCCCTCGCTGATAATAGAATCCTTTGCAAACAGGTGTCACAGTGCAGATTAATAACATGCTCCCTTGCCTTGATCTCAAAACTCAGCAGAAATGTCTCTGCACCTGTCAATTCCAAACAGTAAGGGCACTGTCTCCTGAAGATGTTGACCTCTGACTTCCCCGTCGAGAAGCCACTCAGCTACAGTGAGACACATACTTGGGCTGCGGTTCCACATTCTGGGATTGAGTGCAGGGTAACCCAACCTCTTCACCTGTCAGCTGAGACTTCCCTCAGGACCAGACCAAGCTCGATGCTGCATCATCTGTTGGAGTCAAACAAGAAAGTGGTATCCAGAAGCTGCACTGTCACTTTGGTTTGTGAAACAAGCTCCGAGGGGCTGAAGGTTCCTATGTTTGGCTCAAGCGACTTAATGGCCTCCTCCTTTTTGTATGTTTAGCTGGTGAAGCTGAAATGAATTTCTGTTGGTGGAACCCCTCCCTCCCATCTGCTCTCTTTCTTTCTCTCTCTCTCTCTCTCTCTCTCTCTCGTTCGCCCAGCCTTAAAGTTTCTGTAAGTGAAACTGGTGAAATTCAGAGCCTCCTGAGACCTGTCTGTTGGTAACCCTAGAATGCTTTCTACTTTTCGTGATCGGTCTGTGTTTAAATATTCATTGCTTGTTCCTGTCTGATTGGTGCATCTAGAATCCTATTGTTGATAATCTCTGCACTGCTGCTGATTGCAATACCTCAGGGAGTGTCCAGCCCACAAAGTCCATGGGTTCCCTCTCTGGTCTCAGCCAGTGCTCCACAATTGGCCTCAACACTGCTGAGAGAGGATCAAGGTTCCTGCCCCAGTCACTCTCCAGCGACCCCTGTTAGAAATTGAGAATGAACACAGCATTAAGTCTGGCTGTGATGCCGCATGTGGTCGAATGGTTTGCCAACACTCCATGCTCATGTATGAAAAATGGAAACTTGTGTGAGATACCAGTGAATGTCCAATATGAATGGAAGCTAAACCCCAACAAGAGTAAGGAGGGGACGGAAGGAAACAAAATCCACTGTGGGAACAGGGAATTGTTTGAATAGAGGGGGGAGTGGGTAAGCTGTCTGGGACGGGGGGTGGTAATGTGCTGTGAACAGGTCGACGCTGGTTGGGCGGCCCTTGAGCCAGTCGATGCTGGCTGTGTGCTTTGGGCCCTCCTCCTTGAGATAACATGGGACACAGCAAGACTGTTCTATTGATTGTGGAGTGGGGCTGTGCAGTGCCCTCTGACCTTTAGTTCATTTCCTTTGCACTTCATAGCGTTGCAGAATTCACCAGATACTGAGCTGCTGAAGGGTCTCCTGGCTGTGAAGTGACCTTCAGTTTCGAAACTGCCCTTCACTATTTGGCACTAAAAGCACCACATGCTTAATAGCTGAGTAGGACCAGGAAAGCCCCAACCTGTCCTTGCTGCCATTACCTGGTCACTGATGGAGCTGTGCTGTCTCTCACTATCCATACTTGTGAATATGAATTGGTGATGAGGTAGGGAAAGGCTGCACAGTACCAGTGGAAACTGTACCCAGTGAGGAGCCAGCACCTTCAGGTGGGAGGGGAGAGAAACCGATGACGTGTATGATTCTGAGCACTGCATGCATTTCTGGCTGTAATGCTCCCTCCCTGACTTTCTCCCAAAGTAACCCCATTCAAGCAGGGGAGTACGGATCAGACTGTGAGGTTGAGTCAGAGAGAGGCCTGGGAATAAGTTACTCATCTGGCAGCCTTCAGCACCAGTGCTGTAGACATGACAGATGAACAGTGTGCAGGGACTCTGATTAAAACTCCTCTGGGACAAATGCATCCGTTTTTTTCACTGAGCCTTGGAGGATTCCAGACTAATCAGCTTTGTGAACTGACGACTGGCTGTATTTGCTGATGGGATTGAGATGTGGAACCTGCCTAACTGCTGCCACTTCCTCCCGCTATCTGATCTCTCCTAGGCCTGTCGTTTTTGAAACTATCCATTAGCTCTGACCAATGATAGATTTCCCTTTTTTAAATGGGTTTGTTCATTGACTTAAAATAAAAGAGGTTCAGAACACACAGCTCCCAGAGCTCAGGGGAAGGTGTGTCTGCTTCGTCTTGCCCCTCCCAACTCTCTAACCTCCTCCAGACCCTCCAACCTCCCCATCTCTGTAACCTCCTCCAGACCCTACACCCCTCCCCATCTCTCTAGCCTCCTCCAGTCCCTCCACCCCTCCCCATCTCTTAACCTCCTCCAGTCCCTACATCCCACTCTATCTCTGTAACCTCCTCCAGCCCCTACACCCCTCCCTATCTCTGTAACCTCCTCCAGCCCCTAGACCCCTCCCCATCTCTGTAACCTCCTCCAGCCCCTACACCCCTCCCTATCTCTGTAACCTCCTCCAGACCCTAGACCCCTCTCTATCTCTGTAACCTCCTCCAGACCCTAGACCCCTCTCTATCTCTGTAACCTCCTCCAGCCCCTACACCCCTCCCTATCTCTGTAACCTCCTCCAGCCCCTACACCCCTCTCTATCTCTGGAACCTCCTCCAGCCCCTACACCCCTCCCTATCTCTGTAACCTCCTCCAGTCCCTACACCCCTCCCCATCTCTGTAACCTCCTCCAGCCCCTACACCCCTCCCTATCTCTGTAACCTCCTCCAGCCCCTACACCCCTCCCTATCTCTGTAACCTCCTCCAGTCCCTACACCCCTCCCCATCTCTGTAACCTCCTCCAGTCCCTACAACCCTCCCTATTTCTGTAACCTCCTCCAGCCCCTACATCCCTCCCCATCTCTGTAACCTCCTCCAGCCCCTACACCCCTCCCTATCTCTGTAACCTCCTCCAGCCCCTACACCCCTCCCTATCTCTGTAACCTCCTCCAGCCCCTACACCCCTCCCTATCTCTGTAACCTCCTCCAGCCCCTACACTCCTCCCTATTTCTGTAACCTCCTCCAGCCCCTACACCCCTCCCTATCTCTGTAACCTCCTCCAGCCCCTACACCCCTCCCTATCTCTGTAACCTCCTTCTGCCCTGACACCCCTCCCTATCTCTGTAACCTCCTCCAGCCCCTACACCCCTCCCTATCTCTGTAACCTCCTCCAGCCCCTACACCCCTCCCCATCTCCGTAACCACCTCCAACCCCGACACCCCTCCCTACCTCTGTAAGCTCCTCCAGCCCTACACCCCTCCGAGATCTCCGCCCTCCTCCAGTTATGGCCTATTGTACATCCCCGATTCCCATCGCTCCACCATTGGCGGCCGTGCCTTCAGCTGCCTGGGGCCCTAAGCTCAGGAATTCCCTCCCTAAACCTCTCCGTCTCTCTCTCTTCTGCTTTAACATTCTCCTTAAAACAACCTCTTTCACCAAGCTTTTGATTGCCTGTCCTAACCTTTGTCAAGTTTTTCTTTTACACTCCTGTGAAGAACCTTGGAACATTTTATGACGTTCTGGGCACTATATAAATGCATGTTGTTCTACCCTCGTGCCCAGTTTGTTTATTGTCATCCGGCTTTTCCCCTTCTGATTTGTAGGTGCAGGTTCTCTGGGGTTGGTTCTTCAGTCAAGTGGCTGTTTTCAGGCATTAGCCTGGATCTTGAATGTCAGCTGGGTATTTGACCACAAAGGGCATCACAGATCTGTTCTGACCTGACAGATGTCAATCAGGAGCAGGAAATACTCAGCAGGTCAGGCAGCATCTGTGGAGAGAGAAGCAGAGTTAACGTTTCAGGTCAGTGACCCTTCTTCTGAAGAAGCGTAACTGACCTGAAACATTAACTCTGCTTCTCTCTCCACAGATGCTGCCAGATCTGCTGAGTATTTCCAGCATTTCTTGTTTTTATTTCAGATTTCCAGCATCCGCAGTATTTTGCTTTTATTCAATCAGGAGCAGGGTCACCGAGGCCAATAGTAGCTGCCACTGAAATCAACTAATTCGGGACAGACACACAGTGGGTCCATGTTAAAATAACTCCCATTTATTTAATTCATCAATTAGATACCTCCCTCCCAAGAATTCCCGATTTCACATTTAGCAGGAGCAATGCTTGCTCAGTAACGTTACATTTAGCTGATTGGCACCTCGATGGTATCCATGTCGCACTTTCTTTTCTTACAGGCCGCAAGATATTGTTGTGTTCATCATAGGGGGAGCGACCTATGAGGAGGCACAGACTGTCTACAATCTGAACCGTACCAGTCCAGGAGTGAGGATTGTGCTGGGTGGAACAACTATTCATAACACTAAGAGGTAAGGGTAAGCCCGCAGCTGGAATCAAGACACCTCTGATCCTGGTTAGCTCGTGAGTATAATCTCCCACATCGCTACACCACTGAGTTACTCTTGAAACTCGGAGCTGCCTTAAAGCACATGATATAGTATCCTTGACTGACAGTACAGTTACAGATTGAATTTCATAGCTGAACTCAACAAAGGAGAAGGTAGGGGAGTGAAAGGTTGCTTCACATTGAGTTAAAAAGAAATTGTAACCAGGGTTCCTGTTCCTGATTATCATCGTATATAAGTGTTGGGATATCAAGTATTTGCCAACTTTTGTGTCTTCCCTCTTGAATGACTGATGCCCTGGGAATCCTATTGCATCAAGTCAGCAATTCAGGAAAGGGGGGTGGGTGTAGGGTTGCCCAGGCCTGAGGCAGGGAAATGGCAAAGCCTATTTCTGATCCAAGGTGGGCTCCTGGAAACTCCAGGCAGCAGGGTCAGGGGCCCATGAGCTGGCTGCTTTTCCAGCTGGTGGACGCACCATTCTTGGTAGGTTAGGTGCATTGGAAACAGCTGTGGGGCCATCCATAATCCAGACAGTCCTCTGCTGTTGGCTGTGTGGAAATGAACACAGGCGGGGGTGGGGCCACAAGACACGTCCCCAGGTTCCAACATGGAGATTCGACCCTTAATTGAAAAGAATACGGCAGTGAGACTGGAATCGTGTACAATGGGAGTGAATGGGAAGAGCATTGAACCATTGGGATTGAGTATAATGGGAGTGAATGGGAAGGGGATTGATCCATTGGCATTGTGTACAATGGGAGTGAATGGGAAGGGGATTGATCCATTGGCATTGTGTACAATGGGAGTGAATGGGAAGGGGTTTGGGTCCATTGGGATTGTGTACAGTGGGAGTGAATGGGAAGGGGATTGATCCATTGGCATTGTGTACAGTGGGAGTGAATGGGAAGGGGTTTGATCCATTGGGATTGTGTACAGTGGGAGTGAACGGGAATGGGGTTTGATCCATTGGGATTGTGTACAATGGGAGTGACTGGGAAGGGGTTTGATCCATTGGGATTGTGTACAATGGGAGTGAATGGGAAGGGGTATAAACCATTGGGATTGTGTACAGTGGGAGTGAACGGAAATGGGGTTTGATCCATTGGGATTGTGTACAATGGGAGTGAATGGGAAGGGGTATAAACCATTGGGATTGTGTACAATGGGAGTGAACGGGAATGGGGTTTGGGTCCATTGGGATTGTGTACAATGGGAGTGACTGGGAAGGGGTTTGATCCATTGGGATTGTGTACAATGGGAGTGAATGGGAAGGGGTATAAACCATTGGGATTGTGTACAGTGGGAGTGAACGGAAATGGGGTTTGATCCATTGGGATTGTGTACAATGGGAGTGAATGGGAAGGGGTATAAACCATTGGGATTGTGTACAGTGGGAGTGAACGGGAATGGGGTTTGGGTCCATTGGGATTGTGTACAATGGGAGTGAATGGGAAGGGGTATAAACCATTGGGATTGTGTACAGTGGGAGTGAACGGGAATGGGGTTTGATCCATTGGGATTGTGTACAATGGGAGTGAATGGGAAGGGGTATAAACCATTGGGATTGTGTACAGTGGGAGTGAATGGGAATGGGGTTTGATCCATTGGGATTGTGTACAATGGGAGTGAATGGGAAGGGGTTTGATCCATTGGCATTGTGTACAATGGGAGAGAATGGGAAGGGGTATAAACCATTGGGATTGTGTACAATGGGAGTGAACGGGAATGGGGTTTGATCCATTGGGATTGTGTACAGTGGGAGTGAATGGGAAGGGGTTTGATCCATTGGGATTGTGTACAGTGGGAGTGAACGGGAATGGGGTTTGATCCATTGGGATTGTGTACAGTGGGAGTGAATGGGAAGGGGTTTGATCCATTGGGATTGTGTACAGTGGGAGTGAACGGGAATGGGGTTTGATCCATTGGGATTGTGTACAGTGGGAGTGAACGGGAATGGGGTTTGATCCATTGGGATTGTGTACAGTGGGAGAGAATGGGAAGGGGTTTGATCCATTGGGATTGTGTACAATGGGAGTGAACGGGAATGGGGTTTGATCCATTGGGATTGTGTACAGTGGGAGTGAATGGGAAGGGGTTTGATCCATTGGGATTGTGTACAGTGGGAGTGAACGGGAATGGGGTTTGATCCATTGGGATTGTGTACAGTGGGAGTGAACGGGAATGGGGTTTGATCCATTGGGATTGTGTACAGTGGGAGTGAACGGGAATGGGGTTTGATCCATTGGGATTGTGTACAGTGGGAGAGAATGGGAAGGGGTTTGATCCATTGGGATTGTGTACAATGGGAGTGAACGGGAATGGGGTTTGATCCATTGGGATTGTGTACAGTGGGAGTGAATGGGAAGGGGTTTGATCCATTGGGATTGTGTACAGTGGGAGTGAACGGGAATGGGGTTTGATCCATTGGGATTGTGTACAGTGGGAGTGAACGGGAATGGGGTTTGATCCATTGGGATTGTGTACAGTGGGAGAGAATGGGAAGGGGTTTGATCCATTGGGATTGTGTACAATGGGAGTGAACGGGATGGGGTTTGGGTCCATTGGGATTGTGTACAGTGGGAGAGAATGGGAAGGGGTATAAACCATTGGGATTGTGTACAGTGGGAGTGAACGGGAATGGGGTTTGATCCATTGGGATTGTGTACAGTGGGAGAGAATGGGAAGGGGATTGATCCATTGGCATTGTGTACAATGGGAGTGAACGGGATGGGGTTTGGGTCCATTGGGATTGTGTACAGTGGGAGAGAATGGGAAGGGGTATAAACCATTGGGATTGTGTACAGTGGGAGTGAACGGGAATGGGGTTTGATCCATTGGGATTGTGTACAGTGGGAGAGAATGGGAAGGGGATTGATCCATTGGCATTGTGTACAATGGGAGTGAACGGGATGGGGTTTGGGTCCATTGGGATTGTGTACAGTGGGAGAGAATGGGAAGGGGTATAAACCATTGGGATTGTGTACAATGGGAGTGAATGGGAAGGGGTTTGATCCATTGGCATTGTGTACAATGGGAGAGAATGGGAAGGGGTATAAACCATTGGGATTGTGTACAGTGGGAGTGAACGGGAATGGGGTTTGATCCATTGGGATTGTGTACAATGGGAGTGAACGGGATGGGGTTTGGGTCCATTGGGATTGTGTATAATGAGAATCAATGGGGAGAGGTTTGGACCCTTGGCACTCCTTGCATGGTTGTGGTCTGCATTGTCAGGAGATCCCTGTATGGAAACACGGCCCTTCCATTTATAGTGTCACGTGATGTCCCAAGGTGTTTCACATCGAGTGAATTACTTTTATGTGCAGTCAGTGTTGGTTTGTGGATGAATGTGGCGGGTAGTTTCCACACAGCGAGGTCTTAGATACGGCAATATCAGTAACTAGTTCATCTGGTTTTGGTGTTGCATTTCAACATTTGGGAATTTTTCAAACAGTAAAATAAATGCTTTCAGACAAGGAAAGGGTGTTTCTATTTCATTTCCATTTCTATAAAGCCTGGCCTGTGATCACATACAGCTTACAATTCTGTTACAACCGAGACATCCTCTGCTTGGACTTTATTCACGGCCCTTAAGGGGTTTGTGAGCCAGACCTTTTGCCTCAAGTGTAGTTGTTGAAAGGCCTGATTATAAAGTGCGACAGAGGTCAGAATTGACCTTGGTCTAAGCTTAACTCCACTGTAGTTTGATGTCATTGCCACCTGATTGACGTCACATTCCCAGTATCTTCAGTCGTTACTACTTGGAAACATGAATTGCACAGAATTACAAGCAATGGTGCTGAGTTACAGGCCCTCTCCCTGCTCGGGGGATCAGATACAATGCCGACTCCAGTCGGGACCAGTCCTTCCCTAGAAAATTCCATGTAGGGGAAGATTGAATAAATTAAAGGGAAATGACAAGGCAATATATCAAGCTATAAATAAAGGTGATGATCAGAGGATTGCAGGAAGGGACAGTGATTGCAAACTTAAGAGCATGCCAGCAGATAGGACTGGAGTTTACAAAAACAGTAAAAAAAATAAAAAAAAAACTGAATTAAGGGCTCTGTATCTGAATGCCCATAGCATTCACAATAAAACAGATGAATTGTCAGCTCAAATAGAAATTCATATGTATGACCTGATAGTCATTACAGAGATGTGGCTACAAGGAAACCAAAGCTTGAACCTGAATATCCAAGGGTACGTGATCTTCAGGAAGGACAGGAAGCTGGGAAAAGATGGTGGGGCAGCTCTGTTAATTAAAGAGGGCATTAGTACTGTAGTGAGAGAAAGCTTAGTTCTGAAGTTCAAGAGTCAGTTTGGGTGGAACTAAGAAACAGCAAGAGGCAGAAACATTGGTGGGAGTTGTTTATAGGCCACCAAACAGCAGTGGTAATGTAAATCACAGTATAACTCAGGAAATTAGAGGTGCTTGTAACAAGGGTAATGCAGTAATCATAGGGGATTTCAATCTACATATAGACTGGGTAAACTTTATTAGTACTAATGTTGTGGAGGACAAGTTCTTGGAATGTATGCAAGATGGTTTTCTAGAGCAGTATGTTGAGGAACCAACTCAAGAAGAATGGGATAGTCTAGATCTAGTATTATGCAATGAAAAAGGGCTAATTAATATTCTTGTTGTAAAGGAGCCTTTAAGAAAGAGTGACCATAATATGATAGAATTTTACATTAAGTTTGAAAGTGATGTACTTCAATCAGAAACTAGGGTTTTAAATCAAAGCAAAGGAAACTATGAAGGTATGAGGGGCAAATTGGCTATGGTGGATTGAGAAAAGACATTAAAACATATGATGGTAGACAGGCAATTGCTAACATTTAAAAAACTAACTAATAGTTTACAACAAAAATACATTCCTTCAATGCACAAAAACCCAGCAAAGAGTTACAACCATGGCTAACAAAAGAAATCAAGGATTGTATTAGATCAAAACAAGAGGCGTATAAAGTTGCCAAGAAAAGTGGTAAGCCTGAGGGTTGAGAGCATTTTAGAATTCTGCAAAGGAGGACCAAGAAAAAGATTAAGAAAGGGAAAATAGAATGAGTAAACTAGCGAGGAACATAAAAATGGACTGTAAAAGCTTCTATAAATATGTAAAAAGGAAAAAATTAGCAAAAACTGATGAGGATCCGTTACAAGTGGAGGCAGGAGAATTTATAATGGGGAATAAAGAAATGGCAGAGAAACTAAACAAATACTTCGTGTCTGTCTTCATGGAGGAAAATACTAAAAACCTCCCAGAAATACCAGAGAACTAAGGGACTAGTGTAAATGAGGAACTGCAAGCTATTAATATTAGTTTTTTAAAAAAGTACTAGAGAAATTAATGGAACTTAAAGTAGATAAATCTGCAGGACCTGATGATCTACCTCGCAGACTGTTGAAAGAGGTGGCTGTAGAGATAGTAGATGCATTGGTGGTCATCTTTCAAAATTCTGTAGACTCTGGAATGGTTCCTGCAGATTAGAAGGTGGTAAATGTAAACCTCCTATTTCAGAAAGGTGGGAGAAAGAAAACAGGGAACTACAGACCTGTTAGTCCAACATCAGTTAGAGGGAAAATGCTAGAATCTATAATAAAGGATATGAAAACAGGACATTTAAAAATAATGGTAGGATTGGGTAGAGTCAACATGAAAGGGAAATTATGTTTAACAAATCTGTTGGAGTTTTTTGAGGATGTAACTCGCAGAATAGATCAGGGTAAACTAGTGGATGTGGTATATTTAGATTTTCAGAAAGCTTTTGATAAGGTCCTACACAAGTGGTTAGCAAACATGGGATTCGGGGAATATTTTGGCATTGATTGAGAACTGGTTAACAGACAAAAAACAGAGAGTAGGAATCAACGGGTCATTTCCAGGTTGGCAGGCTGTGACTAGTGGCGTACTGCAAGAATCAGTGCTTGGGCCCCAGCTATTCACGATCTGTATCAATGATTTGGATGTGGAGATTAAATGTAATATTTCCAAGTTTGCAGATGAGACAAAACTAGGTGGAAGTGTGAGTTGTGAGGAGGGTGCAAAGACGCTTGAAGGGGATTTGGAGTGGCTAAGCGAGAGGGCAAGAATTTGGCAGATGGAATATAATGTGGTGAAATGTGAGGTAATCCACTTTGCTGGAAAAACAGAAATACAGAGTATTTGTTAAGTGGTGAGAGGTTGGGAAGTGTTGATGTCCAAAGGAACTTGGGTGTCCTTGTTCATAAGTTACTGAAAGCTAACATGCAGGTACAGCAAGCAATTAAAAAGGCAAATGGTACGTTGGCCTTTATTTACAAGGGGATTTGAGAATAGGAGTAAAGATGTCTAAGGATGTGGAAGCTTTGGAAAGGGTGCAGAGGAGATTTACTAGGATGTTGCCTGGTATGGAGGGAAGGTCTTACGAGGAAAGGCTGAGTGACTTGAGATGGTTTTTGTTGGAGAGAAGGAGGAGGAGAGGTGACTTAATAGAGACATATAAGATAATCAGAGGGTTAGATAGTGAGAGTCTTTTTCCTCGGATGGTGATGGCAAACACGAGGGGACATAGCTTTAAGTTGAGGGGTGATAGATATAGGACAGATGTCAGAGGTAGTTTCTTTACTCAGAGAGTAGTAGGGGCGTGGAACGCCCTACCTGCAACAGTAGTAGACTCGCCAACTTTAAGGGCATTTAAGTGGTCATTGGATAGACATATGGATGAAAATGGAATAGTGTAGGTCAGATGGTTTCACAGGTCGGCGCAACATCGAGGGCCGAAGGGCCTGTACTGCGCTGCAATGTTCTAATTCGAATTGTAATTATATAGAGCCTTGGTGAGACCACACCGGGAGTATTGTGTGCAGTTTTGGTCTCCTTACTTAAGGAAAGATGTACATGTCATAGAGGGAGTGCAATGAAGGTTCACCAAACTAATTCCTGCAATGGAGGGATTTTCCTATGAGGAGAGATTAAATAGACTGGGCCTTTATTCTCTGGAGTTTAGAAGGATATGAGGTGATCTCATTCAAACATACAAAATTCTTACAGGCCTCAATAGGGTTGATGCAGGAAGGATATTTCCTCTGGCTGGGGAATCTAGAACCAGGGGACACAGTCTCAGGATAAGGGGCAGGCCATTTAGGACTGAGATGAGGAGGAATTTCTTCGCTCAGAGGATGGTGAATCTTTGGAAATCTCTGTCCCAGAGGGCTGTGGAGATTCAGTCATTGAGTATATTCAAGACTGAGATTAATAGATTTCTACATATTAAAAACATCAAGGGATATGGGGATCGTGCAGGAAAATGGTGTTGAAGTAGATCAGTCATGATCTCATTGAATGGTGGAGCAGGCTCAAAGGGCTGAATGGCCGACTCCTCCTATTTCTTATGCTCTTTTGTACAGTCCCTCATTCAGCAGAGAGCCCTGTTACTCCTGCTGGTGAATGTTCTGTTGTTAATCCAGATTGCTTAGTGTTCTCAGACAGTGCAGAGTTTGACTTGGATTTAGCACTGCTCCTGTACTGGAGACTAAAACACTTCATCGAAAGTGGGCTCTTTCCTCCCCCACCCTCTCAAGTTAGTTCACTGCAGCACCTGCCCTTGCTGTCTCTCTCATACCCTTCGGGGTTAGTAACCTGAGGCTCCACAAACAGTGTGACAGCTGCCTGTCTCTACCCCTCTTCCCTGACCAGCAGCTGCTCAGAATCCCAGTGGGTGTACCCCTTCCCGGATAAAGAGCAAAACTTGACTGGAACCCAGTGAGTGAATTATTTCTATTGCAATCAATGATAGACTGAAGCTAGTCAGAGACTCATATAGCTCTGCATTCACAGGTCAAAAGACAGGATCATTGCTTTCCTTTGTAGTTTTATTCCTCAAATAATTATTGTCTGCTCTTTTAGCTGTTTTTACCTAATCCTTCCCCTCCTCTCCTGAAGGTACTGACTCACACTGGGGTATGGGTCCCCTCCTCTCCTGAAGGTACTGACTCTCACTGGGATACAGGTCCCCTCCTCTCCTGAAGGTACTGACTCTCACTGGGGTACGGGTCCTCTCCCCTCCTCTCCTGAAGGTACTGACTCTCACTGGGGTACAGGTCCCCTCCTCTCCTGAAGGTACTGACTCTCACTGGGGTACAGGTCCCCTCCTCTCCTGAAGGTACTGACTCTCACTGGGGTACGGGTCCCCTCCTCTCCTGAAGTTGCTGACTCTCTCTGAGGTACGAGTCCCCTCCTCTCCTGAAGGTACTGACTCTCACTGGGGTACAGGTCCCCTCCTCTCCTGAAGGTACTGACTCTCACTGGGGTACGGGTCCCCTCCTCTCCTGAAGGTGCTGACTCTCTCTCAGGTACGAGTCCCCTCCTCTCCTGAAGGTGCAGACTCTCACTGGGGTACGGGTCCCCTCCTCTCCTGAAGGTACTGACTTTCACTGGGGTACGAGTCCCCTCCTCTCCTGAAGGTGCTGACTCTCACTGGGGTACGGGTCCCCTCCTCTCCTGAAGGTACTGACTCTCACTGGGGTACGGGTCCCCTCCTCTCCTGAAGGTACTGACTCTCACTGGGGTACGGGTCCCCTCCTCTCCTGAAGGTACTGACTTTCACTGGGGTACGAGTCCCCTCCTCTCCTGAAGGTACTGACTTTCACTGGGGTACGAGTCCCCTCCTCTCCTGAAGGTGCTGACTCTCACTGGGGTACGTGTCCCCTCCTCTCCTGAAGGTGCTGACTCTCACTGGGGTACGGGTCCCCTCCTCTCCTGAAGGTGCTGACTCTCACTGGGGTACGGGTCCCCTCCTCTCCTGAAGGTGCTGACTCTCACTGGGGTACGGGTCCCCTCCTCTCCTGAAGGTGCTGACTCTCACTGGGGTACGGGTCCCTTCCTCCTGAAAGTGATGACTCTCACTGGGGTACGGGTCCCCTCCTCTCCTGAAGGTGCTGACTCTCACTGGGGTACGGGTCCCCTCCTCTCCTGAAGGTACTGACTCTCACTGGGGTACGGGTCCCCTCCTCTCCTGAAGGTGCTGACTCTCACTGGGGTACGAGTCCCCTCCTCTCCTGAAGGTACTGACTTTCACTGGGGTACGGGTCCCCTCCTCTCCTGAAGGTGCTGACTCTCACTGGGGTACGGGTCCCCTCCTCTCCTGAAGGTGCTGACTCTCACTGGGGTACGGGTCCCCTCCTCTCCTGAAGGTACTGACTCTCACTGGGGTACGGGTCCCCTCCTCTCCTGAAGGTGCTGACTCTCACTGGGGTACGAGTCCCCTCCTCTCCTGAAGGTACTGACTTTCACTGGGGTACGGGTCCCCTCCTCTCCTGAAGGTGCTGACTCTCACTGGGGTACGGGTCCCCTCCTCTCCTGAAGGTGCTGACTCTCACTGGGGTACGGGTCCCCTCCTCCTGAAAGTGATGACTCTCACTGGGGTACGGGTCCCCTCCTCTCCTGAAGGTACTGACTCTCACTGGGGTACAGCTCCCCTCCTCTCCTGAAGGTGCTGACTCTCACTGGGGTACGGGTCCCCTCCTCTCCTGAAGGTACTGACTCTCACTGGGGTACGGGTCCCCTCCTCTCCTGAAGGTGCTGACTCTCACTGGGGTACGGGTCCCCTCCTCTCCTGAAGGTACTGACTCTCACTGGGGTACGGGTCCCCTCCTCTCCTGAAGGTGCTGACTCTCACTGGGGTACGAGTCCCCTCCTCTCCTGAAGGTACTGACTTTCACTGGGGTACGGGTCCCCTCCTCTCCTGAAGGTGCTGACTCTCACTGGGGTACGGGTCCCCTCCTCTCCTGAAGGTGCTGACTCTCACTGGGGTACGGGTCCCCTCCTCCTGAAAGTGATGACTCTCACTGGGGTACGGGTCCCCTCCTCTCCTGAAGGTACTGACTCTCACTGGGGTACAGCTCCCCTCCTCTCCTGAAGGTGCTGACTCTCACTGGGGTACGGGTCCCCTCCTCTCCTGAAGGTGCTGACTCTCACTGGGGTACGGGTCCCCTCCTCTCCTGAAGGTGCTGACTCTCACTGGGGTACGGGTCCCCTCCTCTCCTGAAGGTACTGACTCTCACTGGGGTACAGCTCCCCTCCTCTCCTGAAGGTGCTGACTCTCACTGGGGTACGGGTCCCCTCCTCTCCTGAAGGTGCTGACTCTCACTGGGGTACGGGTCCCCTCCTCTCCTGAAGGTGCTGACTCTCACTGGGGTACGGGTCCCCTCCTCTCCTGAAGGTACTGACTCTCACTGGGGTACGGGTCCCCTCCTCTCCTGAAGGTGCTGACTCTCACTGGGGTACGGGTCCCCTCCTCCTGAAGGTACTGACTCTCACTGGGGTACGGGTCCCCTCCTCTCCTGAAGGTACTGACTCTCACTGGAGTACAGGTCCCCTCCTTTCCTGAAGGTGCTGACTCTCACTGGGGTACGGGTCCCCTCCTCTCCTGAAGGTGCTGACTCTCACTGGGGTACGGGTCCCCTCCTCTCCTGAAGGTGCTGACTCTCACTGGGGTACGGGTCCCCTCCTCCTGAAAGTGATGACTCTCACTGGGGTACGGGTCCCCTCCTCTCCTGAAGGTACTGACTCTCACTGGGGTACAGCTCCCCTCCTCTCCTGAAGGTGCTGACTCTCACTGGGGTACGGGTCCCCTCCTCTCCTGAAGGTACTGACTCTCACTGGGGTACGGGTCCCCTCCTCTCCTGAAGGTGCTGACTCTCACTGGGGTACGGGTCCCCTCCTCTCCTGAAGGTACTGACTCTCACTGGGGTACGGGTCCCCTCCTCTCCTGAAGGTGCTGACTCTCACTGGGGTACGAGTCCCCTCCTCTCCTGAAGGTACTGACTTTCACTGGGGTACGGGTCCCCTCCTCTCCTGAAGGTGCTGACTCTCACTGGGGTACGGGTCCCCTCCTCTCCTGAAGGTGCTGACTCTCACTGGGGTACGGGTCCCCTCCTCCTGAAAGTGATGACTCTCACTGGGGTACGGGTCCCCTCCTCTCCTGAAGGTACTGACTCTCACTGGGGTACAGCTCCCCTCCTCTCCTGAAGGTGCTGACTCTCACTGGGGTACGGGTCCCCTCCTCTCCTGAAGGTGCTGACTCTCACTGGGGTACGGGTCCCCTCCTCTCCTGAAGGTGCTGACTCTCACTGGGGTACGGGTCCCCTCCTCTCCTGAAGGTACTGACTCTCACTGGGGTACAGCTCCCCTCCTCTCCTGAAGGTGCTGACTCTCACTGGGGTACGGGTCCCTTCCTCTCCTGAAGGTACTGACTCTCACTGGGGTACGGGTCCCCTCCTCTCCTGAAGGTGCTGACTCTCACTGGGGTACGGGTCCCCTCCTCCTGAAGGTACTGACTCTCACTGGGGTACGGGTCCCCTCCTCTCCTGAAGGTACTGACTCTCACTGGAGTACAGGTCCCCTCCTTTCCTGAAGGTGCTGACTCTCACTGGGGTACGGGTCCCCTCCTCTCCTGAAGGTGCTGACTCTCACTGGGGTACGGGTCCCCTCCTCCTGAAAGTGATGACTCTCACTGGGGTACGGGTCCCCTCCTCTCCTGAAGGTACTGACTCTCACTGGGGTACGGGTCCCCTCCTCCTGAAAGTGATGACTCTCATTGGGGTACGGGTCCCCTCCTCTCCTGAAGGTGCTGACTCTCACTGGGGTACAGCTCCCCTCCTCTCCTGAAGGTGCTGACTCTCACTGGGGTACGGGTCCCCTCCTCTCCTGAAGGTGCTGACTCTCACTGGGGTACGGGTCCCCTCCTCTCCTGAAGGTGCTGACTCTCACTGGGGTACGGGTCCCCTCCTCTCCTGAAGGTACTGACTCTCACTGGGGTACAGCTCCCCTCCTCTCCTGAAGGTGCTGACTCTCACTGGGGTACGGGTCCCCTCCTCTCCTGAAGGTGCTGACTCTCACTGGGGTACGGGTCCCCTCCTCTCCTGAAGGTGCTGACTCTCACTGGGGTACGGGTCCCCTCCTCTCCTGAAGGTACTGACTCTCACTGGGGTACGGGTCCCCTCCTCTCCTGAAGGTACTGACTCTCACTGGGGTACGGGTCCCCTCCTCTCCTGAAGGTGCTGACTCTCACTGGGGTACGGGTCCCCTCCTCCTGAAAGTGATGACTCTCACTGGGGTACGGGTCCCCTCCTCCTGAAAGTGATGACTCTCACTGGGGTACGGGTCCCCTCCTCTCCTGAAAGTGCTGACTCTCACTGGGGTACGGGTCCCCTCCTCTCCTGAAAGTGCTGACTCTCACTGGGGTATAGATATATGACTGGAAAACTGTTTGCCCCGTTTGTTGTGTGGCGTTGAGATGGACCAATTGGAATCTGTATTTGTTGATAAAATGCCCTCATTCATTCTGAGCCTGATGATCGGTGGTCCCATGGCCATTGTGAGACCTGGCCAGTCAGTAACTCTATCGTACTCTGCTCCGTTTCACACAGCTCTGCTGACGGTGCCTCTCAATAATTTAAAGCAGTTTGGTTTGCAGAGATGAGGACTGATGGCAGCACATGAAAATTTCTCATTCGTTCTGTAATCATGCGTTTCTCAGTGTGGGCAGGCCACAGGGTGAGTGGGAGGGGGCAGAGGGTGAGTGGTCAAGGGCAAGCATATGGAGAATGGGGACATGATAGGGGCAGGGGAATGGGGACGAATGGGAGTGAGGCAGGGTGTGAGTGACCAGGGGCAAGGACAGGGGCTTGTGGGTATAGCAGAGGGCGAGTTGGCATGGGGAGATGCTGAGTAGAGCAAGCCTATATCACTGGAGTTTAGAAGAATTAGGGGGTGATCTAATTGAAACATAAAATTGTGAAGGGGCTTGACTGTAGAGATGCTGTGAAAATGTTTCCTCGGCTGGGGTAATCTAAAACACGGGGTCACAGTATCTCAATCGGGGATTGGCCATTTGAGGATTAATTTCTTCACTCAGAGGGTTGTTAATCTTTGGAATTCTCTAACCCAGAGGGCTGAGGATGTTCAGTGGTTGAGTTTATTCAAGACAGAGTTGAATAGATTTTTAGGTAGTAAGGGAATTGAGGGACCTGGGGATAGTGTGGGAAGGCAGACTTGTTGAATTGCTGAGTAGGCTCGAAGGGTCTGTTTCTTCTGAGTGGGTGGAGGGGGAGGATGCGAGTGGGAATGGGCAGCTATTCGGCCCATCACCTTGGTGCCAGCTCTCTGAACAATTTACCCCTTAGATCATTCCCCCAACAGTTTAATATTTTTCTATTTTAAGTATTTCTCCACTTCCCTTTTTAAAAATTGTACTGAATCTGTTTTCACTCTTCTGTTCGGATATTCCATTATCTTAAAAACCTCTGAACCACTTCCCTAGTTACCAACATAATTTTCCCCTATTTATCTTAGCGCATTCCTTCAGAATTCGAGCACCAGTATCAGAAATCCCCTTAGTCTTCTCTCTTCTGGTGCTCCAGGTGCCTCCTGTCACCCTTTCCTGTATTCCCATTCCTCTGTGGGAATTTCCATTCCAATGGATCTATGACAGTCTGAGTTACAGGTGCTTCATTTATAATCAAGGCTTTCATTGGCACTGTGAATTCTGGGCAAGCCCATGGCAAATGCTGAGAATTATGTGTGTGTGTTTGTTTAGATGCCAGTCCTCAGACTGAAGATCAGGAGAGACTGGAAATATTTCAGTGACTGAGGTTGTTGGGGATCTTGGGGTCCAGAACTCTGCTTGTGCTGAGATTTGTGAGGTGCAGACTGGGGCCCTGGAATCACAGCCCCTAGATTCTGTGATGGGAGTCCTTTTCCATGCTCATATATTACCATTCCTGCCAGCTGTGGCTTACTGGGTAGCATGCTGATCTGAGTCAGCAGCTTGTGGGTTCAAGTCCTACCTCTGAAATTTGAATAGAGAATCCAGGCTGACACTCCAGTGAAGTACCGAAGGAGTGCCACGCTGTCGGAGGGTCAGTACTGAGGGAGCGCCGCACTGTCGGAGGGTCAGTACTGAGGGACCGCCGCACTGTCGGAGGGTCAGTACTGAGGGAGCGCCGCACTGTCGGAGGGTCAGTACTGAGGGAGCGCCGCGCTGTCGGAGGGTCAGTACTGAGGGAGTGCCGCACTGTCGGAGGGTCAGTACTGAGGGAGTGCTGCACTGTCGGAGGGTCAGTACTGAGGGAGCGCCGCACTGTCGGAGAGTCAGTACTGAGGGAGTGCCGCACTGTCGGAGGGTCAGTACTGAGGGAGTGCTGCACTGTTGGAGGGTCAGTACTGAGGGCGTGCCGCGCTGTCGGAGGGTCAGTACTGAGGGAGTGCCGCACTGTCGGAGGGTCAGTACTGAGGGAGTGCTGCACTGTCGGAGGGTCAGTACTGAGGGAGCGCCGCACTGTCGGAGGGTCAGTACTGAGGGAGTGCAGCACTGTCAGAGGGTCAGTACTGAGGGAGTGCTGCACTGTCGGAGGGTCAGTACTGAGGGAGCGCCGCACTGTCGGAGGGTCAGTACTGAGGGAGTGCCGCACTGTCGGAGGGTCAGTACTGAGGGAGTGCCGCACAGTCGGAGGGTCAGTACTGAGGGAGTGCCGCACTGTCGGAGGGTCAGTACTGAGGGAGTGCCGCACTGTCGGAGAGTCAGTACTGAGGGAGTGCCGCACTGTCGGAGGGTCAGTACTGAGGGAGTGCCGCACTGTCAGAGGGTCAGTACTGAGGGAGCGCTGCACTGTCGGAGAGTCAGTACTGAGGGAGTGCCGCACTGTCGGAGAGTCAGTACTGAGGGAGTGCCGCGCTGTCGGAGGGTCAGTACTGAGGGAGCGCCGCGCTGTCGGAGGGTCAGTACTGAGGGAGCGCCGCACTGTCGGAGGGTCAGTACTGAGGGAGCGCCGCGCTGTCGGAGGGTCAGTACTGAGGGAGCGCCGCGCTGTCGGAGGGTCAGTACTGAGGGAGCGCCGCACTGTCGGAGGGTCAGTACTGAGGGAGCGCCGCACTGTCGGAGGGTCAGTACTGAGGGAGCGCCGCGCTGTCGGAGGGTCAGTACTGA
This sequence comes from Heterodontus francisci, assembly GCF_036365525.1. NCBI lineage: Eukaryota > Metazoa > Chordata > Chondrichthyes > Heterodontiformes > Heterodontidae > Heterodontus > Heterodontus francisci. The sequence goes on from NC_090416.1 coordinate 20,622,040, forward strand.
GGGAGCGCCGCGATGTCGGAGGGTCAGTACTGAGGGAGCGCCGCGCTGTCGGAGGGTCAGTACTGAGGGAGTGCTGCACTGTCGGAGAGTCAGTACTGAGGGAGTGCCGCGCTGTCGGAGGGTCAGTACTGAGGGAGCGCCGCGCTGTCGGAGGGTCAGTACTGAGGGAGCGCCGCACTGTCGGAGGGTCAGTACTGAGGGAGCGCCGCGCTGTCGGAGGGTCAGTACTGAGGGAGCGCCGCGCTGTCGGAGGGTCAGTACTGAGGGAGCGCCGCACTGTCGGAGGGTCAGTACTGAGGGAGCGCCGCACTGTCGGAGGGTCAGTACTGAGGGAGCGCCGCGCTGTCGGAGGGTCAGTACTGAGGGAGCGCCGCGATGTCGGAGGGTCAGTACTGAGGGAGCGCCGCGCTGTCGGAGGGTCAGTACTGAGGGAGTGTTCTCTTTCAGATGAGACATTAAACCGAGACCCCTTCAGCTGCCTGGTTGATGCTAATGATCCCATGGTACTATTTTGGAGAGCAGTACGGAGAGTTCTGCCCGGTGACCCGGCCCACTATTTATCCCTTAACCAACATCAGGAGAACAAAGTATCTGGTCATTACTGTTGTTTGTTTGTGGGAGCTAACTGTGCACATTTTGGCTGCTGCATCATCTACAGTCCAACAGTGACTACACTTCAAAAGGTACTTCATCAGGTGTAAAGGACTTTGGGCAGTCCTGAGTGTAAAAAGGTGCTATATAAATGCAAGTCTTTCTTTTCCTTCCTTTTGCTAGTTTTCTGGAAGAAGTTGCAGCTTCAGGAATCCAGAGCCGAGTGTTTGAGCGACCACGTGGAGTGACCCGGTCATCAAGGCGATGAAGCCCTGGGATATTCTCTCTCCTCCCTCCCACCTGCCCCTCCACCCCTATCTGAACCCACATATTTCTAAGTGTTGTGGTTTGTGCTGCTGTAACTGTCTGTGCTGGTGTGAATGCCTCATCTCTCCTTGTACATTAAATAAAAACTTAAATTCAGCTTCACAGACCCATGTGTATAGGAATGTTTTCAATGGAAATGTGCTGCATCATTATAGCTAAAGACTGTCTGATAAACTGCCATCTTTAACTCCTCTGATACCTGTTATTTTTATACTCTTGTATATGTACAGTTTTTAATGGAATACGTTGGCTGGGGTTGGTGCTCATGTTGCATCAGTGGCTCTTTGCTACTGATGTGCGATAACATCCCCAAAAACACTCTACTTTATTCCCTCCCGTCCAGTGGTGTAAAGTCTGCTTGGACTGTGAATTTCAACACACTGTTTGCCCTCGAATACCACCCCCAGGTGCCCTTTCCTAATCTGAGAGTTTGGACAGTGAGTGTCAGCAGGATATTCCACCATGCAGGACATCACTGTTAGATCTGATCCTCTCCCCTTGCACACACATTCCAGCAGTTGTCACTGGACAGTGATCAGGAGCAGGAACCCTGGCTGATTTCCCCCCTCTCTCTAACCCAGGGGTCACTGGACAGTGATCAGGAGCAGGAACCCTGGCTGATTTCCCCCCTCTCTCTAACCCAGGGGTCAGTGGACAGTGATCAGGAGCAGGAACCCTGGCTGATTTCCCCCTCTCTCTAACCCAGGGGTCACTGGACATTGATCAGGAGCAGGAACCCTGGCTGATTTCCCCCTCTCTCTAACCCAGGGGTCACTGGACATTGATCAGGAGCAGGAACCCTGGCTGATTTCCCCCTCTCTCTAACCCAGGGATCAATGGACAGTGATCAGGAGCAGGAACCCTGGCTGATTTCCTTCTCTGTCTAACCCAGGGATCAATGGACAGTGATCAGGAGCAGGAACCCTGGCTGATTTCCCCTCTCTCTAACCCAGGGGTCAGTGGATAGTGATCAGGAGCAGGAACCCTGACTGATTTCCCCTCTCTCTAACCCAAGGGTCAATGGACAGAGATCAGGAGCAGGAACCCTGGCTGATTTCCTTCTCTGTCTAACCCAGGGTTCCTGCTGCCTGTTGTCTCCCAATGGTACTTATTGATCTAAAAGCATTCGAACCGTTAACCAGTGGCAATAGGCATTATATTTGTGCTCTTAGTTCTTGGAATTTTGATGATGAACCTGTTGATTGAACCTGGACACTGCATTGGTTGGGTTGTTACCAGGTGAAGCTCAGGGTCAAATAACATGCATAAGTAAAAATGTTATTGCTGCAGCTTTAGCAAAAATCAATCTGCCAACTATTTCTGGAGAATCATATCTATGATCATTATCCCTAACATAATTGTACTGAGTGCTTCATCACTCTGGTTTATATAAACTCTGAGTGTCTCGATTCCAAGAACTAAGAGCACAAATGTAATGCCTATTTGCTGCAGAACAGGACATTGTTAAACCCTTCCCCAGTGAGACACCGGACACTGGTTAATGGTTCTAATGCTTGTGGATCAATAAGTGTTCGGAAATGCTTATTAAATCAGAGTATAAAAAGTTTTGAGAGCACTTAAAAATTACCCTAATTGCCTAGGGTACATAAACCACTGGGAATTTCATGTCCGGTGCACTGCAGACCAAGCATGTTACATGCATTACAGACTCAGCATGTTACTGCCCCGTGCTATTACAGACCCAGCATGTTACAGGTGCTTGTGCATTACAGACTCAGCATGTTACTGCCCCGTGCATTACAGACTCAGCATGTTACAGCCCCGTGCATTACAGACTCAGCATGTTACAGCCCTGTGTATTACAAACCCAGCATGTTACATGCATTACAGACCCAGGATGTTACAGGTACCTGTGTATTACAGACCAAGCACATTCTTACCCATGCATTATAGACCCAGCACGTTACAGCCCTGTGCATTACTGACCCAGTATGTTATAGGTACCCGTGCATTACAGCCCCATGCATTATAGACCCAGCATGTTACAGGCTCCTTCAAGGAACTCGAGGGAAAAGTTCTCAGGGCTCCTCTGTAGGTTACTGAGCCACACAGACCATAAGGGAGCCAGCTTTGAAACAAGGTCTCTGCTGCTCTTAGTCAGGGTTGCAGTTGAGACTATAAGTGGTTACATTGCCTCTAGGGTAGGGAGGGCAAAGAACAGCCAGAATGCCCTCCTCTCAGTCCCTTCCTGTGATGCCATCAGTATTGGGCTGAGTCATAATGCTGCCCTGTGGTACTATATGCTGTGGGCATTCAAAGAACAAAGAACAGTACAGCACAGGAACAGACCATTCGGCCCTCCAAGCCTGTGTCGATCTTGATGCCTGCCTAAACTAAAACCTTCTGCACTTCCGGGGACCGTATCTCTCTTTTCCCATCCTATTCATGTATTTGTCAAGATGCCTCTTAAACATCGCTATCGTACCTGCTTCCACCACCTCCCCTGGCAGCAAGTTCCAGGCACTCACCACCCTCTGTGTAAAGAACTTGCTTCGCACATCCCCTCTAAACTTTGCCCCTCTTACCTTAAACCTATGTCCTTTAGTAACTGACTCTTTCACCCTGGGAAAAAGCTTCTGACTATCCACTCTGTCCATGCCGCTCATAACTTTGTAAACCTCTATCATGTCGCCCCTCCACCTCCGTCGTTCCAGTGAAAACAATCCGAGTTTATCCAATCTCTCCTCATAGCTAATGCCCTCCAGACCAGGCAACATCCTGGTAAACCTCTTCTGTCCCCTCTCCAAAGCCTCCACGTCCTTCTGGTAGTGTGGCAACCAGAATTGCACGCAATATTCTAAGTGTGGCCTAACTAAGGTTCTGTACAGCTGCAACCTGACTTGCCTATTTTTATACTCTCTGCCCCGACCGATGAAGGCAAGCACCAAACTCTCAGACAGAGAATGGTCAGGTGGGTGAGGTATTGCAAGGCAGCTGCTGCCCATGAGGCCCTTTAAGTTGACCAAGGGTCTGTAAAGGAGGAGATGGCACTGGAAGTGAAGAAATGTCTGTATTTCTGAGGAGATGGTGTTGGAGGCTCCTGGTGTTCGATCTGTTAAGATGGTTCGGATTTGGTGTGTGATGCAGTTGGTCTAATGCAGAGTCAGTAAAAGGAGTTGGTGGCCCAAGTCTGACATTGTCCAGCTCCAGTTTCAGTGCTGACAGATACTGCAACCCCATTCAACTGTACACCAACAGAGCAGAGCAAAGAACTCTGTGATGGACTTCACCTGCCCAGGTGCAGGTACTGTTGATGAGCAGAGTATGCCAAAGGGATCACTTAATGCCAATGGGATCAAGGGAAAAAGCGGGAACAGGGTACTGAATTAGGCGATCAGCCATGATCTTTTGTGAATGGCGGAGCAGGGCCGAATGGCCTCCTCCTGCTCCTATTTTCTATGTTTCTGTGTGCCACTGTGGAAATGTGTCAAACTGTACAGGTGAGGCTCCTGTCCAGACAATCTGAGGCTTCTGTCTAAACATAGTATGCCTATTAACTGGGCAGCTAGAACATTAGTTAGATACAGAGTAAAGCTCCCTCTACACTGTCCCCAGGTACTGCACAGGGTTAGATACATAGAAACTCTTCCTCTGCTCTGCACAAACAAGGATGCCAAATCCCAACCTCATATGATTGCTCATATATTTTAAAAAATGGGTTAGATACAGAGTAAAGCTCCCTCTACACTGTCCCCATCAAACACTCCCAGGACAGGTACAGCACTGGGATTGGCTGGGCAATTTGGGAAGCACTTCCTGCCTGCAATCAGGGGGAGCAGCTTCACCTGTGTTGCTGCAAGAGAAGAGAAGAGGAGAGGAGAGAGCAGAGAGGAGTAACTGTAGAGAGGTGGCTGCTGCATTTATTGTGGAACTTTTGCAAGACTAAGAAGACCTGCAAGTCATTTTGGAGAGGTGGGTGTTGGAGCACCAGAGAACTGTTGGTTGTTTGGACTGTTGGGGGAGGGAGGAGGCACCGGAAGACCCAGGGGTGGGGCTGCCAAATTCTATAGGGAACCCTTGTATTTGTTCTTGTGTTTATCTGCCATCCTGCACAAAAGGGGCTCCCTCCCCATCCCCAACTGTGTGGCTCAGGACGGCTGGAGCTGCCCGGGTGAAGACTATCTTTATACGACAGCAGAAAAGGGAGAGAACCAGGCGGCTCTAGCCGACCCGGGCGAAGAGCCCTCCCCTAACTGGAAGACTGGACTGTAGACTCTGCAGTAAGGCGCTCCAACCACCAATTGAAGTGTAACATCCTCGCAGCTGTTCTCTCCCTTCCATCACTCGGCCACCTATCCTCTTCTCTCCTTGTCCTTTTCAGCCCTATCCTCCTCTACTCCCATCCCCCACTCCCCATCATATTGCTTGAGTTAAAGAGGAAACTGTTGTGTGCTTTGTTTCTTGGGGGTGGGTGTGGCTCTGCAACCCCATGGCAAGCCCCTCTTCGCCGGTGGCGGGGCCTTCCCGCACATATGCTGCTGCAGCTGCACCTGTTGCCCCATCACTTTGCATTAATAACATCGAAGCATGGGGTCAAGAGCTACGTCCACCCAAAAATGTCAATGGAGGCATGTGTAAAGGCAACTGCCGAGGTTGTCGGCCCTTCGGCCATTGTTGCTGCCTCAAAAATGTACGGGAAGGCGGTGTTTTTCCTGAAGACCGAGCAGGCGGTGTCCCTGACTCTGAGCAAGGGGCTCACCGTGGGAGGGACCTTTCTGTCAGTGGACCCCCTGGAGGCCACTGTGCAAAGGGTCATTTTATCTAATGTCCCGCCCTTTATTCCTGGTGAGCTCCTCCTTCCTCACCTGCACCATCTGGGGGAGGTAAAGACGGGGCTCACCCCAGTCCCGCTCGGTCTTCGGGAGAACAGCCTCCAGCACGTGTACTCCTTCCGCCGCCAGCTATTCATGCAGCTGGTGCGGGAGGAGGTCACAGATGGCCATTTCAATGTAGAGTTCCAGGGGACGGCCTACCACGTCTTCTGGACATTGGACGGGGCACGGTGCCATATCTGCAAGAGGGTGGGGCATGTTCGTAAGAACTGTTCCAACCTCCCGGCTGCCAATTCCACCTCGGCAGCCCAGGGTGGCACCGCTGCACCTCCTCCCACCACCCCCTACATCTCCATCAGACACCGTTCAGTCGGTTCCGGAGGCTGTGAACTACACGGCCTCCGGCGGGGTGGGGAGTGCCCGTCCAGGTGGAAGGAAAGCGCGGAGGAAAAATAAACATCAAGAGACGCGTCCCCTGGACACATTGACACAACCCGAGCCTGAGCTCAGCCCAAGGCCCGATCTCGGGAAGTCAACTTGCCCCAGGGCTGGGCTCAGGCCCAGGGTGAATAAAAAAAAGGAGAGTGTGGAGGTGGAGGCCTCTGATGACATGGAGGTCTCTGAGCCTCCGCACACAACTGGGAAAAAGAGGAGAAGGCACCCCTCCACAGAGGTAACACAGGGCCCTGAGGTGCAGGGCCCATCTGTTGGAGGGGAACTGTCTCCTGTTTCGGATCCTCAGGTTCCCCCTACCACCACCATCATTAAGGCTGCAAAGTCTGGGCAGGAGCTCCCTACCCCTCAGGATGGAGGGGAGGGGAATGCCCCTGTACATGAGGCCCCTCATGAAGGAGTAAGTGGGGCCCTGCTTGTGGTGGGGGAGCCTGGGGCCGCCGCCCATTCTGCCACTGGCACTGGGTTGGGTGCCGAGTGGAGTGGAGGGGAGGGCGAGGCCCCAAAGGGTCGGCCCTCCCAGCCGGAGTCCACCATCAACCAGGAGACACCCGACACGGTTATAACCGAGAATGCTGCCCCATCTGCTGGGCCTGTGGGTGCTGGCAGAGCGGGAGATGGCCTCCTCGGGAACTTCTGTCTTCCCTGGACCACTCATTGGCCTGGGGACGGAGGTGGAGGGGGGTCCTGAACTGCGGGCGCCCACAGGCTCTAGTTTCACTGTAGAACCCAGAGAAGACTCCTCCGCCATCGATCCTGGGGTTGGGATCGTGACGGAGGTGGGACCAGCTGGCGCGGCCGGGATGTCCGCCCCACAGTGTGTGGTGGGTGTGTTGGCTGCTGGCGGTGACGACCCCGAAGAGGACGGAGACTCGGTGTGGGGCACGGAGGGTGACCTTGATTCCATCGCCAGTGAGGTGGTGGAGTCCCTCGTGCCTCCCACCGAGTCTCCTCTGATCCCCACGTCGGAACTCCGGAATTTCCTCGCGGCTTGCAAGGGTTGCCGCAATAAAGTTCAGCTGGCCCTTGGCCGTTGGTCGACTCTGGCGCTGATCATCCAGTCCATCCGTGCCGCCCTTAAGAAAACGGGGAAGGGCGCGGACATGAAACTGGTTGAGAGGCGCTGATTTAATGCGTTCCTCAATGGGTTGCTGGGGGAGTGGAAGGCCAGGTGCACTTCCACTCCCTCCTCACAGTGAGGTATTGGTGACGGGTTTTAAGTACCTTTGACATGAAGATAACCATAGCCAGCCTCAACATCAACGGCAGCAGAGGGTCTCACCGGAGATTTCACAATCTCTCAGTCCTCAGGGAAGGGAGATACGCGGTGAGCTTTCTGCAGGAAACCCACACCGTTCCGGGAGACGAAGCCACCTGGCTCCTGGAGTGGCAGGGTGGGGTCTACATGAGTCACCTCACCCCTATTTCTAGTGGTTTGGCTATCTTGTTGGCTCCAACTTTTCAGCCGGAGATCTTGGGGGTCAAGGAGCTAGTGCCGGGCCGCTTGCTCCACCTCGCCGTTCGCCTGGGTAGCGTGCCGCTCCACTTTGTGAACGTGTACGTGCTCAGACCCGGCACGTAGAAAGCGCGCTTTGAAGAAGTGTCCGCTCTCTTGAGCTCCATCGATAGCGGCGAATCCCTCGGGGGGATTTTAACTGTACCCTCGAGGTGGGGGATCGCTCCGGTCCCCAGCGCGGCCAAGCGTCGGTGGAGAGGTTGAGGGAACTGATCAGCTCCCTCAACTTGGTGGACGGCTGGCGGAATCTCCATCCCGACTCCAGCACCTTCACGTGGAGGTCTGGAGGAGGAGGGTCCCGAATTGATCGCCTCCTCTTTTCGCAGGCGTGCGTCTCGGTGTCCTCCATGCGGCTGGTGCCGTGCTCGGACCACCGCCTGGTGTGGGCGGAGCTCATTCCGCTCCGCATGTGGGCGGGGTCCGCGTACTGGCTCTTTAACAACCGGCTGCTGGAGGATGAGCGATTCCGGGATTCGTTCTGTCGATTCTGGGCCGACTGTAGAAGGAAGCAGGGGGACTTCCCCTCCTTGAGGCTATGGTGGGATGTGGGCAAGACTCACATCCGCGTCTTCTGTCAGGAGTACATGAAGGGGTCAATCAACCAAGAGGCGGGAAGCCGAGATCGGGCGCCTAGAGAGGGAAGTGCTTTCCTCGAGGGGCCGAGCGCTGGTCATAAACCAACTGGTGGCCTCCATGCTGTGGCACCAGTTGGTCACTTTGGCCCCACCCCCTGCATTTGCCACCAAGATCCAGAAGAAACTCGTCGATTTCTTCTGGGGCAAGAATAAACACTGGGTCTCTGCTGCGGTCCTGAGTCTCCCGATCGAGGAAGGCGGCCAGTCGCTGGTGTGCGTCCGCACCCAGGCTGCGACTCTCCGCCTTCGAACCCTGCAGAGATACCTGTACGTCGAGCGTCCTCCCAGATGGTGTGTGCTGGTGACATATTTTTTCCGCCAGTGTCACTGCCTTCAAGACGACACGCAGCTCCCGGAGGAGTCCGTTAGCTGCGCCTCTCTGAGGGAGTTGCCTGTCTTTTACTGGGATCTATTCCGAGTCTGGAACATGGTCGCCTCCAGTCAGGGCGCTCCCCCGCCAGCGGAGGTGAGCGCCTCGGCTGTCCGGGCGGCCGAATCCGGGGACGGTCCGGCGGGCGGAGGAGTAGCCGAAACGTCCGGGACGCCCATCACTGCAGGTGGTGAGGGGGCTTGGGAGTGTGGAGCGCTCCCGGCCGAGCGGGGTTCAGCTCGGCCGGAACTGCTCATCGGACCCAGGCCCCGAAACCCTCCTCGGGAGCCAGTCCCGCACAACCCGAGCTGCCTCTCGGAAATGCCCTCCGTGCCATTCCAATCAGCGCAGAGGGGTTTCCTGTACGGGCTGCTCCTGCACACTCTCCACTTCCTCGCCCTCGTCCGACCAGACACGCCCTGGCGGTCCGCGTTGCCATCTGGCAGCGAGGGGAAACCCCGATGGGGGTCTCTCTACGCGGGAGTCTTCCCCCTTTACATCGGGGACCTGGGGTTGAGGGTGTTGCACAGGGCAGTCCCGTGCAATAGACTTTTAAGTAGCTTCACGGACTCCCAGGCCACCTGTACTTTCTGCGGCCTGGACAAGTCCGTGTTCCATGTTTATACGGAGTGTGTGAGGTTGCAGCCCCTCTTTGAGTATCTGAAGGGGCAGCTCCTCAAATTCTGGCTGCACTTCAGCCCCACGCTCCTGATCTTTGGGCACCCGGTGCGGAGGGGCTTGGGCCGGGAGAAGGATCTGCTCGTCGGTCTGCCCCTGGGCCTGGCCAAGGTGGCAATTCACAGGTCCAGGTTGCGGGCCGTCGGGGGGGTCCATCCTCTCCGTTTGCCTGCCCCTCTTCCGCGGTTACGTTCGCGCCCGGGTGTCCTGGAGAAGGAACATGTGGTGTCCGCCGGTACGCTTGAGGCCTTCCGTGACCGGTGGGCACCGCAGGGACTGGAGCGCATTGTTGACGCCGAGAATGGCATTTTAATTTGAGTTTTTGGTTTATTTCTGTTTTTAATAAAGTTATTTTCAAATGTAAATATGTATGTAAAGGGGGCCTGAGGAATAAAGGCCCCCTCGACATGAAATATATAAAAGGGGCCTGGGGTACAAAGGCCACCTTAAAAAAAAAACGGGGTTAGATACAGAGTAAAGCTCCCTCTACACTGTCCTAGAGGCCTGTTCAGGTCGGGGAAAAAGGAACCCGACCCAAACCACAGCGGACCCGAGCCCGACCCGGCCCGAGTCCCTCCAATGTTCCCCCGAGCCTGACCCGACCCAAGCCCAACCATCCGTTTACTTACCTTCCTGACACCGAACCTGCAGCGCACTGTGCAGACTTGGTTTTGTCCTGGACTCCCAGCTCAGATAAGTTTTTTAATTTCAATACTTACAGGCAGAGCACTTACTGTGTGTGTCTGGCCCAACCTGGACCAACTCGACCCGGCCCGACTCGACCTGGCCCAACCCGAGCCCAAAAGCCGTACCCTGAAGATGGGCCCGACCTGACCCGACCCAACCCAAACCCGACACATGTTGTCGGGTCCCGTCATGTTCCGGTCGGGTAGCAGGCTTCTACACTGTCCCATCAAAAGAAAGGGAAAAGAAATAAAAAATCGGTTAGATACAGAATAAAGCTCCCTCTTTGCTGCTTTGTCTGTATGTCATACACAATAACAACTTGTGTTTACACAGTATCTTTCAGGGAAAGAGTCTCAAAATTCTTCACAAATGGAAACACAGTGATGGTCATAAAGATGGATTTTAAGAGCGCTATTAAAGGAGAGAGTAGTGGAGAGGTGGAGGCATTTGGAATCAGTGTTCTAATAGTGTGCCATAGAGAGAGGCCACGCACACAGCAGGGTAAGGTCAGAAGACTGTCAAGTTTGCAGTCAAGCTCTTCAGAGACATGCTCTTTCCAGCAGAAGATGGCAAGTCCATTTCCCACCGCAGCTGAATGTGAGCCTTTGTTCCAATTCTTATCTATCAAGTCGTAGCCAGAGAATCTCCTGCAATGGCTTCTCTTTCTGCTTCTGCACTGTTACCTCTGTTACCCAAGGATCTAGCCTTGGCCCCCCTTCTATTTCTCATCTACATGCTGCCCCTCAGCGACATCATCCAAAAGCACATCAGGTTCTATATGTGTGATGATAGTTTTATCTCACCACCACCTCTCTCAACCCTCCAGTGTCTCTGATTTCAGAACATAAGAAATCGGAGCAGGAGTAGATGCTTCAGTCCCTTGAACCTACTCTGCCATTCAATACAATTATAGCTGATCTACCTCAACTACACTTTCCATATCCCTCAATTTCCCCGAGTATCCAAAAATCTATCGATCTTTGGATATACTCAATGACTGAGCATCCACAACCCTCTGAGACAGAGAATTCCAAAGATTCACAACCCTCTGAGTGAAGAAATCTCTCCTCATCTCGGTCCGAAATGGCTGACACCTTATCCTGAGACTGTGTCCCCCAATTTGTCACATTGTTCAACATCCAGTACTGGATGAGCAGACATTTTATTCTAGATATTGGGAAGAACCAAGTTCCCACCACAAACTCCCTTCCCCAGTCACAGACTCTATCAATCTCCCTGGCCACTGACTAAGGCTGAAACAGACTCTTTACAATTTTGGTATCCTGACCCCAAGCTGAGTTTCTGACACTGTATTCTCTTCCCACTTATAACACTCTGTAATATCGCCCCTGCCTCAGCCCATCTGCTGCTGAAACCCTTATCCATGCTTATGTTACCTCCAGACTCGGCTACTCCCATCTTTCACTTTTCCTTCCTATTGATAATTTAAAAGAAAATGAAATCGATAAGAAGGTTTCGGAGCCTCCCTGAGTTCACAGCCAGCAATGGGTTAACGTCGACTTCCTTTGAGAGCAGCAGTAATCCGGCCCCCACACACTGGTTTTCAGATGATGAGGCAGGGAGAGAGAGAGAGAGAGAGAGAGAGAAATACTGCCGTCAAGCCATTCAGACTGACACAGTGAGTGAGGCAAGAAGAAATGCAGTAGCACGGATGTGACCCAGAGAGGGATGGTGAGAAATCGAGAAATGTATCGAGAGAAATAGAGGGAGGAAGAATAGAGAGAGAGAGGGAGAGATAGAAATAGAGACAGAGAGAATCAACAAGGAATTGAGAGAGCGGGATAGAAAGAACTGGAGATAGAGAAACACAGAGAGAAACAGAGGGAGAGAGAGAGAGAGAGCCGATAGCTATCCATCTCCAGCGCTGGGGCTGGGGGATGATGAAGAAGACATTGCCGGATAAGAGGGTGAGTTGTGTAAGTACTGGGGTCTGACAGCCGGAGCCGGGACTTGCTCCAGCAGTCAGAGTCCACCTTCCTCTCTCTCTCTCTATCATTTTATCAACCAGACACCGAGAAAAAATAATGGGAATTTTTGGGGGAATCAAATCCTTCAAAAGAAAAATTAATGTTAATTGTAACCAGCTCGAGAGCCCCGGTCCAAACAGCAAACCTGTCTCGTCTCCTCCCAGCTCCACTCACTCATCATCTCCTCTTCACTTTAATTGTGCATTTGTTTCATTTTCCAGGGGACCCAAGAAGGGGGTCAGCCCACTGGGCAACCCGAGAAATGTGGCTGGATTCGGAAATACTGCGGGAGAGGAATATTCCGAGAAATCTGGAAAAACCGCTACGTGATCTTGAAGACGGATCAGTTATACATTTCGGAGAAAGAGGTATGATTTCGGAGGCAGAGAGAGAGAGAGAGAGAGAGGGGGGCCCTGAGGCAGAGAGAGAGAGAGAGAGAGAGGGGCCCTGAGGCAGAGAGAGAGAGAGAGAGAGAGGGGCCCTGAGGCAGAGAGAGAGAGAGAGAGAGGGGGGCCCTGAGGCAGAGAGAGAGAGAGAGAGAGAGAGGGGGGCCCTGAGGCAGAGAGAGAGAGAGAGAGAGGGGGGCCCTGAGGCAGAGAGAGAGAGAGGGGGGGGCCCTGAGGCAGAGAGAGAGAGAGAGGGGGGGGCCCTGAGGCAGAGAGAGAGAGAGAGAGAGGGGGGCCCTGAGGCAGAGAGAGAGAGAGAGAGAGAGAGAGGGGGGCCCTGAGGCAGAGAGAGAGAGAGAGAGAGAGAGGGGGGCCCTGAGGCAGAGAGAGAGAGAGAGAGAGAGAGAGGGGGGCCCTGAGGCAGAGAGAGAGAGAGAGAGAGGGGGGCCCTGAGGCAGAGAGAGAGAGGGGGGCCCTGAGGCAGAGAGAGAGAGAGAGAGAGAGGGGGGCCCTGAGGCAGAGAGAGAGAGAGAGAGAGAGAGGGGGGCCCTGAGGCAGAGAGAGAGAGAGAGAGAGAGAGAGGGGGGCCCTGAGGCAGAGAGAGAGAGAGAGAGAGGGGGGCCCTGAGGCAGAGAGAGAGAGGGGGGCCCTGAGGCAGAGAGAGAGAGAGAGAGAGAGAGGGGGGCCCTGAGGCAGAGAGAGAGAGAGAGAGAGGGGGGCCCTGAGGCAGAGAGAGAGAGAGAGAGAGAGAGAGAGAGGGGGGCCCTGAGGCAGAGAGAGAGAGGGGGGCCCTGAGGCAGAGAGAGAGAGAGAGAGGGGGGCCCTGAGGCAGAGAGAGAGAGAGGGGGGCCCTGAGGCAGAGAGAGAGACAGAGAGAGAGAGCCCTGAGGCAATGAGAAAGAGGGGGGCCCTATGGCCGAGAGAGAGGGGCCCTATGGCCAAGACTAAGGGGCCCTGAGGCACATAGTGGGGTCCCAGGATTTGAAGGGGTTCTGAAATCTCAAAATTTTACCGGAACAAATTTCTCGAATGACTAACCAGGGGAGTGGATTACCTGATGTGGTGCTAAGTTCCATGGAGAGGGTAGGTTCGTGGTATCAGCTTGCCTGAATTTGCTGATCTCAGTCGGAACTGCACTTGGCCTCACTGTCCCTGGGTTGGAGGTGGAGGTTAAGTGGGGGACTTAGCCAGGATGCCTGCTCCTGATCATTGTCCAGTGACCCATTCTCCCTTTTGTTCTAATATTAGGCTGGGCTGTAATTTCCCTTGTTTACTGGGTATTGGTGGACTGACCATAAGCAAACTGTCAGTGGTGGCTTTAGAGAGGAAGGGGAATTTAAGAAGGAAATATGAAACTAGTTTCAGATGTATTAGGGTTGATGTACGAGCTCTGAGCGCCACTACATCTGAGCACAGTTCTGTGATGACTGCTCACTTCCTGTTCAAGCTAATTTGAGAGGCAATGTGATTTTAAATAATATCCAATGCTGTCAGTAGCTGTATTTAGAATCACTTGCTCCATTTCTCCTACATCCTCCATCACTGGGTTTATCTCTCTCCTACATCCTCCATCACTGGGTTTATCTCTCTCCTACATCCTCCATCACTGGGTCTATCTCTCTCCTACATCCTCCATCACTGGGTTTATCTCTCCTACATCCTCCATCACTGGGTTTATCTCTCCTACATCCTCCATCACTGGGTTTATCTCTCCGATAACCTCCAGCACTGGGTTCATCTCTCCTACATCCTCCATCACTGGGTTTATCTCTCTCCTACATCCTCCATCACTGGGTTTATCTCTCTCCTACATCCTCCATCACTGGGTCTATCTCTCTCCTACATCCTCCATCACTGGGTCTATCTCTCTCCTACATCCTCCATCACTGGGTCTATCTCTCTCCTACATCCTCCATCACTGGGTCTATCTCTCTCCTACATCCTCCATCACTGGGTCTATCTCTCTCCTACATCCTCCATCACTGGGTTTATCTCTCCTACATCCTCCATCACTGGGTTTATCTCTCCTACATCCTCCATCACTGGGTTTATCTCTCTCCTACATCCTCCAGCACTGGGTTCATCTCTCTCCTACATCCTCCAGCACTGGGTTCATCTCTCTCCTACATCCTCCAGCACTGGGTTCATCTCTCTCCTACATCCTCCAGCACTGGGTTCATCTCTTCTACATTCTCCATCACTGGGTTCATCTCTCCGATAACCTCCATCACTGGGTTCATCTCTCCGATAACCTCCAGCACTGGGTTCATCTCTCTCCTACATCCTCCAGCACTGGGTTCATCTCTCTCCTACATCCTCCAGCACTGGGTTTATCTCTCTCCTACATCCTCCAGCACTGGGTTCATCTCTCCGATAACCTCCATCACTGGGTTCATCTCTCCGATAACCTCCATCACTGGGTTCATCTCTCCGATAACCTCCATCACTGGGTTCATCTCTCCGATAACCTCCATCACTGGGTTCATCTCTCCGATAACCTCCATCACTGGGTTCATCTCTCCGATAACCTCCATCACTGGGTTCATCTCTCCGATAACCTCCATCACTGGGTTCATCTCTCCGATAACCTCCATCACTGGGTTCATCTCTCCGATAACCTCCATCACTGGGTTCATCTCTCCGATAACCTCCATCACTGGGTTCATCTCTCCGATAACCTCCATCACTGGGTTCATCTCTCCGATAACCTCCATCACTGGGTTCATCTCTCCGATAACCTCCATCACTGGGTTCATCTCTCCGATAACCTCCATCACTGGGTTCATCTCTCCGATAACCTCCATCACTGGGTTCATCTCTCCGATAACCTCCATCACTGGGTTCATCTCTCCGATAACCTCCATCACTGGGTTCATCTCTCCGATAACCTCCATCACTGGGTTCATCTCTCCGATAACCTCCATCACTGGGTTCATCTCTCCGATAACCTCCATCACTGGGTTCATCTCTCCGATAACCTCCATCACTGGGTTCATCTCTCCGATAACCTCCATCACTGGGTTCATCTCTCCGATAACCTCCATCACTGGGTTCATCTCTCCGATAACCTCCATCACTGGGTTCATCTCTCCGATAACCTCCAGCACTGGGTTCATCTCTCCTACATCCTCCAGCACTGGGTTCATCTCTCCTACATCTTCCGTCACTGGGTTCATCTCTCTCCTACATCCTCCATCACTGGGTTTATCTCTCTCCTACATCCTCCATCACTGGGTTCATCTCTCTCCTACATCCTCCATCACTGGGTTCATCTCTCTCCTACATCCTCCATCACTGGGTTCATCTCTCTCCTACATCCTCCAGCACTGGGTTCATCTCTCTCCTACATCCTCCAGCACTGGGTTCATCTCTCTCCTACATCCTCCAGCACTGGGTTCATCTCTCTTCTACATTCTCCATCACTGGGTTCATCTCTCCGATAACCTCCAGCACTGGGTTCATCTCTCCGATAACCTCCAGCACTGGGTTCATCTCTCCGATAACCTCCATCACTGGGTTCATCTCTCCGATAACCTCCAGCACTGGGTTCATCTCTTCTACATTCTCCATCACTGGGTTCATCTCTTCTACATTCTCCATCACTGGGTTCATCTCTCCGATAACCTCCATCACTGGGTTCATCTCTCCGATAACCTCCATCACTGGGTTCATCTCTCCGATAACCTCCATCACTGGGTTCATCTCTCCGATAACCTCCATCACTGGGTTCATCTCTCCGATAACCTCCATCACTGGGTTCATCTCTCCGATAACCTCCATCACTGGGTTCATCTCTCCGATAACCTCCATCACTGGGTTCATCTCTCCGATAACCTCCATCACTGGGTTCATCTCTCCCCTACATCCTCCATCACTGGGTTCATCTCTCCCCTACATCCTCCATCACTGGGTTCATCTCTCTCCTACATCCTCCATCACTGGGTTCATCTCTCTCCTACATCCTCCATCACTGGGTTCATCTCTCCCCGACATCCTCCATCACTGGGTTCATCTCTCTCCTACATCCTCCATCACTGGGTTCATCTCTCCCCTACATCCTCCATCACTGGGTTCATCTCTCCCCTACATCCTCCATCACTGGGTTCATCTCTCTCCTACATCCTCCATCACTGGGTTCATCTCTCTCCTACATCCTCCATCACTGGGTTCATCTCTCTCCTACATCCTCCATCACTGGGTTCATCTCTCTCCTACATCCTCCATCACTGGGTTCATCTCTCCCCTACATCCTCCATCACTGGGTTCATCTCTCTCCTACATCCTCCATCACTGGGTTCATCTCTCCCCTACATCCTCCAGCACTGGGTTCATCTCTCCCCTACATCCTCCAGCACTGGGTTCATCTCTCCCCTACATCCTCCATCACTGGGTTCATCTCTCCCCTACATCCTCCATCACTGGGTTCATCTCTCCCCTACATCCTCCATCACTGGGTTCATCTCTCCCCTACATCCTCCATCACTGGGTTCATCTCTCTCCTACATCCTCCATCACTGGGTTCATCTCTCTCCTACATCCTCCATCACTGGGTTCATCTCTCTCCTACATCCTCCATCACTGGGTTCATCTCTCTCCTACATCCTCCATCACTGGGTTTATCTCTCTCCTACATCCTCCATCACTGGGTTTATCTCTCTCCTACATCCTCCATCACTGGGTTTATCTCTCTCCTACATCCTCCATCACTGGGTTTATCTCTCTCCTACATCCTCCATCACTGGGTTTATCTCTCTCCTACATCCTCCATCACTGGGTTCATCTCTCCCCTACATCCTCCATCACTGGGTTCATCTCTCTCCTACATCCTCCATCACTGGGTTTATCTCTCTCCTACATCCTCCATCACTGGGTTTATCTCTCTCCTACATCCTCCACCACTGGGTTCATCTCTCCCCTACATCCTCCATCACTGGGTTCATCTATCTCCAACATCCTCCATCTAACAATGTAAATATGAGGTTTCGACAATATGGCCCCTTGGGTCTGCTCTCCCAAATAATATGTTGCTGATCTTTGACTACAGCTCCAGTTTCAGTTTCACCAAAGCCCTATACAGTTGCAGCAAGTCTCCCTTATTCTTGTACTCGAATTCCCTTGGAATGAAGGCTGACTCGAGTATTTGCCTGTCTAATTGCTTGTTAATTTTCTGTGTTTTATGTGGAACACTCAAATTCTTGTGACCACCAACTGTTAATAGTTTCTTACTATTTTAAAAATGTTTTGCTTTTCTATTCTTCCTCCCAAAATGTCTAACCTCATATTTCCCCACATTATACTCCAATTTCCACCTTATCGCCCACTCACTTAGCCTGCTGTGCCCCTTTGCAGCCTATTTTGTGCTCCTCACAGCTTACATTTCCACATTGCTTTGTATCTTTCACGAACTTGAGTACATTCCTCTCGGTCTCTTCATCTCAGTCATTTATATAGATTGTAAATAGCTGAAGCCCCAGCACTGATCCTTGTGGCACCCCTCATATTTACAGTCACAGCTTGCCAACCTGAAAATGGCCTGCTTATTCCAATGTTTTCCATCCTTTAACCAATTCTCTCTCCTTGCTAATATATTACCCCAACCCCATGAACTCTGATCTGTGTAATCATCTTTCATGTGGCGCCTGACCAAAAAGCCTTTTGAAAATCCAAATATACTAAATCCACTGGTTTCCTTTTATCTACCCTGCTTGCTACATTCTTAAAAAACTCTTAATAGATTTGTCAAACACATTTTAAAACCATGTTGACTCTGCCTAATCATATTATGACTTTCTAAGTGTTTTGTTACCATTTCCTTAATTATGAATTCCAGCATTTTCCTGATAACGAATGTCAGGTCAACAGGCTTGTAGTTCCCCATTTTCTCCCTCCTTCCTTTCTTGAATAGCAGTGTTACATGTTCTACCTTCCAATCCAATGGGATTGTTGCAGACCCGTGGGAATTTTGGAAGATCACAACCATCCCTCCTCCATCCTACTTTCCCATCTCTATCCCATATCCTCCATCATTGGGTAAATCCTCTGCGTCACTCTCCATCACTTTTTTAAAAATTCATTTCATGGGATTTGGGCGTCGCTGGCCAGGCCAGCAATTATTGCCCAATCCTAATTGCCCTTGAGAAGGTGGTGGTGAGTTGCCTTCTTGAACTGCTGCAGTCCATGTGGGGTAGGTACACCCACAGTGCTGTTAGGAAGGGAGTTCCAGGATTTTGACCCAGCGACAATGAAGGAACGGCGATATAGTTCCAAGTCAGGATGGTGTGTGACTTGGAGGGAAACTTGCAGGTGGTGGTGTTCCCATGTATTTGCTGCCCTTGTCCTTCTAGTTGATAGAGGTCACGGGTTTGGAAGGTGCTGTCCAAGGAGCCTTGGTGCATTGCTGCAGTACATCTTGTAGATGGTACACACTGCTGCCACTGTGCGTCGGTGGTGAAGGTTTGTAGATGGGGTGCCAATCAAGCGGGCTGCTTTGTCCTGGATGGTGTCGAGCTTCTTGAGTGTTGTTGGAGCTGCACCCATCCAGGCAAGTGGAGAGTATTCCATCACACTTCTGACTTGTGCCTTGTAGATGGTGGACAGGCTTTGGGGAGTCAGGAGGTGAGTTACTCACTGCAGGATTCCTAGCCTCTGACCTGCTCTTGTAGCCACGGTATTTATATGGCTACTCCAGTTCAGTTTCTGGTCAATGGTGGCTCCTAGGATGTTGATAGTGGGGGATTCAGCGATGGTAATGCCGTTGAATGTCAAGGGGAGATAGTTAGATTCTCTCTTGTTGGAGATGGTCATTGCCTGGCACTTGTGTGGCGCGAATGTTACTTGCCACTTATCAACCCAAGCCTGGATATTGTCCAGGTCTTGCTGCATTTCTACACAGACTGCTTCATTATCTGAGGAGTCATGAATGGTGCTGAACATTGTGCAATCATCAGCGAACATCCCCACTTCTGACCTTATGATTGAAGGAAGGTCATTGATGAAGCAGCTGAAGATAGTTGGGCCTAGGACACTACCCTGAGGAACTCCTGCAGTGATGTCCTGGAGCTCAGATGATTGACCTCCAACAACCATAACCATCTTCCTTTGTGCTAGGTATGACTCCAGCCAGCGGAGGGTTTTCCCCCTGATTCCCATTGACCTCAGTTTTGCTAGGGCTCCTTGATGCTATACTCGGTCAAATGCTGCCTTGATGTCAAGGGCAGTCACTCTCACCTCACCTCTTCAGTTCAGCACTTTTGTCCATGTTTGAACCAAGGCTGTAATGAGGTCAGGAGCTGAGTGGCCCTGGCGGAACCCAAACTGAGCGTCACTGAGCAGGTTATTGCTAAGCAAGTGCCACTTGATGGCACTGTTGATGACACCTTCCATCACTTTACTGATGATTGAGAGTAGGCTGATGGAGCGGTAATTGGCCGGGTTGGACTTGTCCTGCTTTTTGTGTACAGGACATACCTGGGCAATTTTCCACATTGCCGGGTAGATGCCAGTGTTGTAGCTGTACTGGAACAGCTTGGCTAGGGGCACAGCAAGTTCTGGAGCACAGGTCTTCAGTACTATTGCCGCAATATTGTCAGGGCCCATAGCTTTTGCAGTATCCAGTGCCTTCACTCGTTTCTTGATATCACACGGAGTGAATCGAATTAGCTGAAGTCTGGCATCTGTGATGCTGGGGACTTCAGGAAGAGGTTGAGATGGATCATCAACTCGGCACTTCTGGCTGAAGATTGTTGCAAATGCTTCAGCCTTATCTTTTGCACTGATGTGATGGGCTCTCCCATCATTGAGGATGGGGAGGTTTGTGGAGCCACCTCCTCCAGTTAGTTGTTTAATTGTCCATCACCATTCACGGCTGGATGTGGCAGGACTGCAGAGCTTAGATCTGATCCGTTGGTTATGGGATTGCTTAGCTCTGTCTATCGCATGCTGCTTACACAGTTTGGCACGCAGATAGCCCTGTGTTGTAGCTTCACCAGGTTGACAGGTATTTGAGGTATGCCTGGTGCTGCTCCTAGCATGCCCTCCTGCACTGTTCATTGAACCGGTATTGGTCTCCTAGCTTGATGGTAATGGTAGAGTGGGGGATATGCTGGGCCATGAGGTTACAGATTGTGGTTGAGTACAATTCTGCTGCTGCTGATGGCCCACAGCGCCTCATGGATGCCCAGTTTTGCATTACTAGATCTGTTTGAAATCTATCCCATTTAGCACGGTGGTAGTGCCACACAACACGATGGAGGGTATCCTCAATGTGAAGGCGGGACTTCGTCTCCACAAGGACTGTGCGATGGTCACTCCTACCAATACTGTCATGGACAGATGCATCTGCGGCAGGCAGATTGGTGAGGATGAGGTCAAGTATGTTTTCCCCTCTTGTTGGTTCCCCCACCACCTGCCGCAGACCCAGTCTTACAGATATGTCCTTTAGGACTCGGCCATCTCGGTCAGTAGTGGTGCTACCGAGCCACTCCTGGTGATGGACATTGAAGTCCCCCACCAAAGTACATTCTGTGCCCTTGCCACCCTCAGTGTTTCCTCCAAGTGCTGTTCAACATGGAGGAGTACTGAGTCATCAGCTGAGGGAGGGTGGTAGGTGGTAATCAGCAGGAGGTTTCCTTGTCCATGTTTGATCTGATGCCATGAGACTTCATGGGGTCCAGAGTCGATGTTGACTCCCAGGGCAACTCCCTCCCTGCTGTATACCACTGTGCCACCACCTCTGGTGGGTGTCCTGCCGGTGGGACAGGACATACCTGGGGATGGTGATGGCAGTGTCTGGGACATTGTCTGTAAGGTATGATTCCGTGAGTATGACTATGTCAGGCTGTTGCTTGACTAGTCTGTGGGACAGCTCTCCCAACATTGGCACAAGCCCCTATATGTTAGTAAGAAGGACTTTGCAGAGTCGACAGGGCTGGGTTTGCCGTTGTCGTTTCCGGTGCCTAGGTCGGTGCCGGGTGGTCAGTCCGGTTTCATTCTTTTTTTATTGACTTTGTAGCAGTTAGGTACAACTGAGTAGCTTGCTAGGCCATTTCAGAGGGCATGTATGAGTCAACCACATTGCTGTGGGTCTGGAGTCACATGTAGGCCAGACCAGGTAAGGACAGCAGATTTCCTTCCCTAAAGGACATTAGTGAACCAGATGGGTTTTTACAACAATTGACAATGGTTTCATGGTCATCATTAATTCCAGATTTATTAATTGAATTCAAATTCCACCTTCTGCTGTGGTGGGATTTGAACCCATGTCCCCAGAGCAATACCCTGGGTCTCTGGGTTACTAGTCCAGTAACAATACCACTACGCCACCGCCTCCCCATCTTGATCCATCTCTCTCCTACATCTTCCATTACTTAGTCCATCTCTCCTACATTCCCTATCATTGGCTCCACCCCTCCCCCCTCACATCCTCCATCACTTGGTCCATCTCTCATAATTCTCTTACCATGCCCTCAATTGCTTTTGTTGTTGCAATGTTTTTGGATTTCCCAGAGTCCGATCCTTGCTCATCTTTCACAACTGATTAAACAGGGTGGGTGGGGAGGATGGTTAGAGACTAAAGCAGCAAGTGGTTTGGATCTGGAATGTACTGCCTGAGTGTGCTGGAGGCAGATTCAATTCTGGCTTTCAGAAGGGAATTGGATAATTATCTGAAGAGAAAAGATCTTCAGGGCTACAGGGAAAGGGCAGGGACAGGGATTAGCTGAGTTTCTCTAGCAGACCGCTCGCCTAGACACGACAAGCCAAATGGCCTCCTGCTGTGCTATAACCATTCTATGATTCTATAAATCCAGGCATGGGTGCTAAGTCTGAAATAAACACAGAAAGTGCTGGAAATACTCAGCAGGTCTGGCAGCATCTGTGGAGAGAGGAACAGAGTTAATGTTTCAGGTCAGTGACCTTTCATCAGAACTGGCAAAAGTTAGAAATGTAATAGGTTTTGATCAAGTGAAATTGGGGTGTGGCAGGGTGGGGGTGATGGGGTTGGGTGGAGAACAAAAGGGGATGTTTGTGATAAAGTGGAAGGCAGGGGAGATTAAATGAGAATTATGTCATGGAACAAAAGGCAAAGGGAGTTGTAATAATCGTAGTAAAAGACAAAGCCTTTGTCCAGAGAGAGTGTTAATGGCAGAAGCAAAAACATGACAAACAAGTTTAAGACTGGCATATGGTTAAAAAAAAAACCTCAAAATGGCAGTTCTGGTCTGCAATTGTTGAACTCAATGTTGTGTGCAGAAGGCTGTAGAGTGCCTAATTGGGAGATGAGGTGCTGTTCCTCGAGCGTGCATTGAGCTTCACTGGAACACTGCAGCGGGCCAAGGACAGAAATGTGGGCAAGACAGCAGAACAGTGAATTAAAATGGCAAGCGACTGGAAGCTCGGGATCATGCTTTCAGACTGAGCGGAGGTGTTCTGCAAATTGGTCACCCAAATTGTATTTGGTCTCCCCAATGTAGAGGAGACTGCACTGTGAGGAGTGAATACAGTATACTAAATTGAAAGAAGTACAAGTAAATCACTGCTTCACCTGGAAGAAGTGTTTGGGGCCACGGATGGTGAGGAGAGAGGAGGTAAAAGGGCAAATGTTACACCTGCTGCGATTGCATGGGTGGTAAGTGTTGGATGTAGATCTACATCTATAATAAACTGATTTTATTTTGCCGCCTTTTTTCAAAGCTGCTGACTCTTGTTAGAGAATAGGTTCCAGCTGCCCCCTCATACCTCACTCAAGTGACTATTTTTCACTTGTGAGTGTCAGCGGATTATTCATCTGTAAAGCACTGCAGTAAACCCGATCCTGTCCTTTCCCGACAAACGTTTTTTCCAGCAATGACCTTGTCTGATTTTTCACCTCCTTAGCTCAGTAATTCTGAGGACAATTGTACCTGTAGTACCTAACTGCTGCCCTGTGTGGGATGAGTTAGCTCAGCACAAATCAGGGATTGAATCTGGCACCCTCTGGTCTATATGGATCAGTGTCACAGTGAGTGGTGTATTTACTGTGACATCTGGGGAGTCTCTGGGTATCTTTGTATGGCGCACATTGGCATTTGGGAGTCAAGATGCAGGAGGGGAGAAGGAGTCAAATATGAGAAAAGCAGTTGAGCTCTAACCTTGCATTTTAATACTTCCTGTCTTGCTGAGTGAGGACAGAGTAAGGACAGTACAGCTGAGGTTTCATTCCATCACTGCCTGTCTGTACAGGAAAGCAACAAGATGCTGTGCACGTAGATAAGTATTGGGCTGTGACTCACAGATCCCACAGCACCAACATTTAACACACAGAAACCCATGCACACACACACAAGAGTATGCATTGAAACACACACATGCTAACAGAGCATGCACCGAAACACACATGCACATGCAATATGCACCAAAATACACTCATGCACACTGAGTATTCAATCAAAACCACAAATGCAGAGTATGCATTGAAACACATACATGAATATACAGAATATGTACACACACACAAACATCAGTTCAAATAAAAATAGACTACAGTAAAAAATCTGGAGATGGAAATGAGCTAAAAATGTTAAAAGTGACTCATTATTTATTTTTAAAAGGCAGATTGTGATAGTTGCTTTTTGATAAGATTTCAACTCCAGGGTTGATAAGCTGTGTTTAAAAAGTGTTTGTTATGTGACACACTCTAACCCACACATTTACAAACCGCGATTAGCCAGCTAATTATAACTGCCATGTAGCGAGAGACAGAGACACACGGTTACAGCTTCACACTTTCCCTTCATCCTGTGCCTGCTCTGTCCTGGTACATCACTCTCAATCTGGATTCAGGCTTTAACCTCACCTTCGCTGCCATGGACTAAGTGCAAAGAACGTTTTAGTTGTAAACAAATGCACTGGCAAAAGATGGTCTAGTTACTGTTAACTGCATTTCCACCTGTGGGAGGAGCTGAACTCTAATGCTGACTGACCTTCCTAAAGACTGAGCAGATTCAGGGCAGTGTACTTGCTTCAAGATTGAGAAGCTGACCCCTAAAGTCTGCCAGCATTGGTCGTGGTGGGGTGGGAGGCGACTGTTTACATTGGACCTACTGTCAAACTTGGTGCATTGTGCACGTTTACTTTTTGAAGCTTCTCGATTTTAGTGTCAACTTATTTAAAGAACTGTGGGTAGAGAGGAGGGGAGATTTCATTAGAGGTTGGGGGAACTGTCGGTTGTTGGGGGGAGATGTCGGGGGATCTGTTAGTTGTGAGGGATCACCTGTCGGTAGAGGTGGGGGGAGCTGTCGGTAGAGATGGGGGGAGCTGTCGGTAGAGATGGGGGGAGCTGTCGGTAGAGATGGGGGGAGCTGTCGGTAGTGAGAGATGACCTTTTGGTGGAGATGGGGGGAATGTGTCGGTGGAGATGGGGGGAATGTGTCGGTGGAGATGGGGGGAATGTGTCGGTGGAGATGGGGTGAAGATATCGGTGGAGATGGGGGGGGGGAAGATGTCGGTGGAGATGGGGGGGGGGGGGGAAGATGTCGGTGGAGATGGGGGGGGGGGGGGAAGATGTCGGTGGAGATGGGGGGGGGGGGGGAAGATGTCGGTGGAGATGGGGTGGGGGGGGGAAGATGTCGGTGGAGATGGTGGGGGGGGGAAGATGTCGGTGGAGATGGGGGGGGGGGGGAAGATGTCGGTGGAGATGGGGGGGGGGGGAAGATGTCGGTGGAGATGGGGGGGGGGGGAAGATGTCGGTGGAGATGGGGGGGGGGTGGAAGATGTCGGTGGAGATGGGGGGGGGGTGGAAGATGTCGGTGGAGATGGGGGGGGGGTGGAAGATGTCGGTGGAGATGGGGGGGGGGTGGAAGATGTCGGTGGAGATGGGGGGGAGGGGGTGGAAGATGTCGGTGGAGATGGGGGGGAGGGGGTGGAAGATGTCGGTGGAGATGGGGGGGAGGGGGGGGAAGATGTCGGTGGAGATGGGGGGGGGGGGGGAAGATGTCGGTGGAGATGGGGGGGGGGGGGGGGGAAGATGTCGGTGGAGATGGGGGGGGGGGGGGAAGATGTCGGTGGAGATGGGGGGGGGGGGAAGATGTCGGTGGAGATGTCGGTGGAGATGGGGGGGGGGGAAGATGTCGGTGGAGATGGGGGGGGGGGAAGATGTCGATGGGGGGGGGGGGGAAAGATGTCGATGGGGGGGGGGGGAAGATGTCGGTGGAGATGGGGGGGAAAGATGTCGGTGGAGATGGGGGGGGGGGAAGATGTCGGTGGAGATGGGGGGGGGGGGGGGGGAAGATGTCGGTGGAGATGGGGGGGGGGGGGAAGATGTCGGTGGAGATGGGGGGGGGGGGGAAGATGTCGGTGGAGATGGGGGGGGGGGAAGATGTCGGTGGAGATGGGGGGGGGGGGAAGATGTCGGTGGAGATGGGGGGGGGGGGGGAAGATGTCGGTGGAGATGGGGGGGGGGGGGAAGATGTCGGTGGAGATGGGGGGGGGGGGGAAGATGTCGGTGGAGATGGGGGGGGGGGGGGAAGATGTCGGTGGAGATGGGGGGGGGGGGAAGATGTCGGTGGAGATGTCGGTGGAGATGGGGGGGGGGGAAGATGTCGGTGGAGATGGGGGGGGGGGAAGATGTCGATGGGGGGGGGGGGGAAAGATGTCGATGGGGGGGGGGGGAAGATGTCGATGGGGGGGGGGGGAAGATGTCGGTGGAGATGGGGGGGAAAGATGTCGGTGGAGATGGGGGGGGGGGAAGATGTCGGTGGAGATGGGGGGGGGGGGGGGGGAAGATGTCGGTGGAGATGGGGGGGGGGGGGAAGATGTCGGTGGAGATGGGGGGGGGGGGGAAGATGTCGGTGGAGATGGGGGGGGGGGGGAAGATGTCGGTGGAGATGGGGGGGGGGGGAAGATGTCGGTGGAGATGGGGGGGGGGGGAAGATGTCGGTGGAGATGGGGGGGGGGGGAAGATGTCGGTGGAGATGGGGGGGGGGGGGGAAGATGTCGGTGGAGATGGGGGGGGGGGGGAAGATGTCGGTGGAGATGTCGGTGGAGATGGGGGGGGGGAAGATGTCGGTGGAGATGGGGGGGGGGGGGAAGATGTCGGTGGAGATGGGGGGGGGGGGGAAGATGTCGGTGGAGATGGGGGGGGGGGGAAGATGTCGGTGGAGATGGGGGGGAAAGATGTCGGTGGAGATGGGGTGGGGGGGGAAAGATGTCGGTGGAGATGGGGTGGGGGGGGAAGATGTCGGTGGAGATGGGGTGGGGGGGGAAGATGTCGGTGGAGATGGGGTGGGGGGGGAAGATGTCGGAGATGGGGTGGGGGGGGAAGATGTCGGTGGAGATGGGGTAGGGGGGGAAGATGTCGGTGGAGATGGGGTGGGGGGGGAAGATGTCGGTGGAGATGGGGGGGGGGGGAAGATGTCGGTGGAGATGGGGTGGGGGGGGAAGATGTCGGTGGAGATGGGGTGGGGGGGGAAGATGTCGGAGATGGGGTGGGGGGGGAAGATGTCGGTGGAGATGGGGTAGGGGGGGAAGATGTCGGTGGAGATGGGGTGGGGGGGGAAGATGTCGGTGGAGATGTGGGGGGGGCGAAGATGTCGGTATGGGAAAGATGTCGGTGTGGGGGAAAGATGTCGGTGGAGGTGGGGGGAAGATGTCGGTGGAGGTGGGGGGAAGATGTCGGTGGAGGTGGGGGGAAGATGTCGGTGGAGGTGGGGGGGAAGATGTCGGTGGAGGTGGGGGGGAAGATGTCGGTGGAGGTGGGGGGGAAGATGTCGGTGGAGGTGGGGGGGAAGATGTCGGTGGAGGTGGGGGGGAAGATGTCGGTGGAGGTGGGGGGGAAGATGTCGGTGGAGGTGGGGGGGAAGATGTCGGTGGAGGTGGGGGGGAAGATGTCGGTGGAGGTGGGGGGGAAGATGTCGGTGGAGGTGGGGGGGAAGATGTCGGTGGAGGTGGGGGGGAAGATGTCGGTGGAGGTGGGGGGGAAGATGTCGGTGGAGGTGGGGGGGAAGATGTCGGTGGAGGTGGGGAGAAGGTGGAGGTGGGGGGGAAGATGTCGGTGGAGGTGGGGAGAAGGTGGAGGTGGGGGGGGGGAAGGTGGAGGTGGGGGGGGGGGGAAGATGTCGGTGGAGGTGGGGAGAAGGTGGAGGTGGAGGTGGGGAGAAGGTGGAGGTGGGGGGGAAGATGTCGGTGGAGGTGGGGAGAAGGTGGAGGTGGGGGGGGGGGAAGATGTCGGTGGAGGTGGGGGGGGGGGAAGATGTCGGTGGAGGTGGGGGGGGGGGAAGATGGAGGTGGGGGGGGGGAAGATGGAGGTGGAGGTGGGGGGGGAAGATGGAGGTGGAGGTGGGGGGGGAAGATGTCGGTGGAGGTGGGGGGGGAAGATGTCGGTGGAGGTGGGGGGGGAAGGTGGAGGTGGGGGGGGAAGATGTCGGTGGAGGTTGGGGGGGAAGATGGTGGAGGTGGGGAGAAGGTGGAGGTGGGGGGGGGGGGAAGATGTCGGTGGAGGTGGGGCGACGATGTCGGTGGAGGTGGGGGGGGGGGAAGATGGTGGAGGTGGGGAGAAGGTGGAGGTGGGGGGGGAAGATGTCGGTGGAGGTGGGGGGGGAAGGTGGAGGTGGGGGGGGAAGGTGGAGGTGGGGGGGGAAGATGTCGGTGGAGGTTGGGGGGGAAGATGGTGGAGGTGGGGAGAAGGTGGAGGTGGGGGGGGGGGGGAAGATGTCGGTGGAGGTGGGGCGACGATGTCGGTGGAGGTGGGGGGGGGGAAGATGTCGGTGGAGGTGGGGGGAAGATGTCGATAGAGGGGCCTGCTTTCAATCGTGGGTGTCAGCACAGATCAACTCCCGTCCGGTCCTCATTCACTATCCACGTTCCACACACACTCACATTCCAATAATGCTCTATGGAGAGTGATCAGGAACAGGAACCCTGACTTTGCCACTTTACTGTTATCAGACAGTAATTGCTAAGAATGGTTCCAAGGACATCGTTGACACTAGCTGGAGACTAGTTGCTTGTCTTGTCAAGTGAAATGTTTTATCTCCATCCCGTATCACATTCACTTTGTGAGCCTTGGTAACACTGCTTATTTAACATGGAATAATAACAGATATAAGCTGTTGCTATTGATGAGAATGTGGGAATGTAGTAGGGACTGCATGTGAGAATACATCCATTTCACCACTCATTTTGCATTTAATTTTTTTTTGTACTTCATCCAACAGACACTTGGATCCCTCTTTAACCAGATAGGGAATCTCAGGATGTCTCCTTACCTCTCTTCTTTGTCCTAGTTAATTCCAGCAACAGGCTTGAGTTTTCCAAGACTGCAATTCCCACAGATCTTGTTCACATGTTCTGGAAAGTCCAGCAGTTAGGGTTTTCATCTCTTGAGACAGACTCCAGACCCTTGATCTGTACAGTGGGGTTCAGGACTAGACTGGGGGTGGGGGCCTCTGACCCTATTGATCCTGATCACTGAAACCTGTAATATTGAGCCATACAGTTGCCGGGTCCCATTACTTGGCTATGCTGAGTTAGCTGTTTACAGCCAGGGGCTACAAGTGGCCTCAAGATGGCAAGAGTTCCAGTAACGATTTGTAGAAGTCAGGTCGCTGTCCATACGTCACAAATTTAACTCTCCTCTCAGAGCACAGGGTGTTCTTACATCAGTCCTACTTCTGACAATGGGTTGGCTGTAGCTGACCTTATATCAGTTGTCGAGTTTCCATTCCTGATCACCACCCAGTGACCCTGTCGGATAGTGTGTGTGGCTTTGTGGTGAGCGCACATGGCTTTTGCTACCCCTGGAGTCCTACTAATCCTGCCCATGCTCACGTGAGGAATGGTCATTTGGGAGAGATGTGGCTGGTCCTTGCTGAGGGAGGAGAGGAAAAGAAAGAGAATGCCCTCAGGGTGGGTGTTCAATGCTATAGAGTAGTGGCAGGAGGGATGTGGCTAAATATTTCATGCCCTGGGTGTGGGTCTGATTGAATCCAATTCATTCCAGTCCTATGGAGGAATGGTTAAGCCTTGCATGGATTTGCTACTGTGATTTATGTGGAGAGTTTGAGGGCCAGAACCAGGTGACGATAGCCCATGGTTGTTACACTGTGCCCTGTCTTAATACCCCTGCTCCCCATACCGGTTCCAAACTTTAACCTCACATTGATTGGCAAGGATTGCAGTTATGTTCTGGAACAAGGTTGACGAGACACACCATGCAACAGTTTCACAGACACTTCTCGCCATCCTTGCTTCCCTGGTTTTGGAGTGATGGTGGTAAAGTGCTGAGGTGGATGGGGTGGCCGAGACGGCGCAGATCCCTGCTTTAGTCCTTTGAGGCCGTTCAGCTCATCTTGGCTGTTCTGATTCACAGGTGAAAGATGAGAAGAAGGTTCCGGATAAGTTTGACCTGACTGACTATGAGAAATGCGAGGAACTGCGCAAATCGAAGAGCCGGAGCAAGAAGAACCACAGCAAGTTCACACTGGTGCGCAACAAACAGCCCGGTAACACGGTGAGCTCCTCTTTGTGTACCGCTGTCTGACACTTGTGATGCCTTCTCATCAAAACCGCTGTACAGGCTCCCTTCCCACCAGACCCTCTGGCCCCGATTAGCAGGATAATGGTTTTTCCATCAAGGCTGTGGCGAGGAGGTGGGGGAGGGGATAGGTGCAGACATGTGACTCATCTTAACCTGCACATGCCCTCAGCACACCTGCTGTGAAATCCTGGATCCTCTGCTTGACAAGACTTGGATCCAACTGGGTTCTGTATCTCAGTACTATTGTACCAAAGTCTATTTCCTTCTGCTGTTGTTCAGTGACTAACACTCTCGCCTAGGAAGCTCGGTAAAGGTGCAGGGGTAGCACTGTTAATCAAGGATGGCATTGGTGCAATAGTTAGAGATGACCTTGGTTCAGGCGATCAGGATGTAGAATCGGTTTGGGTGGAGATAAGGAATAGCAGGGGAAAGAAGGCACTAGTGGGAGTGGTCTTCAGGCCCCCTAACAGTATTCATAATGTAGGACAAAGTATACAAGAAGAAATATTGGGTTCTTGTGATAAAGGGACAGCAATAATCATGGATGATTTTAATCTACATATAAACTGGAAAAAACAGATTGGCAATAGTAGTCTGGATGATGAGTTCATAGAATGCTTTCGAGATAGTTTCTTAGAGCAGTACGTTCTGGAACCAACCAGAGAGCAGGTTATATTAGACTTGGTTTTGTGTAATGTGACAGGATGAAATAATGACCTCAGAGTAAAGGCATCTCTGGGTAGCAGTGACCACAATATGATTGAATTTTACATCCAGTTTGAAAGAGAGAAGAGTAGGTCTAAGACTAGTATTTTAAACTTAAATAAGGGCAACTATGTGGGTATGAAAGCTGAGCTAGCTGAAGTGAACTGGGTTACTAGGCTAGGAGAGAGATCAATAGAGAAGCAGTGGCAGATGTTTAAGGAGAAATTTCAGAATACTTAGAATAAGTATTCCTACTATAAAGAAAAATTCTAAGGGGAGGACCCACCATCCGTGGTTAACTAAAGAAATTAAGGAAAGCATCAAACTTAAGGAAAAAGCATATAATTGCACAAAGTTGAGTGGCAGGTCAGATGATTGGTAAGAATATAAAGAGGAGCAGAGAATGACTAAAAGGTTAATCAGGAGAAAGAGATTAGAGTATGAGAGGAAGCTTGCTAGAAATGTAAAAACAGATAGCAAGAGTTTCTACAGGTATTTAAAAAGGAAAAGAGTAAGTAAAGTGAGTGTTGGTCCTCTCGAGAATGAGAATGGGAAGTTAATAGTAGATAATAAGGAAATGGCAAATGAAATGCTTCCCTCTTCACTATAGAGGATACAAAACACATTCCAGTAATAGCTGTAAATCAGGAGGTGGAAGGAAGAGAGGAACTTGGTGAAATTACAGTCACCAGGGAAATGGTACTGAGCAAACTGATGGAGCTGCAGACTGACAAGTCCCCGGGTCCTGATGGACTTCATCCTAGGGTCTTAAAAGAGGTGGCCAATGAGGTAGTAGATGCGTTGGTGTTAATTTTTCAAAGTTCACTGGATTCTGGAGAAGTTCCATCAGACTGGAAAGTGGCAAATATAATCCCTCTATTCAAGAAGCTGGGGTGGCAGAAAACAGGTAACAATAGGCCAGTTAGCTTGCCGTCTGTTATAGGGAAGGTGTTAGAACTGATCATTAATGAGGCTATAGCTGGGCACTTAGAAAAACTCAAGGGAATCAGGAATAATCAGTCTAGTTTTGTGAAAGGGAGATCATGTTTAACTCCTTCTTTGAAGGAGTAACATGTGCTGTGGATAAAGGGGAGCCAGTTGACGTACTGTACTTGGATTTCCAGAAGGCACTTGACAAGGCGCCACATAAAAGGTTATTGCGCAAAGTAGGAGCTCATGGTTTAGGGGGTAACATATTAGCATGGATAGAAGAATGGCTGGCTGGCAGAAAACAGAGTATGCACAAACGGGTCCTTTTTAGATTGGCGGGATGTGACGACTGGAGTCCTGCAGGGATCTGTGGTGGGGCCTCAACGTTTTACAATTTATATCAATGACTTAGATGAGGGGAGTGATGGCGTGGTAGCTAAATTTGCAGATGACGCAAAGATGTGAAGAGGACATGAGGTTGCAGACTGATGTAGATAGGTTGAGTGAGTGGGCAAAATTCTGGCAGATGGAGTATAATGTGGGAAAGTGTGAAGTTGTTCACTTTGGCAGGAAGAATAAAAAAGCAGAGTATTACTTAAACAGGGAATGACTGCAGAGTTCTAGTGCAGGTGTCACAAAAAGTTAGTATCAGGTACAGTAGATAATAAAGAAGGCTAATGGAATGCTATCCTTTATTAGGAGAGGAATTGAAAATAAAAGTAAAGATGTGATGCTTCAGTTATACAGGGCATTGGTGAGACCACATCTCGAATACTGTGTGCAGTTTTGGTCTCTTTATTAAGGATGTAAATGTGTTGGAGGAAGTTTACTAGATTGATACCTGGAATGAGCGGGTAGTCTTATGAGGAAAGATTGGACAGACTGGACTTATTTTCACTGGAGGTTAGAAGAGTGAGGGGAGACTTGATTGAAGTATATAAGATCCTGAATGGTCTTGACTAGGTGGATGTTGAAAGGATGTTTCCTCTTGTGGGTGAGTCCAAAACTAGGGGGCACTGTTTTAAAATTAGGGGTTGCCCTTTTAGGACAGAGATGAGGAGAAATTTGTTCTCTGAGGGTTGCGTGACTTTGGAACTCTTTGCCTCAGAAGGTGGTGGATATGGGGTCATTGAATATTTTTAAGGTGGAGTTAGATAGATTGTTATTCGGCAAGGGAATCAAAGGTTATCGGGGTAAATGGGAGTGTGGAATTTGAGACGCAAACAGCTCAGCCATGATCATATTGAATGGCGGAGCAGGCTGAGGGGCTGAATGGCCTATTTCTGCTGCTAATTCGTATGTTCACCTCAGAGTTAGAAGGTTGAGGATTTAAGCCCCACTCTGCAGATATAATCCAGACTAGAGCATGGCTACTCGACCCGAACCTGACTGGACCCGATGGTTTGGGCCGCTCTTCTGGGTCCGGCATTTGGGCTCGGGTCAGGCACTGGACCTTTCCAGTCCAGTTACAGTTTTTGTTGCTTATCTGCACAAGCTTAAAAAGTGATATACGGAAGCTAGGTTAACTGAACATTCCGTTGGTCGGGTCGGGTACGGGAAAAAATGAAAGGACTCGGGCTGGGTCGGATGTGGTTCTGTCGGGCTTGGGTTGGGTTTCATTTGCAGACCTGAGCCGGCCTTTAATCCAGACTGACACCACGTAATACTGGGGAGCACTGCACTATTGGAGGTGTCATCTTTCAGATGAGACATTAAATTTTGGAGCACTGCATTCTGAAATGGATGTAAAAGATGCCATGGCACTATTCTGAAGAGCAGGGAGTTCTCCCCTGTGTGCAGGACCAATATTTACCCCTCAGCCAACATCACTGAAACTGATTATCTGATCATTATCACATTTCTGTATGTGGGAGCTTGCTGATTACAACACACTGCGTTACAACAGTGACCACACTTCAAACATACTTCACATTGGCTGTAAAGCACTTTGGGATGTCCTGAGATTATGAAAGATGCTGTATAATGCAAGTTTGTTCTTTCTCCCACAACACTGCATTTACACTTCAGTTTAAGTGCAACATGAATAAGTAGCTGTAGAATGTCAGATCCCCCTGGTAGAGGATGGTACATGCTGTCAGTGGGCAGGAGTCACCCCTGTTAGGATAACTGTAGCACTTCACTTTTGGTGTCAGTTTCATTATTATGGTATTATTGCTACCATCATATCACACTCTCACTGTCCTTGTGCAATCCCTCCAGGTACCAAACCTGATCTTCCTGGCAGTGAGTCCTGAGGAGAAAGAGTCGTGGATTAACATTCTGAGCAGTGCGCTCAGCCGAGCAAAGAACCGTGTCCTTGATGAGGTAACAGCTCACATCATCACTTTACAAATGTGGGCATGCACAAGGAATTCATACTAAGTCAAAATGGTACAGAACAGAGAGTGTAGAGAGTGGGAATGTTTGATGGGACAGTGTAGAGGGAGTTTAGTTTAGAGATACAGCACTGAAACAGGCCCTTCGGCCCACCGAGTCTGTGCCGACCATCAACCACCCATTTATAATAATCCTACACTAATCCCACATTCCTACCACATCCCCACCTGTCCCTATATTTCCCTACCACCTACCTATACTAGGGGCAATTTATAATGGCCAATTAACCTATCAACCTGCAAGTCTTTGGCATGTGGGAGGAAACCGGAGCACCCGGAGGAAACCCACGCAGACACACGGAGAACTTGCAAACTCCACACAGGCAGTACCCAGAATTGAACCCGGGTCGCTGGAGCTGTGAGGCTGCGGTGCTAACCACTGCGCCACTCTTTATCTCACAGGCCTTCTTCTCAAACCCCTGATAATGTGTGACTGCCTGATTAGATTATTCCAGTAGGTAATGAGTCAAATATGCAATGTGGGACTGGAATCACAGACCAGACATGTTCCTTTCCCTGAAGGTGATTAATGAATCAATCGCGTTTTTAACAACAATCTGGTTGCTTTTATTATTTTGCTGGTGGCAGCCCACAAAATGCCAGATATACGGAATTTAAACAGTTGTTACAAGTGCTTCAATTTTTCTGTAAAAGTTTTGTGATTTGGGGTTTAAAACTGAAAAGAAGTCCCTGGATTTTTTTTTTTATAAGGTTCACTGAGAGGCCTGGACTGTAAACAGTTACTGGAAGTCACCTGTCTTCAAAATAATTACCCAGCAGGAGTTGTTTTTGACTTGGGAAGATGTTTACAAAGAAGTAACAGGTCAAGATTTATAGAGGTCAGGAGGTTTGACTTCTGGAATGTTTTTGGTTTCACTTTGAATTGTTACAAAAGGCAGTTAGAAAAAACTTGCCAAGAAGAACAAAACACACCAACTCAGTCTGTTCCAGCAGTTTGGAAAAGCCTGCCAGTTTTCCATCTCTCGAGAAGCTGAGAAGCAAGTGTAGGAGGCAGACAGAACTGTTTCTGCATTTCTGCTGTAAGGCCTGTCAGATACCTCTGCTGCTGCATTTCCTGGGAAGCCTGCCCAAACTAATCTTCAATGTCACCTTAAAAGAACTGTTCTCGGAAGATCCCAGTGACAGCCATCTATACGCATTTGGGACGCCAAAACAAAGGACATCGTTCCATATCTTCTATTTCTTCTTCAAGAATTAGCAAGTATTTAACCCAAGTTTTTTTTGTGTCTTTTTTGTAATAGAGCTCTAAAACGCAAATCCCATTAATTTTTCTGCTTAACCTGTGTGTGCGTGTGAGGGGCTAAGGTAAAAAGGGAACTTTAATATTTCAATCTGTGTATTTATGCTTTACCTCATTGCTGCTTAAGACTTGTTTTATAATAAACTGATATTTTTGTTGTTTATTAAAGAAACCTGGTTGGTGTGTTTTATTCTGGGATAAAAGTAGGATCTATGATTAACCATATTGGTAAGTGGGAATTTTTTTTTTTTAATGTTGTGACTTGTAGAGAAGTGGAACTAGAATAAACAGTGCACTCCTCCTACCTCGGTCGTAACACAGTTCACAAGCTATGGGATCCTAGGGCAGTACTATAAACACTATTACCTAATCTGAATTATAGAGCTGATTTCATTGAAAACATCATTAAACCTTCTTTGATACTGAGCACAGATCAGAGGTGGAATCTGGGAACTTCCTCGTGTATATGGGAGTCAGTCCCTATGTGTGTACGTGTGTGTGGGGCTCGATCCCTGTGTGTGCGTGTATGAGGCTCAGCCCCTACGTGCGTCTGTATGGGGCTCAACCCCTATGTGTCCATGACTATGGGGCTCAGCCCCTATGTGTCCATGAGTATGAGGATGTGTGTGTGTATTGGTAGAACTCGGTTCCTGGGTGTGGGCACGCATGTGAACATAAGAAGTAGAAGCAGGAGTAGGCCATTCGACCCTTCAAACCTGCTATGCTATTTAATATGATCATGGCTGATTGTGGCCTTCACTTTTCTGCCTACTCCCCCATAACCCTTGACTCCCTTGTAGATCAAAAATCTGTCTAACTCAGCCTTCAATATATTCAATGACCCAACCTTCACTGCTCTCTGGGGAAGAGAATTCCAAAGATTAACAACCGTGAGAGAAGTTCCTCCTCATCTCCATCTTAAAAGGGAGACTCCTTATTTTAAAACTGTGCCCCTAGTTCTAGATTCCCCCACAAGTGGAAACATCCTCTCAGCATCTACCTTGTCAAGCCCCTTCAGAATCTTATATGTTTCAATAAGATCACCTCTCATTCTTCTAAACTCCAATGAGTAGAGGCCCAACCTGCTCAACCTTTCCTCATAAGACAACCCCTTCATCCCAGGGATCAGCCTAGTGTCATGCTAGGCCCCCACCTGCCAAGAATGAGGCACATTAATTTGGTCATGAACATTGATTTTAAACTGCTGCTGGGGCGAGGAAAGGCCTTGTTAAACAGATCTGCCGTGGCTGGAAAATACATTTGTATATTAACAGACAGTGCATGGAAGGACAAAGGACCATTCCCTGACACATTCAACTCACAATGGATCTTGATCACCAAGTGTAGTGTGTAAGAGGAGCATTACAGAGACTGATAAGGTGATAAAATCCAGGACTGGTTGGACCAGCTGGTCACATGACTAACTGGCTGTTCCAGGGGGTCTTTTGAACTAGCCACAGAGAGTTTGAACTGAGAAAGACTGTTTGCTCCTGGACTGAGAAGATCGCTCCTGTCTGCTCCCAACTCTTTCTCACAAGCCTCTGAATCCACTGAAGACACGTGAACCCCAAGAGAGAAAAGTTTCCTACAGCGAACAAGGTTTAAGAAGAATACTGGGCCCCAAAGAAAAGCAAGAACGACCTACAATCAAGGGCTCTACAGTGAGCTCGAAGAACCGGAACAAAATCTCTTTGGATATTGCCTCAAACTTTTCCACTTTATTTTTCTTCTGTCTCTATTTGCATGTGTGTATCGCGTATGCATGCTAGCGTGGGCGAATTGTGCATCCTTAGGCACCAACCGAATTAGAATTTAAGTTCAAGTTTAATAAATTTCAACTTTTCTTCTTTAAACCTAAGAAAACCTACTTGTGCTGGTTTCTTTGCCTTATAGTTAGGAAGCGGTGAACAAGGATTCACTAAGGGAGAGCTAAAAACACGGTGTGTTTAAAACTAAACCCTGTTACAGTAAGACCAGGTAAAGGCTGAGAGGGACCCCTAAACACCTTTCTCACCTGGTCGTAACACTAGTGAACCTTCTCTGAACTGCTTCCAATGCAAGTATATCCCTCTTTAAATAAGGAGATCAAAACTGTACGCAGTACTCTAGCTGCGGTCTCACCAATGCCCTGTACAGTTGTAGCAAGACTTCCTTACTTTTATACTCCATCCCCCTTGCAATAAATGCTAACATTCCATTTGCCTTCCTAACTACTTGCTGAACCTGCATGTTAACTTTTTGTGATTCCTGTACAAGGACACCCAGATCCCTCTGTACCACAGCATTCTGCAGTGTCTTTCCATGTAAGTAATATTCTGCTTTTCAATTCTTCCTGCCAAAGTGGACAAGTTCACATTTTCCCACATTGTACTCCATCTGCCAAATTTTTGCTCACTCACTTAAGCTATCTATATCCCCTTGCAGACACTTTGTGTCCTCCTCACAACTTGCTTTCCTACCTACCTTTGTATCGTCTGCAAATTTGACTACAAACATTCAGTCCCTTCATCCAAGTTATCAATATAGATTGTAAATAGTTGAGGCCCAGCACTGATCCCTGTGGCACTCCACTCGTTACAGTTTGCCAACCTGAAAATGCCCCATTTATCCCGACTCTGTTTTCTTTAGTTAGCCAATCCTCTGTCCATGCTAATATATTACCCCCGACACCATGAGCTTCTATCTCTTGTAGTGACCTTTTATGTTATTCTTTCATGGGATGTGGGATCACTGGCAAGGCCAGCATTTATTGTCCATTCCTAATTGCCTTTGCACTGAGTGGCTTGCTAGGTCATTTCAGAGGGCAGTTAAGAGTCAACCACATTGCTGTGGGTGTGAAGTCACATGTAGGCCAGACCAAGTAAGTATAGCAGATTTCTTTTCCTAAAGGGCATTAGTGAACCAGATGGGTTTTTATGACAATCGATGAGAGTTTCATGGTACCATTACTGAGACTAACTTCCAACTGCATATTTTTATTATTAATTGAACTTAAATTCCACCTTTGCTGTGGTGGGATTTGAACCTGTGTCCCCAGAGCATTAGCCTAGGCCTCTGGATTACTAGTTCAATTACATTACCGCTACACCATCAACTCTCACTATATGGCACCTTATCGAATGTCTTTTGGAAATCCCAATACACTACATCGATTGGTTCCCCTTTATCTACCCTGCTCGCTACATCCTCGAAGAACACGAATAAATTTATTTCACACGATTACCTTTTCATAAAACCATGTTGACTCTGCCTGATTGCATTATGATTTTCTAAATGTCCTGCTTTTACTTCCTTAATAATGGATTCTGGCATTTTCTCAATGACAGATGTTAAGGCTAACTGGCCTATAGTTTCCTACTTTCTGTTCCCCACCTCCCCTGTTATTGAATAGAGGTGTTACATTGGTGGTTTTCCAATCTGCTGTGCCCTTTCCAGAATCGAGGGAATTTTGGAAGATGACAAGCAATGCATTCACTATCTCCGCAGCCACTTCTTTTAAAACCCTAGGATGCAGGCCATCAGGCCCAGGGGACTTGTCAGCCTTTAGTCTCATTAGTTTTACGAGTATTTTTTTCCCCCAGTGATAATGATTGTTTTAAGTTCCTCTCTCCCTTTTGCCTCTTGATTTTCTGCTATTCTGGGATGCTTTTTGTGTCTTCTAATACTTGTTCAAAGTCTCTGCAATTTCCTTCAGTTCCATTATTAATTCCCTCCAGGGTTTTATGAAAAGGTAATCATGTTTGATAAATTTATTAGAGTTGTTCGAGGATGTAGCGAGCAGGATGGATAAAGGGGAACCAATAGATGTAGTAAACAAAAGAACAAAGAAAATTACAGCACAGGAACAGGCCCTTCGGCCCTCCAAGCCTGCGCCAATCCAGATCCTCTATCTAAACATGTCGCCTATTTTCTAAGGGTCTGTATCTCTTTGCTTCCTGCCCATTCATGTATCTGTCTAGATACATCTTAAAAGACGCTATCGTGCCCGCGTCTACCACCTCCGCTGGCAACGCGTTCCAGGCACCCACCACCCTCTGCGTAAAGAACTTTCCACGTATATCCCCCCTAAACTTTTCCCCTCTCACTTTGAACTCGTGACCCCTAGTAATTGAATCCCCCACTCTGGGAAAAAGCTTCTTGCTATCCACCCTGTCTATACCTCTCATGATTTTGTACACCTCAATCAGGTCCCCCCTCAACCTCCGTCTTTCTAATGAAAATAATCCTAATCTACTCAACCTCTCTTCATAGCTAGCGCCCTCCATACCAGGCAACATCCTGGTATTGGGATTTCCAAAAGGCATTCAATAAGGTGCCATATCAAGAGAGTGGGTGGTGTAGTGGTAATTTCATTGAACTAGTAATCTAGAGGCCTAGGCTAATGCCCTGGGGACAAGGGGACAAATCCCACCACAGCACAGGTGGACTTTAAATCCTCTAAGGGACCAACACTTACTTCAACTATTTTTTAAAAATATATTTGTAATAGCCTTAAATGTCTGTGTTTTTATATTTCTTGCCAGTTTGCTCTCCTACTATAATTCCTCCCTCTTTATTTTTTTTTTAGTCATCCTTTGCTGGTTTCTAAAGTTTTCTAATCTTCTGGCAGCATTTTCTTTCAATTTGATACCATTCTTAACTTCTTTAGTAGGCACGGATGGTGCATCCTTCTCATAGTCTTCTTTTCTTAATGGAATATATCTTAATTGAGAGTTATGAAATATCTCCTTAAATTGCTGCCACTACTTCTCTACTACCTTAACTTTTAACTTATTTTCCAAATCCACTTTAGGCAACTGTCTTCATACCCTTGTAATTGCCTTTATTTAAGACACTAGTTTCAGACCCAAACTTCTCACCCTCAAAATGAATGTGAAATTCAACCAGGTTATGATCACACTTGCCCAGGGGATCCTTTATATTTAACAATCCCATCTCACTAAGTAACACCTCACTGGAACTGGTTAGCAAATTCTGCTACCTTGGGTCCACGGTGAAATGCAATCTGTCCCTTGATGCAGAGCTTGATACCCACTTAGGGAAAGCAGCTACCACCTTTGTCTATCTTGCAAAACACGCATGGGATAACACCAAGCTGACCCTGAGGAACAAGCTGACAGTTTATAAGGCCTGTGTTCTCAGCACCTTGCTGTATGGCCGTGAAACATGGGCGACTTACAGCTACCAGGAAAACAAACTCAATCATTTCCATCTTCGCTGCCTGTGGCGCATTATGGATATATGCTGGCAGGACAAAATCACAAATGTGGCAGCTTTATGGCAGAACCTGCCTCTCAAGAATTGGCCTTCACAGCCATCAACAAAGGTGCACCGAGAAGACACCCCACCTAAATGGATTGTTTGCTGTGCATCATTTTTCATAGATGGAAGGATACCAACCACTTCATTACACATTACCAGGTCTAAAATAGCCTGCTGTCAGGTTGGTTCCAGAACATATTGTTCTAATACACTCGATGAACTCATCCTGCAGGCTACCTTTGCCAATTTGATTAGTCCAATCTCTTGAAGATTAAAATTGCCCACGATTATTGCAGCACCTTTCCTACAAGCCCCCATTATTTCTTGCTCCCTGTGATTGCGTGCCTCTGCACTCGTGTGTGTGTGTGTAGGGCCCATGGCCATACACGGCTCAGTTTGTGTCTGTGTGGGTAGGGGAAGCTCGGTTCTTGTGTGTGTGTAGATCCTAGTCTGTGTGTGGGGCTTGGTTCCTGTGTGTGTATGTGTGGGTGGGGGAGATTGGTCCCTGTATGTGTGGGTAAAGGGAGCC
Organism: Heterodontus francisci; assembly: GCF_036365525.1. Taxonomy (NCBI): domain Eukaryota; kingdom Metazoa; phylum Chordata; class Chondrichthyes; order Heterodontiformes; family Heterodontidae; genus Heterodontus; species Heterodontus francisci. Next base: position 20,663,056 of record NC_090416.1, read on the forward strand.
TGGTTCCTGTGTGTGTGTTAGCAGGGGGGAGTTGGGGGGTGAGCTCGATTGTTGTGTGTGTGTGTGTGTGTGTGCAAGGCTCAGTTCCTGTGTGTGTACATGTGGGTGGGGGAGATTGTTCCCTGGATGTGTGTGGTTGGGGGGAACTCGATCCCTGTGTGTTTGTGTGGTATGTGTCTGGCTGGGAGGAGCTCAGTCCCTGTAGATATATATGTGTGTGTATGTGCATGTGCTCCTGTGTCTGTGTGTGGGGCTTGGTTCCTGTATGTGCAGGCTCGATGTGGTGTGCGCATCACGGAGCATGGATCTCACTCGTGTGTTTAATTACAGGTGACTGTTGATGAGGAAAGCTTTCTCGCCCACCCAACTCGAGATCGAGTGAAAATCCAGCATTCCCGTCGGCCGCCTACTCGCGGGCACCTGATGGCTGTGGTGAGTGGGTTCCCTCTTCTTCAACTTGCAATGTTGCGATAGTCAGAGCAATGTTGGGCTGTAGTTAGGATAATGTTGGAGACTTGGCCCCTGGAAATCTTTCAGTAGAGAGGGATTCAACCTTCTCAGATGGAGGCCTGTGGTGCCTCGGGAGGTTTGACTGCTGGCTGAAGGAATTAGGCCAAGGCCTTAAACCTAGAATTCCAAACAGCCTGTGTCAAATGGCCCCTCTAAACTGTGCAGCAATCCAAAAGTTCCCACATGGGCCATGCACAAGTTGGTCCCTTTAAGTTGCCATGTGAGCGTGGCCACGTGCATGCACGCACACACACACACACATCTACAGGGACTGAGCTCCTCCCAGTCAGACACATACCACACACACAGGTATCGAGTTCCCCCCAACCACACACATACAGGGAACAATCTCCCCCACCCATATGTACACACACTTTTTGCGCACTCCCCAAAAAAATTTAGAGGGTACATTGCCTTTGACACCTGGACTCCTGTCTGTAATGCTGCTTATCAAGATGTGAATTTAATTTCAGACTCAGATGAAGTTGGTTCCTCACATTGATCAACCTTGGCATTAGAGGCAGTTCTGTCTTACTGCCAGCTTTCAGCCTTCAGAAACTGGGGGAGAGACTAGAATCAGGGGTGGGGTGGAGTGGGGCAATAGAGCGAATTTGGGAGCAGCCCCTTGGTTCAGTTGGTATAGGCACTGAGCAGCAGGTATCAGATTTCTTCCCTGCTGAGTCAGATAATCTCAGATGGCTGACATCTGAGGCATTACAATTAGCTTCAGGGCCCCTGGCAAGGTAGGGATTGATGAGCAGGGTTCCTGCACCTGATTACTATCCAGTGACCCCTGGTGGAACATATCCACATTTAAGCAGAGTGGAAAGGTCATTGAAGGGGAAATGGGCTGGTGGGATTAGGATGCTGCGTGTGTGGAGGATAAACAGCAACACAGACTGGTTGGGCCGAATGGCATGTTTCCATGTTGTAATTTGTGTGTGTGGATGTTGGAGATGGCAGAGTCAGGTTGGGCTACAGTGCCCTCTGTAGTTGAATAGCCTGCTACCACTCACTATCTGGGCACTTGGGTGAGGTGCTGGGGGTGGACAGATTAGTGTAAAAACAATGACATATGTGGCCTCAGCAAGACTTGTTCTGAATATGAAGTGTTTGTCTGGTGTCCACAGGCTTCCACCTCCACATCTGATGGCATGCTGACCCTCGACCTGATCCAGGAGGAGGATGCAGCCCTGGACCATCAAGCCGCCGGGACATGCACGGACAGCTTCTGCACCAACCAGCTTAGTGCCAGCCACCCCAAATCGAACTACGAAACCTCTACCAAAACCTTGGAGAAGGGAGACAGGGTGACGGAAAAAGTGCATTCCTCCCGGAAGGGCAGCCTGCAAAAGAAAGGGGATGGCTGGCAGAGGGAATCTGCCACCTCTCTGGATCAGGAGGGGACCTCCTCGCCAGAGATCCCAAAGAAATTATGCTTTGCGGAGCTAAACAAGTGTGCGTCGGAGGAAATCCTGTCGCGAGCGGGATCTGCGCAGAGGTCTGCATTAAGGAAAGGTTTTGAGGTCCAGTTGGGCAGCACACAGCGGGAGCAACTGGGGCAGGTCAAGGAACTCATTGCACTGAAACTGGAGAGAACTCAGCAGCTCTTGTTGGAGGCTGGCAGCCACGGGAGCCGGAAGAGACAGAACAGAGACTCTACAAGGAAATCAGATGTCCAGAGCACCCTTCACGAGACAGAGCGGCTACTCGCTGAGGCTCTGTCCAACTGGAGCCAGGCCAAGCAGGTTCTGGAAGAGATAAAGGAACTGAGGGACCTCTGCAAGCAGTCGGATCAAATGCACACTGAATCTCCACTGACATCAGGCAGCCAACCTCCGTATAGGAGGAGTCTAATGTGAACCTTGCTGGTATATAACCTTGTGTCTTGGTGATTCTCCTCCTTGTCCCTATGGAAGACCATGAGCAAGCCAGCAAAGGTCACTTGGCTTCACTGCAAGCTTATCTTTGGGTTGACCCCCAGCAGGAACTGCAGGAATAGAGGAGTCTGGTGGCCCAGGCTCACGTTCTCCTGTCTGGAAGGGAGGAGCCTATGATTCCACCTCATCCTGCTGAGCTTGGTTTGAGGACACGATTGTCTGTGGCGGGTCATGGGACCCACATGTTTCAATGCAGTGCCTATGTTACAAACTGAAGTTAGCTGCACAATGCAACAAGTTCAGTTATTTGTTTTGGAGTTGGTGGAGGAAGCCCATCAGTCGCTGCTGCAGAGGTGGGGCTGCCCTGAAAACTCCCCAAATACAAATCCTGAGTTGTGTGTCAGTATTCTCTCCACTACCCAGCATCAGGACAGTCTGCCTGCTTCCAGGGCTCCCGTGTATGCAATTTTTAAAGAAGCTGTCTAGAAATGTGTTAAAATTCTTAAGATGGGTAGTAATCTCTGACATGGAGTCTTAGCCTTTAAGATTTTCAATCAATTTTAATCAGCAGTGAACAAATCCTCAGAACTCCAGCCGTCCCCTTTCCACCCCTGCCCTTGTACCCTATCCTCCAACCAACCACCCACTGCTTGCACCTGATCCCTCCCTAGCCATCCTCCTAGCCTCAACTTTTCTTTGCCCCACCTGCCCCTCGGTCCCTAGCCTGTCCCACCTGCCCTCCCTGTGCCCCCTATCCTGCCCTTGTATGTGGAAGCAAATGGGTATTGTCCTTGTGAGGATCTAATACAGGTGCTGCAGGACAGAAACTACATGGGGGAATAATGGGCCTGACCATTGAGTGTCAACCTAGTCTCAATATCTAGTTGTAAAAATTTCAGCGGGAGGGAAATGTTGCAATGAACTTGTGATATTCTGAGCTTTGTAAAGGGGAGGGTGAGAAACCCATTAACCGACTGTGTGGCAATGTAAGGTATGACTCCTGATCCTCCTCAGAGGAGGGCCATATCTCATTTAATCAAACATCAGTTCCTCAGTGTAGGGGTTTGTGTGGCCTGAATGTTTTATCTGATGCTTCTAACCTGCTCAGTGTTTTTAAGGTGCTATTGAGTTCTGTCAGCTCTGTTACTGTCTGTTTGTTCAAGCACGGCCTTGTATTAGCCTAAAGAAACAGACTACAGCCTCTTTCACAATCACAGCCTTGCTGTTAGTTCTAAGGGTGCCCTGACATTCTGTGGCTCACAGAACAATGCGGAGAAAACAAAATGTAACTCAGGGCAAAAAGAAATGATGGGCTAATATTTCCACTATTAGTCTCTGGGTCTCCCACTCCCCAGTGCTGTCAGATCCTGATCCATCTTTATTTCCAATGATTTTTTTGAAGCTGTGATTTTAATACAATTAAATTAAAATGAGTAAAACTAAGCCTGCATCCTGTCTCTGTTATGTGCCCAATGTCTGGACCGCCTATTACACATTAAAAACCCTTTGTCTGGACACAATTGTTTTCAACTTTTCCATTATAAGTTCCTATGTCCACAATTTTAATGAAAACTGCCATTGTAAAATGGTCAAATTGTGATTACATCCAGTGGGCATAGGAGGTTGGGGTGGGGAGGGGTGGGGAGGGGTGGGGAGGGGTGCTGCAGGGCCACCACTGGCAAGAGGATATAATTATAGTGTGACATGTTTACGTAGGCAGTTGCCATTATAAATAGGGACACAGAAATTCTTTAAAAGTTGGATTTAATATATGATTAAAATAGGGACTGTGCACCCTGGGCCAATTATTCCCTGCCCTCTAATCCTGCTTCAACTGACTACTACACTTGGCCTTGCCCTCCCTTCACTAGTGCAGCACCATTTATTCAACAGACAGTTTAGGTTCAGGCTCCACCAGTGCTGGTAGCCCTTCAGCACTTCATTTAAGTGCCCTTTATTTTCAGCATCACAGAACTGTTACAACACAGAAGGAAGCCATTCAGCCCATCATGTCTGCGCTGGCTCTCTGAAACAGCAATTTACCTCGAGCCACTTCCCCACTTTCTCCCGGTAGCCGTGCACATTCTTCCTTTTCAGATAATAATCCAATTCCCTCTTGACTGCCTTGATTGAACTTGCATCCACCACACACTCAGGCAGTGCATTCCAGATCCTAACCGCTCACTGTGTGAAAAGTTTTTTCTTGTGTCACTATTGCTTCTTTTGTCAATTACCTTAAATCTGTGTTCTCTGGTTCTCCATCCTTCCACCAATGGGAACAGTTTTTCCCTATCTACTCTGTCCAGACCACTCATGATTTTGAACACCTCTATCAAATCACTTCTTAACCTTTTCTCCAAGGAAAACAGTCCCAACTTCTCCAATTTATTCACGTCACTGAAGTTTCTAGAACCTTCCCCACCACCGATGTTAAACTGACTGGCCCGTAGTTGCTGGGCTTATCTTTGCACCTTTTCTTGAACACGGATGTAACATTTACAATTCTCCAGTCCTCTGGCACCACCCCTGAGCCTAAGACTGGAAAATGATGGCCAGTGTCTCTACTCTACGCTCACTTCCCTCAGTCACCTTGGATGCATCTCATCCGGTCCTGGTGCCTTATCAACTTTAAGTACAGCTAGCCTATCCAATCCCTCCTCCTCATCAATTTTAAACCCTTCAATTGTCTGAATTACCTCCTCTTTCACCATGACTTGCACAGCATCATCTTCTATGCCTCTTGCCTCCATGTGTAAATTCTCTTTGTGGGCCCTATTTGGCCCACTCCTCCTTTAACCACCCTTTTACTATTAATATGCCCATAGAAGGCTTTTGGATTCCCTTTTATATTAGCTGCCAGTTTCCTTTCAGATTCCTTCTTTACTTCTCTTATTCGCTTCTCCTCTGTGTATTATCAATCTGACATTTGTCATCAGCACACTTTTTCTTATTCACCTTAATCTCTATCTCTTTCATCATCCAGGGAGCTCTGGATTTGTTCACCTTACCTTTCCCCTTCATGGGAATGTACCTTGACTGTGCCCGAACTATCTCTTCTTTAAAGGCAGCCCATTGTTCAGTTACTGTTTTGCCTGCAAACCTTTGATTCCAATTTATCTGGGTCAGATCCATTCTTACCCCATTTCTTTTTAAGGTGTCAGCCACGGCTCAGTGGGTAGCACTCTTGCCTCTGAGTCACAGATTGTGGGTTCAAGTCCCACTCCAGAGATGTGAGCACATAATCCAGGTCAACACTTTAGTGCAGTACTGAAGGAGAGCTGCACTGTAGGAATCTCCATCTTTTGGATAAGACACTAAACTGAGGCCCTGTCTGCTCTCTTGGATGAGCGTAAAAGATTCCATGGCACTATTTTGAAGAAGAGTAGGGGAGTTCTCCCTGGTGTCCTAGGACAATATCCCTGAACCAACTCCAGTGAAGCAGATCATTATCACATTGATGTTTGTGGGAGCTTGCTGTGCACAAATTGTATGCCACGTTTCCAACATTGCAATTAAATAATATATTGATACTCCGTTGCCTGTAAAGCACTTTGGGATGTCTGAGGTTGTGGCAGGTGTATATAAGTGCAAGTTCTTTTTTTCTTCTGTGAGGGCCTAGATAGTGAGGATTAACTGGCTATTTCGTCATTGGGGGCATCACAGCAAAGCCCGATGTTGATTTCAGCTCACATCCAGTCACTTGTTTCTGAGCAGGGGTCTTGAGCAATGGTCAGGAGTTAGGACCGTGACTGACATTGTTTTTACCTGCTCAAGTGCAGGGTGCAGAGAATCAGTCTCAGCTATGATGTCCTCATTTTCAAATACCCTGCTAAAATCCATTGTCGAGGCCCACACATGAAGAATAGCTACTTAGCTGAACGGAGGGCACCTGATACCCATGGAACCAGACCTCAGCTAGTGTTTGTACTTTGGGAGTGCAGGGAGAAATTGGGATTAAATAAGACTGCATTTGAGCTGCGTTGACTAGGAGTTTGTTTCTTTCACAAAGACTTGCATTTCTATAGCACCTTTCATGACCTCAGGACTTCCCGAAGAGTTTTAGAGTCACAGAAGGGGGCTATTCGGCCCATCGAGTTCATTTACAGCCAATGAAGTACTTTTGAAGCGTAACTGCTGTTGTAATAAAGAATATGCAACAGCCAAATTGCACAGAGAAAAGTCTCACAAACAACAATGCAATAATGAGCAGATAATTTTTTAAGTGATGTTAATTGAGGGATAAACATTGGCTCCAGAGTAAACACCCCATTGTTCTTTTTATATCCACCTAAGAGGGCAGAAAGGGACTTGGTTTAATGCCTCATCTGAAAGACTAGATCAGCCTGGATTATGTGCTGAAGTCTCTGGAGTGGGGCTTGAACTCAGCACCTTCTAATTCAGAGATGAGAGTGTTACCCACTGAGTCACAGCTGCTGTATATGTGAATGTTTTTCCTCTGTGATCAGTTTGTGAGGGATTGGTTTGGGACTGGCCAGAGACGCACAGGGTTAAGTCTCTGCTGATTAGTAAGGAGGAGGCAAGTGTGCCTGACTATCTGACTGATTGCTGTACTCTCATCTCCTTATTTGGTATGAAACTGACCGGGGCGTGTGATTGGAGCACAGTGTACAAAGCAAGGAGGAGGGGACACATCAGACAGACATACAGTAGCAGGGGGTGGAGGAATGAATGAATGAATGAAATTGTGAGCAGTGCAGGGAATGAGCAAGCTGCAAAAGAGCGGAGTAACAATAAAGAATGGAGACAAACAAAAACAATAGAAAAATATGAATTATTTCTACTTTCCTGGAGGGGCCGTGAGTTTTAACGGCCTCCCGTTCTTGGTTCTGATTTGCAGTGAGACTGGGTCACAGATCCAGCCACCCAGGAATATCTGGGCGATTCTTTCCTCTGTTCCCTCTTTCCAGGTTTAATCTCTGTCTTTCCTCTTTCAAAGGCTGACAGACCTTTCACAGAATTGTTAAAGCCGATGAGGCCATTCCGCCAATCATGTCTGTACCAGCTCTCTGAATGAGCATTTCACCTATTGCCATTTCCCTGCCTTCTCATAACCCTGCACATTCGTCCTTTTCATATAACAGTCTAATTCCCTCTTGAATACCTTGATTGAACCTGCCTCCAACACACTCTCAGACAGTATATTCCAGATCCCAACCACTCGCTGCGTGAAATGTTCTTCCTCATGTCATGATTGTTTCTTATGCCAATTACCTTAAATTGGTGTCCTCTGGTTCTTCATCCTTTTACCAATGAGAACGGTTTTTCCCTATCTGCCCAGATGCCTCATGATTTTGAACACCTCTATCAAATCTCCTCTCAACTTTCTCTTCCCCAAGGTAATCTGTCCCAACTTCTCCAATCTGTCAATGTAACTGAACCTCCTCATCCTTGGAACCATTCATGTGAATCTTTTTTTGCACTATGTTATGATCCTGTAATTTTCTTTTCCGGTGTATGCGGTGTGCCTTTAAGGCTGGAAAAGGATCAGTACTGCTTTAAGGCAGCAAGCTCCAGGGACTGAGTCAAAGAGTGCATTCTCGTTGCCGTCAGATACAGCCATTCGGAGAACAAGGACAAAGATACAATATTGCCAACTGACTTTTGAAACTAGCTGAAAAACTGGCTTTTGAGACACGAAGAGACACAGACAGACAGCTGGACCAGCATGTACTGAAAGAAAGAGAGCTCTTTCAGTTTATTTAAACCCTATTTATTATATTCTCACAATTCTGAAAAGCGAAGCCAGATTAATTTCTTAAGAGAAAACAACCAATTCCTTTAACTACTGAACTGTAATTGCTGAAGTTCATCACTGGAAAAGAAAAGCATCAATTCAACTGCTGAATTAGACTATTGACTGTCCTACTGTTGAAGAACCTTTTTGTCCCCATTGGACGGCTGCTAGGACTTCAAGCAACTGTTCCACGTTGGAAGATTCCACTTTGGCAGGAGCGTTAATCTGCAAGGACACTAATTTTTCTCATTTAAATCTTGTTTAATTTTTTCTAATTAAACAGTTAATTTGTTGATCTAAAGACACCTGGTGTGCTTAGCCTCATTCAGGGGTTGGTGGATGGTCAATGTGGCTGTGGATTACTTTAATTTGGAAAGTTGAAAATGATATGTCAGGCGATCTGTGGAGGGGCGGGACTGAATCAACAGTGCATTTCTTCCACCACAATCAGAATCATATATTTTGACTGGGGTCTTTGTCTTGAGCGGTCAGTCGTAACAACTCCCTCTAATGCCCTCTGCTCCTGTACGCACTTTTGAATTGCACCTTTTCTTTTATATTGTCTCACTGCGTTCTTCCTACCAAAATGAATCACTTCACACTTCTCTGCATTAAATTACATCTGCCACTTGTCCACTTCTGTGTTGTAACCATTTTGATCTTGCTTAAAATATCAGCCATGGTTCAGTGGGTTTAAACCATACTCCAGAGACGTGAGCCCATACTCCGAGCTGACATTTCAGTGTCATAGCACGAGAATATCACACTGTCGGAGAGTCAGAACTGAGGGCGTGCCGCATTGTCGGAGAGTCAGTACTGAGGGAGCGCCGCAATGTGGGAGGGTCAGTACTGAGGGAGTGCTGCACTGTCGGAGGGTCAGTACTGAGGGAGTGCAGCACTGTCAGAGGGTCAGTACTGAGGGAGTGCTGCACTGTCAGAGGGTCAGTACTGAGGGAGTGCCGCAATGTCGGAGGGTCAGTACTGAGGGAGTGCTGCACTGTCGGAGGGTCAGTACTGAGGGAGTGCTGCACTGTCAAAGGGTCAGTACTGAGGGAGCGCCGCACTGTCAGAGGGTCAGTACTGAGGGAGTGCCGCACTGTCAAAGGGTCAGTACTGAGGGAGTGCTGCACTGTCAGAGGGTCAGTACTGAGGGAGTGCCGCACTGTCGAAAGGTCAGTACTGAGGGAGTGCCACACTGTCGGAGAGTCAGTACTGAGGGAACGCCGCACTGTCGGAGGGTCAGTACTCAGGGAGTGCTGCACTGTCAGAGGGTCAGTACTGAGGGAGCGCCGCAATGTCAGAGGGTCAGTACTGAGGGAGTGCCGCACTGTCGGAGGGTCAGTACTGAGGGAGCGCCGCAATGTCAGAGGGTCAGTACTGAGGGAGTGCTGCACTGTCGGAGGGTCAGTACTGAGGGAGTGCAGCACTGTCAGAAAGTCAGTACTGAGGGTGCGCCGCAATGTCGGAGGGTCAGTACTGAGGGAGTGCCGCACTGTCGGAGGGTCAAGACTGAGGGAGTGCCGCACTGTCGGAGGGTCAGTACTGAGGGAGTGCCGCACTGTCGGAGGGTTAGTACTGAGGGAGTGTCGCACTGTCGGAGGGTCAGTACTGAGGGAGTGCCGCACTGTCGGAGGGTCAGTACTGAGGGAGTGCCACACTGTCGGAGGGTCAGTACTGAGGGAGTGCCGCACTGTCGGGGGGTCAGTACTGAGGGAGTGCCGCACTGTCGGAGGGTCAGTACTGAGGGATTGCCGCACTGTCGGAGGGTCAGTACTGAGGGAGCGCAGCACTGTCGGAGGGTCAGTACTGAGGGAGCGCAGCACTGTCGGAGGGTCAGCACTGAGGGAGCGCAGCACTGTCGGAGGGTCAGTGCTGAGGGAGTGCAGCACTGTCGGAGGGTCAGTACTGAGGGAGTGCCGCACTGTCGGAGGGTCAGTACTGAGAGAGTGCTGCACTGTCGGAGGGTCAGTACTGAGGGAGTGCAGCACTGTCAGAGGGTCAGTACTGAGGGATTGCTGCACTGTCGGAGGGTCAGTACTAAGGGAGTGCAGCACTGTCGGAGGGTCAGTACTGAGGGAGTGCCGCACTGTCGGAGGGTCAATACTGAGGGAGTGCTGCACTGTCGGAGGGTCAGTACTGAGGGAGTGCAGCACTGTCGGAGGGTCAGTACTGAGGGAGTGCTGCACTGTCGGAGGGTCAGTACTGAGGGAGTGCAGCACTGTCGGAGGGTCAGTACTGAGGGAGTGCCGCAATGTCGGAAGGTCAGTACTGAGGGAGTGCCGCACTGTCGGAGGGTCAGTACTGAGGGAGCGCCGCAATGTCAGAGGGTCAGTACTGAGGGAGTGCTGCACTGTCGGAGGGTCAGTACTGAGGGAGTGCTGCAGTGTCGGAGGGTCAGTACTGAGGGAGCGCCACACTGTCGGAGGGTCAGTACTGAGGGAGCGCCGCACTGTCGGAGGGTCAGTACTGAGGGAGTGCCGCACTGTCGGAGGGTCAGTACTGAGGGAGTGCCGCAATGTCGTAAGGTCAGTACTGAGGGAGTGCCGCACTGTCGGAGGGTCAGTACTGAGGGAGTGCAGCACTGTCGGATGGTCAGTACTGAGGGAGTGCTGCACTGTCGGAGGATCAGTACTGAGGGAGTGCCGCAATGTCGGAAGGTCAGTACTGAGGGAGTGCCGCACTGTCGGAGGGTCAGTACTGAGGGAGTGCAGCACTGTCGGAGGGTCAGTACTGAGGGAGTGCTGCACTGTCGGAGGGTCAGTACTGAGGGAGTGCTGCACTGTCGGAGGGTCAGTACTGAGGGAGTGTCGCAATGTCGGAAGGTCAGTACTGAGGGAGTGCCGCACTGTTGGAGGGTCAGTACTGAGGGAGTGCCGCAATGTCGGAAGGTCAGTACTGAGGGAGTGCCGCACTGTCGGAGGGTCAGTACTGAGGGAGCGCCGCACTGTCGGAGGGTCAGTACTGAGGGAGAGCCGCACTGTCGGAGGGTCAGTCCTGAGGGAGTGCTGCACTGTCAGAGGGTCAGTACTGAGGGAGTGCTGCACTGTCAGAGGGTCAGTACTGAGGGAGTGCTGCACTGTCAGAGGGTCAGTACTGAGGGAGCGCTGCACTGTCAGAGGGTCAGTACTGAGGGAGTGCTGCACTGTCAGAGGGTCAGTACTGAGGGAGTGCCGCACTGTCGGAGGGTCAGTACTGAGGGAGTGCTGCACTGTCGGAGGGTCAGTACTGAGGGAGTGCAGCACTGTCGGATGGTCAGTACTGAGGGAGTGCCGCAATGTCGGAAGGTCAGTACTGAGGGAGTGCCGCACTGTCGGAGGGTCAGTACTGAGGGAGCGCCGCAATGTCAGAGGGTCAGTACTGAGGGAGTGCTGCACTGTCGGAGGGTCAGTACTGAGGGAGTGCTGCAGTGTCGGAGGGTCAGTACTGAGGGAGCGCCACACTGTCGGAGGGTCAGTACTGAGGGAGCGCCGCACTGTCGGAGTGTCAGTACTGAGGGAGTGCTGCACTGTCGGAGGGTCAGTACTGAGGGAGTGCAGCACTGTCAGAAAGTCAGTACTGAGGGTGCGCCGCAATGTCGGAGGGTCAGTACTGAGGGAGTGCCGCACTGTCGGAGGGTCAAGACTGAGGGAGTGCCGCACTGTCGGAGGGTCAGTACTGAGGGAGTGCCGCACTGTCGGAGGGTCAGTACTGAGGGAGTGTCGCACTGTCGGAGGGTCAGTACTGAGGGAGTGCCGCACTGTCGGAGGGTCAGTACTGAGGGAGTGCCACACTGTCGGAGGGTCAGTACTGAGGGAGTGCCGCACTGTCGGGGGGTCAGTACTGAGGGAGTGCCACACTGTCGGAGGGTCAGTACTGAGGGATTGCCGCACTGTCGGAGGGTCAGTACTGAGGGAGCGCAGCACTGTCGGAGGGTCAGTACTGAGGGAGCGCAGCACTGTCGGAGGGTCAGTACTGAGGGAGCGCAGCACTGTCGGAGGGTCAGTGCTGAGGGAGTGCAGCACTGTCGGAGGGTCAGTACTGAGGGAGTGCAGCACTGTCAGAGGGTCAGTACTGAGGGATTGCTGCACTGTCGGAGGGTCAGTACTAAGGGAGTGCAGCACTGTCGGAGGGTCAGTACTGAAGGAGTGCCGCACTGTCGGAGGGTCAATACTGAGGGAGTGCTGCACTGTCGGAGGGTCAGTACTGAGGGAGTGCAGCACTGTCGGAGGGTCAGTACTGAGGGAGTGCAGCACTGTCGGAGGGTCAATACTGAGGGAGTGCTGCACTGTCGGAGGGTCAGTACTGAGGGAGTGCAGCACTGTCGGAGGGTCAGTACTGAGGGAGTGCCGCAATGTCGGAAGGTCAGTACTGAGGGAGTGCCGCACTGTCGGAGGGTCAGTACTGAGGGAGCGCCGCAATGTCAGAGGGTCAGTACTGAGGGAGTGCTGCACTGTCGGAGGGTCAGTACTGAGGGAGTGCTGCAGTGTCGGAGGGTCAGTACTGAGGGAGCGCAGCACTGTCGGAGGGTCAGTGCTGAGGGAGCGCCGCACTGTCGGAGGGTCAGTACTGAGGGAGTGCCGCACTGTCGGAGGGTCAGTACTGAGGGAGTGCAGCACTGTCGGATGGTCAGTACTGAGGGAGTGCTGCACTGTCGGAGGATCAGTACTGAGGGAGTGCCGCAATGTCGGAAGGTCAGTACTGAGGGAGTGCCGCACTGTCGGAGGGTCAGTACTGAGGGAGTGCAGCACTGTCGGAGGGTCAGTACTGAGGGAGTGCTGCACTGTCGGAGGGTCAGTACTGAGGGAGTGCTGCACTGTCGGAGGGTCAGTACTGAGGGAGTGCCGCAATGTCGGAAGGTCAGTACTGAGGGAGTGCCGCACTGTTGGAGGGTCAGTACTGAGGGAGTGCCGCAATGTCGGAAGGTCAGTACTGAGGGAGTGCCGCACTGTCGGAGGGTCAGTACTGAGGGAGTGCCGCACTGTCGGAGGGTCAGTACTGAGGGAGTGCAGCACTGTCAGAAAGTCAGTACTGAGGGTGCGCCGCAATGTCGGAGGGTCAGTACTGAGGGAGTGCCGCACTGTCGGAGGGTCAAGACTGAGGGAGTGCCGCACTGTCGGAGGGTCAGTACTGAGGGAGTGCCGCACTGTCGGAGGGTTAGTACTGAGGGAGTGTCGCACTGTCGGAGGGTCAGTACTGAGGGAGTGCCGCACTGTCGGAGGGTCAGTACTGAGGGAGTGCCACACTGTCGGAGGGTCAGTACTGAGGGAGTGCCGCACTGTCGGGGGGTCAGTACTGAGGGAGTGCCGCACTGTCGGAGGGTCAGTACTGAGGGATTGCCGCACTGTCGGAGGGTCAGTACTGAGGGAGCGCAGCACTGTCGGAGGGTCAGTACTGAGGGAGAGCCGCACTGTCGGAGGGTCAGTCCTGAGGGAGTGCTGCACTGTCAGAGGGTCAGTACTGAGGGAGTGCTGCACTGTCAGAGGGTCAGTACTGAGGGAGCGCTGCACTGTCAGAGGGTCAGTACTGAGGGAGTGCTGCACTGTCAGAGGGTCAGTACTGAGGGAGTGCCGCACTGTCGGAGGGTCAGTACTGAGGGAGTGCTGCACTGTCGGAGGGTAAGTACTGAGGGAGTGCCGCACTGTCGGAGGGTCAGTACTGAGGGAGTGCAGCACTGTCGGAGGGTCAGTACTGAGGGAGTGCCGCACTGTCGGAGGGTCAGTACTGAGGGAGTGCCGCACTGTCGGAGGGTCAGTACTGAGGGAGTGCCGCACTGTCGGAGGGTCAGTACTGAGGGAGTGCCGCACTGTCGGAGGGTCAGTACTGAGGGAGTGCCGCACTGTCGGAGGGTCAGTACTGAGGGAGTGCCGCACTGTCGGAGGGTCAGTACTGAGGGAGTGCCGCACTGTCGGAGGGTCAGTACTGAGGGAGTGCTGCACTGTCGGAGGGTCAGTACTGAGGGAGTGCCGCACTGTCGGAGGGTCAGTACTGAGGGAGTGCCGCACTGTCGGAGGGTCAGTACTGAGGGAGTGCCGCACTGTCGGAGGGTCAGTACTGAGGGAGTGCCGCACTGTCGGAGGGTCAGTACTGAGGGAGTGCCGCACTGTCGGAGGGTCAGTACTGAGGGAGTGCCGCACTGTCGGAGGGTCAGTACTGAGGGAGTGCTGCACTGTCGGAGGGTCAGTACAGAGGGAGCGCTGCACTGTCGGAGGGTAAGTACTGAGGGAGTGCCGCACTGTCGGAGGGTCAGTACTGAGGGAGTGCTGCACTGTCGGAGGGTCAGTACTGAGGGAGTGCTGCAGTGTCGGAGGGTCAGTACTGAGGGAGCGCCACACTGTCGGAGGGTCAGTACTGAGGGAGCGCCGCACTGTCGGAGGGTCAGTACTGAGGGAGTGCAGCACTGTCGGATGGTCAGTACTGAGGGAGTGCTGCACTGTCGGAGGGTCAGTACTGAGGGAGTGCCGCAATGTCGGAAGGTCAGTACTGAGGGAGTGCCGCACTGTCGGAGGGTCAGTACTGAGGGAGTGCAGCACTGTCGGATGGTCAGTACTGAGGGAGTGCCGCACTGTCGAAAGGTCAGTAATGAGGGAGTGCCACACTGTCGGAGAGTCAGTACTGAGGGAACGCCGCACTGTCGGAGGGTCAGTACTCAGGGAGTGCTGCACTGTCAGAGGGTCAGTACTGAGGGAGCGCCGCAATGTCAGAGGGTCAGTACTGAGGGAGTGCCGCACTGTCGGAGGGTCAGTACTGAGGGAGCGCCGCACTGTCGGAGGGTCAGTACTGAGGGAGTGCTGCACTGTCGGAGGGTCAGTACTGAGGGAGTGCAGCACTGTCAGAAAGTCAGTACTGAGGGTGCGCCGCAATGTCGGAGGGTCAGTACTGAGGGAGTGCCGCACTGTCGGAGGGTCAAGACTGAGGGAGTGCCGCACTGTCGGAGGGTCAGTACTGAGGGAGTGCCGCACTGTCGGAGGGTTAGTACTGAGGGAGTGTCGCACTGTCGGAGGGTCAGTACTGAGGGAGTGCCGCACTGTCGGAGGGTCAGTACTGAGGGAGTGCCACACTGTCGGAGGGTCAGTACTGAGGGAGTGCCGCACTGTCGGGGGGTCAGTACTGAGGGAGTGCCACACTGTCGGAGGGTCAGTACTGAGGGATTGCCGCACTGTCGGAGGGTCAGTACTGAGGGAGCGCAGCACTGTCGGAGGGTCAGTACTGAGGGAGCGCAGCACTGTCGGAGGGTCAGTACTGAGGGAGCGCAGCACTGTCGGAGGGTCAGTGCTGAGGGAGTGCAGCACTGTCGGAGGGTCAATACTGAGGGAGTGCTGCACTGTCGGAGGGTCAGTACTGAGGGAGTGCAGCACTGTCGGAGGGTCAATACTGAGGGAGTGCTGCACTGTCGGAGGGTCAGTACTGAGGGAGTGCAGCACTGTCGGAGGGTCAGTACTGAGGGAGTGCCGCAATGTCGGAAGGTCAGTACTGAGGGAGTGCCGCACTGTCGGAGGGTCAGTACTGAGGGAGCGCCGCAATGTCAGAGGGTCAGTACTGAGGGAGTGCTGCACTGTCGGAGGGTTAGTACTGAGGGAGTGCTGCAGTGTCGGAGGGTCAGTACTGAGGGAGCGCCACACTGTCGGAGGGTCAGTACTGAGGGAGCGCCGCACTGTCGGAGGGTCAGTACTGAGGGAGTGCAGCACTGTCGGATGGTCAGTACTGAGGGAGTGCTGCACTGTCGGAGGGTCAGTACTGAGGGAGTGCCGCAATGTCGGAAGGTCAGTACTGAGGGAGTGCCGCACTGTCGGAGGGTCAGTACTGAGGGAGTGCCGCAATGTCGGAAGGTCAGTACTGAGGGAGTGCCACACTGTCGGAGGGTCAGTACTGAGGGAGTGCAGCACTGTCGGAGGGTCAGTACTGAGGGAGTGCTGCACTGTCGGAGGGTCAGTACTGAGGGAGTGCTGCACTGTCGGAGGGTCAGTACTGAGGGAGTGCCGCAATGTCGGAAGGTCAGTACTGAGGGAGTGCCGCACTGTTGGAGGGTCAGTACTGAGGGAGTGCCGCAATGTCGGAAGGTCAGTACTGAGGGAGTGCCGCACTGTCGGAGGGTCAGTACTGAGGGAGCGCCGCACTGTTGGAGGGTCAGTACTGAGGGAGAGCCGCACTGTCGGAGGGTCAGTCCTGAGGGAGTGCTGCACTGTCAGAGGGTCAGTACTGAGGGAGTGCTGCACTGTCAGAGGGTCAGTACTGAGGGAGCGCTGCACTGTCAGAGGGTCAGTACTGAGGGAGTGCTGCACTGTCAGAGGGTCAGTACTGAGGGAGTGCCGCACTGTCGGAGGGTCAGTACTGAGGGAGTGCTGCACTGTCGGAGGGTAAGTACTGAGGGAGTGCCGCACTGTCGGAGGGTCAGTACTGAGGGAGTGCTGCACTGTCGGAGGGTCAGTACTGAGGGAGTGCCGCACTGTCGGAGGGTCAGTACTGAGGGAGTGCCGCACTGTCGGAGGGTCAGTACTGAGGGAGTGCCGCACTGTCGGAGGGTCAGTACTGAGGGAGTGCCGCACTGTCGGAGGGTCAGTACTGAGGGAGTGCCGCACTGTCGGAGGGTCAGTACTGAGGGAGTGCCGCACTGTCGGAGGGTCAGTACTGAGGGAGTGCCGCACTGTCGGAGGGTCAGTACTGAGGGAGTGCTGCACTGTCGGAGGGTCAGTACTGAGGGAGTGCCGCACTGTCGGAGGGTCAGTACTGAGGGAGTGCCGCAATGTCGGAAGGTCAGTACTGAGGGAGTGCCGCACTGTCGGAGGGTCAGTACTGAGGGAGCGCCGCACTGTTGGAGGGTCAGTACTGAGGGAGAGCCGCACTGTCGGAGGGTCAGTCCTGAGGGAGTGCTGCACTGTCAGAGGGTCAGTACTGAGGGAGTGCTGCACTGTCAGAGGGTCAGTACTGAGGGAGCGCTGCACTGTCAGAGGGTCAGTACTGAGGGAGTGCTGCACTGTCAGAGGGTCAGTACTGAGGGAGTGCCGCACTGTCGGAGGGTCAGTACTGAGGGAGTGCTGCACTGTCGGAGGGTAAGTACTGAGGGAGTGCCGCACTGTCGGAGGGTCAGTACTGAGGGAGTGCTGCACTGTCGGAGGGTCAGTACTGAGGGAGTGCCGCACTGTCGGAGGGTCAGTACTGAGGGAGTGCCGCACTGTCGGAGGGTCAGTACTGAGGGAGTGCCGCACTGTCGGAGGGTCAGTACTGAGGGAGTGCCGCACTGTCGGAGGGTCAGTACTGAGGGAGTGCCGCACTGTCGGAGGGTCAGTACTGAGGGAGTGCCGCACTGTCGGAGGGTCAGTACTGAGGGAGTGCCGCACTGTCGGAGGGTCAGTACTGAGGGAGTGCCGCACTGTCGGAGGGTCAGTACAGAGGGAGCGCTGCACTGTCGGAGGGTAAGTACTGAGGGAGTGCCGCGCTGTCGGAGGGTCAGTACTGAGGGAGTGCTGCACTGTCGGAGGGTCAGTACTGAGGGAGTGCTGCACTGTCGGAGGGTCAGTACTGAGGGAGTGCTGCACTGTCAGAGGGTCAGTACTGAGGGAGTGCTGCACTGTCGGAGGGTCAGTACAGAGGGAGCGCTGCACTGTCGGAGGGTAAATACTGAGGGAGTGCCGCACTGTCGGAGGGTCAGTACTGAGGGAGTGCAGCACTGTCGGAGGGTCAGTACTGAGGGAGTGCAGCACTGTCGGAGGGTCAGTACTGAAGGAGTTCAGCACTGTCGGAGGGTCAGTACTGAGGGAGTGCAGCACTGTCGGAGTGTCAGTACTGAGGGAGTGCTGCACTGTCGGAGGGTCAGTACTGAGGGAGTGCTGCACTGTCGGAGGGTCAGTACTGAGGGAGTGCTGCACTGTCAGAGGGTCAGTACTGAGGGAGTGCTGCACTGTCGGAGGGTCAGTACAGAGGGAGCGCTGCACTGTCGGAGGGTAAATACTGAGGGAGTGCCGCACTGTCGGAGGGTCAGTACTGAGGGAGTGCAGCACTGTCGGAGGGTCAGTACTGAGGGAGTGCAGCACTGTCGGAGGGTCAGTACTGAAGGAGTTCAGCACTGTCGGAGGGTCAGTACTGAGGGAGTGCAGCACTGTCGGAGGGTCAGTACTGAGGGAGTGCTGCACTGTCGGAGGGTCAGTACTGAGGGAGTGCCGCACTGTCGGAGGGTCAGTACTGAGGGAGTGCCGCACTGTCAGAGGGTCAGTACTGAGGGAGTGCTGCACTGTCGGAGGGTCAGTACTGAGGGAGTGCAGCACTGTCGGAGGGTCAGGAGGGTCAGTACTGAGGGAGTGCTGCACTGTCGGAGGGTCAGTACAGAGGGAGCGCTGCACTGTCGGAGGGTAAATACTGAGGGAGTGCCGCACTGTCGGAGGGTCAGTACTGAGGGAGTGCAGCACTGTCGGAGGGTCAGTACTGAGGGAGTGCAGCACTGTCGGAGGGTCAGTACTGAAGGAGTTCAGCACTGTCGGAGGGTCAGTACTGAGGGAGTGCAGCACTGTCGGAGTGTCAGTACTGAGGGAGTGCTGCACTGTCGGAGGGTCAGTACTGAGGGAGTGCTGCACTGTCGGAGGGTCAGTACTGAGGGAGTGCTGCACTGTCAGAGGGTCAGTACTGAGGGAGTGCTGCACTGTCGGAGGGTCAGTACAGAGGGAGCGCTGCACTGTCGGAGGGTAAATACTGAGGGAGTGCCGCACTGTCGGAGGGTCAGTACTGAGGGAGTGCAGCACTGTCGGAGGGTCAGTACTGAGGGAGTGCAGCACTGTCGGAGGGTCAGTACTGAGGGAGTGCAGCATTCTTTGAGGTGCCGTCATTCGGCCAGACTGATACAGTGAGAGCTAGTTTGCCCTCTCAGCTGGGTGTGAAATATCTCAGGGCAGTTTTCTAAGAAGAGCAGCTGCCGGCCTTCTCCAGTGTCCTGGCCCAATATTGATCATTTAAATACCTTCTCTTTTATCCAGGCTGTTGAAATCCTGGGTGTTGAACATGAAGTGTGAGTCTTGGTTTGTCAAAAGGCAGTGCAAACATTGACCATTGGGTGGCAACAGACACCAGGTCCTGAAATTACAAAACAGTTGAAAAAGGTTTGCATTCCTGTAGCGCCTTTCTCAATTTCAGGTCATCTCAAAGCACTTACCCGCCAATTAAATGCTTTGGAAGTGCAGTCACTGCTGATGTGGAGGAAACATCTGGGCCGGGGGAGGGGGACAGGGTCCCTCCTCAGGAGTGGGGAGGAATTGAGGGGCCGGGAGCGTGTGTCTCACCTGTGGCCACACACAACCTCCGCCATCCGGCCCAACCGACCCCTCCCGCCCAAACCAACCGCCTACATGGGCCACGCCCCGTTCACCCGGGCCACGCCCCGTTCACCCGGACCACGCCCCGTTCACCCGGACCACGTGCCCTTCCCACCCGGGCCACGCCCCGTTCACCCGGGCCACGTGCCCTTCCCGCCCGGGCCACGCCCCGTTCACCCGGGCCACGCCCCGTTCACCCGGACCACGCCCCTTGCACCCGGCCCACGTGCCCTTCCCGCCCAAACCAACCGCCTCCACCGCGGGAAGAGTTCGCCTGGAGGAGCAGCTATATTCCCTCATTATTCCTCGTCCATTCCCCTCATCCTTTCCCTTATCCTCATCCCGCTCACCATCTTCATGAACCACCATATCCTCCCCCCTCATCATCATCACTCCTCCTCCGCCTCAACTTGCTTCATCCTCTGCTCTTTCCCTCATCTCCCTCATGCCTCATCCTCTCGACATCTCCCCTTTCCCTCATTTTCAGCCCATATCTTCATCCACTGCTCTTTACCTCATCATCTCCCCTTTCCCCTCATCTTCTCTCTGTGGAACTCCCACCCTGGGGAGTTTCTGCTCCCATTGGATTGGGAAACTGATTTCAGCATAGAGCAGGTTAACAGGTAGCAGGTTAACAGGTAGCAGGTTAACAGGTGGCAGGTTAACAGGTGGCAGGTTAACAGGTAGCAGGTTAACAGGTAGCTCTGCTGCCTCGCCCCAGGAGTTTGAGAAGAGGGTGTGGTAATGTTCGAGCTGTTTACTCAGCTCTGACACTGAATACTGGGCGCCCTGTGAATATAAGATCATGAATGAGGAGACAGTGGCTGAGGATGAGAAATGTGAGCAAATTCCTTCACTTTTAAAGTCCTAACTTCCTTTCAGGATTTCGCAGTGTGACAGAGAAGAGCCTGCATCTCAGTTTGAACTGTAAAATTGAGTTTAAATCTGCCCGGCACATTCACTGCATCAGCTTCTGTCCCAGCTTGAGTCGCAGTGGCCTGCAAAGAACTACTTCACATCAGTTTGTAAAAACAGCAGCAGTTTGTGCTATTCCATCATCCATCTGGGATGAAATATCCTTTCAGTCTTTGCCTTGTGGTGGTGATCATTGACACAATGTGAGGACAGTAGAGGGAGCTTTACTCTGTATCTAACCCCCGTTTTTCTTTCTTTTTACTCTGTATTTAACCCCTTTTTTGGGACAGTGTAGTGGGAGTTTTACTCTGTATCTAGCCCCATTCTGTACCTGCCCTGGGAGTGTTTGATGGGGACAGTGTAGAGGGAGTTTTACTCTGTATCTAGCCCCATTCTGTACCTGCCCTGGGAGTGTTTGATGGGAACAGTGTAGAGGGAGCTTTACTCTGTATCTAACCCCCGTGCTGTCCCTGTCCTGGGAGTGTTTGATGGGGACAGTGTAGAGGGAGCTTTACTCTGTATCTAACCCCCGTTTTTTTTTGATGGGGACAGTGTAGAGGGAGCTTTACTCTGTATCTAACCCCCGTTTTTTTTTGATGGGGACAGTGTAGAGGGAGCTTTACTCTGTATCTAACCCCCGTTTTTTTTTGATGGGGACAGTGTAGAGGGAGCTTTACTCTGTATCTAACCCTGTGCTGTCCCTGTCCTGGGGAGTGTTTGATGGGGACAGTGTAGAGGGAGCTTTACTCTGTATCTAACCCCGTGCTGTCCCTGTCCTGGGGAGTGTTTGATGGGGACAGTGTAGAGGGAGCTTTACTCTGTATCTAACCCCGTACTGTACCTGTCCTGGGAGTGTTTGATGGGGACAGTGTAGCGGGAGCTTTACTCTGTATCTAACCCCGTGCTGTACCTGTCCTGGGAGTGTTTGATGGGGACAGTGTAGAGGGAGCTTTACTCTGTATCTAACCCCCGTTTTTTTTTGATGGGGACAGTGTAGAGGGAGCTTTACTCTGTATCTAACCCCTGTGCTGTACCTATCCTGCTGATGTAGTTCATCTCTTCCCCAGTGTTGCAAACTGAAAAAGATCTCCAAGAAGCAGCCAAGAGGAATGACACAGCAATGATCAGGTGGCTGATTCAGAACAAAGTGAACGTCAATGCAAAGAATATTGTGAGTCACTAAATGTCAGTGAAATTTCTTCCATGATCCGGTCCTGAGCCACAGAGAGCATGAAGGTGAATGGTAGAATCTACTTGGTTAGGGCCAAGAAACAATAAAGGTACAACATTACATTGCTGAGGGCATTCTTTAGGCAGCCAACTACTGAGAAAGATATAGAGGATCAAATTTGCAATGAAATTACAGAGAGGTGCAGGAATTAGAAAGTAGTTATAACGGGGACGTTATCCAAATGTAAACTGGGATGGTAATAGTTTAAAGGGCAGAGAGGGGCAAGAATTTTTAGAGTGAGTTCAGGAGAATTTTCTATATCAGTATGTTTCCAGTCAAACGAGGAAGGAGGCATTTCTGGATCTGATTCTGGGGAATGAGGTGGGTCAAGTGAATTGTCAGAATGAGAACATTTAGAGGACAGTGACCATAGCATCATAAAGTTTAGGTTGGCTATGGAAAAGTACAAGGAACAATACAGAGTAAAGATAACTAACTGGGGGAGGGCAGCTTCAATGGAGTGAGAATGGATCTGGCCCAAGTAAAATGGAATCAGATTGGCAGGTAAAACCATAACTGAACAATTGGCTGACTTTAAAGAGGAGATGGTTTGGGTACAGTCCAGGTACATTCCCACGAAGCGGAAAGATAGGACAAACAGACCCAGAGATCCCTGGATGATGAAAGAGATAAAGCAGAACAAGGGTGCATATGACAGATGTCAGGTGGATAATATAATTGAGAACCAGACTGAATATCGAAGCTTCAGAGGAGAAGTGAAAAAACAAATGAGAAGCAAAGAGAGAGAGTATGAGAAGAGACTGGCAGCTAACATAAAAGTGAATCTAAAAGTCTTCTATAGGCATATAAATAGTAAAAGGGTGATAAAAGGAGGGGTGGAGCCTATTAGGGACCTAAAAGGGGATTTACATATGGAGGCAGGGGCATGGCTGAGATACTAAATGAATACTTTGCAGCTGTCTTTACCAAGGAAGAAGAAGACACTGCCCAGGTCATAGTGAAGAGGAGGTTGATGAGACACTGGATTGGCTAAAAATTGATAAAGAGGAGGTATGAGATAGGCTGGCTGTACTTAAAGTTGATAAGTCACCAGGACCAGATGAGATGCATCCAAGGATACTGAGGGAAGTAAGGTTGGAAATTGCTGAGGCACTGGCCATTATCCTCTAATCCTCCTTAGGTATAGGTGTGGTACAAGAGGACTGGAGAATTACAAATGTTACACCCTTGTTCAAAAAGGTGAGTAGGGAAGTGCCCAGAAACTACAGTCCAGTTAGTTTAACCTTGGTTCGGGACAAAATTAATAGTCACATGGACAAATGTGGATTAATTAAGGAATGCCAGCATGGAGTTGTTCAGAGCAATTGTGTTTAATTAACTTGTGTGAGTTTTTTGATGAGGTACCGGTGAGTGTTGATTTGGTGTACATGGACTTCCAAAAGACATTCGATAAAGTGCTACATAACAGGCTTGTCAGCAAAGTTGAAGCCCATGGAATTAAAGGGACAGTGGCAGCATGGATACAAAATTGGCTGAGTGACAGGAAACAGAGTAGTTGTGAACGATTGTTTTTTGGACTGGAGCAAGGTGGGGTTCCCCAGGGGTTGGTGTTGGGTCCCCTGTTTTTCTTGATATATATTAATGACCTTAACTGGGTGTTCAAGGCACAATTTCAAAATTTGCAGATGACACAAAGATTGGAAGTGTTGTGGAATGTGAAGAGGGTAGTGATAACTTCAAGAGGACATAGGCTGGTGGAATGGGCAGCCAAGTGGCAGATGAAATTTAATGTAGAAAAGTGTGATGTGATTAATTTTGGTAGGAAGAACGAAGAGAGACAATATAAGTTAAAGGGTGCAGTTCTAAAGGCAGTGTAGGAGCAGAGGGAGCTGGGGGTATACGTGCACAAATCATTGAAGGTTGCAGAGCAGGTTGAGAAAGTGGTTAATAAAGCATATGGGATCCTGGGATTTATAAATAGGGCCGTAGAGTACAAGAAGAAGGAAGTTATGATAAACCTGTATAATACACTGGGTCAGCCTCATCTGAAGTATTGTGTGTCCAGTTCTGGGCACCACACTTTGGGAAGGATGCATTAGAGAAGGTGCAGAAAAGATTCATGAGAATCGTTCCAGAGATGAGGAACTTCAGTTACGTGGATGGATTGGAGAAGCTGGGGCTGTTCTTCTTGTAGAAGACTGAGAGGAGATTTGACAAAGGTGTTCAAAATCATGAGGTGTCTGGACAAAGTAGATATGGAAAAATCTGCTCCTATTAGCGGAAGGATCCAGAACCACAGGACACTGATTTAAGGTGATCGGCAAAAGAAGCAATGTTGACCTGAGGAAAAACATTTTTAAACAGTGAGTGGTTAGGAGCTGGAATGCACTGCCTGAGACTATGGTGGAGGCAGATTCAACCGAGGCCTTCAAAAGAGAATTGGATAATTATCTGAAGAGAAAAAATTGGCAGGGCCACAGGAAAAGGCAGGGGAGTGGGACTAGGTGAGTTGTTCTTGCAGAGAGCCAGCACAGACAAGACGGGCTGAATGGTCTCCTTCTGTGGTGTGGTGTAATGATGATTCTATGATGATGATTACTGATTTGATATAAAATCAAAAAGACAAACACCAACCAACGTTCACCAAGGACCTAGCAGAAAATATACCTACTAAACAAATTAAACACAAAAAATAGTAAACATTGCTTCACTACAGTGCTGTTAGCTCAGACTGTCAGTGGCTTATTGCCAGAATTTTCTTTTGGGTGTGCACTTTGGGTCTGTTTTGCAGCTCCTTCCCAGCTCAGTGTCTTGTATTTGTTTTTTTTCTGTGAAACGGAGAAGACTGAATTGCAATATTCAAGATCACAAAGGGAATTGTAACAAAATTGGTTCAGGCAAATTTTGCCAATTCCAGGTGACACAAGTCAAAGATGCAGGTGTTTTGAATTAGGAGGGAAGCCAGGGAATAAGTATTCACTCAAAGTGCAATGAATTGGTCAATAGGTTTCCATGGAAGTTTCCAGTAAAGCAGAGAATGTAACTGGGGTCAGAGGCCAATTGGAGGTATTTCTACAGAGAGAAGGGTTGAGGGGTAGGAAGAGAAGGTGCGATTGATAGATTTGGTGAGAGTTGGGTTAATGGACAAGGTGAGAAGATGGGGCTGAGAGATCATCGAAGTGGGTCGGTGAGATTTAGGGATATGCTGAGATGGTGGATAGGTGGGTTTGAGGGTTGTGGTGGGTAGGTGAGATTAAGGGAAATGATGGGTAGGTGGGATTGAGGGTAATGGTGGGTAGGTGGGATTGAGGGATATGATGGGTAGGTGAAATTTAGGGTAAAGTTGGGTAGGTGTGATTGAGGGATATAGTGAGGTTGAGGGATATGGTAAGGGGTAGGTGGGATTGAGGGTAATGGTGGATTGGTGGGATTGAGGGATCTAGTGGGTAGGTGGGACTGAGGGATATGGTGAATAGGTGAGATTGAGGAATATGGTGAGTAGATGGGATTGAGGATAATGGTGACTATTAGGGAGAGTCAACTGGATCTCTGTGAACAGATAGACAATTTGGCAGCAGGTAAACACCAGTAATGCAGGGGGAGGGGTGGGTATCAGGCCGGGAGAGCTGGTCACATGCCTTTCCGTTCATAATGAATAAATTTCCATGTTGAGTATCGAAATCTTTGTGGCGCCTGATGAAATTGTAAATCATCTTGTCCTCTCTGAGATGATTCTGACCATTTTGGACAGGTTCCACCCCTGATCTGAGCTGTGTTAGCTGGTATGGGGCCAAAATGCTGTAGTTGGTCTCAGTGCCCTGGAGAGTGAGGATATCAGCCAGGTTTCCTGTTCTGAATAACCTGCTTCAAAATGTTGGCCTTTAGGTGCCAGCAATGGGTGATTTTTAAAAATTCCTTCATGGGATGTGGGCATTGCCAGCATTTGATGCCCATCCTTAGTTGCCTTTGACAACTGAGTGGCTTGCTAGGCCATTTCAGAGGGCAGTTAATCAACCACATTGCTGTGGATCTGGAGTCACATGTAGGCCAGACCAGGTACGGATGGCAAATTTCCTTCCCTGTAGCACATTAGTAAAATGGATGGGTTTTTATAACAATTGATGATAGTTTCATGGCACCATTACTGAATCTAGCTTTTAATTCCAGATGTGTGTTAATTAACTGAATTTAAATTCCACTAGCTGCTGTGGTGGGATTTAAACCCATGTCCCCAGGACCAGTGGATTACTAGATCAGTAACATTACCACTACACCACCATCTCCCCTCCAAAGGGATTATTGTTGTCCAGAGTGGATGAGCAAACTGGAAGCTTCCATTCCATGTTTACATCTTTCATCTTGAGCCTAAATTTAATTTATTTGAAATGGGAGACTTTAATCATCCTAATAGAGATTGGGATAGTAATAGTGTAAAGGGCAGAGTGGCAAAGTTTCTAAAGTGTGTTCAGTATGTTTCCAGTCCAACGAGGAAGGAGGCATTGCTGGATCTGGTTCTGGGGAATGAGCTGGGTCAAGTGAATCATGTCAGTAGGAGAACATTTAGGGGACAGTGACCATAGCATCATAAAGTTTAGGTTGAGCAAGGAACAGTTCAGAGTCAAGATAATTAAATGAGTGAGGGCCAATTTCCAAGGCGTGAGAATGGATCTGACCCAACTAAATTGGAATCAGATTGGCAGGTAAAACCGTAACTGAACAATGGGTCTCCTTTAAAGAGGAGATGGCTTGGATACAGTCAAGGTACATTCCCACAAAGGGGAAAGATTAGGGCAAACAGATCCCCTGAATGATGAAAGAGATAGAGTAAGATGTAGCAGAACAAGGGTGCCTGTCAGATGTATAATACCATTGAGAACCAGGCTGAATGTAAAAGGTTCAGAGGAGAAGTGAAAAAACAAATAGGAGAAGAGACGCACAGCTAACATAAAAGGAAATCTCAAAATCTTATATCGACATATAAGTAGTAAAAGGAGGAGCGGGGCTAATTACAGACCTAAAAGGGAATTTACACATGGAAGCAGAGGGCATGGATGAGGTAATAAGTGTACTTTGCATCTCTTTATCATGGAAGATGTTGCCCAAATCATGGTGAAAGAGGAGGTAGTTGAGACACTGTATGGGCTAAAAATTGATAGGCTGTACCACATAGGCTGGCTGTATTTAAAGTTGATAAGTCACCAGGACCAGATGTGATGCATCCAAGGATATTTATGGAAGTAAGGATGGAAATTGTGGAAGCATTGGCTATAATCTATCTATTTCTGTTTCTATTGAGATGAGGAGGGATTTCTTCACTCAGAGAGTGGAATTCTCTACCACAGAAAGCAGTTGAGGCCAAATTATTAAATATATTCAAGAAAGAGTTAGATATTAGGGCTAAAGGGATCAAGGCATACAGGGTGAAAGAGGGAACAGGGTACGGAGCTTGGATCATCAGCCACGATCGTATTGAATGGCGCTGCAGGCTCGAAGGGCTGAATGGCCTACTCCTGCTCCGATTTTCCTATGTCCTATGAGTAGATGGGATTGAGGGATATGGTGAGTAGATGGGATTGCGGGTAATGGTGCGTAGGTGGGATTGAGGGATACGGTGAGTAGGTGAGATTGTGGATAATGATAGGTAGGTGGGGTTGAGGGATATAGTGGGTAAGGGGGATTGAGGGATATGGTGAATAAGTGAGGCTAACGGATATGTTGAGTAGGTGGGATTGAAGGATATGGTGAGTAGGTGGGGTTAAGGGATATGGTGAGTAGGTGGGGTTAAGGGATATGGTGAGTAGGTGGGATTGAGGGATATGGTGAGTAGGTGGGGTTAAGGGATATGGTGAGTAGGTGGGATTGAGGGATATGGTGAGTAGGTGGGGTTAAGGGATATGGTGAGTAGGTGGGGTTAAGGGATATGGTGAGTAGGTGGGATTGAGGGATATGGTGAGTAGGTGGGATTGAGGGATATGGTGAGTAGGTGGGATTGAGGGATATGGTGAGTAGGTGGGATTGAGGGATATGGTGAGTAGGTGGGGTTAAGGGATATGGTGAGTAGGTGGGATTGAAGGATATGGTGAGTAGGTGGGGTTAATGGATATGGTGAGTAGGTGGGATTGAAGGATATGGTGAGTAGGTGGGATTGAAGGATATGGTGAGTAGGTGGGATTGAAGGATATGGTGAGTAGGTGGGATTGAAGGATATGGTGAGTAGGTGGGGTTAATGGATATGGTGAGTAGGTGGGATTGATGGATATGGTGAGTAGGTGGGATTAAGGGATATGGTGAGTAGGTGGGGTTAAGGGATATGGTGAGTAGGTGGGATTGATGGATATGGTGAGTAGGTGGGATTAAGGGATATGGTGAGTAGGTGGGGTTAAGGGATATGGTGAGTAGGTGGGATTGATGGATATGGTGAGTAGGTGGGATTAAGGGATATGGTGAGTAGGTGGGATTGAAGGATATGGTGAGTAGGTGGGATTAAGGGATATGGTGAGTAGGTGGGGTTAAGGGATATGGTGAGTAGGTGGGATTGAAGGATATGGTGAGTAGGTGGGATTGAAGGATATGGTGAGTAGGTGGGGTTAAGGGATATGGTGAGTAGGTGGGGTTAATGGATATGGTGAGTAGGTGGGATTGAGGGATATGGTGAGTAGGTGGGGTTAAGGGATATGGTGAGTAGGTGGGATTGAGGGATATGGTGAGTAGGTGGGGTTAAGGGATATGGTGAGTAGGTGGGATTGAAGGATATGGTGAGTAGGTGGGATTAAGGGATATGGTGAGTAGGTGGGGTTAAGGGATATGGTGAGTAGGTGGGGTTAAGGGATATGGTGAGTAGGTGGGATTGAAGGATATGGTGAGTAGGTGGGATTGAAGGATATGGTGAGTAGGTGGGATTGAAGGATATGGTGAGTAGGTGGGATTGAGGGATATGGTGAGTAGGTGGGATTGAAGGATATGGTGAGTAGGTGGGATTGAAGGATATGGTGAGTAGGTGGGATTGAAGGATATGGTGAGTAGGTGGGATTGAGGGATATGGTGAGTAGGTGGGATTGAAGGATATGGTGAGTAGGTGGGATTGAAGGATATGGTGAGTAGGTGGGATTAAGGGATATGGTGAGTAGGTGGGATTGAAGGATATGGTGAGTAGGTGGGATTGAAGGATATGGTGAGTAGGTGGGATTGAAGGATATGGTGAGTAGGTGGGATTGAGGGATATGGTGAGTAGGTGGGATTGAGGGATATGGTGAGTAGGTGGGATTGAGGGATATGGTGAGTAGGTGGGATTGAAGGATATGGTGAGTAGGTGGGATTGAAGGATATGGTGAGTAGGTGGGGTTAAGGGATATGGTGAGTAGGTGGGATTGAAGGATATGGTGAGTAGGTGGGATTGAAGGATATGGTGAGTAGGTGGGATTGAGGGATATGGTGAGTAGGTGGGGTTAAGGGATATGGTGAGTAGGTGGGGTGAAGGATATGGTGAGTAGGTGGGATTGAAGGATATGGTGAGTAGGTGGGATTGAAGGATATGGTGAGTAGGTGGGATTGAGGGATATGGTGAGTAGGTGGGATTGATGGATATGGTGAGTAGGTGGGATTGATGGATATGGTGAGTAGGTGGGATTGAAGGATATGGTGAGTAGGTGGGATTGAAGGATATGGTGAGTAGGTGGGATTGATGGATATGGTGAGTAGGTGGGATTGAGGGATATGGTGAGTAGGTGGGATTGAGGGATATGGTGAGTAGGTGGGGTTGAAGGATATGGTGAGTAGGTGGGGTTAAGGGATATGGTGAGTAGGTGGGATTGAAGGATATGGTGAGTAGGTGGGATTGAGGGATATGGTGAGTAGGTGGGGTTAAGGGATATGGTGAGTAGGTGGGATTGAAGGATATGGTGAGTAGGTGGGGTTAAGGGATATGGTGAGTAGGTGGGATTGAGGGATATGGTGAGTAGGTGGGATTGAGGGATATGGTGAGTAGGTGGGGTTAAGGGATATGGTGAGTAGGTGGGATTGAGGGATATGGTGAGTAGGTGGGATTGAGGGATATGGTGAGTAGGTGGGGTTAAGGGATATGGTGAGTAGGTGGGATTGAGGGATATGGTGAGTAGGTGGGATTGAAGGATATGGTGAGTAGGTGGGGTTAAGGGATATGGTGAGTAGGTGGGATTGAGGGATATGGTGAGTAGGTGGGATTGAGGGATATGGTGAGTCGGTGGGGTTAAGGGATATGGTGAGTAGGTGGGATTGAGGGATATGGTGAGTAGGTGGGATTGAGGGATATGGTGAGTAGGTGGGGTTAAGGGATATGGTGAGTAGGTGGGATTGAGGGATATGGTGAGTAGGTGGGATTGAGGGGTATGGTGAGTAGGTGGGGTTAAGGGATATGGTGAGTAGGTGGGATTGAGGGATATGGTGA
Source organism: Heterodontus francisci (assembly GCF_036365525.1). Classification (NCBI taxonomy): domain Eukaryota; kingdom Metazoa; phylum Chordata; class Chondrichthyes; order Heterodontiformes; family Heterodontidae; genus Heterodontus; species Heterodontus francisci. Next base: position 20,693,006 of record NC_090416.1, read on the forward strand.
GTAGGTGGGATTGAGGGATATGGTGAGTAGGTGGGATTGAGGGATATGGTGAGTAGGTGGGATTGAGGGATATGGTGAGTAGGTGGGATTGAGGGATATGGTGAGTAGGTGGGATTGAGGGATATGGTGAGTAGGTGGGATTGAGGGATATGGTGAGTAGGTGGGATTGAGGGATATGGTGAGTAGGTGGGATTGATGGATATGGTGAGTAGGTGGGATTGAGGGATATGGTGAGTAGGTGGGGTTAAGGGATATGGTGAGTAGGTGGGATTGAAGGATATGGTGAGTAGGTGGGGTTAAGGGATATGGTGAGTAGGTGGGATTGAAGGATATGGTGAGTAGGTGGGATTGAAGGATATGGTGAGTAGGTGGGGTTAATGGATATGGTGAGTAGGTGGGATTGATGGATATGGTGAGTAGGTGGGATTGAAGGATATGGTGAGTAGGTGGGATTGATGGATATGGTGAGTAGGTGGGATTGAGGGATATGGTGAGTAGGTGGGGTTAAGGGATATGGTGAGTAGGTGGGATTGAAGGATATGGTGAGTAGGTGGGGTTAATGGATATGGTGAGTAGGTGGGGTTAAGGGATATGGTGAGTAGGTGGGATTGAGGGATATGGTGAGTAGGTGGGGTTAATGGATATGGTGAGTAGGTGGGGTTAAGGGATATGGTGAGTAGGTGGGGTTAAGGGATATGGTGAGTAGGTGGGGTTAAGGGATATGGTGAGTAGGTGGGATTGAAGGATATGGTGAGTAGGTGGGGTTAAGGGATATGGTGAGTAGGTGGGATTGAGGGATATGGTGAGTAGGTGGGGTTAAGGGATATGGTGAGTAGGTGGGATTGAAGGATATGGTGAGTAGGTGGGATTGAAGGATATGGTGAGTAGGTGGGATTGAAGGATATGGTGAGTAGGTGGGATTGAAGGATATGGTGAGTAGGTGGGGTTAAGGGATATGGTGAGTAGGTGGGATTGAAGGATATGGTGAGTAGGTGGGGTTAATGGATATGGTGAGTAGGTGGGGTTAAGGGATATGGTGAGTAGGTGGGATTGAAGGATATGGTGAGTAGGTGGGGTTAAGGGATATGGTGAGTAGGTGGGATTGAAGGATATGGTGAGTAGGTGGGATTAAGGGATATGGTGAGTAGGTGGGGTTAATGGATATGGTGAGTAGGTGGGGTTAAGGGATATGGTGAGTAGGTGGGATTGAAGGATATGGTGAGTAGGTGGGATTGATGGATATGGTGAGTAGGTGGCGTTAAGGGATATGGTGAGTAGGTGGGGTTAAGGGATATGGTGAGTAGGTGGGATTGAAGGATATGGTGAGTAGGTGGGGTTAAGGGATATGGTGAGTAGGTGGGATTGAGGGATATGGTGAGTAGGTGGGATTGAGGGATATGGTGAGTAGGTGGGGTTAAGGGATATGGTGAGTAGGTGGGATTGATGGATATGGTGAGTAGGTGGGGTTAAGGGATATGGTGAGTAGGTGGGATTGATGGATATGGTGGATAAGTGAGTTGAGGGTTATGGTGAGTAGGTGGGATTGTGGGATGTTGGGGGAGATGGTGGTGTAGTGGTAATGTTGCTGAACTAGTAATCCCAAGACCCAGGCTACTGCTTTGGGGACATGGGTTCAAATCCCACCACAGCAGCAGGTGGAATTTAAATTCAGTTAATTAATACAAATCTGGGGTTGAAAGCTAGACTCAGTAATGGTGCCATGAAACTATCATCAATTGTTATAAAAACCCATCCATTTTACTAATGTCCTACAGGGAAGGAAATCTGCCATCCATACTGGTCTGGCCTATATGTGACTTCAGATCCACAGCAATCTGGTTGACTCTTAACAGCCCTCTGAAATGGCCTAGCAAGCCACTCAGTTGTCAAGGGCAACTAAGGATGGGCACCAAATGCTGGCGATGCCCACATCCCATGAAAACATTTTTAAAAGGTGAGTAGGTGAGGTTGAGGGATATGGTGAGTAGGTGGGACTGGGGATATGGTGGATAGGTACAGTTGCCTGATATGGTCGGTAGGTGGGGTTGAGGGATTCAGTGTGCAGTCGGAGTTGAGGCTTATGGTGATAGGTGGGGTTGAGCGTAGTAGTGGGTAGGTGGGGTTGAGGGATATGGTGAGTACATTGGGTTGATCACTGAAGAATGGATAGGCTTGTTGCACCTCCTGACCTTCTGTTCCTGCAAGTTCTCATGTTCTAAAAACAGAAATGCTGGAAATACCAGGTCCAGCAGCATCTGTGGAGAAAGAAACAGATTTATCATTTCAGGTCAATGACTTTTCAACAGAACTCTTGTGTTGGTCTAGGTGAACCGAACGGCCCTGCACTGGGCAGTTGCAGGAGGAAACGAAACCGCTGTGAAGCTTTTACTGGATTACAATGCAAATGTGGACAGTGAGGACAAGGTGGGTGTTCTGGTGCCTGGTGTAGTTAGTTAATCATTGTGGTATCTTTGACCAACATGCCCTTGTCCAAGTGGCTTAGTGATTTACAATCAGTTTTATGCTGTAAGCGTAACAAAGTAACAGGAGGAGGCCATTTAGCCCCTTGAGCCTGTTCTTCCATTCAGTGAGATCTTGGCTGATCTGTGACCTAATTCCACATACCCGCCTGTACTCTATTTCCCTTAATACCTTTGAATAACAAAAATCTATCAATCTCAAATTTAAAATTAACAATTGGTCTAGCATTAACATGTTTCTCAATTTCACTCCTGAAAGATCTCACTCTAATTTTTGTCTATGCCCCATAGTCCTAGTCTTGCCAATGAGCCTATCTGTTTTCCTTAATATCTTGAAAACTATTGATCGAATCAGCCCCCCCAACATTCTAAATTCAAGGGAATACAACGCTAGTTTGTTTATTATAAAATAAAAACAAAATGCTGGAAATACTCAGCAGGTCAAGCAGCATCTGTGGAGAGAGAAATAGAGTTAATGTTTCAGATCAATGACCTTTCTTCAGAACTAATTTGTTTAATCTCTCCCTGTAGCTTGACCCTTGGAGTCTAAGTATCATTCAGTAAATATGCCCTGTACTCCCTCCAAGGTTGTTATGTCCTTCCTGAGGTGTGATGCCCAAACCTGCTCACCATAACTCCAGGTGTGATCTAACCAGGGCTTTGTATAGCTGAAGCATGACTGCTACCCCCTTGTATTCTATTCTTCTAGATATAAGGGCCAGCATTCCATTAGCCTTTTAAATTATTTTCTGTACCTGTTCATGCCATTTTAATGGCCTGTGTACCTGGGCCTCCAAGTCTCTTTGGACTGCTACTGTTTCTAGCTTTTCACCATTTAAAAAATACCCTGTTCAATCCATTATAGGTCCAAAGTGGATGACTTCACATTTGCCTGCACTGAAATCCATTTGCCATAGTTTTGCCCATTCACTTAATCTATTAATATCTTTTTGTAATTTTATGCTTCCATCTACACTGCTTACATAAGAACATAAGAACTAGGAACAGGAGTAGGCAATTCAGCCCCTCGAGCCTGCTCCGTCATTCAGTACGATCATGGCTGATCTCATCTCGGCCTGAACTCCATTTTCCTGCCCGTTCTCCATAACCCTTCAACCCATTTCTAATTAAAAATCTGTCTATCTCCTCCTTAAATTTACTCAATGTCCCGGCATCCACCACACTCTGGGGTAGTGAATTCCACAGACTCATGACCCTTTAAGAGAAGTAATTTCTCCTCATCTCTGTTTTAAATTTGCTACCCCTTATCCTAAAACTATGACCTCTCATTCTAGATTGCCCCACCAGAGGAAACATCCTCTCTACATCCACTTTGTCAATCCCCTTAATCGTCTTATATACCTCAATTAGATCTCCTCTCATTCTTCTAAACTCTAGAGAATAAAGGCCTAAACTGCTCAATCTCTCTTCATAAGACAAACCCCTCATCTCTGGAATCAATCTAGTGAACCTCCTCTGAACTGCCTCCAATGAAACTACATCCCTCCTCAAGTAAGGGGCCCAAAACTGTACGCAATACTCCAGGTGCGGTCTCATGAATGCCTTGTACAGTTGCAGCAACACTTCCCTACTTTTATACTCTATTCCTTTAGCAGTAAATGCCAAAATTCCATTTGCCTTCATTATTACCTGCTGTACCAGCATGCTAGTTTTCTGCGATTCGTGCACGAGGACACCCAGATCCCACTGCACCGAAGCACTCTGAAGTTTCTCTCCATTTAAATAATAATTTGCCTTTCTATTCTTCCGACCAAAATGGATGACCTCACACTTATCCACTTTACACTCCATCAGCCAGATTTTGGCCCATTCACCAAACCTATCCATATCCATTTGTAAATTTCTTATTTCTTTATTGCAACTTACTATCCCACCTACTTTAGTGTCATCTGCAAATTTGGCTATAGTACCTTCTATCCCTGCATCCAAGTCATTAGTATAGATTGTAAATAATTGGGGCCCGAGGAGCGAACCCTGTGGCACCCCACTAGTTACATCTAGCCAACCGGAAAAAGACCCATTCATCCCGACACTCTGTTTTCTGTTGGTTAGCCAATCCTCTATCCAAGCTAATAAATTGCCCCTAACCCCATGTGATCTTACCTTGTGTATTAACCTTTAGTGCGGCACCTTATCAAATGCCTTCTACAATGCCGTCTATCTTTGTGTCACGGGCAAATTTGGATATGTGGCTTTCTATCCCATCATCTAAATAGTTGATGAATATGGTGAATAGTTGAGGCCCCAACATAGTTGCTTGTGGGATACCGCAAGTCACATTCTGCCAATTTGAGTACCTGCCCATAACCCCTACACTCGCTCCTTCTGCTCAGTCAGTTTCCTAACCAGGTAAATAATTTGCCTTCAATTCCATGAACTTCATCTTCAGTTAATAGTCTTTTATGAAACTTGTAGGGAACTGAGTGGAAACTTTCCATGGCAGAGAGAGGAGTCCTTTGTCGCTTGCTGTGGGCTGACCCCAGATAGGAGACCTTTTCCCAACTGCCTCTGTTGTCCATTCCCGATATTGTAATGGATCAGTATTAAATAGTAGCTGCAACACCCTCAGCTGTAGAATTAGTTTTTAAATGTTACTTTCATGGGAGTTCCCCTAACTTCAATTCAGAGATTTTCCCTCTTTTCTTTGTGTGACGTCACATTGGAAAGTGTTGGCTGTTAGATTTCCTGGCCTTTTTTTTTTTGGCAGTTGCTGGGGAGTAACCCAGCATGACCTGCTGTTTCCCCTCACTCTGTGTATCTGAACAATATTGCTGACAGTGTTAGAAAGCAAGGACTCACATGATATGCAACATCTACGATATCATCACACCAAGTCCTCCATAGCTTGAATAAATATTGTGTGTTCAAGCAAAATCTTTACCTTTATTTGCAGTTTGGAATGACACCAGCCCTGCTTGCTGCTTGGTTCGGCCATCTTAGACTATTACAGATCCTGGTCAATGCCGGAGCAAAGGTCACCGCCAGGAACTGGGTAATTTCCATATGGCAAGTCCTACCTGAGGTGGTATGTGAGTATGGGAGCAGCATTGGAACCAGTTTCACAAGCAGATTCTCAATAGCACCTCCAAATTCAAATATTAAACAGTTACACCAGTCTGCCATCACTGGATTATCCTGCTTTCCATGAATTACGAGTGCACCAAATGAACTGGCTGCAATGAGATACTGAGCCAATAATCTGAGGGAACTGGATTAACATCAGTAGAGATACAGTCAGTAACAAGGTGTTGAGGAGAGGGGTTACCGAGTGACAGTGCGAGGGGGTTGGATTAACATCAGTAGCGATACAGTCAGTAACAAAGTGTTGAGGAGAGGGGTTACTAAGTGACAGTGCGAGGGGGGTTAGATTAACATCAGTAGAGATACAGTCAGTAATATCAGGTGTTGGGGAGAGTGGTTGCTGAGTGCCAGTGTGAAGGAGTTGGATTAACATCCGTAGAGGTACAATCAGTTACACAGGGCACTGGTGAGAGGGTACTGAGTAACAATGTGAGGGACAAAACAGAAAATGCTGGGAATACTCAGCAGATCAGGCAGCATCTCTGGAGAGAAAAACAGAGTGAAAGTTTCAGGTTGATGCACCTCATCTTACGACTGGGCACTTTAGAGCCTTCCAGACTCATATTGGCGATGCCAATATCATCACCCTCTATAAGAACAAGGGTGACCGCGGTGACTGCAACAACTACCGTGGAATCTCCCTGCTCAGCATAGTGGGGAAAGTCTTTGCTCGAGTCGTTTTAAACAGGCTCCAGAAGCTGGTTGAGCGTGTCTACCCTGAGGCACAGTGTGGCTTTCGAGCAGAGAGATCCACCATTGACATGCTGTTCTCCCTTTGCCAGCTACAGGAGAAATGCCGTGAACAACAGATGCCCCTCTACGTTGCTTTCATTGATCTTACCAAAGCCTTTGACCCCGTCAGCAGACGTGGTCTCTTCAGACTACTAGCAAAGATCGGATGTCCACCAAATCTACTAAGTATCATCACCTCATTCCATGACAATATGAAAGGCACAAGTCAGCATAGCGGTGCCTCATCAGACCCCTTTCCTATCCTGAGTGGTGTGAAATAGGGCTGTGTTCTCGCACCTACACTGTTTGGGATCTTCTTCGCCCTGCTGCTCTCACATGCGTTCAAGTCTTACCCGTCTAAGAGCGAAGACCAAAGTACGGAAAGTCCTCATCAGGGAACTTCTCTTTGCTGACGACGCTGCATTAACATCCCGCACAGAAGAGTGTCTGCAGAGACTCAACGACAGGTTTGCGGCTGCCTGTAACGAATTTGGCCTAACCATCAGCCTCAAGAAACATCATGGGACAGGACGTCAGAAATGCTCCATCCATCAATATTGGTGACCACGCTCTGGAAGTGGTTCAAGAGTTCACCTACCTAGGCTCAACTATCACCAGTTACCTGTCACTCGATGCAGAAATCAACAAGCGCATGGGAAAGGCATCCACTGCTATGTCCAGACTGGCCAAGAGAGTGTGAGAAAATGGCGCACTGACACGGAACACAAAAGTCCGAGTGTATCAAGCCTGTGTCCTCAGTACCTTGCTCTGCAGCAGCGAGACCTGGACAACGTATGTCAGCCAAGAGTGACGTCTCAATTCATTCCATCTTCGCTGCCTCCGGAGAATCCTTGGCATCAGGTGGCAGGACCGTACCTCCAACACAGAAGTCCTCGAGGTGGCCAACATCCTCAGCATATACACACTACTGAGTCAGCGGCGCTTGAGATGGCTTGGCCATGTGAGCCGCATGGAAGATGGCAGGATCCCCAAAGACACATTGTACAGCGAGCTCGCCACTGGTATCAGACCCACCAGCCGTCCATGTCTCTGCTTTAAAGACGTCTGCAAACGCAACATGAAGTCCTGTGGCATTGATCACAAGTCATGGGAGTCAGTTGCCAGTGATCGCCAGAGCTGGCGGACAGCCATAAAGGCGAGGCTAAAGTGTGGCGAGTCGAAGAGACTTAGTAGTTGGCAGGAAAAAAGACAGAAGCACAAGGGGAGAGCCAATTGTGTAACAGCCCCGACAAATAAATTTCTCTGCAGCACCTGTGGAAGAGTCTGTCACTCTAGAATTGGCCTTTATAGCCACTCCAGGCGCTGCTTCACAAACCACTGACCACCTCTAGGTGCTTACCCATTGTCTCCCGAGACAAGGTGGTCAAAGAAGAGACTGAACACTGAGTTCAATAATTTTAGATCATAACCCCTGCCACCATTTTTTCCCCCTTTTCTTGTATTTTTTTTTCCTTCACACCACCCCCACCCCCACTACCTCACTCCCCCACCTTGTTTCTTTCTTAATCCCTTTACTTTGTGTTCGACAGCTGCTATACTGCCATCTACACCTCATCCAGACACATGTTTTGTTTCTTTACTTGGCTTTGTACCATGAAACCTTTTGTCATTTAATTTCTCCCGCCCTCCGTCCTATCACGGACATTTTCTTTTGTTCTTATTCCCGCGTTCCCCCCCCCCCCTTCACACTCAAAACCTATTACATTTCTAACCTTTTCCAGTTCTGATCAAAGGTCATCGATTTGAAATGTTAACTCTGCTTTTCTCTCCATAGATGCTGTCTGACCTGCTGACAGCATTTTCTGTTTTTATTTCAGATTTCCAGCATCCGCAGTATTTTGCTTTTGAACAGTGTGAGGGAGTTGGATTGACATCAGTAGAGATACAATCAGTAGTGTTATGTGCTGATCTGATTAGATTCTTTTTCCTATCTGTTCAGATGGGGCAGGGTCTGCACCACTGTGCTGCTCACCAAGGGCATCTAGGCATTATCTGCTACACAGTGGAGGATTTGGAGGAGGTTCCACTGGACAAACCGGACCAGGTGAGAGCCACTGCACATCAGACCATCGCAGTATCCCCCCAGCTCCTGTTAGCCTTTAAATGCTGTAATATTATTAGGCTTGGTGCAGTGATGTGAGTACTAAATAGGGATACTGGCCTTCCACCATCTTCCTGGTTCCCCCTTATGTTTGTGCTGTGGTTGGTTATCCTCGGATCCATTTTTATTAACTTTATTTTTCCCAGGACTCAGTCCTCGCTCAAATCCTGATGCTTGATGGGGGATGGAGGAACTAAAATGGGCCTATTGGCCCTCCTTATCAGTAACTATCCTATGACCTGTGTCCTCTGCTGTCAAATAAGAGTTCCCTCTAACCTCTCACATTTCTCTATCTAGGGAGGCCCCTCTAACCCCCCTCTCATACTCTTGTTTCGGAGGTGATCTCTCGAACCCTTCTCCCACACTCCTGTATCTGGACAGGCCCCTGTCTCACCTCCAACATTTTTCTGTTTTGTAGCTTTTCTTGTTTTATTGATACTGCACTGCTCCTCAGAACCTTTCTTTCTTGATATTCTTCATCTCCAAATACCCTGCCCTACCCTTTGCCTGCTGCACATTCCTCAGTAGTGCAGGGGAAGGTGCATTCCTCATCCGGGCTGCTTGAGCAGTGCAGTTCAGTGCAGAGAATGACTGTATGATTGTCTCAGTTACTGACTTCTTTTTGCCTTTCAGAATGGAAAGACGCCATTACTGCTGGCAGCAGAAAATGGCAAGTTGGACGTGGTGATGCATCTTCGTGCCCTTGGCTGCGACCACCAGATTAAAGACAAGGTATTGCCAGCACGGACACAAGGGCCCTGCCCATGACCCTAATAAGTAATTGCCAGTCTGAGAATGAACATGTCTCATTGTTAACACCGTGTCTCCAATTCTTCATTCTCAACCCAGGAAGCAAATAGTGCCATTCATTTGGCAGCAGTACAGGGCCACGCACATGTGTTGGAGAATCTGATAGAAGTGATCTACACTGATACCAAAAATCAGGTCAGTCATCGACCAACACTCAGCTTTGTACGTGACAGCTGCACTGCTAGCCGGAGGCAGCTTGAGGGCACAGTTGTAAGCAGTAGGCGTTTGGTCTCATATTGTTAGAACGCTATTTCAGACTCTTTACTTCAGTTAGAGTTGTGCTATGCACTTGCCATCATTCAGAACTGGTTTGCAACTGCCCGATATTGAATAGCTGTACTGGCTGAGAACCACTAACTCAGTAATGATGGGGGAAAAGTGCTTTGACCTTTTTGCTTTGTAGAGCTCAATCCCATGGTGGACAGTGCTTTCCTGCTGTGTGGAGCTCAGTACCTCATTAGGCGGTGCTCTCCTATGTGGGACTCAGTGCCATACCGGGTGATGCTCTCTTCTGTGAGGCTGAGTCCCACACCTCGGGGTGGTGCTCTCCTGCTCTGTGTGGCTCATTGCCACACTGTGTGGTGCTCTCCTGCTCTGTGGGGTTCAGTGCCAGACTGGTGTGTGGCTCTGCCCATGCTTATTGGGGAGATGATGGTCAGTTCTGTAACTTACTGCAGCAGAGGTCTGTGGTCACAGTGACATCATCTTTCCCAGAATCCACTGGACAAAGTAAAGCAAATGGCACTCTAATGGGGAAGCAGTGTGGTATGAAGTTATGGGATGGCCACCTCCCGCACCCACCCCCCCAACTATGCTGCCACTGGTGGATCATGGCTAGAGTGGGGATTTGTAAGTAAAATATTTCAACTGGGGTGTTTTCAAGAATATTGCCCCAATCTTGCCAGCAGTGCCCACATCCTATGAAGGAATAAAAAAAAACTTTTCAAATCACCTGACTGCCAATTCCTTGTTTCAGGATGGACAAACGGCCCTGCACCTTGCAGCTGAGGGTGGCCACTTCAACTGTGTAAAATTTCTGCTCAACAGCCAATGTCAAATCAATGTGCTGAGCAGTGTAAGTACAATTGTGCAGCAGCGTAAGTACAACAGGTCTGGAACATTGTGAATATTTGAAGCATGGAACAGTGTGAGTATGTGAAGTGCAATCCTGGACAGACTTGCACCACAGCAGAGGGTTGATAACCTGAGTCCATCACAACACCAACTTGTATTTATGTAGCACCTTTAAAATAATAAAAAGTCCCAAGGCACTTCAAAGGAGCTTTATCAAACAAAATTTGACAGCGAGCCAATTAGGGAGATATTAGGGCCGATGACCAAACTTGGTCAAAGAAGTCGGCTTTAAGGTGCTTCTTAAAAGAGGGAAGAGAACCAGAGATTAGGGAGCTGAGGGCATGCTGCCAGTGCTGGAGTAATTAAAATCGGGAATGCGCAAGAGATCAGAATTGGAGCAGAGCAGAGATCTCAGAGAGTTTTAGGGATAGAAGAGATTATAACGATAAAGAAGGACAATGTCCTGGAGGGATTCGAAAACAAAGATGAAAAGTTTAAAATTGAGGCATTGCTTAACTGGGAGCCAGTGTAGGTCAGCGATCAAAGAGATGTTGGGTGAATGGGCAGCGGAGTTTTGGATGATCTCGAGTTTACAAGAGGGTAGAGTGTGAGAGGATGGCCAGGAGTGCGTTGGAATATTCAAGTCTGGAGGTAACAAAGGCATGGATGAGGGTTTTAGCAGCAGATGTGCTGAGGTAGGGGTGAGGTCAGGTGACATTATGGATGTGGAAATAGGCAGTTTTAGTGAAGGATATGTGGTCAGAAGCTCTTCTCAGGGTCAAATATGACACCAAGATTGTGAACAGTCTGGATCAACTCATACAGTTGCCAGGGAGAGGGAAGGAGTTGGTGACTAGGGAAAGGAGTTTATGGTGGGAATTGAAGACAATGGCTTCGGTCCCTCCAATATTTGTGGGAGACACCAAAGGTAATGGAGCAGGAAGAGAAGCCAATGTAGTTGAATCTCTGGCTATGACCGGATTGCTAAGAATGGAACCAGATGAGGCGCAGTCCCATCCAGCTGGACTGTGGTGGAGAGACATTGGAGAAGGATGGTGTGGTCAATCATGTCAAAGACTGCAGACAGGTTGAGAAGGATGAGCAGGGTAAATTATGGTAACAGTCACATAGGATGTCATTTGTGACATTGATAGAGCTGTTTCAGTACTGTGGCAAGGGAGGAAACCTGATTGGAAGGACTTGGGAAAGTTGGGCACGGATTTGGTAGGTGACAATACATTCTAGGACTTTGGAGAGGAAAGGGAGATTGAAGATGGGGCAGTTGTTTGCAAGGATGGAGGAGTCAAGGGTTGTTTTTTTTGAGAAGAGGGTCAGCTATTCTGTGACCTTGTCCTATCTACACCTTCTCCTTTGTTATCTCTTGCCCCACCCCTGCTTTACTTGCTTATAACCTTTCACATTTCTAATATTTGCCAGTTCTGAAGAAGGGTCACTGACCTGAAATGTTAACTCTGCTTCTCTCGCCACAGATGCTGCCAGACCTGCTGAGTATTTCCAGCATTTCTTGTTTTTATTGCTAATTTTCTGTGTTCTTTGTGTGAGTACATCCAAGTCCCTTTGAACATCAACATTTACAGGTTTCACGCCTTTTTAAAAAATATTCTGCTTTTCTGTTATTACTACCAAGTGAATAACCTCACACTGCCCCACATTATACTCGATCTGCCACCTTGTTGCCCATTCACTTGTCTATAGCTCTGCAGCCTCTTTGTGTCCTCCTCACATCTTATATTGCTACCTAGCTTTGTATCATCAGCAAACTTGGATACGTTACTCCTGATCTTTTCATCTAAGTCATTAATACAGATTGTAAGTAGCTGAGGCCTCAGCACTGATCCTTGTGGCACGCCACGAAGTTACATCCTGTTAACTTGAAAATGGCAGTTTAACTGTACTCTGGAGGCCTGCTCAGGTTGGGAAAAAAGAACCCGACCCGAAGCACAGCGGACCCGAGCTTGACCCGGCCTGAGTCCCTCTGATTTTGCCCCGAGCCTAATTCGACCCGACCCGAGCTCGATCCAACCATCCCTTTACTTACCTTCCAACCAGGAAGCTCCACGAAGCTGCAGCGCATGCTCGATGACATCATAGGGACATCACTCGCTCACTGCGCAGACTCAGTTTCGTCCTGGACTCCTAGCTCGGATACGTTTATTATTTTGAATACTTACCAGCAGAGCACTAACCGTGTGTGTCTGGCCCGACCTGACCCGACTCAACCTGGACTTGGCCTGACCCGAGCTGAGCCTGAAAGCCATACCCTGAAGATGGGCCCGACACATGTCGTCGGGTCCTATCGGGTTCGGGTTGGGTAGCAGGCCTCTACCGTACTCTCTGCTTCCTATTCATTAACCAATCTTCTTTCCATGCGAATATATTACCCCCAACTCCATGCGCCCTTACCTTGCATTTTAGTCCTTTGTTTGGCACCTTATCAAATGCCTTTTGGAAATCCAAATATACTACATCTACTGGTTCCCTTTTATCTACCCTACCAAAAAAACTATAATAAATTTGTTAAACATGATTTCCCATTCATTAAACCATGCTGATTTTGCCTGATCATACTATGATTTTCTCAGTGCATTAAGACTTCCTTAATAATAGATTCCAGCATTTTCTCAATGACTAATGTCAAAGAACAAAGAAAATTACAGCACAGGAACAGGCCCTTCGGCCCTCCAAGCCTGCGCCGATCCAGATCCTCTATCTAAACATGTCGCCTATTTTCTAAGGGTCTGTATCTCTTTGCTTCCTGCCCATTCATGTATCTGTCTAGATACATCTTAAAAGACGCTATCGTGCCCGCGTCTACCACCTCCGCTGGCAACGCGTTCCAGGCACCCACCACCCTCTGCGTAAAGAACTTTCCACGCATATCCCCCCTAAACTTTTCCCCTCTCACTTTGAACTCGTGACCCCTAGTAATTGAATCCCCCACTCTGGGAAAAAGCTTCTTGCTATCCAACCTGTCTATACCTCTCATGATTTTGTACACCTCAATCAGGTCCTCCCTCAACCTCCGTCTTTCTAATGAAAATAATCCTAATCTACTCAACCTCTCTTCATAGCTAGCGCCCTCCATACCAGGCAACATCCTGGTGAACCTCCTCTGCACCCTCTCCAAAGCATTCACATCCTTTTGGTAATGTGGCGACCAGAACTGCACGCAGTATTCCAAATGTGGCCGAACCAAAGTCCTATACAACTGTAACAAGACCCGCCAACTCTTGTACTCAATACCCCGTCCGATGAAGGAAAGCATGCCGTATGCCTTCTTGACCACTCTATTGACCTGCGTTGCCACCTTCAGGGAACAATGGACCTGAACACCCAAATCTCTCTGTACATCAATTTTCCCCAGGACTTTTCCATTTACTGTATAGTTCACTCTTGAATTGGATCTTCCAAAATGCATCACCTCGCATTTGCCCTGATTGAACTCCATCTGCCATTTCTCTGCCCAACTCTCCAATCTATTTATATTCTGCTGTATTCTCTGACAGTCCCCTTCACTATCTGCTACTCCACCAATCTTAGTGTCGTCTGCAAACTTGCTAATCAGACCACCTATACTTTCCTCCAAATCATTTATGTATATCACAAACAACAGTGGTCCCAGCACGGATCCCTGTGGAACACCACTGGTCACACGTCTCCATTTTGAGAAACTCCCTTCCACTGCTACTCTCTGTCTCCTGTTGCCCAGCCAGTTCTTTATCCATCTAGCTAGTACACCCTGGACTCCATGCGACTTCACTTTCTCCATCAGCCTACCATGGGGAACCTTATCAAACGCCTTACTGAAGTCCATGTATATGACATCTACAGCCCTTCCCTCATCAATCAACTTTGTCACTTCCTCAAAGAATTCTATTAAGTTGGTAAGACATGACCTTCCCTGCACAAAACCATGTTGCCTATCACTGTTAAGCCCATTTTCTTCCAAATGGGAATAGATCCTATCCCTCAGTATCTTCTCCAGCAGCTTCCCTACCACTGACGTCAGGCTCACCGGTCTATAATTACCTGGATTTTCCCTGCTACCCTTCTTAAACAAGGGGACAACATTAGCAATTCTCCAGTCCTCCGGGACCTCACCCGTGTTTAAAGGATGCTGCAAAGATATCTGTTAAGGCCCCAGCTATTTCCTCTCTCGCTTCCCTCAGTAACCTGGGATAGATCCCATCCGGACCTGGGGACTTGTCCACCTTAATGCCTTTTAGAATACCCAACACGTCCTCCCTCCTTATGCCGACTTGACCTCGAGTAATCAAACATCTGTCCCTAAACTCAACATCCGTCATGTCCCTCTCCTTGGTGAATACCGATGCAAAATACTCGTTTAGAATCTCACCCATTTTCTCTGACTCCATGCATAATTTTCCTCCTTTGTCCTTGAGTGGGCCAATCCTTTCTCTAGTTACCCTCTTGCTCCTTATATATGAATAAAAGGCTTTGGGATTTTCCTTAACCCTGTTTGCTAAAGATATTTCATGACCCCTTTTAGCCCTCTTAATTCCTCGTAACTGACCTGTAGTTACTGGTTTGCTCTCTCCCTCCTTTCTTGAATAGCGGTGTTACATTTGCTAACTTCCAATCTGCTGGGACTGTTCTAGAATCTAGGGAATTTCGGAAAATAATAGCTAGTGCATGCACTATCTCTGTAGCTATCTCCTTTAGAACACTAGGATGTAGCACATCAGGTCCTGGAGATTTGTCAGCTTAGACCCTGAAGTTTCTTCAATACATTTTCTCTGCCATGAATCATTTTAAGTTCCTCAACCTTATTGGCCCTTGGTTACCCTCTATTTTTGGTATGTAATTTGTATCTTCTACATGAAGGCAATGCGGCGCAGTGGTTAGCACCGCAGCCTCACAGCTCCAGCGACCCGGGTTCAATTCTGAGTACTGCCTGCGTGGAGTTTGCAAGTTCTCCCTGTGTCTGCGTGGGTTTTCTCCGGGTGCTCCGGTTTCCTCCCACATGCCAAAGACTTGCAGGTTGATAGGTAAATTGGCCATTATAAATTGCCCCTAGTATAGGTAGGTGGTAGGGAAATATAGGGACAGGTGGGGATGTGGTAGGAATATGGAATTCATGTAGGATTAGTATAAATGGGTGGTTGATGGTCGGCACAGACTCGGTGGGCCGAAGGGCCTGTTTCAGTGCTGTATCTCTAAAAAAAAATAGTTGTTCAGTGTCTCTGCCATTTCTTCATTTCCCCTGATAATTTCTCCTGACTCTGCCTCTAAGGGACCAACATTTATTTTAGCTGCGCACCTCCTTTTGTAAATTCCTGGCTAATTTTCTCTCATAGTCTATTTGTTCCCTTTTTATTAACTTTTTGGTCATCCTTTGTTGGTTTCCAATGGGAATAGAGTTGAGAGAGCAGGAGGTGGGTCTCATGGACAAGATATAAAAGACCATGAGGGGAGATAGGAGAGAAACTAGAGAATGATGTGGGTTCAGGGCTAGGGCAGGGGGGAACCTTAGAGGACTTCTGACCTGATGGGCTAGGTGAAGGGAAGGACGTGACGGAGGTAGCTGAACAGATGGTCTGAATCTTAGTCACAAGGAAGTCGATGAGCGTCTTGCAGTTGTTAGAGGTGAGGATGGCGGAGACGGGAGAGGGGTTTAAGAAGATGTTTTGCAGTAGAGAAAAGAAACATTCTGTGATGATCCTGGTATAGTGAGCAGTTTTGGCAGATGAGAGCAGGATCTAATGGTGTTTTATGTGGTTCAGCCAGAATGGCAACAGTTGTCGGCCATATCCATTCTAGTCTGCATCCCTTGGAATTAAGGGTGCAGAGGTGAGGGCATTACCAGGGGGGACGGCCAAGGTGAGAGAGCATAGTGGTTATAATAGGGACTAGGGCATTGAAGGTGGAGGTGAGGGTGTTGTTGATCAGATCGGTAGCTGCAGAAATCTCATGGTGAAAGCAAAGCCAAAGGCCAGACAGTTGGTATTTTGAAAGTGCAATTGTAAATGAATTGGGAGAGAGTTTTTCTCCAGGGGTGGACACAGAAGGAAGTAGGGCTGGGCGAGGGAAAGTGGATGTTGGTGGACAGTGACACAAGGAAGTGGTCAGAGATGGCTTAACTATGATTGATATGAAGACAGTAGCAAGGTTACATTAGATAAGCAAGGTTGATGGGATGGCTGTGAATTTGGGTCGGGCAGTTGATATGGAGGGTGAGATTAAGGGAGGATAGGAGGGAAATTAACTCGGGAGAGATCGGATGATGAGTTGAGATGGAGGTTGAAATCAGTGAGGATGAGAAGTTGCTTGGTGTTGAGGCTGAGGGAGGAAAGCGGTAAAGATATCTCAGTGAGAAAACTTTTATGGCACTTGGGTGGGCAGTAGAGAACCAGGATTTTAAGGGAGAGGTGAGAGGGGTGGAATAAAGTGAGATGCTCAAAGGAGGAGAAAGTGCCAGAGGAGTGGGGGAGAGACCGAGGTGTGATTTGGTAATAACAGCCGTACTGCCACCGCAATGGTCTAGATGGGGCAAGTGGGAACATAGGTCCCTGGTAATGGGATTACCCCCACCTCTGTTTAGGAGGGTCCCTAATAATGATCCTGCCCTTTAGGAGAGTCTCTGGTAATGAGATCCCCCTTTAAGAGGATCCCTGATGGGGCGAGCCCTTCTTTAAAAGGCCTCCCTTTTGATCAGACTCAGTCATTAAAAGCAATTTCTGATGAGAGTCCCTCTTTAATGGGGTCCAAGGGGAACCTCATCAGTCCCTATTAAATACTGAAAATACAGACATGTGGGGAAATGCCTTACCCTGGTGTGTGGGAAGAAACTCCAGTTGTGTATTTGTATCTTATCAATGCGGGGCTAACTGTTGGTAAACAGACGCAGGGTATCACTGCGTCACTAGAGTTGCTGTGTCCAGGTGAAAATCTAATTCCTGCTTCTCCAATCAGCAAAACCTCAATGCTCTGCATTACGCAGTGAGACAGGGACACAGAGATGTCTGTCGATTACTGGTGGAAGAAGGGATCGATTTGAATGCAGTGGGTAAGGTAAGAATGAGGCCTTCATCACCGCTGTATAAACTCTGAACAAGTCGAGGGTTTCACCTCTAGGCTGTGCTGAATTAGCGGATCTCAGGGGAACAGTTGGTCTCAGCACTCCTCCATAAAGGAACAAAATTAAAAATCAGCCAGGGTTCCCACTTCTGATCAGATTGCAGGGACTAATGCTGCCAAAGTGCATAGATTTCAGAGGGTAACAGGGCTGGGCTCGGCTACTTTGCTTCTATGGTTGAATACACTGCTAACACTCATTGGCTAGGCTGACACATGAAGAATGGCCATTTGGGTGAGGCATTATCAGTGCCCGTTGCGCTCACAAGGCAGCACCTTCAGAAAAGGAGCAGAGAGAATTGGAGAGAAGTTAGAGGAGGAAACGTGTAGAACGGCTAACTGCCACACCCAAAAATACTACTCATGTCCAGTGACACTTTGTTTCATTCCATGTTGTAAAGGAGAAGACTTACATTTATACAACACTTTTCATGACCACTGACCGTCTCAAAGTGCTTTAGAGCCAATGAAGTCCTTTTTTTTAAAGTGAAGTTCCTGTTGTAATGTAGCTTCTAACCCAGTCTGACATGGAGGATGGATCCGTTTCCCATTTATTGGATTTATGCATATTGAATCTTGTCTGATTTGGTGAGACTTTCTGAGGGTGGGGGTGGGAGATGAATAAAGAATGTTCTGTTTCACACTGAGAATAATTGTGCCATTTTATCTTGCTGTTGACAGTATGCCTGCATCCATCTTGCAGTGAAACACGACTTTGCTCAGCTCGTCAGGCTTTTGATAGACGCCGGGTGTGACATCAACATTGTTGATCATGTAGGTTCTTGTACACCTTCGATCCAGAATGCTAAGTCCAACTGAAGTGAGAGAGCTAAGGATCATTACATTGCTTTGTATTGCAAATTTTAAAAATCCAACTTTCTTTGGGTGTTTTCCTGTTTCTATTAATGTCAAAATAAGGGAAGGAATTGAGGCGAGGGAATTTGACTCTCGAAAGAATCTCAGGGTTAATATGAAGCTAGTCAGTTTTTATTTGGAACTTGAGCAGAAGAAAATAATTAAGGGACTAACAAAATGGCACTGTTACACCAAATGACAACTCACAATAGTTTACACAGTTCACAGAAATCATTCTTATAGCTTCAGTGAAAGTTATAACAAGCTTATGTACAATCATCCAAATTAAAACATACTTTTCATTCTGGAATGGAAACATTATTTAACAATGCAGTAATCCTTCATCTGTAGGTCCTTTTTGTTCTCCAGATTTGTTATGCAGTCATGTCTTCGTAAGGTCCCTCAACATGCATGCATCAGTTTTGATGCTTGTTAACTGTTTTCTGGCCTTTCAGTAATTTTTGTGACTTTATGTACAATTATTATTGACAAAGCTGTCATCCAACAGATTGCAATTAGATTTCAGCATCATTCTTCAAATACTTCATCTGTATGTCCCACCATCACTTCATCTCCATCCAGTTCTTAGACTGGTGCCTGAAGCCTCATTGGTGTCAGCAAGTCATTGGTGCATAAAGGTACTTCTTCACACAAGGGATGTTGAAGACACATTAGTGCCTATCGTGTTTCCAGATTTTTGCCTATTTGGCTTGGAGGGAATTTCGATGTAATTTGTACTGTAAAGTTATGTTCGGTTCACAAAGGCTCAACTTACAGAAGCATACAGGTTACGCAGGATGTTGATTCAGACCTTTAGTTGGGGTACCATATGAAATAACAGTCTGGATTATGTGGACTTACAATACCATGTAAGTTTGGGGAAATGGTGAGGGTTGCTAACACATTCCAGAGATAGTTGCACTTGTAATGCTAGATTGGCTTCCATTCTGAGGTGGTGATAGCAGGGGTCTTAGCTAAACAGGCAATGGCAATGGCAGTTGCCATGGCTTCCACAGTAGGGGGGTAGGTTTCTCTTTCAATGCAGTGAGCCAATCCTCAATAGAGAGGCAAGGAAGCATTTGGCTTCCGTCTCTCAGTGGAAAACACAGTTAGAAGTCATTTTATATCTGACACAGTTAGAAAAAGGCAGAGGAGTTTTGCTTTCAAGAATTAGTACCTAGTCAGTTTGGTGATGTTGACTTGTAAAATGAGGTAGACTCACTTAAATGGACAAACATTGAGTAATTAATTAATTTACATGTTTTGAGGAGCAATAGGCAACAGTTAAATCTCATTGTGGAAATGGTATTTTATTCACTTATATTACATGTAAAAGTAACCAGTTTCTTCATTTACACTTGGACTTGCTTCACTGCAGTGTGAGTCCATCTTCTGAAAGATAGGAAAACTCTTGTGGGAGTACATGCAAGATCCCAGTCTCTAATGCACACAATGAGGACTCTCACTGTTACAGTGCCCAAAATGAGCTATGGTTTAATGAGAGATTGGTAGTAAAAGTACTCTCTTAAGAAATAGGGGACACGGAATCCACTTAAGGAAGTAACCGGTGATGCAGAAACTCAGAGAATACCGAGTACAGACATGAAATTTGTAACAGTGCTCTGTCTGATGAAGACCATCATCCCATTAATTCATCACTGAAAGACTCTAAGAGAACAATCAGTGCCTGACACAGAACTCACCTTAATTCTCTGTTAAATTGGTGCTGAAAATTAGGTCCTAAGATGCATGCTCATTGCATTCATGATGTTGTCATGTACATGGTGTGCTGTGTTACACATGGCACACAACACACAAGATCTTACAACCTGTTCATGTGACAAACGGGAGTATTATAGGGAGAATTCAGGATTTTGTTTTACAAAGAATTGAGGGGAAAATTGAATTTTACCAGTCCATCAACTCAGAAACAGCTGGAAATTTATAGTGAAATTAGTTTTAAAAAAAGGCCCCAAACACTGCTTTCAGGTGAAGCAGCGATTTATTTGTACTTCTTTCAATGTAGTATACCTGTATTCACTGCTCACGATGTGGTCTTCACTACACTGGGGAGACCAAATGCAGATTGGGTGACCGCTTTGCAGAACACCTCCGCTCAGTCTGTAAGCGTGACCCCGAGCTTTCAGTTGCTGGCCATTTCAACACCCGCCCCCCCCCCCCCCCGCTCTCATGCTCACATCTCTGTCCTGGGCTTGCTGCAGTGTTCCAGCGAACATCAACGCAAGCTCGAGGAACAGCATCTCACTTACCAGTTAGGCACACTACAGCCTGCCGGACTGAACATTGAGTTCAATAATTTCAGAGCATGATGGGCCCCTCTTTTTATGTTTAGTTATTTTTTTATTCTTATTTCTTTTTTATTTGGTTATTTTAGTTTTTTTTTAGTTTGTTTCTACTGTGTCTACCCACTGTTTCTGTTTTTTTTAATGGTTGTGCTTGGAGTGCTTTGTGCTTTACAGTCTATTCACACCCTCTCTGTACTAACGCTTTGTCTTTCAGCACACCATTAACATACCGTTTGCCTTTGTTCCATGACCTTGTGGCCAGTTATTCTCTGTGACCCTCTGTCCTCCTCTGTCCTATCAACACCTCTTTTGTTATCTCTTACCCCACCCCCCACTTTACTTGCTCAAAACCTTTTACATTTCTAATATCCGCCAGTTCTGATGAAGGGTCACTGACCTGAAACGTTAACTCTGCTTCTCTTTCCACAGATGCTGCCAGACCTGCTGAGTATTTCCAGCATTTCTTGTTTTTATTTCAGATTTCCAGCATCTGCAGTATTTTGCTTTTATTTTAAAAATGTATGATCCTTAGAAATAGTTTTCAATGCTGCCTGTTAATAGTTTACAATGCGAGATGCTAGTGAAAGATTCACAAAGATTCACATATTACATCATACAAAGGTTGATTCACTGTGTTTGAACTCAAAGTCCAGATAACAAAGACCATTTGTCTGTAATGTGTGTGTCTGTTATGTGTGTGTCTGTTGTCTGTAGTAAGGAAATGTTTGTAATACATATCTGTAATGTGTATGGCTATAATACTGAGCCTGCCTATAATACGTGTCCTTGGAATGCGCATGCCTGGAATGAGCATGCCTTCAATGCACGTGCCTATAATGAATGTATCTTCGGTCCTCCCTCCTAACTCTTCTCCTGTTCCTGATGTCCAGCTTTCCCTTCTGAGCCACATCAAGACTAATGTCCCCTCTAATTTTTGTTGTTGTTGTGTGTGGCCTATTCATTTCACTGGCCAATACCTTTAAATCTTTTTGCACAGCCGTGCATGTGCAGTATCTTAAATGGGACAACTTGCGAGCGGCCTGTGTGGTACCTGACGGGTTCCTACGCATCCGCGCTGTGCGCAGCTTAGATGGAACATTACTTGGGATACTACATAAGTCACAGGTACTGTTTTTTTCTCCATCTGCAGAGGCAGCAGAGTGCATTACACCTGGCAGTGGAGAGGCGACAGCTTGCCATTGTGGAGATGCTCCTCAAAGCCAACATCGACTTACAGCTTCAGGACAAGGTGAGAAGCAGCACACATTCAGAAACTTAACAGTTGTTGGTAAAGTGCACCTCCTGACATTTAACATTCTGTGAAATTGCATGATGCATTAGTGCTGCAGGACTTTAGGATAAATATTCATGCTCATGAGTTCCCACACAATGGCGTAAAAAATCCACCCAGCACATGGTCTTGGTTGTAAACTAACATCTAGCCTTTATTTGCTAATGAGGGTGAATTGCTCCTCTCTTTCTCCCTCTCCTCTGCCCATGAAGGCATGCAGCCTTTTTGATCCTTATTTCTTCCCTGTAAAGTACCCCAGGGAATTTACCTCCTGTGGGCCAGTGGGTGAGTGAATGGCCCAGTGCCAGGATAACTCTGCTGCTGTTCTTATCTGGCTGCCTGGAGGTGTTGCCTGAGTAACCCTAACTACAGGCAATAGAACAGTGATATGTGAAAAATCAGGTGGCCAAACTATTGCTCAGACAGGCAATTGTGTGTGAGGCAGATCATAAAATGAATTTCAACGTAACCATGTTGATCAACCTTATTCACTGTGAATCGGCATGGAAATCCAGGCTGGAGCCAGATTTAGTGAAGAGTTCCAGCCATTGACTATCCTTAGTGACACTGGCTTCCTGCCATTGGAAATACCCAGGCTGTGGCTTAGTGTTCTTTCATACGTGTTGCTATTTCAGCAACCTTGCCTTTCGCTGCTATTTAACAGCTCAACTCAGTCATTTCTTTTGTCAGTTCTATAGACATTGCCTTTAAAATTGAGTTTTACTTTGTTTTTTCCCCCCAGTATATTCCTCTTTGTAAGTAATTCTGTATGTAGCACGTTATCAGGAAATTTGACTGTGTGGGCATTATAGGCAAGCCAATCCCTTTTTCACACAGACAAACACAATGTACGTCACAGGGCGGTGAACAGGAGAAGGAACCCTGCCTGTTTCCCCTTGTGTTTTCCAGGGCCATCTGTAGCATTCCAACTGTGATCAGTTAACTAAGCAGAAGGCGGCGGGGGGGGGGGGTGGAAATGGGGGTGGAACCCACTTACTGTTCTGTATAACTCAGCACCATTTAGCCACTGAGCTGTCTAAAGACTGAGAAGCGACACCCCCTACCCCCCAGTCCATGATTTTATTTTATTCTTTCATGGGATGTGTGTGTCGCTGGCAAGGCCAGCATTTGTTGCCTATCCCTAATTGCCCTTGACAATTGAGTGGCTTTCTAGGCCATTTCAGAGGTCAGTTAAGAGTCAACCATATTGCTGTGGGTGCAGATTCACATGCCAGAATGGCAGATTTCCTTCCATAAAGGGCATTAGTAAACCAGATGAGTTTTCATGACAATCGATGATAGTTTCATGGCACCATTACTGAGACTAGCTATCATTTGCAGATTTTTATTAATTAAATGAATTTAAATTCCACCAGCTGCCATGGTGAGATTTGAACCTGTGTCCCCAGAGAATTAGCCTGGGTCTCTGGGTTACTAGTCCAGTGACGTTACCACTAAGCCACCGTCTCCCCCTAAACTCTGCCTGTTCTGAATCCATCCATAGCAGGGGAAGACGGCGCTGGATCTTGCTGCGCGCAGCCAACATGCTGTTCTGGTGGACATGATTATAAAGGCGGAGAGATTCAATACAAGGTGCCTGGTAAGACTATTTGTGTGCTGTGAACTTTGCACTGTGATGCAACTGCCAGAAAGCAGTGGGTGCGTGCAGCAGACACTCGGATAGAGTCATAGAATGATACAGCAAAAGAAGTTATGCTGAAGAAGGAGCTGGCTGAATATTTAGAGAGAAAAGCAGAAGAAAGAACTTATATGGTACATTTCATGACCTCAACATGTCCCAAAGTGTTTCACAACCAATGAAGTATTTTGAAACATAGGCATTGATAATGTAGCAAACGCTTGGTTGAGGGATAAACATTGGCCAGGCACAGGGAGAACTTCCCTGCTCTTTAAATAGTGTCGTGGGATCTTTTGTATCCACCTGAGAAGACAGAATCTCGGTTTAATGTCTCATCTGAAAGATGGCACCTCCAACAGTGCAGGGCTTCCTCAATACCAGACTGGAGTTTCAGCTTAGATTTTGTGCTCAAGTCTCTGGAGTGGGGCTTGAATCCATGACCTTTTGGCTGATGCTAAAGTATTATGCTGAGCTGGGGCTGACACCATTTGTTTCTGATTCCAGGAGACCAGCATCTGTGTGCTGATCCCTGTGTTTCCATGGCTAAATCTAGCCCTATACAGATAATAGAATCTCTGGTAAATGCAGGGAATCAGAACTAAATCAGCTCCTTTGTGCAGTTCAGTGTAGAATGTGATGGTTCATGAGCTGTTTGGTCCATGGAAATGTCAGCCGAGAAAAGGAACTGGTCAGGATCATTGGATGTGAAGTTAGTCAGAATATTATGGAGTTTCAGTTAATTTATGTGGAGAGATAGGAAGAAACTTTGCAGAAAGATCTCAAGAGATTTAGCAGCTGTGATAGGGCCCCTGATAAAGCAGATTGTATACAGCATGGTTACCACCTTTTGACCATGGTTACAGTGGGCAGCTTTCATCAGCCAGAGTGTGCATCAGCCTCTGTATTAAATCTGTGTGCCACCCAGTGCCCATCAGCCCATCACCTGTTCCTATAAATATTGTCTAACTGACTATGCCCCCCACCCCACAGTTGTGGATAGAAACATCCTGCTGCTGTTTTCCCTAGAATACCGAGGAGGTTGCTTCTGAAGGACAGGGAGGGCCTGCACTGGATCTCACGTTCAGGCTGGTGCAGAATTTGAATCACGTCCGCTCTGTGTTCTGGATCTTGGCCACAAAGCACCTGAAGCCAGATGATTGGAAGAAGCTGGCAGAGCTCTGGGGTTTTTCCAAGAAACACATCAAAGCTGTGGAGACTCAATGGACAGGTACTTGCAGCAAAGAGCGGGGGATAACAAAACAAATATTGTGCGCATCAGGCAAACCTGGGGCAAACACTGGGGGCAGCTGATATAGGAAATAGGAAATAGAAACAGGAGTAGACCATTTAGCCTCTCGAGCCTGCTCTACCATTCAGCTAGATTTGGCAGATCTTCTACTTCAACACCATTTTGCCAAACTATCCCCATATCCCTTGATATTTTGAATATATCCTTGAATATACTCAATGACTGAACCTCCACAGCCCTCTGGGTAGAGAATTCCAAAGATTCACCTCCCTGTGAGTGAAGAAATTCCTCCTCATCTCAGTCCTAAATGGCCTACCTTTTATTCTGAGACTGTGTCCCCTGGTTCTAGACTCCTCCCTTCACCCCGCCAGCCAAGGGAAGCATCCTTCCTGCAACTACCCTGTCGAGCCCTGTAAGAATTTTGTATGTTTCAATGAGATCATCTCTCATTCTTCTAAACTCGAGAGAATACAGGCCCAGTTTCCTCAATCCCTCCTCATAGGACAATCCTACCATCCCAGGAATCAGTCTGGTGAACCTTCATTGCACTCCCACAATGGCAAGTATATCCTTCCTTAGGTAAGGAGACCAAAACTGTACACAATTCTCTAGGTGCGGTCTTACCAAGGCTCTATACAATTGCAACAAGACTTCTTTACTCCTGTACTCAAAAACGCTTGCGATGAAGGCCAACATTCCGTTTAAAGAAAGTCATGCTTTAAACAGTTATTGAGAACTGACTTGTTTTGGTTTAATGAAGCCCAAGACTTTCTGTCTGTGTCAAGGATGGCTGTCAGGGTAACCACTGCCTTGAAGTTTAATCCGTTGAGCCTTTCTAAGCACATTCGATGTTAGCTAATTTCCCAACTTGCATGGTGCGGTTGCTTGTTTACTGTCCATTTCATTTCACCATGAAAAGCACCCAGCAACACAACTTCATCCAACGATAACGATTTAGCATGGGCAGGTTTTAAAAGACAGGTTGCGTTTAGCATTTTGACCAAGAAGCAAAAGATATATCTGTCCAAGCACTGAGCAGTTGGCTATAATGTAATGGCAAGTTGCAATGGACAATATGCTCCCTTAAATGCCTGAAATATCCAACGCACTGTAGTCACTTCCACAGGAACCAATACACTGCTCCATAAGCCATCACAGCCACTGTAGACAGCCTTTTATCAGGAATTAATAACTCCTCAACCCAGTTCCATGTGGGGTGGTTTTACACTGTGTGGAATGTTAAAACTCGCATTTCACACAAAGCAGTTCAGTTGGTTAGGATGAAATAATCCCAGAGACTGGATGAACTGCTCTGAGTGGCAGCCCATGATTGACCTTTTTTAAAAATGAGCTGCTTGCCAATGAAACTGTGGATTTCAGAAGAAAATACAGTTAAAAGAGACATAGTCAGTGGTGGTGGTGGGGGGGCGGGGTGGTGACAGGCGGGGGTGCGGGGCTGGTGGCGGCTGCTGGTGGTGGTGGTTAGATTTATTCTGATAGGCACCGAAAAGGACACTTTCCATTTCAAATATCTGTTGTGTTAAAGGACTCCCCATCAAACACACCCAGGCCAGCTACAGCACGGGTTAGATACAGAGTGAGAATGCCTTTACACTGTCCTATTGAGTATTTCTAGGGATGAGGTGGAAAAGAGTTAAGACACACAATGATTAAAAAAAGGTTTCAAATTTGCATTAACGTTGAGCTGTGTTGTCTTGAGGTGTGCTTTCATCTGTCTTATCTGCAATTTGTATTCAGGAAGTAACAGCTATAAGGAGCATGGATACCGGATGCTGCTGATCTGGCTTCATGGGATTGTCACCTCAGGCAAGCACCCCATCAAGGAGCTGTATGAGAGTCTGGTGAAGGCTGGAAATGCTGAAGTAGCAGGTGAAAATGGCCAACAGCTATTTTAATGCTGGGGGGCTGAAATATTTTCCTCAGAATGCTAAAATGAATTATGTATCTTTAGCAGTCAGGACTGCTCCATATTCTATTTAATTATAAACTCAATGTAATCAATTCCACATTTTTATTAATTAGTTAGTTTTTGTCCCCCTCACTGGGAACATTTCTCTCCTCTGTCCTGGAACCACTGACTTCTTGGGATGTGGTGCTTTGGGTACCAGTTGCTCTTGGTTAACTTGTGCGTTGCAATTCCTGAGTACAGTGACTGGGGGTTTATGGGAAGCACGTTGGTCCACTGGGATGCCGTACAATGGGAGTGAATGGAAAGTGGTTCAACCTGGTTTAACTGGAATTCTGTGTGATGAGGGTGAATGGGAAGTGCTTTGGCCTATTGGGTTTCTGTGTAATGGGAGGGAATTGGAAGGGATCTGGTCCATTGAAATTCCGTATGATGGGAGTGAATAGGGATCTGGTCTGTTCTGATCCTGGATGATGGTAGTAATTAGGAATCTGCTCTATTAGGATTCTATATGATGGGAGTGAATAGGGATCCGTTCCATTGAAATTCCATATGATGGGAGTTGTTATGAAGGTGCTTCTATATTTTTTGTAAAGTATTTTTTGAGGACTCATATTTAAATTGTGGAGATGGATTCATTGGAGAACTGAAGTAATTCCATAGATGTTGGACTTTGTCTTTTAAAAGAGATCATCAGAAGGACACTGAGGGCTTGTTTGAAAACACCCTTTACTGGAAATTACCTGCCTTACACCAATAAAGAACAGAAACCTTGGTTAACTTGGGAAGATGTTTACAGAGAAGTGATGCGTCAAGATTTATGAGGGTCAGGAGGTTCTGACTTGTTTGGTTTCGCTTCTGAGATATTGCTTTGGTTCACTTGAGGTGTGGATAGTGTTTGAAAAGAAGTTGAAGATCAACCTGCCAAGGAATAAACCCCCAGCTCATCTTTCCTGCGCCTCTCTAAGAGACCCTGAAAGGTCCAGTGTGTCAGCTCCTCTTTCCTTCTGTCGCTGAGAAACCCTGCATATTCAGTGTAATAACGGAAACCCCTGGTGCCAAATTTCTCCTGGAAAGCCTACTAGATTAATTCTCGACATCTCCAGAACGAACTGCTTCAGAAAAGATCCCAGTGACCCGTCACCATACCCGGACGCCATACCGAAAAGGACAACTGACATCTTTCCATATCTTTTTTTTCTCTTCAAGAATTAGCAAGTATCCTTTCTTTGACTTTTTTTTTTGTTACAGAGCTCTGCAGAGAGAATTTCTTTATTTTTTTCAGTATGTGTGAGTTTGTGTGTGGGAGATTTAAAAAAGGAACTTTAATATTTCAATCTGTGTGTTAATGCTTTGCTTTGTTACTGGATAAGTCTTGTTTTTATAATAAACTGATAATTTTGCTGTTTAATAAAGAAACCTGGTTGATGGGGTTTGATCCATTGGATCTCAGAGTTCAGATTAGGTCTGGCTTATCTAGAGGTAGTGGTGCATTTCTCTCCTTGAGAATTGACCAAATTTTATATTATTTTTGAGAATGTTCATTTTATCCAAATTGTCTTTGTTCAAACAGAGAAAATACGTAGACAGGCGAACGCAGAGAAGGATCCACAGCGGAGGTGCACGGTGATGTGAGCGATACAGGATTCACAGGTGGAGCAGCAGCTATTACTGAACAGTGCTTATTGGGTAGTTTCTGAAATATCTTTCAAAACTAGTTGATTTATAAGTAAAAGCTTAATAAAAGGCACATCACAAGCACTCATTGGTCACAACAGCCCAAAACATGAATCAGTCTGAATCATGTATGCTGTAGAGAGCATGGAATGAGCAACCTACTGGGTGTGGAATGTATCTGTTTGAATTTTTTTCTGACGAGGAGCTAATGTTGTAAATTGATTATGAGCTG
Organism: Heterodontus francisci; assembly: GCF_036365525.1. NCBI lineage: Eukaryota > Metazoa > Chordata > Chondrichthyes > Heterodontiformes > Heterodontidae > Heterodontus > Heterodontus francisci. Next base: position 20,721,618 of record NC_090416.1, read on the forward strand.
ATTGACTGATATGTGGATTGATAAAATGTAAAGAGGCTGGGCAAAAGTGACAATGAATTGTCTTATGAACCCAATTCCATGTCAACGTCGATCCAGGGAAGGATTACTTTGTTACACTTTGCATCAAAAAAAAGATCTCCTGATTTCTCTTCTTACTTCTAACTTGCTCATGTTATCTTGGTCTCCTGGTACTTAAATCTTCCACCACAGGGAACAATCTGTCCAGTACTTACCAGAATATGGAAAATGCAAATTATATTAGATTAATCTTCTCTTCCCCGTAGAAAACAAGCACAGTTGCCTTAACATTTTGTTAGAACTGAAGTTCATTGTTGTGCGCCTGCAGCAAAGCACAGTCTGGTAGCTGAGCTTCAGTGTACCAACCCACAGAACTGGGACTGAGTTCAATTCTCCACTTGATTCCACACCCAACTTCAACTGCATTGCTGTGCAGAGAAACTCAAGTCCAGTTCGTGACTGCCCAAACCGGAACAGTGTAGAGTGAGTGAGCTTTACTTTGTATCTAACCTGTGCTGTACCTGCCCTGTGAATGTTTAATGGGACTGTGTAGAGGGAGCTTTACTCTGAATCTAAATGCACTCTATTCCAGCACTGACATTATTTATTTTATTAAACCCTAAATGATGGACTCACTTGTGCGAATTGGCTGTTACAGAAGGTGTTTCTGGCTAGATAGTCATGAATTTTGATACAGGTACTTTTTGAGGATTTTTTCATAAAGGCTTTGCTTTTCGAGGGATTTTGTTTTGAACTTTCTTGGAATTTTGTGGAGTATGATTTCTTCAGATGAAGTTTATGAGGCGTTTTTGATTTGAGCTTTAAACACATACCAGGATAGAGTGCAATCAAGATAATGGACAGCAGGCAGTCCTCATTACAGACCTGCTAACTCATCTAGAGTTAGGTTTGCTCATTTTTATTTTAAAATGATATATTTTAACCAAAATCTGGCTTGCAAATAAATGTAGCTAAGTTTGAATGGGTCTGTAATCTGTTGCTCTTTTTGACTTTAATTCTTACTCCTAATGTTTGCCTCTTGCTGACTGCCCTATATCTCAGTGATAGGTCAGGGTTCTGAATGTGATCTTAATACGAACATACGAATTAGGAGCAGGAGTAGGTCACTTGGCCCTTCGAGCCTGCTCCACCATTCAATAAGTTCATGGCTGAACTGATTACTCCACATTTCCACCTACCCCCGATAACCTTCCACCCCCTTGCTTATCAAGACTCTATCTACCTCTGCCTTAAAAATATTCAAAGACTCTGCTTCTACCGCCTTTCGAGGAAGAGAATTCCAAAGACTCACGACCCTCTGAGAGAAAAAATTTCTCCTCATCTCTGTCTTAAATGAGCAACCCCTTATTTTTAAACAGTGACCCCTAGTTCTAGATTCTTCCACAAGGGGAAACATCCTTTCCACATCCACCTTGTCAAGACCCCTCAGGGTCTTATATGTTTCAATGAAATCGCCTCTTACTTTTCTAAATTCCAGCAGATACAGGCCTAGCCTGTCCAATCTTTCCTCGTACAACAGCCCGCCCATTCCAGGTATTAGTCTAGTAAACCTTCTCTGTACTGCCTCCAGTGCATTTACATCCATCCTTAAATAAGGAGACCGGTACTGTACACAGTACTCCAGATGTGGTCTCACCAATGCCCTGTATAGCTGAAGCGTAACCTCCCTACTTTTGTATTCAATTCCCCTCGCGATAAACGATAACATTCTATTAGCTTTCCTAATTACGTGCTGTACCTGCACACTAACCTTTTGCGATTCATGCACTAGGATACCCAGATCCCTCTGCATCTCAGAGCTCTGCAATCCCTCACCATTTAGATTATATGCTTTTTTAATTCTTCCTGCCAATGTGGACAATTTCCCACTTCCCACATTATACTCCATTTGCCAGGTCTTTGCCCATTCACCTAACCTATCTATATCCCTTTGTAGACCCCTTATGTCCTCTACACAAGTTACTTTCCAACCTATCTTTGTGTCATCAGCAAATTTAGCAACCATACCTTCGGTCCCTTCATCTAAGTCATTTATATAAATTGTAAAAAGTTGAGGCCCCAGCACTGATCCCTGAGGTACACCACTCGTTATATCTTGCCAACCAGAAAATGACCCATTTATGCCTACTCTCTATTTCCTGTTAGCTAGCCAATCTTCTATCCATGCCAGTATGTTGCCCCCTACACCATACTCTGCATCACTACAAGAAGTGTGCAGGTAAACACTGACTACTTGTGCAAGCAAAAAATACCATATATCTCACTAAATCAGTGTCCAACACAGTGAAAAGAAAGTAAGTTAATAAATTAGTTTTCTCATTTAAAGATTCTTCACAAAAATGTACAATTTGTTGCTGTTTTGATTAATAGTAAGCTAAATTTTACTGCCTTTATCTTTCCAAAATTGTCTCACCAGCCCCCCCATGTAAGAGAAAATTGTAATGTAGCCCCCCACGTGAAAAGGTTGGACAACCCTGTGTTAAACTGAGGCCCTGCTTGCCCTCTCGGGTGGATGTTAAACATCCCATGGCACTATTTGAAGAAAAACAGGTGAGGTCTCTCCAGGGTCTAGGCCAATATTAATCTCTCAACCAACATCGCTGAAACAGATTATCTGGTCATTAAATAATTTTTATTTGTGAGATCTTTGAGGTGTGCTAATTGACTGCCATGTTTTCCTACATTACAACAGTGATCATGCTTCACAAAAAGTATTTATTTGGCTGTGAAACACTTTGGCATGTCCTTAGATCATGGAACATGCTTTAGAAAAAATAAAAGGGAAATCAGCAAGCAATATTTAGGTGATGCCAAATTTGGTTTTAAAAGCCTGTGGATTACAGGAGGCAGGTAAGACTGAGGGACGGGAGGAGTTCCACAGATTAAGGCAAGAGTGAGGGAGGGTTGGAGTTCTACAATTTGAGGGAAGACAGAGGGAGGGGAGGAGTTCCACAGATTAAGGGAAGACAGAGGGAGGGGAGGAGTTCCACAGATTAAGGGAAGACAGAGGGAGGGGAGGAGTTCCACAGATTAAGGGAAGACAGAGGGAGGGGAGGAGTTCCACAGATTAAGGGAAGACAGAGGGAGAGGAGGAGTTCCACAGATCAAGGGAAAACAGAAGGAGGGGAGGAATTCCACAGATTAAGGGAAGACAGATAGAGGGGAGGAGTTCCAGAATTTAAGAAAGGACTGAGGGAAGGGAGGAATTCTACAATTTGAGGGAAGACTGAGGGAGGGGAGGAGTTCCTGGGTTTAAGGGAGACTGGGGGAGGGGAGGAGTTTCACAGATTAAGGGAAGACAGAGGGAGGGGAGGAGTTGCACAGAGTAGGAGACTCTCAAAATTGTAAGATTAGTTCTTCAGCCCACTTCATCTCATCGTTGCAGAATTCCAAGCTCGTGTTTTCCCATTACAGCATCTCGCTGTTTCTTAAATGAGCGCTGTGTCCTGATGACAGTCACTTTCCCTTGAAAATCCTTCTAGCTATGTATCATCCTCTGTGTAAAAGCAAAACTTCCCGATGTCTGTCTCAACTACTTTGACCCTGCTCCCTCTAGTCTTGTTCCCCTGCTCCCTTTGAAAGTATTGTTCCAGTTGATTATCTCTATCCCGTTAGGTATTTTTGTCCATGTAAAATTCCCTCTGAGACTCTATTATATCGCAATGACATGAACTGTACACAGTGATTCAGGTATGGCTGACGAGAGCTGTGCACAACATCATCTCTGAAGATCTGAACTCGAATTTCCTTTGCTGATGCTGCACAATGTTTGGACATAGTAAGTAAGGAGTCAACTCAGGCCTTACAGTTCTCCTTAGCAACTTCTACTCCAGCCTGGCTTTTACAAGCCCCTTGTTTTTATTTCCAATACCTTGCATCGTCTTGAACTTAATTTGCTGTTGAGTAACCCATGTATAAGGAGGAAAGGGATATATGAAAGAATTTAAGAGGAAGAGAGGTAAGTTCAGAGATGCACTGAGCATGTACTACTGATGAAATACCAATACAAGGAAGGTTGCAATGGGATGACAAAGTTGTATGCTGAGGTGTTGACCCTCCTGATATGTGGGGAGCAATATTCAGTCACATGGGAGACACTCCACATATCACTAACAAGGCTGTCATTCAATTGGCATGTTCAGATAACCCACATTTGTCAGCCTTCTGCCCTTGGTGATTGAATTACTGCCTGTAAACCCCATCAGCTGTCTCAGGGTATGTTTATACAATGTTTAATTAAGCTTCTTTGATGCTGCTGCTATTGGGTTAAATGATGTATGAGCTGGAACCATATTCTGATCTCTTGTGGTAAATTCTGAAATCCAGCAGCTTCCATGTAACAGAGAGATGATGTTCGGAGCATGTCCCTTGGACTCAGTATTTACTCCACTGCAGATCTCATCTTTGGTGATGTGGATGTTTGTTTCTGTCCTAATTTCACTCCCATCCTTACTAAGACCCTTATCTGTGCTTTAGTTACTTTCTGGCTTCTGCAATAACTTGCTTTCTGGTCTCCCTCATTCCACCCAATACAAATTCCACCAGATCCACAAGGCCTGCTGCTGGGGACTGCCCCACTTGCTCATAATGCCTGCATTTGTCAACCTCTGAGGCCTGCCAACTCATCAAATTCTAAATGGACTTGTTTATAAATCCCGACAAGGTCCCACGTGGCAAGTGGTTAAAAAAATAAAATCCCATGGGATCCAGGGAAATGCAGCAAGGTGGATACAAAATTGGCTCAGTGGCAGGAAACCAAGGGTAGTTGTTGACGGCTGTTTTAGTGACTGGAGGGCTGTTTCCAGTGGCGTTCCACAGGGCTCAGTACTGGGTCCCCTGCTTTTTTAGTTTAGTTTAGAGATACAGCACTGAAACAGGCCCTTCGGCCCACCGAGTCTGTGCTGACCATCAACCACCCATTTATACTAATCCTACACTAATCCCATATTCCTACCACATCCCAACCTGTCCCTATATTTCCCTAGCACGTACCTATACTAGGGGCAATTGCTAACGGCCAATTTACCTATCAACCTGCAAGTCTTTGGCATGTGGGAGGAAACCGGAGCACCCGGAGGAAACCCACGCAAACACAGGGAGAACTTGCAAACTCCACACAGGCAGTACCCAGAATTGAACCCGGGTCACTGGAGCTGTGAGGCTGCGGTGCTAACCACTGTGCCACTGTGCCGCCCATTTTGTGGTATATATTAACGGTTTGGACGTAAATGTAGAGGGCACGATCAAGACGTTTGCAGACAACACAAAGATTGGCCGTGTGGTAGATTGCGAGGAGGATAGCTGTAGGCTGCAGGAAGATATTGATGGTCTGGTCAGATGGGCAGAAAAGTGGCAAATGAAATTCAACTTGGAGAAGTGTGAGGTGATGCATTTAGGGAGGTCAAACAAGGCAAAGGAATACACGATTAATGGGAAAACACTGAGAAGTGAGGGACCTTGGAGTGAATGTCCACCGATCCCTGAAGGTAGCAGGACAGGTCAATAAGGCAGTTCAGAAGGCATGTGGAATCCTTTCCTTTATTCGTTGAGGTATAGAATATAAGAGCAGGGAGGTTATGTTGGAACTGTTAAACTCATTGGTCAGGCCACAACTTGAGTACAGTATGCAGTTCTGGTCACCTCATTACAGAAAGGATGTAATTGCACTAGAGAGAGGGTACAAAGGAGATTTATGAGGATGCTGCCAGGACTGGAAAAATGCAGCTATGAGGAAAGATTGGATAGGCTGGGGCTGTTCTCCTTGGAACAGAGAAGGCTGAGGGGAGATCTGATTGAAATGTACAAAATTTTGAGGGGCCTGGATAGAGTGGAGGTGAAGGGTCTATTCACCTTAGCAGAGAGGTCAGTGACTAGGGGGCATAGATTTAAAGTGATTGGTAGAAAAATTAGAGGGGAGATGAGGAAAAACTTTTTCACCCAGAGGGTGGTGGGATCTGGAACTCACTGCCTGAAAGGGTAGTTGAGGCAGAAACCCTCAACTCATTCAAAAGGAGTCTGGATATGCACCTCAAGTGCCATCAGTTGCAGGGCGACAGACCAAATGCTGGAAGGTGGGATTAGATTAAGTGGATCGTTTTTCGGCCAGCACAGACACAATGGGCCAAGTTGCCTCTTTCTGTCTTAAATTTTCTATAATTCTATGATACACTACTTCTGCATCCTCTCATCCAGCCCTCTATCCAAGTATCTCAAGCCCTCCTCCTGCATGTCCCTGTGCTCTACCATCTGTCAATCTCGGCCCTACTTTATGTAACGTTTGCGCTAAACTGCTCCATCTTGCTATTTGTCTCTCCTTAAAGCACCTTCTTTTTGATCATACTTTTGGTCATCTCTCCAAACTCTCTTCCTGTTCAGAATCTACAGGACATTTTTCAATGCTATATAAATGAAGGCTATTGTTAGCTCTGGCATTTGGGTAAATTTAGTTTCTGCACACCACATTCTCTGGAGGTGGGGGAATAAGGATAGACTTCACCCAGAGCCCCCAAAATCGTGGAGTTTAATTTTCTGTTGGAAGGGCATAGTCTGTGCCATTTTATCTTCCCTATTAAACTCAGAAAAATGCAATAGATTAATTTCACCACTCAAAACCATCCTGGAGAATAGGAATGTGGCTTCGAATTTGGATGGGCTGGCTGGTGATGCTAAAGGAAATCAAATTTGAAACCTCATTTTCTTGTGTCGGCTAAAAATCCAGTTCAGAAGCTGGCTCCTTATAACCTGAGGGGACACTTTCCAGCAGACGTCACTGGATAGTAATCAGGAGTAAGAACTCTGACTGACTGATCCACCCTATCCCAAACCCAAGAACACTGCGGCCAACTGCTGCTCCCCTACTGCTACAGTACTGGCTTTGATAGCCGTATTAGAAACATAGGAAATAGGAGCAGGAGTAGGCCATTCGGCCTCTCGAACCTGCTCCGCCATTAAACTAGATCAGTTCTGATCTTCTACTAAAGCGTGTCGACCCGACCCGAACCCGACCGGATTCAGCATTGTGGGTCGGGTCGGGCTGGATGTGGACAGAGCTGCCTTGCAAATGAACATTCAGGACGTCAAGGTGGGAAACGTGCAGTCCGGACTCTGCACTCTGCAGTAAAGCCTAGCTACCCGACCAAACCCGACTACATGTGTCAGGTTCGGGTCGGGCATTTAAAAAAATTAAAGGACTCGGGCCCGGGTTGGTTTCAGGTTGGCTGTTGTTGGGTCAGGCCCGAGTGGGGTTTTAATTTTATCCCTGAGCCAGGCTTTATCTTCTACCTCAGTGCCACTTCCCGCACTATCCCCATACCCCTTGATGTCTTTAATATCTAGTTTTGGTTGCAGTCCCAACATGCCTCTCTTTGATTTGCACACACTCTTTAAAAAATGCCTAGTCACTTCCCCATCAGCTTATCCTCCTGGCCCTGCGGCATTCCTTCCCCTGCAACAACTCTCTTGCACCAACCCAGTCCCCCAAAGTAATTCTATTATTTCAGAACACCATACCACCTCATTCTGTCATTCCTCAATTAACTTTACTAGAGTATATGCAGTGGTCTCCACTGTCCTCCTGTAAGATAAGTTACATGGTACATTCACTTTGCCTCCTGTGCTTCCCCATTTCTCACCCAGTTTTTAAAATACATAACAGATTTTTCTGTTCTCGTTTATCATATGTTAACACATACAGTGGCACATAGCACATGCACAGGGCAGGTGATGCAGAGAAAGTGTATGAACTTGGCATGTGCTGTGCCTTATGAACCCGCTATGATCCCAGGTACCACCTCCAATTTGGTCTGAATTTGCTGATCTCAGCTGGGACAGTACAGTTACTACAACTGACCTCAGCGCCCTTAGACTAAGGGAATGTAAAAAAATAATTTTGGCTGCAGCTTCTGATTCTGATCGAATGATCTCTACTGGAAGATGTAAACATGTCAGATAAGGACATGATTGGGTTCAGGTGTGATACCCATTGTGGTAGAGGAGCCTGATGATATTCAGTGTTTGAGCCAAGTGAGTTCATCTGAGTGAAGTACTGGAAGGCATGGACCTATGGACCTGTATCCATCCTTCAGGAGAGATGAAAATTGACCACCCTGCTCGATGAAGGAATCTGACATTTTGTTCATGCAGGATTGAGAGTAAGGAGTTGGACTGAAGGATTTCCTCCGTTTACTGTACAAAGCAGCTGAGGGTATCAGCTGATTGAGGGACTCAGCCGGTACTCAGGGGAAGGTGGACGGAAAATGAGGACAGGTGTCTGTTGAAATCCCTGCCCCCTTTGCTATTCTGAGATGGGATTGGGGTAAGGGGTGAAGACAGCTGTACTGTTCCAGGTGAAAGGGAAGTGACTGATGACTCAACTTGAGATCTGTCTCCTTCACATTCACCAACTTTTCCTTAATTTGCTAATTTGGTACAATTGGTAAACACAAAGTGAAACCTTGTTAGAGAACATCCCACTTATAACCAAATAATTTTCTGGTAAACAGGATATACTTCAAACTAAGCCATCACTAGACTTACTCTTTCACTGTGGATAACAGGCAAAGACAGTTGAAGTTACATTCCAATGTTGTTTATCCATACTGTAATGCACAGATGTAGCATGTTGAAACTCAGAAGCATAGTTACAGTTATCATTTTATAAGTCAATTGCAAATGATTGCCTATAAATAAATAAGCCATTTCCGGGGACAAGCATGAAGAGTTCAACATTTTAGAAACACTTGTTAAAAAAAGTTTCAAAGATTCTGGAGATAGTCTACTTGTCACCTGTCTGCAGAAGAAACTCCCTATGACGGATTCGAATATTACTGCGGTGCCACTCAGAATGATCCCTCCATGTATTCTTTGGTCCACCATCTCGACAGTGTTATTACATTGTGCGTCTGCAGAATGAATTGCCTTTCGTTTTTTTGCTATCTTTCTTTGCCTAGATGCTGTAGATTGTACTTGGGCCTGTGCTTTGGCCAGACCAGCTATCTGAAATCAAATGGCTTTTTCAAAGTTTTGGTCTACAACTTTCTTAAGCTGCTGTAACTTTTCATCTTGGGCGGTTGCACGCTCTTCTCCGACGATTGGCTTACAGAATTGTGAGCTGCGTCATGGGTTAGTAATGAGAGTCTTTTATTCAAATGAGTGTAGTGACTGGCCGTATGGGGAGACACTGTGGAACTAGGGGAAGATAAGGAAGGCCTTCTTTTCGAAGAATTGTAGGAGGATTTCAAAGACCTGCTAGGCGTAGGAGCATTGTTCATCTGACCGTGGGAAAACAATTGGGGTTTCCTAACCACAGCAGTAAATCCAGTAGGTTTATGGAGAAGTTTCGGCAGCCTTCCATGCACAAGGGGAACAGGATCATTCGAGGGCTGTGGAGACCTGCTAGGGGAAGGCATTGACAACCTTCTATTAATGTGAGTTGGAATGAAATTATGGGGAGGTTTTGATAAACTACTGACAAGGGCATTTAGAGAACTAATATGAGGAAACCATGGGATTAGTGTAGTCACAGGAGTAGCTTGAGGAAGACGATTCAAAAACATTGAGTGTGCTCTTTTCACAGGGGTATTTGGAGTGGGATTGTGAGGTGAAAGTCTCCTATTCAATGGGGCAGATGGAGTGGGATTGTAGGAAGGGTTTGAGGATTTCCTATTCACAGGGGTATTTGGAGTGGGATTGTAGGAAGGGGTTGAGGATTTTCTATGCACAGGGGTGTTTGGAGTGGGACTGTAGGAAGGGGTTGAGGATTTTCTATGCACAGGGGTATTTGGAGTGGGTCTGTAGGAAGGGTTTGAGGATTTTCTATGCACAGGGGTATTTGGAGTGGGATTATAGAAAAGTTTTAATGATTTCCTATTCGAAGGGGTATTAGGAGTGTGATTGTAGGAAGGTTTTGATAATTTCCACTTCGCAGGGGTATTTGGAGTAGGATTGTAGGAGGGGTTTAATAATCTCCTATGCACAGGGGTATTTGGACTAAGAATGTAGGAAGGGTTTGGTGATCTCCTATTCGCTGGGGCAGATGGAATGGGATAGTAGAAAGGTTTTGATAGTTTCCTATTCACAGGGTTTTTTGGAATGGGATAGTAGGAAGGTTTTGATAGTTTCCTATTCACAGGGTTTTTTGGAATGGGATAGTAGGAAGGTTTTGATAGTTTCCTATTCGCAGGGGTTTTTGGAGTGGGATTGTAGGAAGGTTTTGATAGTTTCCTATTCGCAGGGGTTTTTGGAGTGGGATTGTAGGAAGGGTTTAACGATCTCCTAAGCACAGGGGTATTTGGAGTGGGATTGTAGGAAGGGTTTAACGATCTCCTAAGCACAGGGGTATTTGGAGTGGGATTGTAGGAAGGGTTTAACGATCTCCTAAGCACAGGGGTATTTGGAGTGGGATTGTAGGAAGGGTTTAACGATCTCCTAAGCACAGGGGTATTTGGAGTGGGATTGTAGGAAGGGTTTAACGATCTCCTAAGCACAGGGGTATTTGGAGTGGGATTGTAGGAAGGGTTTAACGATCTCCTAAGTACAGGGGTATTTGGAGTGGGATTGTAGGAAGGGTTTAATGATCTCCTAAGCACAGGGGTATTTGGAGTAAGAATGTAGGAAAGGTTGGGTGATCTCCTATTTGCTAGGGCAGATCGAGTGGGATTGTAGGAAGGGTTTGATAATTTCCTATTCACTGGGGTATTTGGAGTGGGATTGTAGGAAACGTTTAATGATCTCCTAATCACAGGGGTATTAGGAGTGGGAATGTAAGAAGGTTTCGATAATTTCCTATTCTCTGGGATATTTGGAGTGGGATTGTAGGAAGAGTTTGATGATTTCCTATTCACTGGGATATCTGGAGTGGGATTGTAGGAAGGGTTTGATGATTTCCTATTCACTGGGATATCTGGAGTGGGATTGTAGGAAGAGTTTGATAATTTCCTATTCACTGGGATATCTGGAGTGGGATTGTAGGAAGGGTTTGATGATTTCCTATTCACTGGGATATCTGGAGTGGGATTGTTGGAAGAGTTTGATGATTTCCTATTCACTGGGATATCTGGAGTGGGATTGTAGGAAGGGTTTGATGATTTCCTATTCACTGGGATATCTGGAGTGGGATTGTTGGAAGAGTTTGATAATTTCCTATTCACCGGGATATCTGGAGTGGGATTGTAGGAAGGGTTTGATGATTTCCTATTCACTGGGATATCTGGAGTGGGATTGTAGGAAGGGTTTGATGATTTCCTATTCACTGGGATATCTGGAGTGGGATTGTTGGAAGAGTTTGATAATTTCCTATTCACCGGGATATCTGGAGTGGGATTGTAGGAAGGGTTTGATGATTTCCTATTCACTGGGATATCTGGAGTGGCATTGTAGGAAGAGTTTGATAATTTCCTATTCACTGGGATATCTGGATTGGGATTGTAGGAAGGGTTTGATAATTTCCTATTCTCTGGGATATCTGGAGTGGGATTGTAGGAAGAGTTTGATGATTTCCTATTCACTGGGATATCTGGATTGGGATTGTAGGAAGAGTTTGATGACTTCCTATTCACTGGGATATCTGGATTGGGATTGTAGGAAGAGTTTGATGACTTCCTATTCACTGGGATATCTGGAGTGGGATTGTAGGAAGGGTTTGATGATTTCCTATTCACTGGGATATCTGGAGTGGTATTGTAGGAAGAGTTTGATGATTTCCTATTCACTGGGATATCTGGAGTGGGATTGTAGGAAGGGTTTGATGATTTCCTATTCACTGGGATATCTGGAGTGGGATTGTAGGAATGGTTTGATAATTTCCTATTCACAGGGATATCTGGAGTGGGATTGTAGGAAGGGCTTGATAATTTCCTATTCACTGGGATATCTGGAGTAGGATTGTAGGAAGGGTTTGATAATTTCCTATTCACAGGGCTATTTGGAGTAGGATTGTAGGAAGGGTTTGGTAAGTTCCTGTTCACAGGGGTATTTGGAGTGGGATTGTAGGAAGGGTTTGAGGAATTCCAATTCACTGGGATATATGGAGTGGGATTGTAGGAAGGGTTTGATAATTTCCTATTCACTGGGATATCTGGAGTAGGATTGTAGGATGAGTTTGATAATTTCCTATTCACTGGGGCAGATGGAGTGGGATTGTAGGAAGGGTTTAATGATTTCCTATTCACAGGGATATTAGGAATAGGATTGTAGGAAGGGTTTGGTGTCCTATTCGATGGGGCAGATGGAGTGGGATTGTAGGAAGGGTTTAATGATTTCCTATTCACAGGGATATTAGGAATAGGATTGTAGGAAGGGTTTGGTGTCCTATTCGATGGGGCAGATGGAGTGGGATTGTAGGAAGGGTTTAATGATTTCCCATTCACAGGGATATTAGGAATAGGATTGTAGGAAGGGTTTGGTGTCCTATTCGATGGGGCAGATGGAGTGGGATTGTAGGAAGGGTTTAATGATTTCCCATTCACAGGGATATTAGGAATAGGATTGTAGGAAGGGATTGGTGTCCTATTCGATGGGGCAGATGGAGTGGGATTGTAGGAAGGGTTTAATGATTTCCTATTCACAGGGATATTAGGAATAGGATTGTAGGAAGGGTTTGGTGTCCTATTCGATGGGGCAGATGGAGTGGGATTGTAGGAAGGGTTTAATGATTTCCCATTCACAGGGATATTAGGAATAGGATTGTAGGAAGGGTTTGGTGTCCTATTCGATGGGGCAGATGGAGTCGGATTGTAGGGAGGGTTTGATAATTTCCTATTCACTGGGGCAGATGGAGTGGTATTGTCGGAAGAGTTTGGTGATCTCCTATTCACAGGGATATTAGGAGTAGGATTGTAGGAAGGGTTTGATGATCTCTTTGCTGGGGCAGATGGAATGGGATTGTAGGAAGATTTTGATAAGTTCCCATTCACAGGGGTTTTTGGAGTGGGATTGTAGGAAGGGTTTAATGATTTCCCATTTACAGGGATATTAGGAATAGGATTGTAGGAAGGGTTTGGTGTCCTATTCGATGGGGCAGATGGAGTCGGATTGTAGGAAGGGTTTGAGGATTTCCTATTCACTGGGGCAGTTGGAGTGGGACTGTAGGAAGGGTTTGATGATTTCCTATTCACAGGAATATTTGGAGTAGGATTGTAGGAAGGGTTTGATAATCTCTTATTTTCTGGGGTAGATGGAGTGACATTGTAGGAAGGCTTTGATGATTTCCTATTCGCTGGGATATTAGGAGTCGGACTGTAGGGAGGGTTTGATGATCTAGTTTTAGGGGTATTTGGAGTATGAATTTCATGAAGCCACTGGAGTTGTTGATTCGCCGAAGCAGTTTGTGAAGGATCATTCAACAAAACTGTGGATGTTCTATTCACAAGGGCAGCTGGAGTGGGACTGTTGGGAGGTTTTGAAGATTTCTTATTCACAGGAGCTGTTGTAATAGGATTGTTGGAAGGTTTTGAAATGTTCTTATTCACAGGGACAGTTTGGGTGGGCTTGCGGGGATGGTTTGAAGATTTCCCTTTCACAGGGCCAGTTGGAGTGAGATTGTGGGAAGGTGCAAATCTATCTATTGGGGTTTTTGGAGAATGAATATGATGAAAGTGTGGGATCTGTCGATCCACATGGGGAATTTGATTGTGATTTTGGGAAGCTTTTGAAGATCTATTTGCAGCAGCAATTAAAGAGGCAATGTGGGAAGGGTTTGTAGATTTGTTTATAGTTATCCTTTGTGTATGAATATGGTGAAATTGTGGTATTTGTCTATTAACTGAAATAGATTGAAGAGAACCATTCAAAAACATTGACGGTATCATATTCACAGGAGAATTTTGACTGAAAATATGGGAATTTACTGACGATCTATTTGCAGGGGCAGATGGAGTGAAATTATGGGAAAGGTTTGAAGATCTATTTATAGGGATACTTAGGGTATGTATATGATGAAATTGGGGAATTTGTCTACTCACAAGAGTAGCTTGAGCAGAACCATTCACGAACAGTGAGGGTGCTCTATTCACAGGGGCAGATGGAGTGCGATTGTGGGAAGATTTTGAAGATATCCTATTCGCAGGGGCAGATGGAGTGAGATTATAAGAGAGGTTTGAAGATCTATTTATAGGAGTATTTGGAGAATGAATATGATGAAACTGTGGAATTTGTCTACTCACAAGAGTAGCTTGAATAGAACCATTCAAGAACAGCGAGGGTGCTCTATTCACAGGGGCAGATGGAGTGCGATTGTGGGAAGATTTTGAAGATATCCTATTCGCAGGGGCAGATGGAGTCTGATTGTGGGAAGATTTTGAAGATCTATTCACAAGGGAAGGTAGCGTGTGATTGTGGGAAGGTTTTGAAGATCTATTCACAAGGGAAGGTGGAGTGTGATTGTGGGAAGGTTTTGAAGATCTATTCACAAGGGAAGGTGGAGTGTGATTGTGGGAAGGTTTTGAAGATCTATTCACAAGGGAAGGTGGAGTGTGATTGTGGGAAGGTTTTGAAGATCCCCTATTCACAAGGGCAGATGGAGCGTGATTGTGGGAAGATTTTGAAGATCTCCTATTCACAAGGGCGGATGGAGTGCGATTGTGGGAAGATTTTGAAGATCCCCTATTCACAGGGGCAGGCGGAGTGCGATTGTGGGAAGATTTTGAAGATCTCCTATTCACAAGGGCAGATGGAGTGCGAATGCGGGAAGATTTTGAAGATCTATTCACAAGGGCAGATGGAGTGCGATTGTGGGAAGATTTTGAAGATCTATTCAAAAGGGCAGATGGAGTGTGATTGTGGGAAGGTTTGAAAGATTTCCTATTGACAGCAGCAAATGGACTGGGGTTATGAGAAGGTGAAAATCTCCCATACACAGGAGTAGATAGTGTAGAATCATGGGAGGGTGAAGACCTATCTGTAGGGGTATTTGGAGTATGAATATGAGGAAACCATGGGCTTTGTCTATTCATAGCAGTAGCTTGAAGGGGACCATTCGAAAACATTGAGGGTACTCTATTCACAAAGGCATCTAGAATGGGATTGTGCGAAGGGGTTGATGATCTCCTATGCACAGGGGCATTTTGAGGAGGAATATGGGAAGCCAGTGAAGATTTTCTATTTCCTGAATTATGAGGATACACTGTGGGTCCTCTATTCACAGCAATGTTTTGATTTGGACCATGGGAAATCACTGAAAACCTTTTCAAGGAAGCATTTGGAGAAGCTGTATTGGAAACTCTTGATAGTACTCTATTTCTAGAAGAATTTTGACTAGGACCATGGAACATCTTTAGAGAGCTTCTAATCAAAGAAGCATTTTGAGGACTATAGGAAACTCTAGAAGATTTTACATTTGTGAAAGCATTTTGAATAGAACTGTGGGGAGATATTGAAAAACTGCGATTCAAAGTTTTAAGATTCTGGGAATACGTTTTAAAGCTTCTAATCATACGATCATGAGAAGTTCTTTTGCTAAGAGGGGATTTTTGATTACGAATATGGGAAAACATGGATGAGTTTCTAATTACATGTGTATTCAAATTAGGCACATGGCGAGACACTGAAGATTTGTTATTTGTAGGAGCTTTTTGAGTAAGAACTAGGGATAATGTTGAAGGCTTGTTACTATGGGACATCAGTGTAGGTATTCTATTTGGTACATTTTGAGCAGGACTGTATGTAGAGTTTGAAGATTTTCTGTTCACAAGACTACTGTGGGGAGATGATAAAGGTCTATTCAGAGGAGCATTTTTGGTGACACTTTGGGAAGATACTGAAAAAGTTCTATCCACAGGAGGATTTTGAGTTGAGTTATGAAAAGATGTTCCAGGCCTTTTGGTCACTTGAGTATGTAGAAGTAGAATATGTGAAGGTGTGAAATTGATAGGGGCATTTTGAGTAGGGGTCTGAGAAGACACTGATGGTCTTCTACTCAAAGAAGCATGTTGAGTAGGAGTAAGGATAACTACTAAAGGTCTGTTCAAAGCAGCATTTTGAGTAGGACTATGGGAAGATACTGAAAGCAATTTTTTCATGCGAGCATTTGGCGGACGATTATGGGGAGGGTTTGAAAGTTCATTTACAGAAGGATTTGGAATGGAAATATAACTTTTAGTCATACGAGAATTTGAAGGAGGAATACGGCGGGATGTTGAAGATCTGTTTATAGAAGCAGTTTGAGTAGGGCTGTAGGAAGATAATGTCACTGTTTCAGTCAGAGACACATTTTGTGTAGGGCTGTAGGAAGATAATGTCACTGTTTCAGTCAGAGACACATTTTGTGTAGGGCTGTAGGAAGATAATGTCAGTGTTTCAGTCAGAGACTCATTTTGTGCAGGGCTGTAGGAAGATGTCGGGGACCTCCTGTTCCTTATGGTGTTTTTTCCCCTTGGTAAGAATACATCAAATTGGCTCAAAGCATTTTCAAGAATACTTACGTCATTTTCAGTGGGATTTCTTCTTGAAAACTGCTTTTTTGTTTCTATCAGAAGTTTTTCCAGCTGATGCATATTGGGATCCACTGCAGTTGTATTTGGTGGGCCCCTTGACAATTTATTTGATTCTTTTGGTTCCCCTGTTTCTTGTTTTTGACCTGAGATATTTTGACTATGCAAGGAGCTTATGACTACATTACCCTGTGTCTTCTTAGTATGCAGTCCCCTCTTTTGTTCAGCCTGGTCATACTTGAGATTTCCATTGGGAAAGATGAGACTTCTGATCAACCCTTTATTCATTTCATTAATCATCTCCTGATTTTGTTTTGACTGTTGTTTTCTTTCAGAAGGTTTTCTGTTCAGAGATACCTCCTTAATGGTACTATGGGTAGATTCTTCAGAATCTCCATTTTTTTCAGTCTTTGATAGTACCAAATTCAACTGATCTATGGCAGCTTGAATATTATTTATGTCATTCTTGGTTGGTTTTCGTTTTAAAAACTGCTCGTCCAAATCCTTCATTAAATTTTCAAGAGAAGGTATGTCAGAATTCTTTGTAATTTCTGGCAGCCTGTGTGACATTTCCTGACTATCTGGTTCTGCTGAACCTTTTACTTCATATTGCTGTCCTAAAGGGTTGTGACTGTGAAAAGGAGTGGTAGATACTTTTACACTGATTAAAGTTGGATTAAGTATTCTTTGATGCTCATGATCTCCTTCAGGAATTATCAAATTTCTGAGCAGCACTCTGTTGTGACTAGTTCTTGTATTTAGTGTGGATGAGTCATTTTTTGGATGCACTTGTTGACTACTTTTTGTGTCATTCATGGTTAATGTGTGGGTTTTTTTTAGAACGTACAAGCCTTCTGTTTGAGGCAAATCTAGAGCAGCTTCAGTCTTGCCTATGGTTACAGTCTGGATCTTGGTTGGAATGGGTGAGCTATGTTTCTGAGATGGTTTAGTTGTAGTGGCTGAGCCATGTATCTGAGATGGTTTGGCTGGAGTGGGTGAGCTATATTTCTGAGATGATTTGGTTGAAGTAGATGAGCCATGTTTCTGAGATGCTTTGGTTGGAGAGGGCAAGCCATGTTTCTGAAATGCCTTGGTTGGAGTGGGTGAGCCATGTTTTGGAGGTCCATTAGTTCGAGTGAGCAAGCTATTTTTCTGAGATCCTTCGGTTGAAGTGGAGAAGACATTTTTCTCAGGTTCTTTGGTTGAAGTGGAGAAGAAATCTGTATGAGCTCCGTTGGTTAGAGTGGACGAGTCATCTTTCTGAGATACTTTGGTTGGAATGGATGAGCCATATTTCTGAGCCAAATTGGTTGGAGTGGGTGAGTCATCTTTCTGAGATACTTTAGTTGGAATGGGTGACCCATATTTTTGTGCTAAATTGGTTGGAGTGGGTGAACCATATTTTTGAGGTACGTTAGTTGAAGTGGAGAAGTCACCTTGCTGAGATGCTGTGGTTGATGTGGAGAAGTCATTTTCCTGAGGTGCTTCGCTTGAAATTGAGAAGTCATGTTGCTGAGAAGCTGTGGTTGATCTGGAGAAGTCATTTCCCTGAGGTGCTTCGCTTGAAATTGAGAAGTCATTGTGCTGAGATTCTGTGGTTGATGTGGAGAAGTCATTTTCCTGAGGTGCTTTGTTTGATGTGGAGAGGTTATCTTGCTGAGGTGCTGTGGTTGATGTGGAGACGTTATCTTGCTGAGGTGCTGTGGTTGATGTGGAGACGTTATCTTGCTGAGGTGCTGCGGTTGATGTGGAGATGCCATCTTGCTGAGATGCTGCGGTTGATGTGTAGAAGTTATCTTGCTGAGATGCTGCGGTTGATCTGGAAAAGTTATCTTGCTGAGATGCTGCAGTTGATCTGGAGAAGTTATCTTGCTGAGATGCTGTGGTTAATCTGGAGAAGTCATTTTCCTGAGGTTCTTTGGTTGAAATGGAGAAGTTACCTTGCTGAGATGCTGCGGTTGACATGGAGAAGTCATTTTCCTGAGGTCCTTTGGTTGAAATGGAGAAGTTATCTTGCTGAGATGTTGCGGTTGGAGTGGGTAAGCCATGTTTCTGAGACTCTTTGTCAGTATACTCAGTCTGGGAGAACACTACAGTTGGAATCATCGTATTAGGAAATTGTTCAACGTCCTGATTTATGATTGACCCCCCCATTGAAAAACCTGGCTTTAATTGGTCGTCGATATTTTCAGCCTCGCTTTCTTGCTCAGAAGATTCATTGGAGTGTTTGGGTAAAGTATCAAGCATTGTTTTAACAAGATTTTCAAATGATGAAAATTCTTTCTCCTCCTTAGAAACATTCTTTTGAATTGCGGCTGCTGAATTTTCTATCGGAGAAAGCCCATTCATGGTTTGCTCAGATGAGTAACCGGTTATGACTTCCGTTTTTCTAGTGACATTTCCTTGATTTTCTTTCCCAAAACTCTCCTGTGTACCTTTTTTGTTAAGTATTTTTTCACAGGTTACTTCTATATCTTTACTTGAAACAGATGTTCTTTTTCCTGTCCTGTGAGCTTGGAACCTCAGATACTCCTCAAACATTTGGTAAAATAGCAGCAGTTCTTGCTCTAGATCAGTTGAAGCATTATGAAAGTGCACTGACTTTACTGGATCAAGATCTATGCTCAAAGTTTCAACATCTTGATAAGGACGACCTTCATCTCTCACACTGCCATTGTTTTGGATCACATGTGGACCACTCTGATCAGACTGACCAAATGCAGGTTGCAAGTGTTCCTTTTCATGTATGTTATTTATCAGGTTACCAGCGTTTTCTTCCAACATTCTTTCCAAATACAATGGCATAGTTGCATTTTTTACATAAAAATCAAAAATTATATCACCCAGAGTCCTACTGTCACGGCTGAAGCGTCTCAGATCTCCTGGAACTATATCATAAACAAATACAGATTCAGTTTCCTGCCTCTAGATCAAGCTAAAGTTGAATTCAATTTGATTTTCTAACTAGCCAACACATCATCATATGAGTTCAGTTAAATAGATTGTGGTACTTCACAACTCAGATAGGAATTGGTCTAGATCAGTTGAAGCATTATGAAAGTGCACTGACTTTACTGGATCAAGATCTATGCTCAAAGTTTCAACTTTGGCTTAGTTATTTAACTGAATTTTGCTGTGGGACTAGTTAATTAGTTGAATTAGATCATGGGCAAATTTGTTAGTTGAATTGGATTACTGGAATGTTTTTTCACGAGGCTGCAGTTCAGAGCACAAATTGGGAAAATTGGCTGACTGAGCTCATAGGCGAAGGAACTCGATACTGATAATTTATGGCCAAAATTTAGTTGCTGTAGGAAACTGGGTGGTTCAGTGGATTAGACATGATCCTTTGCCTCTGGCATCTGATTTTAAATCTAGTCCAGATTCCTATTTCTGCTACCTGTAACTAAAATGAGTTTGGATAGCCTTAACCAATTCTCTGTAGATATAATTCTACAGTACAAAGGTATCCAGAATTCTGCACAAATTGCTCACTCAGGCTTAGAAGAGAATGGCTGATGTGGGAAAGTATCACATTTGTGCAATTAAAGGTGCTTGTGCAAGGTTGAGGCACAGTAGGACACAGTGTAGGGAATATCTAACCATTATTTGAGTTGGGAGTGTTTGATAGGACAATGTGAGGGAGTTTTACCCTGTATCTAACCCCTTTTTGTTTTTTTTTTCACACAAACTCTGGGAGACCATATCTGAACAATGGGTCCAATGATCCTCTGTCTTTCTACGTTGGGCAATCTCAGGAAACTGTCTGCCTCCTTTATAAATGTATCAAATCCACACTCACCCCATGTGACGGTGACCAGTTCTCAAGGTCAATGACCCTGTGATCTGGTGGAGATCGAAACAGGTTCAATGCCTACATAACAAATCCTTTCACCGTAGAGGGAGCTTTACTCTGTATCTAACCCCATGCTGTACCTGTCCTGGGAGTGTTTGATGGGACAGAAAAGTCCATGTACTACTTCATGAAATAATTTTCACTTGACTAACTGTCTAGTATTTGAAAGAGAAGGGGTAATGAATAGTCTGAGCAATTATTCCTTTTTAAATATTGCTGTGCTTTTCAATATTGTGTTCGGTATCCTTTGGGGCTTTGGCCCCCATTGATGGGAGCACTTTCTTGCTGTAGAGCATTTGAGGGAAGATTCCAAGTTTGCTCAAATAAACCTCTTAAAAGTGGGAGCCCCAAGTTCCACACATCTGCATAATCATCCTATAATGGAATCCAGACCATGCTGAATGGGACTAAGTAGCTCCATCATTTCATTGGGGACTAAAGGGTAAAATCTTTCTTAAACAAAACACTGTTTTCCCATTATTCTTACCTCTTTCTTTGTGTATGCGCTGAGGTATTTGAGTCCAGGCAGCAGCTACAGAGGGCAACTATGAGAAGAAAATGAAACGATAAGTTAAGTCTACAGACAATTCTGTTACCGCTGTCATCAAGGCAAGAAAAGTAAGAACATAAGAAATAGCAGGAGTAGACCATATGGCTAGTTAAGTCTGCTCTGCCATTCAATACGATCAGGCTGATCTTTGGCTTCAACTCCACTTTCCCACCTACTCCTCATATCCCTTGATTTTCTGAGAGACAAAAATCCTCTCGATCTCAGCCTTAAATATATTCAACAATGGATCATCCACAACCCTCTGGGGTAGAGAATTCTAAAGATTCACAACCTTTCAGTGAAGAAATTTCTCCTCATCTCAGTCCTAAATGATTGGCCCCTTGTCCTGAGACACTATGCCCCTCTGTTCTAGATTCCCCAGTCAGGGGAAACAACATCTCATGGTCTAGCCTGTCAGAATCTTGTAAGTTTAAATGAGATCACCTCTCATTCTCCAAAACTCCAGAGAATATATACCCAATTTACATAGCCTCTCAGCGTAGGATGACCCTCTCATCAAGACCAATCTAGTGAACCTTTGCCTTAAATATATTAAATGACCCAGCCTTCACTGCTCTCTGGGAAAGAGAATTCCAAAGATTAATGACCCTCTAAGAGAAGAAATTCCTCCTATTCTCTGTCTTAAAAGGGAAACCCCTTATTTTGAAACTGTGCCCCCAGTTCTAAATTCCTCCAGGACGGGAAACATCCTCTCAGCATCTATCCTGTCAAGCCCCCTCAGAATTTGATATGTTTCAATAAGGTCATCTTTCATTCTTCTAAACTCCAATGAGTATAGGCCCAACCTACTCAACCTTTCCTCATAGGGCAACCCTTTCATCCCAGGAATCAGCCTAGTGAACTTTCTCTGAACAAAAAGCAGGACAAATCCAATCTGGCCAAATACCGTCCTAACAGTTTACTCTCGATCATCAGAAAAGTAATGGAAGGAAGGGGTTGTTGACAGTGTTATTAAGCTGCACTTGCTTGCCAATAACCTGCTCAGTGACGCTCAATTTGGGTTCCGCCAGGGCCACTCAGCTCCTGACTTCATTACAGCCTTAGTCCAACTATGGACAAAAGAGCTGAACTCCGGAGGTGAGGTGTGAGTGACTGCCCTTTACATCAAGGCAGCATTTGACTGAGTATGGCATCAAGGAGCCCTAGCAAAACTGGAGTCAATGGGAATCAGTGGGAAAAATCTCTGCTGGTTGCAGTCATACCTAGCACAAAGGCTATGGTTGTTGGAGCTCAATCATCTCAGGACATCACTGTAGGAGTTCCTCAGGGTAGTGTCCTAGGCGCAACCATCTTCAGCTGCTTCATCAATGACCTTGCCTCCATCATAAGGTCAGAAGTGGGGATATTCACTGATGATTGCCTAATGTTCAGTACCATTCACGACTCCTCAGGTACTGAAACAGCCCATGTGCAGATGCAGCAAAACCTGGACAACATTCAGGCTTGAGCTGATAAGTGGCAAGTAACATTTGTGCCACCCAAGTGCAAAGGAATGACCATCTCAAACAAGGGAGAAGCTAACCATCTTCCCTTAATGTTCAATGGCATTACCATCACTGAAGCCCCCACTATCAATATCTTGGGGGTTACCATTGACCAGAAACTGAACTGGACCAGCCACATAAATACTGTGGCTATGGGCTTGTTTCTGTGCTGTACAGTGGCGCAGTGGTTAGCACTGCAGCCTCACAGCTCCAGGGACCCGGGTTCAATTCTGGGTACTGTCTGTGCGGAGTTTGCAAGTTCTCCCTGTGACCACGTGGGTTTCCGCCGGGTGCTCCGGTTTCCTCCCACTGCCAAAGACTTGCAGGTAATAGGTAAATTGGCCATTGTAAATTGCCCCTAGTGTAGGTAGGTGGTAGGGAATGTGGGATTACTGTAGAGTTAGTATAAATGGGTGGTTCTTGGTCGGCACAGACTCGGTGGGCCGAAGGGCCTGTTTCAGTGCTGTATCTCTAAATAAAAAATAAAAATAAAAAAAATATAAAAGAGTAGGTCAGAGACTGGCAATACTGCGGCGAGTAACTCTCCAAAGCCTCTCCAAAGACTCTCCAAAGCCTGTCCACCATCTATACAAGTCAGGAGTGTGATGGAATACTCTCCACTTGTCTGGATGGGTGCAGCTCCAACAACACTCAAGAAGTTCGACACCATCCAGGCTAAAGCAGCCCACTTGGTTGGCACCCATCCACCAAATTAAAAAAAAAAGAACTGCTTCCAACGTAAGTACATTCCTCCTTAAGTAAAAAGACCAAATGCAGTGCTCTAGGTGCGGTGTCACCAATGCCCTGTACAGTTGTAGCAAGACTTCCCTACTTTTATACTCCATTCCTCCAACAATAAAGACCAATGTTGCATTTGCCTTCCTAATTACTTGCTGTGCCTGCATGCTAACTTATTGTGATTCATGTACAAGGGACACCCAGATCCCTCTGTACTGCAGCATTCTACAGTCTCTCTCTCCATGTAAATAATATTCTGTTTTTCTATTCTGACTGCCAAAGTGGACAACCTCACTTTCCCACATTATATTCCATCTGTCAAGTTTTTGCCCACTCATTGAACCAATCTATATCTCTTTGCAGACACTTTGTGTCCTCCTCACAACTTATTTTCCTACCTATCTTTGTATCGTCCCTTCATCCAAGACATTTTTTTTGATTCGTTCATGGGATGTGGGCGTGGCTGGCCAGGCCAGCATTTATTACCATTATATCCCTAATTGCCCTTGAGAAGGTGGTGGTGAGCTGCCTTCTTGAACTGCTGCGGTCCTTGGGGTGTAGGTACACCAACAGTGCTGTTAAGAAGGGAGTTCCAGGACTTTGACCCAGTGACAGTGAAGGAACAGCGATATAGGTTCAAGTCAGGATGGCTTTGAGGGGAACTTGCAGGTGGTGGTTCCCATGCATCTGAAGCTCTTGTCCTTCTAGGTGGTAGAGGTCGCAGGTTTGGAAGGTGCTGTCGAAGGAGCCTTGGTAAATTGCTGCAGTGCATCTTGTAGATGGTACACACTGCTGCCACTGTGCGTTGGTGCTGTAGGGAGTGAATTTTGAAGATGGTGAATGGGGTGCCAATCAAGTGGGCTGCTTTGTCCTGTATAGTGTTGAGCTTCTTGAGTGTTATTGGAACTGCACCCATCCAGGCAAGTAGAGAGTATTCCATCACACTCCTGACTTGTGAATTGTGGATGGTGGACAGGCATTGGTGAGTCAGGCAGTGAGTTACTTGCCGCAGAATTCCTAGCCTCTGACCTGCCCTTATAGTCACACTATTTATGTGGCTGGTCCAGTTCAGTTTCTGGTCAATGGTAACCCCCAGCATATTGATAGTGGGGGCTTCAGCGATGGTAATGCCATTGAATATCAAGGGGAGATGGTTAGATTCTCTCTTGTTTGAGTTGGTCATTGCCGGGCACTTGTGTGGCGCGAATGTTACTTGCCACTTATCAGCCCAAGCTTGGATGTTGTCCAGGTCTTGCTGCATCCGGACACGGGCACTTTAATATAGATTGTAAATAGGTGAGGCACCAGCACTGATCCCTGTGGTACTCTGTTAGTTACAGTTTGCCAACCTGAAAATGCCCCATTTATCCCAACACTCTGTTTCCTCTCTGTTAGTTAACCAATCCTCTATCCATGCTAACATATTACCCCCAACACCATGAGCTCTTAACTTGTGTAGTAACCTTTTATGTGTCACCTTATCGAATGCCTTTTGGAAATCCAAATACACTACATCTACTGGTTCCACTTTACCCACCCTGCTTGGAACATCCTCAAAGAACTCTAATAAATTTGTCAAATACGATTTCCCTTTCATAAAACCATGTTGACTCTGCCCGATTGCATTATGATTTTCTGAATGTCCTGCTACTACTTCCTTAATAATGGATTCCAGCACTTTCCCGACAACTGGCGTCAGGCCAACTGGCCTGTAGCTCCCCGCTTTCTCTCTCCCTTTATTCTTTCTCTAACTTCCAATCCACTGGGACTGTTCTAGAATCTAGCGAATTTTGAAAAAAATTCATAACCAGCGCGTCGGTACCTCTTTTAGAACCCTCGGATGTAGGCCATCAGATCCTGGAGATTTGTCGGATTTTAGTCCCTTAGTTTCTCCAGTACTTTTTCTTAACTGATATAAATTACCTTAACTTCCTCACTTTTATTAGCCCCAGGTTACCCTCTAGTTTAGTTTAGAGATACAGCACTGAAACAGGCCCTTCGGCCCACCGAGTCTGTGCCGACCATCAACCACCCATTTATACTAATCCTACATTAACCCCATATTCTCTACCACATCCCCACCATTCTCCTACCACCTACCTACACTACGGGCAATTTACAATGGCCAATTTACCTATCAACCTGCAAGTCTTTGGAGGTGGGAGGAAACCGGAGCACCCGGCGGAAACCCACGCAGACACAGGGAGAACTTGCAAACTCCGCACAGGCAGTACCCAGAACTGAACCCGGGTCGCTGGAGCTGTGAGGCTGCGGTGCTAACCACTGCGCCACTGTGCCGCCCATTTAGTCTAATACTATTAGATTACTATTAACTGCAACAACTACCGTGGAATCTCCCTGCTCAGCATAGTGGGGAAAGTCTTCGCTCAAGTCGTTTTAAACAGGCTCCAGAAGCTGGCTGAGCGTGTCTACCCTGAGGCACAGTGTGGCTTTCGAGTAAAGAAATTCACCATTGACATGCTGTTCTCCCTTCGCCAGCTACAGGAGAAATGCCGCGAACAACAGCTGCCCCTCTACATTGCTTTCATTGATCTCACCAAAGCCTTTGACCCCGTCAGCAGACGTGGTCTCTTCAGACTACTAGCAAAGATTGGATGTCCACCAAAGCTACTAAGTATCATTACCTCATTCCATGACAATATGAAAGGCACAATGCAGCATAGCGGTGCCTCATCAGACCCCTTTCCTATCCTGAGTGGCGTGAAACAGGGCTGTGTTCTCGCACCCACACTTTTTGGGATTTTTTTCTCCCTGCTGCTCTCACATGCGTTCAAGTCTTCAGAAGAAGGAATTTTCCTCCACACAAGATCAGATGGCAGGTTGTTCAACCTTGCCCGTCTAAGAACGAAGACCAAAGTACGGAAGGTCCTCATCAGGGAATTCCTCTTTGCTGACGATGCTGCTTTAACATCTGACACTGAAGAGTGTCTGCAGAGACTCATCGACAGGACTGCGGCTGCCTGTAACGAATTTGGCCTAACCATCAGCCTCAAGAAAACGAACATCATGGAACAGGGCGGCAGAAATGCTCCATCCATCAATATCGGCGACCATGCTCTGGAAGTGGTTCAAGAGTTCACCTACCTAGGGTCAACTATCACCGGTAACCTGTCTCTCGATGCAGAAATTAACAAGCGCATGGGAAAGGCGTCCGCTGCTATGTCCAGACTGGCCAAGAGAGTGTGGGAAAATGGTGCACTGACACGGAACACAAAAGTCTGAGTGTATCAAGCCTGTGTCCTCAGTACCTTGCTCTACCGCAGCGAGACCGATGTCTCAATTCATTCCATCTTCGCTGCCTCCAGAGAATCTTTGGCATCAGGTGGCAGGACCGTATCTCCAACGCAAAAGTCCTCGAGGCAGCCAACATCCCCAGCAAAGACACCCTACTGAGCCAGCGGCGCTTGAGATGGCTTGGCCACGTGAGCCGCATGGAAGATAGCAGGATTCCCAAGGACACATTGTACAGCGAGCTTGTCATTGGTATCAGACCCACCGGCCGTCCATGTCTCCGCTCTAAAGACATCTGCAAACGCGACTTGAAGCCCTGTGACATTGATCACAAGTCGTGGGAGTCAGTTGCCAGTGATCGCCAGAGTAGGCGGACGCCATAAAGGCGGGGCTAAAGAGTGGCGAGTCAAAGAGACTTAGTAGTTGGCAGGAAAAAAGACAGAAGCACAAGGAGAGAGCCAACTGTGTAACAGCCCCGACAACCAATTTTATCTGCAGCACCTGTGGAAGAGTCTGTCACTCTAGAATTGGCCTTTATAGCCACTCCAGGCGCTGCTTCACAAACCACTGATCACCTCCAGGCGCTGACCCATTGTCTCTCGAGACAAGGAGGCCAAAGAAAGAAAGGAATCCTTAACTTTCTTAGTAAGCCAGAGATCAGTCTTTCTTGCAGGGATTTTGTTTTTTTAATGGAAAGTACTTTTGTTGAATATTTTGAACTGTTTCTTAATGTTTTTTCCAATGTTTATTTACCGCCATCAATCAACCTTAGCCAGCTCACCCCTCATACCTAAGTAATTGACTTTGTTTAAGTTTAAGATTTGTGTTTGGGACTGGAGTATGTCGCTTTCAAACTTAATATGGTATTCGATTGTATTGTGATCACTTTTTCCCCAGGGGATCTTTTACTATGAGATTACTAATTAACCTTGCCTCATTGTACAATACTACATCTGAAATAGCTTTATCTCTGCTTGGTTCCACAACATATTGTTCCAGGAAACCGTCACGAAGACATTCTACAAACTCATCATCCACCTATGCCAATTTGATTGGTCCATTCTATGTGAAGGTTAATGTTCACCACAATTATTACATTGCCTTTGTTACAAGTTCCAGTAATTTCTTACTTAATACTCTGTCCAATGGTATAAACACAGTTAGGGGGCCTATTAACTACTCCCACTAGTTTTTTCTGACCCTTGCTATTTCTGATCTCTTCCCATACTGATTCGACTTCCTGATCTTCTGAGCCAAGATGTTTTCTCACTAATGTCCTTATGTCATTCTTTACTATCAGTGTTACTCCTCCTCCTTTTCATTCTGTTCGTCTTTTCGAAATGTTGTATACACTGGAATATTTATTACCCAGCCTTGGTCACCTTGTAACCATATCACTGTAACGGTGATTAGATTTAAACCATTTATTTCTATTTTTACCACGAGTTCATCTATCTTATTGCAGATGGTTTGCGCATTCAGATAAAGAGCCTTTAATTTTATTTACTATTATTCTTTGCATGGACCTTATTCGCTGATGCACTGTTACCATTAAACTCTCTGTCCCTTTTGTTCCATTCTGCTTGTCTTTACTTACATTGCGAAATTCTTCTGTTGTCCCGACTTTTCTCTTTGGATTTCTAAATCTACCTTCACCTGAACCCTCCCCCCCCACCTCTGTTAGGTGAAAGCCTTGAGCATAACTTCATTCACATGCAGCACCAGAAGGGGGATGGCTGTATACTTGTTCTCCTTTTATTTCCTTTACTCTGCCTTTACCTTGTGAAGTCACCTTTGTAATGCATCACCACCACCCCTGCCCTTCCACCCACCCAGTGAAAAGGTAGGTGAATGGCCAACCTGTTCCTGGATTGCAATGAGTACCTGAACCAGAAGTGTTTCAGAACAGGGCCAGGAGGTTCTCCCTCCTACATCTCTCCTTGCTGTGGGGAATCAATCCAACAAAATATACAACTGAGATAGCTTTCCATTTTGAAGACTTCCTAAAGATTAAGGCAGTGGAAGATGAGTATATGAACCATTCAATTGTCTATCTGCAGTTCCTCTCTGCTATTTAAATGGAGGTATTAACCTAGTTTCAAATAATTGATTATGGGGCTCTTTCTTTACAGTTTCTAGTGGATGTTGGCGCACAAAATGTTCCTTAATTCAGCACCAAACTCACAAGCTGCCTCAGGATGGAACAATTATGTAATGGTAGCATAATAGTTAATTTATTGGACTAATAATCCAGAGATATGAATTCAGCTCCCACCATGGCAGCTGGGAAATTTAAATTCAATTAACTAAATAAATCTTGATTTAAAAAAGCAGGAATGGTAATGGTGACCGTGAAACTATAAGATTTGCATGAAAACCCAACTGATTCACTAATGTCCTTTAGGGAAGGAAACCTGCCGTCCTTACCCAGTCTGGGCCTAAAGACCCACAGCAATGTGGTTGACTCTTAACTGCCCTCTGAAATGGCCTAGCAAGCCACTCAGTTGGGAAATTAAGGTTGGGCAATAAATGCTGGGCGTGCCAGTGAAGCCCACATCCCATGAATGAAAAAGTTAACACTAGTGAAGGCACGCTGAGGCACATGGTTGGAGCAGCTTTACTCTTCACTTCATCTATACGTAACCTTGAAATGCTCATAGTTGATTCTGAGTGGCTAAACTGTTATTTCTAACCTTCTCTTTGATGGGCATAAAAATCCTCACAAAAAGTTGACTACAACCGAATTTTAACATGATATAGGCAGCCTTGTAAAATGTGGAAACTTGAGTATTTGCCACATTGTACACTCCTTATCTGGGCAGCACTGCTGCCCGTCACGCTCTGGATCACACCTCGACTGAACTTCCAATTGCTAAGTGAGTGGCAGCTGACACAGTTCCCCAGTCACACCAGCAACTCCACTCCTATCCAATAGATCTTCAACCTAAACCCCAGGTTCAGAGGTCCAGGACACAGCAGCATTCTAACCTCCCTCCTGGAAAGCAGCAAGTTCAGAGTTATGACTAGCCATTTTCTTCTTCCCTTTCAAGTTTCTCCCTTTTATATTTTAAAGTTTTTTTTTACCATTATCAAGTATGAAATTTCCACACCCTTCCTTCTATCTGTTTGGCCTCTTCCCAGTGTATTCTTTTCCATAATCTTTTTCCACCTTTCCATCATTTGACACTCAGCAAGAAACAGGGTTACGGACCATTCCGCCCCGCTCCAGACCCGACTGTGATCTTGGAGACCTGCAGTCAGATTTTTCAGTGCCCTCTTGCACTTCTTTGTCTCTTCTACAAGGCTCCACTGGTCTTTTATTCCTCCTGTTTGGGTACTTAGTGGTTGAATATATATAGATTATATTTCCCTGACTGGAACTGTGTAAATGATGATATTGAATTTTTACAGCTCTATTTTAATGGACAGATACTAATTATTTTTAAATATGTTGAATATTTTGCTATGTTTCTTTACTTAAATTTGTTATTATTCTGACCAAGTAATTTAGCTTGTACACATTGGACTGGAAATGTGTTATTTCCTTCCATACTTCATTGCCTTTGAAGCACTTTAGGCTGTCCTGAGGTGAGGAAAGATGCAAGTTTTTTTTCTCTTTCTTTCCACCAGAATTTAAAATAACTGAGTGCCATAACTATCTTGAGTTTCATTTTTGAACAACTTGATATAGTCTATAGGATATGAGGGAACTCAGGACTGGAAGCACGGTTTTCAACAACTCTTGCTTAGTCAATATTTTATACAAAAAATTAAAACAAATTGATTCCTCACATTTGATCCATCAAAAAGAATTTCTTCTACCCCTGAAAATCTTGCTGACCTGTATCCCATCTCTCCCGAATGCTGATGGACCCTCCTCACTTCTTTTGTCACCTCAAAGATGGACTTTTCCGCCGGCCTCCTCACATCATCCCAATGCAAACCAGAACTTATCCCAAAAATGCCACAGCTTGCATCCAGTCCCTTGCAAACCACTGCTCCTCCATCTCCTCCCTCAGGCTTTTGCTCCTCCATCTCCTCCCTCAGGCACCTTCTCCTCCGTCCCCTCCCTCAGGCACCTGCTCCTCCAACCCCCCCACCTAAGGCACCTTCTCCTCCATCTCCTCCCTCAGGCACCTTCTCCTCCATCTCCTTCCTCAGGCTTCTGCTCCTCCATCTCCTCCCTCTGGCTCCTGCACCTCCATCCCCTCCCTCAGGCACCTGCTCCTCCATCCCCTCCCTCAGGCACCTTCTCCTCCATTCCCTCCCTCAGGCACCTTCTCCTCCATTCCCTCCCTCAGGCACCTTCTCCTCCATCCCCTCCCTCAGGCACCTTCTCCTCCATCCCCTCCCTCTGGCACCTTCTCCATCCCCTCCCTCAGGCTCCTGCTCCTCCATCCCCTCCCTCAGGCTCCTGCTCCTCCATCCCCTCCCTCAGGCACCTTCTCCTCCATCCCCTCCCTCAGTCACCTGCTCCTCTATCCCCTCCTCAGGCACCTTCTCCTCCATCCCCTCCCTCAGGCTCCTGCACCTCCATCCCCTCCCTCAGGCTCCTGCTCCTCCATCCCCTCCCTCAGGCTCCTGCTCCTCCATCCCCTCCCTCAGGCACCTGCTCCTCCATCCCCTCCCTCAGGCACCTGCTCCTCCATCCCCTCCCTCAGGCACCTGCTCCTCCATCCCCTCCCTCAGGCACCTTCTCCTCCATCTCCTCCCTCAGGCACCTTCTCCTCCATCCCCTCCCTCAGGCAGCTTCTCCTCCATCCCCTCCCTCAGGCACCTGCTCCTCCATCTGCCCCCCTAAAGCACCTGCTCCTCCAACCCGCCCACCTAAGGCACCTTCTCCTCCATCTCCTTCCTCAGGCTTCTGCTCCTCCATCTCCTCCCTTAGGCACCTTCTCCTCCATCTCCTTCCTCAGGCCCCTGCTCCTCCATCCCCTCCCTCAGGCACCTTTTCCTCCATCAGCTCCCTCAGGCACCTGCTCCTCCATCCCCTCCCTCAGGCTCCTGCACCTCCATTTCCTCCCTCAGGCACCTGCTCCTCCATCCCCTCCCTCAGGCACCTTCTTCTCCATCCCCTCCCTCAGGCACCTGCTCCTCCATCCGCTCCCTCAGGCTCCTGCTCCTCCATCCGCTCCCTCAGGCTCCTGCTCCTCCATCCCCTCCCTCAGGCTCCTGCTCCTCCATCCCCTCCCTCAGGCACCTGCTCCTCCATCCCCTCCCTCAGGCACCTTCTCCTCCATCTCCTCCCTCAGGCACCTTCTCCTCCATCTCCTCCCTCAGGCACCTTCTCCTCCATCTCCTCCCTCAGGCTTTTGCTCCTCCATCCCCTCCCTCAGGCACCTTCTCCTCCATCTCCTCCCTCAGGCACCTTCTTCTCCATCCCCTCCCTCAGGCACCTGCCCCTCTATCCCCTCCCTCAGGCACATGCTCCTCCATCTGCTCCCTCAGGCTCCTGCTCCTTCTCCCTCAGGCACATTCTCCTCCATCTCCTCCCTCAGGCTCCTGCTCCTCCATCTCCTCCCTCAGGCACCTTCTCTTCCATCTCCTCCCTCAGGCTCCTGCACCTCCATCTCCTCCCTCAGGCTCCTGCACCTCCATCTCCTCCCTCAGGCTCCTGCACCTCCATCTCCTCCCTCAGGCTCCTGCACCTCCATCTCCTCCCTCCGGCACCTTCTCCTCCATCTCCTCCCTCAGGCACCTGCTCCTCCATCCACTCCCTCAGGCACCTTCTCCTCCATCCCCTCCCTCAGGCACCTTCTCCTCCATCTCCTCCCTCAGGCGCCTGCTCCTCCATCCCCTCCCTCAGGCTTCTGCTCCTCCATCTCCTCCCTCAGGCACTTTCTTCTCCATCCCCTCCCTCAGGCACCTGCTGCTCTATCCCCTCCCTCAGGCACCTGCTCCTCCGTCTCCTCCCTCAGGCACCTGCTCCTCCATCTCCTCCCTCAGGCACCCTCTCTTCCATCCCCTCCCTCAGGCACCTTCTCCTCCATCTCCTCCCTCTGGCTCCTGCATCTCCATCTCCTCCCTCAGGCACCTGCACCTCCATCCCCTCCCTCAGGCACCTGCTCCTCCATCCCCTCCATCAGGCACCTGCTCCTCCATCCCCTCCCTCAGGCGCCTGCTCCTCCATCCCCTCCCTCAGGCGCCTGCTCCTCCATCCCCTCCCTCAGGCGCCTGCTCCTCGATCCCCTCTCTCAGGCTCCTGCTCCTCCATCGCCTCCCTCAGGCACCTGTTCCTCCATCTCCTCCCTCAGGCACCTGCTCCTCCATCCCCTCCCTCAGGCGCCTGCTCCTCCATCCCCTCCCTCAGGCGCCTGCTCCTCCATCCCCTCCCTCAGGCGCCTGCTCCTCGATCCCCTCTCTCAGGCTCCTGCTCCTCCATCGCCTCCCTCAGGCACCTGTTCCTCCATCTCCTCCCTCAGGCAACTGCTTCTCCATCCCCTCCCTCAGGCACCTTCTCCTCCATCTCCTCCCTCAGGCACCTTCTCCTCCATCCCCTCCCTCAGGCACCTTCTCCTCCATCCCCTCCCTCAGGCACCTTCTCCTCCATCCCCTCCCTCAGGCTCCTGCACCTCCATCTCCTCCCTCAGGCACCTGCTCCTCCATCCCCTCCCTCAGGCACCTGCTCCTCCATCCCCTCCCTCAGGCACCTGCTCCTCCATCCCCTCCCTCAGGCTCCTGCACCTCCATCTCCTCCCGCAGGCTCCTGCACCTCCATCTCCTCCCGCAGGCTCCTGCACCTCCATCTCCTCCCTCAGGCACCTTCTCCTCCATTTCCTCCCTCAGGCACCTTCTCCTCCATTTCCTCCCTCAGGCACCTTCTCCTCCATTTCCTCCCTCAGGCACCTTCTCCTCCATTTCCTCCCTCAGGCACCTTCTCCTCCATCTCCTCCCTCAGGCTCCTGCTCCTCCATCTCCTCCCTCAGGCACCTGCTCCTCCATCCCCTCCCTCAGGCACCTGCTCCTCCATCCCCTCCCTCAGGCACCTTCTCCTCCATCTCCTCCCTCAGGCACCTTCTCCTCGATCTCCTCCCTCAGGCACCTTCTTCTCCATCCCCTCCCTCAGGCACCTTCTTCTCCATCCCCTCCCTCAGGCACCTGCTCCTCCATCCCCTCCCTCAGGCACCTGCTCCTCCATCTCCTCCCTCAGGCACCTTCTCCTCCATCCCCTCCCTCAGGCACCTTCTCCTCCATCCCCTCCCTCAGGCACCTTCTCCTCCATCCCCTCCCTCAGGCTCCTGCACCTCCATCTCCTCCCTCAGGCACCTGCTCCTCCATCCCCTCCCTCAGGCACCTGCTCCTCCATCCCCTCCCTCAGGCACCTGCTCCTCCATCCCCTCCCTCAGGCTCCTGCACCTCCATCTCCTCCCGCAGGCTCCTGCACCTCCATCTCCTCCCGCAGGCTCCTGCACCTCCATCTCCTCCCTCAGGCACCTTCTCCTCCATTTCCTCCCTCAGGCACCTTCTCCTCCATTTCCTCCCTCAGGCACCTTCTCCTCCATTTCCTCCCTCAGGCACCTTCTCCTCCATTTCCTCCCTCAGGCACCTTCTCCTCCATCCCCTCCCTCAGGCACCTGCTCCTCCATCCCCTCCCTCAGGCACCTGCTCCTCCATCCCCTCCCTCAGGCACCTTCTCCTCCATCTCCTCCCTCAGGCACCTTCTCCTCGATCTCCTCCCTCAGGCACCTTCTTCTCCATCCCCTCCCTCAGGCACCTTCTTCTCCATCCCCTCCCTCAGGCACCTGCTCCTCCATCCCCTCCCTCAGGCACCTGCTCCTCCATCTCCTCCCTCAGGCACCTGCTCCTCCATCTCCTCCCTCAGGCACCTGCTCCTCCATCTCCTTCCTCAGGCACCTGCTCCTTTATCTCCTCCCTCAGGCACCTTCTCCTCCATCTCCACCCTCTGGTTCCTGCACCTCCATCTCCTCCCTCAGGCACCTGCTCCTCCATCCCCTCCCTCAGGCACCTTCTCCTCCATCAGGCTCCTGCACCTCCATCCCCTCCCTCAGGCACCTTCTCCTCCATCCCCTCCCTCAGGCACCTTCTCCTCCATCCCCTCCCTCAGGCTCCTGCACCTGCCCCTCCATCCCCTCCCTCAGGCACCTTCTCCTCCATCCCCTCCCTCAGGCACCTTCTCCTCCATCCCCTCCCTCAGGCACCTGCTCCTCCAACCCCCCCACCGAAGGCACCTTCTCCTTCATCTCCTCCCTTAGGCACCTTCTCCTCCATCTCCTCCCTCAGGCACCTTCTCCTCCATCTCCTCCCTCAGGCATCTTCTCCTCCATCTCCTCCCTCAGGCTTCTGCTCCTCCATCTCCTCCCTCTGGCTCCTGCACCTCCATCCCCTCCCTCAGGCACCTGCTCCTCCATTCCCTCCCTCAGGCACCTTCTCCTCCATCCCCTCCCTCAGGCACCTTCTCCTCCATTCCCTCCCTCAGGCACCTTCTCCTCCATCCCCTCCCTCAGGCACCTTCTCTTCCATCTCCTCCGTCAGGCTCCTGCTCCTCCATCCCCTCCCTCTGGCACCTTCTCCTCCATCCCCTCCCTCAGGCTCCTGCTCCTCCATCCCCTCCCTCAGGCTCCTGCTCCTCTATCCCCTCCTCAGGCACCTTCTCCTCCATCCCCTCCCTCAGGCCCCTGCTCCTCCATCCCCTCCCTCAGGCTCCTGCTCCTCCATCCCCTCCCTCAGGCTCCTGCTCCTCCATCCCCTCCGTCAGGCTCCTGCTCCTCCATCCCCTCCCTCAGGCACCTGCTCCTCCATCCCCTCCCTCAGGCACCTTCTCCTCCATCTCCTCCCTCAGGCACCTTCTCCTCCATCCCCTCCCTCAGGCAGCTTCTCCTCCATCCCCTCCCTCAGGCACCTGCTCCTCCATCCGCCCCCCTAAAGCACCTGCTCCTCCAACCCGCCCACCTAAGGCACCTTCTCCTCCATCTCCTTCCTCAGGCTTCTGCTCATCCATCTCCTCCCTTAGGCACCTTCTCCTCCATCTCCTTCCTCAGGCCCCTGCTCCTCCATCCCCTCCCTCAGGCACCTGCTCCTCCATCCCCTCCCTCAGGCTCCTGCACCTCCATTTCCTCCCTCAGGCACCTGCTCCTCCATCCACTCACTCATGCACCTTCTTCTCCATCCCCTCCCTCAGGCACCTGCTCCTCCATCCGCTCCCACAGGCTCCTGCTCCTCCATCCCCTCCCTCAGGCACCTTCTCCTCCATCCCCTCCCTCAGGCACCTTCTCCTCCATCTCCTCCCTCAGGCACCTTCTCCTCCATCTCCTCCCTCAGGCACCTTCTCCTCCATCTCCTCCCTCAGGCTTCTGCTCCTCCATCCCCTCCCTCAGGCTTGTGCTCCTCCATCCCCTCCCTCAGGCACCTTCTCCTCCATCCCCTCCCTCAGGCACCTTCTCCTCCATCTCCTCCCTCAGGCACCTTCTTCTCCATCCCCTCCCTCAAGCACCTGCCCCTCTATCCCCTCCCTCAGGCACATTCTCCTCCATCTCCTCCCTCAGGCACCTTCTTCTCCATCCCCTCCCTCAGGCACCTGCCCCTCTATCCCCTCCCTCAGGCACATGCTCCTCCATCTCCTCCCTCAGGCACCTTCTTCTCCATCCCCTCCCTCAGGCACCTGCCCCTCTATCCCCTCCCTCAGGCACATGCTCCTCCATCTCCTCCCTCAGGCTCCTGCTCCTCCATCTCCTCCCTCAGGCACCTGCCCCTCTATCCCCTCCCTCAGGCACATGCTCCTCCATCTCCTCCCTCAGGCACCTTCTTCTACATCCCCTCCTTCAGGCACCTGCCCCTCTATCCCCTCCCTCAGGCACATGCTCCTCCATCTCCTCCCTCAGGCTCCTGCTCCTCCATCTCCTCCCTCAGGCACCTTCTCTTCCATCTCCTCCCTCAGGCTCCTGCACCTCCATCTCCTCCCTCCGGCACCTTCTCCTCCATCCCCTCCCTCAGGCGCCTGCTCCTCCATCCCCTCCCTCAGGCGCCTGCTCCTCCATCCCCTCCCTCAGGCGCCTGCTCCTCCATCCCCTCCTCAGGCGCCTGCTCCTCCATCCCCTCCCTCAGGCACCTGTTCCTCCATCTCCTCCCTCAGGCACCTGCTTCTCCATCCCCTCCCTCAGGCACCTGCTTCTCCATCCCCTCCCTCAGGCACCTGCTTCTCCATCCCCTCCCTCAGGCACCTTCTCCTCCATCCCCTCCCTCAGGCACCTTCTCCTCCACCCCCTCCCTCAGGCACCTTCTCCTCCACCCCCTCCCTCAGGCACCTTCTCCTCCATCCCCTCCCTCAGGCACCTGCTCATCCATCCCCTCCATCAGGCACCTACTCCTCTATCCCCTCCTCAGGCTCCTACTCCTCTATCCCCTCCTCAGGCTCCTGCTCCTCCATCGCCTCCCTCAGGCACCTGCTCCTCCATCCCCTCCCTCAGGCACCTTCTGCTCCATCCCCTCCCTCAGGCTCCTGCTCCTCTATCCCCTCCTCAGGCACCTTCTCCTCCATCCCCTCCCTCAGGCCCCTGCTCCTCCATCCCCTCCCTCAGGCTCCTGCTCCTCCATCCCCTCCCTCAGGCTCCTGCTCCTCCATCCCCTCCGTCAGGCTCCTGCTCCTCCATCCCCTCCCTCAGGCACCTGCTCCTCCATCCCCTCCCTCAGGCACCTTCTCCTCCATCTCCTCCCTCAGGCACCTTCTCCTCCATCCCCTCCCTCAGGCAGCTTCTCCTCCATCCCCTCCCTCAGGCACCTGCTCCTCCATCCGCCCCCCTAAAGCACCTGCTCCTCCAACCCGCCCACCAAAGGCACCTTCTCCTCCATCTCCTTCCTCAGGCTTCTGCTCATCCATCTCCTCCCTTAGGCACCTTCTCCTCCATCTCCTTCCTCAGGCCCCTGCTCCTCCATCCCCTCCCTCAGGCACCTGCTCCTCCATCCCCTCCCTCAGGCTCCTGCACCTCCATTTCCTCCCTCAGGCACCTGCTCCTCCATCCCCTCACTCATGCACCTTCTTCTCCATCCCCTCCCTCAGGCACCTTCTTCTCCATCCCCTCACTCATGCACCTTCTTCTCCATCCCCTCCCTCAGGCACCTGCTCCTCCATCTCCTTCCTCAGGCACCTTCTCCTCCATCCCCTCCCTCAGGCACCTTCTCCTCCATCCCCTCCCTCAGGCACCTTCTCCTCCATCTCCACCCTCTGGTTCCTGCACCTCCATCTCCTCCCTCAGGCACCTGCTCCTCCATCAGGCTCCTGCACCTCCATCCCCTCCCTCAGGCACCTGCTCCTCCATCCCCTCCCTCAGGCACCTTCTCCTCCATCCCCTCCCTCAGGCACCTTCTCCTCCATCCCCTCCCTCAGGCTCCTGCACCTCCATCCCCTCCCTCAGGCACCTGCACCTCCATCCCCTCCCTCAGGCACCTGCTCCTCCATTCCCTCCCTCAGGCACCTGCTCCTCCATTTCCTCCCTCAGGCACCTGCTCCTCCATCCCCTCCCTCAGGCACCTTCTCCTCCATCCCCTCCCTCAGGCACCTTCTCCTCCATCTCCTCCGTCAGGCTCCTGCTCCTCCATCCCCTCCCTCAGGCACCTGCTCCTCCATCTCCTCCCTCAGGCTCCTTCTCCTCCATCTCCTCCCTCAGGCACCTTCTCCTCCATCTCCTCCCTCTGGCTCCTGCACCTCCATCTCCGCCCTCAGGCACCTGCTCCTCCATCCCCTCCCTCAGGCACCTTATCCTCCATCAGGCTCCTGCACGTCCATCCCCTCCCTCAGGCACATGCTCCTCCATCCCCTCCCTCAGGCACGTTCTGCTCCATCCCCTCCCTCAGGCACGTTCTGCTCCATCCCCTCCCTCAGGCTCCTGCACCTCCATCCCCTCCCTCAGGCACCTGCTCCTCCATTCCCTCCCTCAGGCACCTGCTCCTCCATCCCCTCCCTCAGGCACCTTCTCCTCCGTCAGGCTCCTGCTCCTCCATCCCCTCCCTCAGGCACCTGCTCCTCCATCCCCTCCATCAGGCTTCTGCTCCTCCATCTCCTCCCTCATGCACCTTCTTCTCCATCCCCTCCCTCAGGCACCTGCTCCTCTATCCCCTCCCTCAGCCACCTGCTTCTCCCTCTGGCTCCTGCTCCTCCATCCCGTCCCTCAGGCACCTTCTCCTCCATCCCGTCCCTCAGGCTCCTGCACCTCCATCCCCTCCCTCAGGCACCTTCTCCTCCATCCCCTCCCTCAGGCACCTGCTCATCCATCCCCTCCATCAGGCACCTACTCCTCTATCCCCTCCTCAGGCTCCTGCTCCTCCATCGCCTCCCTCAGGCACCTGCTCCTCCATCCCCTCCCTCAGGCACCTTCTGCTCCATCCCCTCCCTCAGGCACCTTCTCCTCCATCCCCTCCCTCAGGCACCTTCTCCTCCATCCCCTCCCTCAGGCACCTGCTCCTCCATCCCCTCCCTCAGGCACCTGCTCCTCCATCCCCTCCCTCAGGCTCCTGCTCCTCCATCTCCTCCCTCAGGCTCCTGCTCCTCCATCTCCTCCCTCAGGCTCCTGCTCCTCCATCCCCTCCCTCAGGCACCTTCTTCTCCATCCCCTCCCTCAGGCACCTGCTCCTCTATCCCCTCCCTCAGGCACCTTCTCCTCCATCCCGTCCCTCAGGCTCCTGCTCCTCCATCTCCTCCCTCAGGCTCCTGCTCCTCCCTCTGGCTCCTGCTCCTCCATCTCCTCCCTCAGGCACCTTCTCCTCCATCCCGTCCCTCAGGCTCCTGCACCTCCATCCCCTCCCTCAGGCACCTTCTCCTCCATCCCCTCCCTCAGGCACCGGCTCATCCATCCCCTCCATCAGGCACCTACTCCTCTATCCCCTCCCTCAGGCACCTGCTCCTCCATCTCCTCCCTCAGGCTCCTGCTCCTCCATCTCCTCCCTCAGGCTCCTGCTCCTCCATCTCCTCCCTCAGGCTCCTGCTCCTCCATCCCCTACCTCAGGCACCTGCTCCTCCATCCACTCCCTCAGGCATCTGCTCCTCCATCTTCTCCCTCAAGCACCTTCTCCTCCATGTCCTCCCTCAGGCCCCTGCTCCTCTATCCCCTCCCACAGGCACCTTCTCCTCTATCCTCTCCCTCAGGCACCTGCTCCTCCATCCTCTCCCTCAGGCACCTGCTCCTCCATCCTCTCCCTCAGGCACCTTCTCCTCCATCTCCTCCCTCAGGCTCCTGCTCCTCCATCCCCTCCCTCAGGCTCCTGCTCCTCCATCCCCTCCCTCAGGCTCCTGCTCCTCCATCCCCTCCCTCAGGCACCTTCTCCTCCATCTCCTCCCTCAGGCACCTTCTCCTCCATCTCCTCCCTCAGGCACCTGCCCCTCTATCCCCTCCCTCAGGCACATGCTCCTCCATCTGCTCCCTCAGGCTCCTGCTCCTCCTACCTCAGGCACCTTCTCCTCCATCCCCTCCTTCAGGCTCCTGCACC
This sequence comes from Heterodontus francisci, assembly GCF_036365525.1. Taxonomy (NCBI): domain Eukaryota; kingdom Metazoa; phylum Chordata; class Chondrichthyes; order Heterodontiformes; family Heterodontidae; genus Heterodontus; species Heterodontus francisci. The sequence continues at coordinate 20,761,419 of NC_090416.1, forward strand.
TCCATCCCCTCCCTCAGGCACCTGATCCTCCATCCCCTGCTCAGGCTCCTGCTCCTCCATCTCCTCCCTCACGCACCTTCTCTTCCATCTCCTCCCTCAGGCACCTGCTCCTCCATCCCCTCTCTCAGGCACCTTCTCCTCCATCTCCTCCCTCAGGCTCCTGCTCCTCCATCCCCTCCCTCAGGCATCTGCTCCTCCATCTCCTCCCTCAGGCATCTGCTCCTCCATCTCCTCCCTCAGGCACCTTCTTCTCCATCCCCTCCCTCAGGCACCTTCTTCTCCATCCCCTCCCTCAGGCACCTGCTCCTCCATCTCCTCCCTCAGGCACCTGCTCCTCCATCTCCTCCCTCAGGCACCTGCTCCTCCATCCCCTCCCTCAGGCACCTTCTCCTCCATCCCCTCCCTCTGGCTCCTGCACCTCCATCTCCTCCCTCTGGCACCTGCTCCTCCATCCCCTCCCTCAGGCACCTTCTCCTCCATCAGGCTCCTGCTCCTCCATCCCCTCCCTCAGGCACCTGCTCCTCCATCCCCTCCCTCAGGCTCCTGCACCTCCATCCCCTCCCTCAGGCTCCTGCACCTCCATCCCCTCCCTCAGGCACCTGCTCCTCCATTCCCTCCATCAGGCAGCTTCCCCTCCATCCCCTCCCTAAGGCACCTTCCCCTCCATCCCCTCCCTCAGGCACCTGCTCCTCCATCCCCTCCCTCAGGCACCTGCTCCTCCATCCCCTCCCTCAGGCACCTGCTCCTCCATCCCCTCCCTCAGGCACCTGCTCCTCCATCCCCCCCATCAGGCGCCTGCTCCTCCATCCCCTCCCTCAGGCGCCTGCTGCTCCATCCCCTCCCTCAGGCGCCTGCTGCTCCATCCCCTCCCTCAGGCGCCTGCTGCTCCATCCCCTCCCTCAGGCGCCTGCTGCTCCATCCCCTCCCTCAGGCGCCTGCGCCTCCATCCCCTCCCTCAGGCGCCTGCGCCTCCATCCCCTCCCTCAGGCGCCTGCGCCTCCATCCCCTCCCTCAGGCGCCTGCTCCTCCATCCCCTCCCTCAGGCGCCTGCTCCTCCATCCCCTCCCTCAGGCACCTTCTCCTCCATCTCCTCCCTCAGGCACCTTCTCCTCCATCCCCTCCCTCAGGCTTCTGCACCTCCATCCCCTCCCTCAGGCTCTTGCACCTCCCTCTCCTCCCTCAGGCACCTTCTCCTCCATCCCGTCCCTCAGGCACCTGCTCCTCCATCCCGTCCCTCAGGCACCTGCTCCTCCATCCCCTCCCTCAGGCTCCTGCACCTCCATCCCCTCCCTCAGACTCCTGCACCTCCATCCCCTCCCTCAGACTCCTGCACCTCCATCCCCTCCCTCAGGCTCCTGCACCTCCATCCCCTCCCTCAGGCACCTGCTCCTCCATCCCCTCCCTCAGGCACCTGCTCCTCCATCCCCTCCCTCAGGCACCTGCTCCTCCATCCCCTCCCTCAGGGAGCTTCTCCTCCATCCCCTCCCTCAGGGACCTTCTTCTCCATCCCCTCCCTCAGGCACCTGCTCCTCCATCTCCTCCCTCAGGCACCTGCTCCTCCATCTCCTCCCTCAGGCACCTGCTCCTCCATCTCCTCCCTCAGGCACTTTCTCCTCCATCCCCTCCCTCAGGCACCTGCTCCTCCATCAGGCTCCTGCACCTCCATCCCCTCCCTCAGGCTCCTGCACCTCCATCCCCTCCCTCAGGCTCCTGCACCTCCATCCCCTCCCTCAGGCACCTTCTCCTCCATCCCCTCCCTCAGGCACCTTCTGCTCCATCCCCTCCCTCAGGCTTCTGCTCCTCCATCCCCTCCCTCAGGCACCTTCTCCTCCATCCCCTCCCTCAGGCACCTTCTTCTCCATCCCCTCCCTCAGGCACCTGCTCCTCTATCCCCTCCCTCAGCCACCTGCTCCTCCATCTCCTCCCTCTGGCTCCTGCTCCTCCATCCCCTCCCTCAGGCACCTTCTCCTCCATCCCCCCCATCAGGCACCTGCTCCTCCATCCCCTTCTCAAGCTCCTGCTCCTCCATCCCCTCCCTCAGGCACCTGCTCCTCCATCCCCTCCCTCAGGCATCCGCTCCTCCATCCCCTCCCTCAGGCATCCGCTCCTCCATCCCCTCCCTCAGGCATCCGCTCCTCCATCCCCTCCCTCAGGCATCCGCTCCTCCATCCCCTCCCTCAGGCTCCTGCACCTCCATCCCCTCCCTCAGGCGCCTGCTGCTCCATCCCCTCCCTCAGGCGCCTGCGCCTCCATCCACTCCCTCAGGCGCCTGCGCCTCCATCCCCTCCCTGAGGCGCCTGCTCCTCCATCCCCTCCCTCAGGCGCCTGCTCCTCCATCCCCTCCCTCAGGCGCCTGCTCCTCCATCCCCTCCCTCAGGCTCCTGCTCCTCCATCTCCTCCCTCAGGCTCCTGCTCCTCCATCCCCTCCCTCAGGCTCCTGCTCCTCCATCCCCTCCCTCAGGCACCTTCTCCTCCATCCCCTCCCTCAGGCACCTTCTCCTCCATCCCCTCCCTCAGGCACCTTCTCCTCCATCCCCTCCCTCAGGCACCTTCTCCTCCATCCCCTCCCTCAGGCACCTTCTCCTCCATCCCCTCCCTGAGGCACCTTCTCCTCCATCCCCTCCCTCAGGCACCTTCACCTCCATCCCCTCCCTCAGGCTCCTGCACCTCCATCCCCTCCCTCAGGCACCTTCTCCTCCATCCCCTCCCTCAGGCACCTGCTCCTCCATCCCCTCCCTCAGGCACCTGCTTCTCCATCCCCTCTCTCAGGCACCTTCTCCTCCATATCCTCCCTCAGGCACCTTCTCCTCCATCCCCTCCCTCAGGCTCCTACACCTCCATCCCCTCCCTCAGGCTCCTACACCTCCATCTCCTCCCTCAGGCACCTTCTCCTCCATCCCCTCCCTCAGGCACCTGCTCCTCCATTCCCTCCCGCAGGCTCCTGCACCTCCATCCCCTCCCTCAGGCTTCTGCACCACCATCCCCTCCCTCATGCTCCTGCACCTCCATCCCCTCCCTCAGGCACCTTCTCCTCCATCCCCTCCCTCAGGCACCTGCTTCTCCATCCCCTCCCTCAGGCACCTGCTTCTCCATCCCCTCCCTCAGGCACCTGCTTCTCCATCCCCTCCCTCAGGCACCTTCTCCTCCATCCCCTCCCTCAAGCACCTTCTCCTCCATCCCCTCCCTCAGGCACCTTCTCCTCCATCCCCTCCCTCAGGCACCTGCTCCTCCATCCCCTCCCTCAGGCACCTGCTCCTCCATCCCCTCCCTCAGGCAGCTTCTCCTCCATCCCCTCCCTCAGGCAGCTTCTTCTCCATCCCCTCCCTCCGGCACCTGCTCCTCCATTCCCTCCCTCAGGCTCCTGCACCTCCATCTCCTCCCGCAGGCACCTGCTCCTCCATCCCCTCCCTCAGGCTCCTGCACCACCATCCCCTCCCTCAGGCACCTTCTCCTCCATCCCCTCCCTCAGGCACCTTCTCCTCCATCCCCTCCCTCAGGCACCTTCTCCTCCATCCCCTCCCTCAGGCACCTGCTCCTCCATCCCCTCCCTCAGGCAGCTACTCCTCCATCCCCTCCCTCAGGCACCTTCTCCTCCATCTCCTCCCTCAGGCACCTTCTCCTCCATCCCCTCCCTCAGGCTCCCGCACCTCCATCTCCTCCCTCAGGCACGTGCTCCTCCATCCCCTTCCTCAGGCACCTTCTCCTCCATCCCCTCCCTCAGGCACCTGCTCCTCCATCCCCTACCTCTGGCACCTGCTCCTCCATCCCCTCCCTCAGGCACCTGCTCCTCCATCCCCTCCCTCAGGCACCTTCTCCTCCATCAGGCACCTTCTCCTCCATCCCCTCCCTCAGGCACCTGCTCCTCCATCCCCTCCCTCAGGCACCTGCTCCTCCATCACCTCCCTCAGGCATCTGCTCCTCCATCACCTCCCTCAGGCACCTGCTCCTCCATCTCCTCCCTCAGGCTCCTGCTCCTCTATCTCCTCCCTCAGTCTCCTGCTCCTCCATCCCCTACCTCAGGCACCTGCTCCTCCATACCCTCCCTCAGGCACCTGCTCCTCCATACCCTCCCTCAGGCACCTTCTCCTCCATCTCCTCCCTCAGGCTTCTGGTCCTCCATCCCCTCCCTCAGGCACCTTCTTCTCCATCCCCTCCCTCAGGCACCTGCTCCTCCATACCCTCCCTCAGGCACCTTCTCCTCCATCTCCTCCCTCAGGCTTCTGGTCCTCCATCCCCTCCCTCAGGCACCTTCTTCTCCATCCCCTCCCTCAGACACCTACTCCTCTATCCCCTCCCTCAGGCACATGCTCCTCCATCTGCTCCCTCAGGCTCCTGCTCCTCATCCCTCAGGCACCTTCTCCTCCATCCCCTCCCTCAGGCTCCTGCACCTCCATCCCCTCCCTCGGGCACCTGCTCCTCCATCACCTCCCTCAGGCTCCTGCTCCTCCATCTCCTCCCGCAGGCACCTGCTCCTCCATCCCCTCCCTCAGGCACCTTCTTCTCCATCCCCTCCCTCAGGCACCTGCTCCTCTATCCCCTCCCTCAGCCACCTGCTCCTCCCTCTGGCTCCTGCTCCTCCATCTCCTCCCTCAGGCACCTTCTCCTCCATCGCGTCCCTCAGGCTCCTGCACCTCCATCCCCTCCCTCAGGCACCTTCTCCTCCATCCCCTCCCTCAGGCACCTGCTCATCCATCCCCTCCATCAGGCACCTGCTCCTCTATCCCCTCCTCAGGCTCCTGCTCCTCCATCCCCTCCCTCAGGCACCTTCTGCTCCATCCCCTCCCTCAGGCACCTGCTCCTCCATCCCCTCCCTCAGGCACCTGCTCCTCCATCCCCTCCCTCAGGCACCTTATCCTCCATCTCCTCCCTCAGGCACCTGCTCCTCCATCTCCTCCCTCAGGCACCTGCTCCTCCATCTCCTCCCTCAGGCTCCTGCTCCTCCATCCCCTCCCTCAGGCTCCTGCTCCTCCATCCCCTACCTCAGGCACCTGCTCCTCCATCCCCTCCCTCAGGCACCTGCTCCTCCATGTCCTCCCTCAGGTCCCTGCTCCTCTATCCCCTCCGTCAGGCACCTTCTCCTCTATCCCCTCCCACAGGCACCTGCTCCTCCATTCCCTCCCACAGGCTCCTGCACCTCCATCTCCTCCCGCAGGCACCTGCTCCTCCATCCCATCCCTCAGGCTCCTGCACCACCATCCCCTCCCTCATGCTCCTGCACCTCCATCCCCTCCCTCAGGCACCTTCTCCTCCATCCCCTCCCTCAGGCACCTGCTTCTCCATCCCCTCCCTCAGGCACCTGCTTCTCCATCCCCTCCCTCAGGCACCTTCTCCTCCATCCCCTCCCTCATGCACCTGCTCCTCCATCCCCTCCCTCAGGCAGCTACTCCTCCATCTCCTCCCTCAGGCACCTTCTCCTCCATCTCCTCCCTCAGGCACCTTCTCCTCCATCCCCTCCCTCAGGCACCTTCTCCTCCATCCCCTCCCTCAGGCTCCCGCACCTCCATCTCCTCCTTCAGGCACGTGCTCCTCCATCCCCTTCCTCAGGCACCTTCTCCTCCATCCCCTCGCTCAGGCACCTGCTCCTCCATCCCCTTCCTCAGGCACCTTCTCCTCCATCCCCTCGCTCAGGCTCCTGCTCCTCCATCCCCTCCCTCAGGCACCTGCTCCTCCATCCCCTCCCTCAGGCACCTTCTCCTCCATCAGGCACCTTCTCCTCCATCCCCTCCCTCAGGCACCTTCTCCTCCATCCCCTCCCTCAGGCACCTTCTCCTCCATCCCCTCCCTCAGGCTCCTGCACCTCCATTTCCTCCCTCAGGCACCTGCTCCTCCATCCCCTCCCTCAGGCACCTGCTCCTCCATCCCCTCCCTCAGGCACCTGCTCCTCCATCCCCTACCTCAGGCACCTGCACCTCCATCCCCTACCTCAGGCACCTGCACCGCCATCTCCTCCCTCAGGCTCCTGCACCTCCATCCCCTCCCTCAGGCACCTGCTCCTCCATCCCCTCCCTCAGGGTCCTGCTCCTCCATCCCCTCCCTCAGGGTCCTGCTCCTCCATCCCCTCCCTCAGGCTCCTGCTCCTCCATCCCCTCCCTCAGGCACCTGCTCCTCCATCCCCTCCCTCAGGCACATGCTCCTCCATCTGCTCCCTCAGGATTCTGCTCCTCCTCCCTCAGGCACCTTCTCCTCCATCCCCTCCCTCAGGCTCCTGCACTTCCATCCCCTCCCTCAGGCACCTGCTCCTCCATCCCCTCCTCATGCTGCTGCTCCTCCATCACCTCCCTCAGGCACCTGCTCCTCCATCCCCTCCCTCTGGCACCTGCTCCTCCATCCCCTCCCTCTGGCACCTGCTCCTCCATCCCCTCCCTCTGGCACCTGCTCCTCCATCCCCTCCCTCAGGCTTCTGCTCCTCCATCTCCTCCCTCAGGCTTCTGCTCCTCCATCTCCTCCCTCAGGCTCCTGCTCCTCCATCTCCTCCCTCAGGCTCCTGCTCCTCCATCTCCTCCCTCAGGCTCCTGCTCCTCCATCCCCTCCCTCAGGCACCTTCTTCTCCATCCCCTCCCTCAGGCACCTGCTCCTCTATCCCCTCCCTCAGCCACCTGCTCCTCTATCCCCTCCCTCAGCCACCTGCTCCTCCCTCTGGCTCCTGCTCCTCCATCTCCTCCCTCAGGCACCTTCTCCTCCATCCCGTCCCTCAGGCTCCTGCACCTCCATCCCCTCCCTCAGGCACCTTCTCCTCCATCCCCTCCCTCAGGCACCTGCTCATCCATCCCCTCCATCAGGCACCTGCTCCTCTATCCCCTCCTCAGGCTCCTGCTCCTCCATCGCCTCCCTCAGGCACCTGCTCCTCCATCCCCTCCCTCAGGCACCTTCTGCTCCATCCCCTCCCTCAGGCACCTTCTGCTCCATCCCCTCCCTCAGGCACCTTCTCCTCCATCCCCTCCCTCAGGCACCTGCTCCTCCATCCCCTCCCTCAGGCACCTGCTCCTCCATCTCCTCCCTCAGGCACCTGCTCATCCATCTCCTCCCTCAGGCTCCTGCTCCTCCATCTCCTCCCTCAGGCTCCTGCTCCTCCATCCCCTCCCTCAGGCACCTGCTCCTCCATCCCCTCCCTCAGGCACCTGCTCCTCCATCCCCTACCTCAGGCACCTGCTCCTCCATCCCCTCCCTCAGGCACCTGCTCCTCCATCCCCTCCCTCAAGCACCTTCTCCTCCATGTCCTCCCTCAGGTCCCTGCTCCTCTATCCCCTTTGTCAGGCACCTTCTCCTCTATCCCCTCCCACAGGCACCTGCTCCTCCATTCCCTCCCACAGGCTCCTGCACCTCCATCTCCTCCCGCAGGCACCTGCTCCTCCATCCCCTCCCTCAGGCTCCTGCACCACCATCCCCTCCCTCATGCTCCTGCACCTCCATCCCCTCCCTCAGGCACCTTCTCCTCCATCCCCTCCCTCAGGCACCTGCTCCTCCATCCCCTCCCTCAGGCAGCTACTCCTCCATCCCCTCCCTCAGGCAGCTACTCCTCCATCCCCTCCCTCAGGCAGCTACTCCTCCATCCCCTCCCTCAGGCACCTTCTCCTCCATCTCCTCCCTCAGGCACCTTCTCCTCCATCCCCTCCCTCAGGCACCTTCTCCTCCATCCCCTCCCTCAGGCTCCCGCACCTCCATCTCCTCCTTCAGGCACCTGCTCCTCCATCCCCTCCCTCAGGCACCTGCTCCTCCATCCCCTCCCTCAGGCACCTGCTCCTCCATCCCCTCCCTCAGGCACCTGCTCCTCCATCCCCTCCCTCAGGCACCTTCTCCTCCATCAGGCACCTTCTCCTCCATCTCCTCCCTCAGGCACCTTCTCCTCCATCCCCTCCATCAGGCACCTTCTCCTCCATCCCCTCCCTCAGGCACCTGCTCCTCCATCCCCTCCCTCAGGCACCTGCTCCTCCATCACCTCCCTCAGGCACCTACTCCTCCATCTCCTTCCTCAGGCACCTGCTCCTCCATCTCCTCCCTCAGGCTCCTTCTCTTCTGTCTCCTCCCTCAGTCTCCTGCTCCTCCATCCCCTACCTCAGGCACCTGCTCCTCCATACCCTCCCTCAGGCACCTTCTCCTCCATCTCCTCCCTCAGGCTTCTGGTCCTCCATCCCCTCCCTTAGGCACCTTCTTCTCTATCCCCTCCCTCAGGCACATGCTCCTCCATCTGCTCCCTCAGGCTGCTGCTCCTCCCTCAGGCACCTTCTCCTCCATCCCCTCCCTCAGGCTCCTGCACCTCCATCTCCTCCCGCAGGCACCTGCTCCTCCATCCCCTCCCTCAGGCTCCTGCACCTCCATTTCCTCCCTCAGGCACCTGCTCCTCCATCCCCTACCTCAGGCACCTGCTCCTCCATCCCCTACCTCAGGCACCTGCACCTCCATCCCCTCCCTCAGGCACCTGCACCGCCATCTCCTCCCTCAGGCTCCTGCACCTCCATCCCCTCCCTCAGGCACCTGCTCCTCCATCCCCTCCCTCAGGGTCCTGCTCCTCCATCCCCTCCCTCAGGCTCCTGCTCCTCCATCCCCTCCCTCAGGCTCCTGCTCCTCCATCCCCTCCCTCAGGCACCTGCTCCTCCATCCCCTCCCTCAGGCACATGCTCCTCCATCTGCTCCCTCAGGATTCTGCTCCTCCTCCCTCAGGCACCTTCTCCTCCATCCCCTCCCTCAGGCTCCTGCACTTCCATCCCCTCCCTCAGGCACCTGCTCCTCCATCCCCTCCTCATGCTGCTGCTCCTCCATCACCTCCCTCAGGCACCTGCTCCTCCATCCCCTCCCTCTGGCACCTGCTCCTCCATCCCCTCCCTCTGGCACCTGCTCCTCCATCCCCTCCCTCTGGCACCTGCTCCTCCATCCCCTCCCTCTGGCACCTGCTCCTCCATCCCCTCCCTCTGGCACCTGCTCCTCCATCCCCTCCCTCAGGCTTCTGCTCCTCCATCTCCTCCCTCAGGCTTCTGCTCCTCCATCTCCTCCCTCAGGCTTCTGCTCCTCCATCTCCTCCCTCAGGCACCTTCTTCTCCATCCCCTCCCTCAGGCACCTTCTTCTCCATCCCCTCCCTCAGGCACCTGCTCCTCTATGCCCTCCCTCAGGCACCTTCTTCTCCATCTCCTCCCTCAGGCACCTTCTTCTCCATCCCCTCCCTCAGGCACCTGCTCCTCTATGCCCTCCCTCAGGCACCTTCTTCTCCATCTCCTCCCTCAGGCACCTTCTTCTCCATCTCCTCCCTCAGGCTTCTGCTCCTCCATCTCCTCCCTCAGGCTTCTGCTCCTCCATCTCCTCCCTCAGGCACCTTCTTCTCCATCCCCTCCCTCAGGCACCTTCTTCTCCATCCCCTCCCTCAGGCACCTGCTCCTCTATGCCCTCCCTCAGGCACCTTCTCCTCCATCTCCTCCCTCAGGCTTCTGCTCCTCCATCTCCTCCCTCAGGCACCTTCTTCTCCATCCCCTCCCTCAGGCACCTTCTTCTCCATCCCCTCCCTCAGGCACCTGCTCCTCTATGCCCTCCCTCAGGCACCTTCTTCTCCATCTCCTCCCTCAGGCACCTTCTTCTCCATCCCCTCCCTCAGGCACCTGCTCCTCTATCCCCTCCCTCAGGCACATGCTCCTCCATCTGCTCCCTCAGGCTCCTGCTCCTCCTCCCTCAGGCACCTTCTCCTCCATCCCCTCCCTCAGGCTCCTGCACCTCCATCTCCTCCCGCAGGCACCTGCTCCTCCATCCCCTCCCTCAGGCTCCTGCACCTCCATTTCCTCCCTCAGGCACCTGCTCCTCCATCCCCTCCCTCAGGCACCTGCACCGCCATCTCCTCCCTCAGGCTCCTGCACCTCCATCCCCTCCCTCAGGCACCTGCTCCTCCATCCCCTCCCTCAGGGTCCTGCTCCTCCATCCCCTCCCTCAGGCTCCTGCTCCTCCATCCCCTCCCTCAGGCTCCTGCTCCTCCATCCCCTCCCTCAGGCACCTGCTCCTCCATCCCCTCCCTCAGGCACATGCTCCTCCATCTGCTCCCTCAGGATTCTGCTCCTCCTCCCTCAGGCACCTTCTCCTCCATCCCCTCCCTCAGGCTCCTGCACTTCCATCCCCTCCCTCAGGCACCTGCTCCTCCATCCCCTCCTCATGCTGCTGCTCCTCCATCACCTCCCTCAGGCACCTGCTCCTCCATCCCCTCCCTCTGGCACCTGCTCCTCCATCCCCTCCCTCTGGCACCTGCTCCTCCATCCCCTCCCTCTGGCACCTGCTCCTCCATCCCCTCCCTCAGGCTTCTGCTCCTCCATCTCCTCCCTCAGGCTTCTGCTCCTCCATCTCCTCCCTCAGGCTTCTGCTCCTCCATCTCCTCCCTCAGGCACCTTCTTCTCCATCCCCTCCCTCAGGCACCTTCTTCTCCATCCCCTCCCTCAGCCACCTGCTCCTCCATCTGCTCCGTCTGGCTCCTGCTCCTCCATCCCCTCCCTCAGGCACCTTCTCCTCCATCCCCTCCCTCAGGCACGTTCTGCTCCATCTCCTCCCTCAGGCTCCTGCACCTCCATCCCCTCCCTCAGCCACCTGCTCCTCCATCCCCTCCCTCAGCCACCTGCTCCACCATCCCCTCCCTCAGGCTTCTGCTCCTCCATCCCCTCCCTCAGGCTTCTGCTCCTCCATCTCCTCTCTCAGGCACCTTCTTCTCCATCCCCTCCCTCAGGCACCTGCTCCTCTATCCCCTCCCTCAGCCACCTGCTCCTCCATCTCCTCCCTCTGGCTCCTGCTCCTCCATCTCCTCCCTCAGGCACCTTCTCCTCCATCCCCTCCCTCAGGCTCCTGCACCTCCATCTCCTCCCTCAGGCACCTTCTCCTCCATCCCCTCCCTCAGGCACCAGCTCCTCCATCCCCTCCCTCAGGCACCAGCTCCTCCATCCCCTCCCTCAGGCACCTGCTCCTCCATCCCCTCCCTCAGGCACCTGCTCCTCCATCCCCCCCATCAGGCGCCTGCTCCTCCATCCCCCCCATCAGGCGCCTGCTGCTCCCTCCCCTCCCTCAGGCACCTGCGCCTCCATCCCCTCCCTCAGGCGCCTGCTCCTCCATCCCCTCCCTCAGGCGCCTGCTCCTCCATCCCCTCCCTCAGGCTCCTGCTCCTCCATCCCCTCCCTCAGGCACCTTCTCCTCCATCTCCTCCCTCAGGCACCTTCTCCTCCATCCCCTCCCTCAGGCTCCTGCACCTCCATCCCCTCCCTCAGGCTCTTGCACCTCCATCCCGTCCCTCAGGCACCTTCTCCTCCATCCCGTCCCTCAGGCACCTGCTCCTCCATCCCCTCCCTCAGGCACCTGCTCCTCCATCCCCTCCCTCAGGCACTTGCTCCTCCATCCCCTCCCGCAGGCTCCTGCACCTCCATCTCCTCCCGCAGGCACCTGCTCCTCCATCCCCTCCCTCAGGCTCCTGCACCTCCATCCCCTCCCTCAGGCTCCTGCACCTGCATCCCCTCCCTCAGGCACCTGCTCCTCCATCCCCTCCCTCAGGCACCTGCTCCTCCATCCCCTCCCTCAGGGAGCTTCTCCTCCATCTCCTCCCTCAGGGACCTTCTTCTCCATCCCCTCCCTCAGGCACCTGCTCCTCCATCTCCTCCCTCACGCACCTGCACCTCCATCTCCTCCCTCTGGCTCCTGCACCTCCATCCCCTCCCTCTGGCTCCTGCACCTCCATCTCCTCCCTCTGGCTCCTGCACCTCCATCTCCTCCCTCTGGCTCCTGCACCTCCATCTCCTCCCTCAGGCACCTGCTCCTCTATCCCCTCCCTGAGGCACCTTCTCCTCCATCCCCTCCCTCAGGCTCCTGCACCTCCATCCCCTCCCTCAGGCTCCTGCACCTCCATCCCCTCCCTCAGGCACCTTCTCCTCCATCCCCTCCCTGAGGCACCTTCTCCTCCATCCCCTCCCTCAGGCTCCTGCACCTCCATCCCCTCCCTCAGGCTCCTGCACCTCCATCCCCTCCCTCATGCTCCTGCACCTCCATCCCCTCCCTCAGGCTCCTGCACCTCCATCCCCTCCCTCAGGCACCTTCTCCTCCATCCCCTCCCTGAGGCACCTTCTCCTCCATCCCCTCCCTCAGGCTCCTGCACCTCCATCCCCTCCCTCAGGCTCCTGCACCTCCATCTGCTCTCTCAGGCACCTTCTTCTCCATCCCCTCCCTCAGGCACCTGCTCCTCTATCCCCTTCCTCAGGCACCTGCTCCTCCATTTCCTCCCTCTGGCTCCTGCTCCTCCATCCCCTCCCTCTGGCACCTTCTCCTCCATCCCCTCCCTCAGGCACCTTCTCCTCCATCCCCTCCCTCAGGCACCTTCTCCTCCATCCCCTCCCTCAGGCTCCTGCACCTCCATCCCCTCCCTCAGGCACCTGCTCCTCCATCCCCTCCCTCAGGCACCTGCTCCTCCATCCCCTCCCTCAGGCACCTGCTCCTCCATCCCCTCCCTCAGGCACCTGCTCCTCCATCCCCTCCCTCAGGCACCTTCTCCTCCATCCCCTCCCTCAGGCACCATCTCCTCCATCTCCTCCGTCAGGCTCCTGCTCCTCCATCCCCTCCCTCAGGCACCTGCTCCTCCATCTCCTCCCTCAGGCTCCTTCTCCTCCATCCCCTCCCTCAGGCACCTTCTCCTCCATCTCCTCCCTCTGGCTCCTGCACCTCCATCTCCTCCCTCTGGCTCCTGCACCTCCATCTCCGCCCTCAGGCACCTGCTCCTCCATCCCCTCCCTCAGGCACCTTATCCTCCATCAGGCTCCTGCACGTCCATCCCCTCCCTCAGGCACATGCTCCTCCATCCCCTCCCTCAGGCACCTTCTCCTCCATCCCCTCCCTCAGGCACGTTCTGCTCCATCCCCTCCCTCAGGCACGTTCTGCTCCATCCCCTCCCTCAGGCACGTTCTGCTCCATCCCCTCCCTCAGGCACGTTCTGCTCCATCCCCTCCCTCAGGCACCTGCTCCTCCATCCCCTCCCTCAGGCACCTGCTCCTCCATCCCCTCCCTCAGGCACCTTCTCCTCCATCCCCTCCCTCAGGCACCTTCTCCTCCATCCCCTCCCTCAGGCACCTTCTCCTCCATCCCCTCCCTCAGGCACGTTCTGCTCCATCCCCTCCCTCAGGCACGTTCAGCTCCATCCCCTCCCTCAGGCACGTTCTGCTCCATCCCCTCCCTCAGGCACCTGCTCCTCCATCCCCTCCCTCAGGCACCTGCTCCTCCATCTCCTCCATCAGGCTTCTGCTCCTCCATCTCCTCCCTCAGGCACCTTCTTCTCCATCCCCTCCCTCAGGCACCTTCTCCTCCATCCCCTCCCTCAGGCACCTGCTCATCCATCCGCTCCATCAGGCACCTACTCCTCTATCCCCTCCTCAGGCTCCTGCTCCTCCATCCCCTCCCTCAGGCTCCTGCTCCTCCATCCCCTCCCTCAGGCTCCTGCTCCTCCATCCCCTCCCTCAGGCTCCTGCTCCTCCATCCCCTCCCTCAGGCACCTGCTCCTCCATCCCCTCCCTCAGGCACCTTCTCCTCCATCCCCTCCCTCAGGCACGTTCTCCTCCATCCCCTCCCTCAGGCACCTGCTCCTCCATCCCCTCCCTCAGGCACCTGCTCCTCCATCTCCTCCCTCAGGCACCTGCTCCTCCCTCTGGCTCCTGCTCCTCCATCTCCTCCCTCAGGCACCTTCTCCTCCATCCCGTCCCTCAGGCTCCTGCACCTCCATCCCCTCCCTCAGGCACCTTCTCCTCCATCCCCTCCCTCAGGCACCTGCTCATCCATCCCCTCCATCAGGCACCTGCTCCTCCATCCCCTCCCTCAGGCACCTTCTCCTCCTTCCCCTCCCTCAGGCACCTTCTCCTCCATCCCCTCCCTCAGGCACCTGCTCCTCCATCCCCTCCCTCAGGCACCTGCTCCTCCATCCCCTCCCTCAGGCACCTGCTCCTCCATCTCCTCCCTCAGGCTCCTTCTCCTCCATCTCCTCCCTCAGGCACCTGCTCCTCCATCTCCTCCCTCAGGCTCCTGCTCCTCCATCTCCTCCCTCAGGCACCTGCTCCTCCATCTCCTCCCTCAGGCTCCTTCTCCTCCATCCCCTCCCTCAGGCACCTTCTCCTCCATCTCCTCCCTCTGGCTCCTGCACCTCCATCTCCGCCCTCAGGCACCTGCTCCTCCATCCCCTCCCTCAGGCACCTTATCCTCCATCCCCTCCCTCAGGCTCCTGCACGTCCATCCCCTCCCTCAGGCACATGCTCCTCCATCCCCTCCCTCAGGCACCTTCTCCTCCATCCCCTCCCTCAGGCACGTTCTGCTCCATCCCCTCCCTCAGGCACGTTCTGCTCCATCCCCTCCCTCAGGCACGTTCTGCTCCATCCCCTCCTCAGGCACCTGCTCCTCCATCCCCTCCCTCAGGCACCTGCTCCTCCATCCCCTCCCTCAGGATTCTGCTCCTCCATCTCCTCCATCAGGCTTCTGCTCCTCCATCTCCTCCTTCAGGCACCTTCTTCTCCATCCCCTCCCTCTGGCTCCTGCTCCTCCATCCCCTCCCTCAGGCACCTTCTCCTCCATCCCCTCCCTCAGGCACCTGCTCATCCATCCGCTCCATCAGGCACCTACTCCTCTATCCCCTCCTCAGGCTCCTGCTCCTCCATCACCTCCCTCAGGCTCCTGCTCCTCCATCACCTCCCTCAGGCTCCTGCTCCTCCATCCCCTCCCTCAGGCTCCTGCTCCTCCATCCCCTCCCTCAGGCACCTGCTCCTCCATCCCCTCCCTCAGGCACCTTCTCCTCCATCCCCTCCCTCAGGCACGTTCTCCTCCATCCCCTCCCTCAGGCACCTGCTCCTCCATCTCCTCCCTCAGGCACCTGCTCCTCCATCTCCTCCCTCAGGCACCTGCTCCTCCATCCCCTCCCTCAGGCACCTTCTTCTCCATCCCCTCCCTCAGGCACCTGCTCCTCTATCCCCTCCCTCAGCCACCTGCTCCTCCCTCTGGCTCCTGCTCCTCCATCTCCTCCCTCAGGCACCTTCTCCTCCATCCCGTCCCTCAGGCTCCTGCACCTCCATCCCCTCCCTCAGGCACCTTCTCCTCCATCCCCTCCCTCAGGCACCTGCTCATCCATCCCCTCCCTCAGGCACCTGCTCCTCCATCCCCTCCCTCAGGCACCTTCTGCTCCATCCCCTCCCTCAGGCACCTTCTCCTCCATCCCCTCCCTCAGGCACCTTCTCCTCCATCCCCTCCCTCAGGCACCTGCTCCTCCATCTCCTCCCTCAGGCTCCTGCCCCTCCATCTCCTCCCTCAGGCTCCTGCCCCTCCATCTCCTCCCTCAGGCTCCTGCTCCTCCATCTCCTCCCTCAGGCTCCTGCTCCTCCATCCCCTCCCTCAGGCACCTGCTCCTCCATCCCCTCCCTCAGGCACCTGCTCCTCCATCCCCTCCCTCAAGCACCTTCTCCTCCATGTCCTCCCTCAGGCCCCTGCTCCTCTATCCCCTCCGTCAGGCACCTTCTCCTCTATCCCCTCCCACAGGCACCTTCTCCTCTATCCCCTCCCACAGGCACCTTCTCCTCCATCCTCTCCCTCAGGCACCTGCTCCTCCATCCTCTCCCTCAGGCACCTGTTCCTCCATCCCCTCCCTGAGGCTCCTGCTCCTCCATCCCCTCCCTCAGGCTCCTGCTCCTCCATCCCCTCCCTCAGGCACCTTCTCCTCCATCTCCTCCCTCAGGCACCTTCTTCTCCATCCCCTCCCTCAGGCACCTGCCCCTCTATCCCCTCCCTCAGGCACATGCTCCTCCATCTGCTCCCTCAGGCTCCTGCTCCTCCTACCTCAGGCACCTTCTCCTCCATGCCCTCCCTCAGGCACCTGCTCCTCCATCACCTCCCTCAGGCACCTGCTCCTCCATCACCTCCCTCAGGCACCTGCTCCTCCATCCCCTGCTCAGGCTCCTGCTCCTCCATCTCCTCCCTCAGGCACCTGCTCCTCCATCCCCTCTCTCAGGCACCTTCTCCTCCAGCTCCTCCCTCAGGCTCCTGCTCCTCCATCCCCTCCCTCAGGCATCTGCTCCTCCATCCCCTCCCTCAGGCACCTTCTTCTCCATCCCCTCCCTCAGGCACCTGCTGCTCTATCCCCTCCCTCAGGCACCTGCTCCTCCATCTCCTCCCTCAGGCACCTGCTCCTGCATCTTCTCCTCCATCCCCTCCCTCAGGCACCTGCTCCTCCATCCCCTCCCTCAGGCACCTGCTCCTCCATCCCCTCCCTCAGGCACCTGCTCCTCCATCCCCTCCCTCAGGCACCTTCTCCTCCATCCCCTCCCTCAGGCACCTTCTCCTCCATCCCCTCCCTCAGGCTCCTGCACCTCCATTCCCTCCCTCAGGCACCTGCTCCTCCATCCCCTCCCTCAGGCACCTGCTCCTCCATCCCCTCCCTCAGGCACCTGCTCCTCCATCCCCTCCCTCTGGCACCTTCTCCTCCATCTCCTCCCTCAGGCTTCTGCTCCTCCATCTCCTCCCTCAGGCACCTTCTTTTCCATCCCCTTCCTCAGGCACCTGCTCCTCTATCCCCTCCCTCTGGCACCTTCTCCTCCATCTCCTCCCTCAGGCTTCTGCTCCTCCATCCCCTCCCTCAGGCACCTGCTCCTCCATCCCCTCCCTCTGGCACCTTCTCCTCCATCTCCTCCCTCAGGCTTCTGCTCCTCCATCTCCTCCCTCAGGCACCTTCTGCTCCATCTCCTCCCTCAGGCACCTGCTCCTCCATCCCCTCCCTCAGGCACCTGCTCCTCCATCCCCTCCCTCAGGCACCTGCTCCTCCATCCCCTCCCTCTGGCACCTTCTCCTCCATCTCCTCCCTCAGGCTTCTGCTCCTCCATCTCCTCCCTCAGGCACCTTCTCCTCCATCCCCTCCCTCAGGCACCTGCACCTCCATCCCCTCCATCAGGCACATGCTCCTCCATCCCCTCCCTCAGGCACCTGCTCCTTCATCCCCTCCCTCAGGCACCTGCTCCTCCATCCCCTCCCTCAGGCACCTGCTCCTTCATCCCCTCCCTCAGGCTCCTGCACCTCCATCTCCTCCCTCAGGCGCCTGCTCCTCCATCCCCTCCCTGAGGCGCCTGCTCCTCCATCCCCTCCCTCAGGCGCCTGCTCCTCCATCCCCTCCCTCAGGCACCTGCTCCTCCATCCCCTCCCTCAGGCACCTGCTCCTCCATCCCCTCCCTCAGGCACCTGCTCCTCTATCCCCTCCCTCAGGCACCTGCTCCTCTATCCCCTCCTCAGGCTCCTGCTCCTCCATCGCCTCCCTCAGGCACCTGCTCCTCCATCGCCTCCCTCAGGCACCTGCTCCTCCATCGCCTCCCTCAGGCACCTTCTCCTCCATCGCCTCCCTCAGGCACCTTCTCCTCCATCGCCTCCCTCAGGCACCTTCTCCATCATCCCCTCCCTCAGGCACCTTCTCCATCATCCCCTCCCTCAGGCACCTTCTCCTCCATCCCCTCCCTCAGGCACCTGCTCCTCCATCCCCCCCCATCAGGCACCTGCTCCTCCATCCCCCCCCATCAGGCGCCTGCTGCTCCATCCCCTCCCTCAGGCACCTGCGCCTCCATCCCCTCCCTCAGGCGCCTGCTCCTCCATCCTCTCCCTCAGGCTCCTGCTCCTCCATCCCCTCCCTCAGGCACCTTCTCCTCCATCTCCTCCCTCAGGCACCTTCTCCTCCATCTCCTCCCTCAGGCACCTTCTCCTCCATCCCCTCCCTCAGGCACCTTCTCCTCCATCCCCTCCCTCAGGCTCCTGCTCCTCCATCCCCTCCCTCAGGCACCTGCTCCTCCATCCCCTCCCTCAGGCACCTGCTCCTCCATCCCCTCCCTCAGGCACCTGCTCCTCCATCCCCTCCCTCAGGCACCTTCTCCTCCATCCCCTCCCTCAGGCACCTGCTCCTCCATCTCCTCCCTCAGGCACCTGCTCCTCCATCTCCTCCCTCAGGCTCCTGCTCCTCCATCTCCTCCCTCAGGCTCCTGCTCCTCCATCCCCTCCCTCAGGCACCTTCTTCTCCATCCCCTCCCTCAGGCACCTGCTCCTCTATCCCCTCCCTCAGCCACCTGCTCCTCCCTCTGGCTCCTGCTCCTCCATCTCCTCCCTCAGGCACCTTCTCCTCCATCCCGTCCCTCAGGCTCCTGCACCTCCATCCCCTCCCTCAGGCACCTTCTCCTCCATCCCATCCCTCAGGCACCTGCTCATCCATCCCCTCCATCAGGCACCTACTCCTCTATCCCCTCCTCAGGCTCCTGCTCCTCCATCGCCTCCCTCAGGCACCTGCTCCTCCATCCCCTCCCTCAGGCACCTTCTGCTCCATCCCCTCCCTCAGGCACCTTCTCCTCCATCCCCTCCCTCAGGCACCTGCTCCTCCATCCCCTCCCTCAGGCACCTGCTCCTCCATCTCCTCCCTCAGGCTCCTTCTCCTCCATCCCCTCCCTCAGGCACCTTCTCCTCCATCTCCTCCCTCTGGCTCCTGCACCTCCATCTCCGCCCTCAGGCACCTGCTCCTCCATCCCCTCCCTCAGGCACCTTCTCCTCCATCCCCTCCCTCAGGCACGTTCTGCTCCATCCCCTCCCTCAGGCACGTTCTGCTCCATCCCCTCCCTCAGGCACGTTCTGCTCCATCCCCTCCCTCAGGCACCTGCTCCTCCATCCCCTCCCTCAGGCACCTGCTCCTCCATCCCCTCCCTCAGGATTCTGCTCCTCCATCTCCTCCATCAGGCTTCTGCTCCTCCATCTCCTCCCTCAGGCACCTTCTTCTCCATCCCCTCCCTCAGGCACCTGCTCCTCCCTCTGGCTCCTGCTCCTCCATCCCCTCCCTCAGGCACCTTCTCCTCCATCCCCTCCCTCAGGCACCTGCTCATCCATCCGCTCCATCAGGCACCTACTCCTCTATCCCCTCCTCAGGCTCCTGCTCCTCCGTCCCCTCCCTCAGGCTCCTGCTCCTCCATCCCCTCCCTCAGGCTCCTGCTCCTCCATCCCCTCCCTCAGGCACCTGCTCCTCCATCCCCTCCCTCAGGCACCTTCTCCTCCATCCCCTCCCTCAGGCACCTTCTCCTCCATCCCCTCCCTCAGGCACGTTCTCCTCCATCCCCTCCCTCAGGCACCTGCTCCTCCATCTCCTCCCTCAGGCACCTGCTCCTCCATCTCCTCCCTCAGGCACCTGCTCCTCCATCTCCTCCCTCAGGCACCTGCTCCTCCATCTCCTCCCTCAGGCTCCTGCTCCTCCATCCCCTCCCTCAGGCACCTTCTTCTCCATCCCCTCCCTCAGGCACCTGCTCCTCTATCCCCTCCCTCAGCCACCTGCTCCTCCCTCTGGCTCCTGCTCCTCCATCTCCTCCCTCAGGCACCTTCTCCTCCATCCCGTCCCTCAGGCTCCTGCACCTCCATCCCCTCCCTCAGGCACCTTCTCCTCCATCCCCTCCCTCAGGCACCTGCTCATCCATCCCCTCCATCAGGCACCTACTCCTCTATCCCCTCCTCAGGCTCCTGCTCCTCCATCGCCTCCCTCAGGCACCTGCTCCTCCATCCCCTCCCTCAGGCACCTTCTGCTCCATCCCCTCCCTCAGGCACCTTCTCCTCCATCCCCTCCCTCAGGCACCTTCTGCTCCATCCCCTCCCTCAGGCACCTTCTCCTCCATCTCCTCCCTCAGGCTCCTGCCCCTCCATCTCCTCCCTCAGGCTCCTGCTCCTCCATCTCCTCCCTCAGGCTCCTGCTCCTCCATCCCCTCCCTCAGGCACCTGCTCCTCCATCCCCTCCCTCAGGCACCTGCTCCTCCATCCCCTCCCTCAAGCACCTTCTCCTCCATGTCCTCCCTCAGGCCCCTGCTCCTCTATCCCCTCCGTCAGGCACCTTCTCCTCTATCCCCTCCCACAGGCACCTTCTCCTCTATCCCCTCCCACAGGCACCTGCTCCTCCATCCTCTCCCTCAGGCACCTGCTCCTCCATCCTCTCCCTCAGGCACCTGTTCCTCCATCCCCTCCCTGAGGCTCCTGCTCCTCCATCCCCTCCCTCAGGCTCCTGCTCCTCCATCCCCTCCCTCAGGCACCTTCTCCTCCATCCCCTCCCTCAGGCACCTTCTTCTCCATCCCCTCCCTCAGGCACCTGCCCCTCTATCCCCTCCCTCAGGCACATGCTCCTCCATCTGCTCCCTCAGGCTCCTGCTCCTCCTACCTCAGGCACCTTCTCCTCCATGCCCTCCCTCAGGCACCTGCTCCTCCATCACCTCCCTCAGCCACCTGCTCCTCCCTCTGGCTCCTGCTCCTCCATCCCCTCCCTCTGGCTCCTGCTCCTCCATCCCCTCCCTCAGGCACCTTCTCCTCCATCCCCTCCCTCAGCCACCTGCTCCTCCCTCTGGCTCCTGCTCCTCCATCCCCTCCCTCTGGCTCCTGCTCCTCCATCCCCTCCCTCAGGCACCTTCTCCTCCATCCCCTCCCTCAGCCACCTGCTCCTCCCTCTGGCTCCTGCTCCTCCATCCCCTCCCTCAGGCACCTTCTCCTCCATCCCCTCCCTCAGGCACCTACTCCTCTATCCCCTCCTCAGGCTCCTGCTCCTCCATCCCCTCCCTCAGGCTCCTGCTCCTCCATCCCCTCCCTCAGGCACCTTCTCCTCCATCCCCTCCCTCAGGCACCTTCTCCTCCATCCGCTCCCTCAGGCACCTGCTCCTCCATCCGCTCCCTCAGGCACCTGCTCCTCCATCCGCTCCCTCAGGCACCTTCTCCTCCATCCCCTCCCTCAGGCACCTGCTCCTCCATTCTCTCCCTCAGGCACCTGCTCCTCCATCCCCTCCCTCAGGCACCTGCTCCTCCATCTCCTCCCTCAGGCTCCTGCTCCTCCATCTCCTCCCTCAGGCTCCTGCTCCTCCATCTCCTCCCTCAGGCTCCTGCTCCTCCATCTCCTCCCTCAGGCTCCTGCTCCTCCATCCCCTCCCTCAGGCACCTGCTCCTCCATCCCCTCCCTCAGGCACCTGCTCCTCCATCCCCTCCCTCAGGCACCTGCTCCTCCATCCCCTCCCTCAGGCTCCTGCTCCTCCATCCCCTCCCTCAGGCACCTTCTCCTCCATCCCCTCCCTCAGGCACCTGCTCCTCCATCCGCTCCCTCAGGCACCTGCTCCTCCATCCGCTCCCTCAGGCACCTTCTCCTCCATCCCCTCCCTCAGGCACCTGCTCCTCCATTCTCTCCCTCAGGCACCTGCTCCTCCATCCCCTCCCTCAGGCACCTGCTCCTCCATCTCCTCCCTCAGGCTCCTGCTCCTCCATCTCCTCCCTCAGGCTCCTGCTCCTCCATCTCCTCCCTCAGGCTCCTGCTCCTCCATCTCCTCCCTCAGGCTCCTGCTCCTCCATCCCCTCCCTCAGGCACCTGCTCCTCCATCCCCTCCCTCAGGCACCTGCTCCTCCATGTCCTCCCTCAGGCCCCTGCTCCTCTATCCCCTCCGTCAGGCACCTTCTCCTCTATCCCCTCCCACAGGCACCTGCTCCTCCATCCTCTCCCTCAGGCACCTGCTCCTCCATCCTCTCCCTCAGGCACCTGCTCCTCCATCCTCTCCCTCAGGCACCTTCTCCTCCATCTCCTCCCTCAGGCTTCTGCTCCTCCATCCCCTCCCTGAGGCTCCTGCTCCTCCATCCCCTCCCTGAGGCTCCTGCTCCTCCATCCCCTCCCTCAGGCTCCTGCTCCTCCATCCCCTCCCTCAGGCACCTTCTCCTCCATCTCCTCCCTCAGGCACCTTCTTCTCCATCCCCTCCCTCAGGCACCTGCCCCTCTATCCCCTCCCTCAGGCACATGCTCCTCCATCTGCTCCCTCAGGCTCCTGCTCCTCCAACCTCAGGCACCTTCTCCTCCATGCCCTCCCTCAGGCACCTGCTCCTCCATCACCTCCCTCAGGCACCTGATCCTCCATCCCCTGCTCAGGCTCCTGCTCCTCCATCTCCTCCCTCAGGCACCTTCTCTTCCATCTCCTCCCTCAGGCTCCTACACCTCCATCCCCTCCCTCAGGCTCCTACACCTCCATCTCCTCCCTCAGGCACCTTCTCCTCCATCCCCTCCCTCAGGCACCTGCTCCTCCATCCCCTCCCTCAGGCACCTGCTCCTCCATTCCCTCCCACAGGCTCCTGCGCCTCCATTCCCTCCCACAGGCTCCTGCGCCTCCATCCCCTCCCTCAGGCTCCTGCTCCTCCATCCCCTCCCTCAGGCACCTTCTCCTCCATCTCCTCCCTCAGGCACCTTCTTCTCTATCCCCTCCCTCAGGCACCTGCCCCTCTATCCCCTCCCTCAGGCACATGCTCCTCCATCTGCTCCCTCAGGCTCCTGCTCCTCCAACCTCAGGCACCTTCTCCTCCATGCCCTCCCTCAGGCACCTGCTCCTCCATCACCTCCCTCAGGCACCTGATCCTCCATCCCCTGCTCAGGCTCCTGCTCCTCCATCTCCTCCCTCAGGCACCTTCTCTTCCATGTCCTCCCTCAGGCACCTTCTCTTCCATGTCCTCCCTCAGGCACCTTCTCCTCCATCCCCTCCCTCAGGCACCTGCTCCTCCATCCCCTCCCTCAGGCACCTGCTCCTCCATTCCCTCCCACAGGCTCCTGCGCCTCCATTCCCTCCCACAGGCTCCTGCGCCTCCATCTCCTCCCGCAGGCACCTGCTCCTCCATCCCCTCCCTCAGGCTTCTGCACCACCATCCCCTCCCTCATGCTCCTGCACCTCCATCCCCTCCCTCAGGCACCTTCTCCTCCATCCCCTCCCTCAGGCACCTGCTTCTCCATCCCCTCCCTCAGGCACCTGCATCTCCATCCCCTCCCTCAGGCACCTGCATCTCCATCCCCTCCCTCAGGCACCTTCTCCTCCATCCCCTCCCTCAGGCACCTTCTCCTCCATCCCCTCCCTCAGGCACCTTCTCCTCCATCCCCTCCCTCAGGCACCTGCTCCTCCATCCCCTCCCTCAGGCACCTGCTCCTCCATCTCCTCCCTCAGGCTCCTGCTCCTCCATCTCCTCCCTCAGGCTCCTGCCCCTCCATCTCCTCCCTCAGGCTCCTGCTCCTCCATCCCCTCCCTCAGGCACCTGCTCCTCCATCCCCTCCCTCAGGCACCTGCTCCTCCATCCCCTCCCTCAAGCACCTTCTCCTCCATGTCCTCCCTCAGGCCCCTGCTCCTCTATCCCCTCCGTCAGGCACCTTCTCCTCTATCCCCTCCCACAGGCACCTTCTCCTCTATCCCCTCCCACAGGCACCTGCTCCTCCATCCTCTCCCTCAGGCACCTGCTCCTCCATCCTCTCCCTCAGGCACCTGTTCCTCCATCCCCTCCCTGAGGCTCCTGCTCCTCCATCCCCTCCCTCAGGCTCCTGCTCCTCCATCCCCTCCCTCAGGCACCTTCTCCTCCATCTCCTCCCTCAGGCACCTTCTTCTCCATCCCCTCCCTCAGGCACCTGCCCCTCTATCCCCTCCCTCAGGCACCTGCTCCTCCATCACCTCCCTCAGGCACCTGATCCTCCATCCCCTGCTCAGGCTCCTGCTCCTCCATCTCCTCCCTCAGGCACCTTCTCTTCCATCTCCTCCCTCAGGCACCTGCTCCTCCATCCCCTCTCTCAGGCACCTTCTCCTCCAGCTCCTCCCTCAGGCTCCTGCTCCTCCATCCCCTCCCTCAGGCATCTGCTCCTCCATCTCCTCCCTCAGGCACCTTCTTCTCCATCCCCTCCCTCAGGCACCTGCTGCTCTATCCCCTCCCTCAGGCACCTGCTCCTCCATCTCCTCCCTCAGGCACCTGCTCCTGCATCTTCTCCTCCATCCCCTCCCTCAGGCACCTTCTCCTCCATCCCCTCCCTCTGGCTCCTGCACCTCCATCTCCTCCCCCTGGCACCTGCTCCACCATCCCCTCCCTCAGGCACCTTCTCCTCCATCAGGCTCCTGCACCTCCATCCCCTCCCTCAGGCACCTGCTCCTCCATCCCCTCCCTCAGGCACCTTCTCCTCCATCCCCTCCCTCAGGCACCTTCTCCTCCATCCCCTCCCACAGGCACCTTCTCCTCCATCCCCTCCCTCAGGCTCCTGCACCTCCATTCCCTCCCTCAGGCTCCTGCTCCTCCATTCCCTCCCTCAGGCACCTTCCCCTCCATCCCCTCCCTCAGGCACCTGTCCTCCATCCCCTCCCTCAGGCACCTGCTCCTCCATCCCCTCCCTCTGGCACCTTCTTTTCCATCCCCTCCCTCAGGCACCTGTCCTCCATCCCCTCCCTCAGGCACCTTCTCCTCCATCCCCTCCCTCAGGCTCCTGCACCTCCATCCCCTCCCTCAGGCACCTGCTCCTCCATCCCCTCCCTCAGGCACCTGCTCCTCCATCCCCTCCCTCAGGCACCTGCTCCTCCATCCCCTCCCTCAGGCACCTTCTCCTCCATCCCCTCCCTCAGGCACCTTCTCCTCCATCCCCTCCCTCAGGCACCTGCTCCTCCATCTCCTCCCTCAGGCTCCTTCTCCTCCATCCCCTCCCTCAGGCACCTTCTCCTCCATCTCCTCCCTCTGGCTCCTGCACCTCCATCTCCGCCCTCAGGCACCTGCTCCTCCATCCCCTCCCTCAGGCACCTTCTCCTCCATCTCCTCCCTCTGGCTCCTGCACCTCCATCTCCGCCCTCAGGCACATGCTCCTCCATCCCCTCCCTCAGGCACATGCTCCTCCATCCCCTCCCTCAGGCACGTTCTGCTCCATCCCCTCCCTCAGGCACGTTCTGCTCCATCCCCTCCCTCAGGCTCCTGCACCTCCATCCCCTCCCTCAGGCAACTGCTCCTCCATTCCCTCCATCAGGCACCTGCTCCTCCATCCCCTCCCTCAGGCACCTTCTTCTCCATTCCCTCCCTCAGGCACCTGCTCCTCTATCCCCTCCCTCAGCCACCTGCTCCTCCCTCTGGCTCCTGCTCCTCCATCCCCTCCCTCAGGCACCTTCTCCTCCATCCCCTCCCTCAGGCACCTGCTCATCCATCCGCTCCATCAGGCACCTACTCCTCTATCCCCTCCTCAGGCTCCTGCTCCTCCATCCCCTCCCTCAGGCTCCTGCTCCTCCATCCCCTCCCTCAGGCACCTTCTCCTCCATCCCCTCCCTCAGGCACCTTCTCCTCCATCCGCTCCCTCAGGCACCTGCTCCTCCATCGCCTCCCTCAGGCACCTGCTCCTCCATCCCCTCCCTCAGGCACCTGCTCCTCCATCCCCTCCCTCAGGCACCTGCTCCTCCATCCCCTCCCTCAGGCTCCTGCTCCTCCATCTCCTCCCTCAGGCTCCTGCTCCTCCATCTCCTCCCTCAGGCTCCTGCTCCTCCATCTCCTCCCTCAGGCTCCTGCTCCTCCATCTCCTCCCTCAGGCTCCTGCTCCTCCATCTCCTCCCTCAGGCACCTGCTCCTCCATCCCCTCCCTCAGGCACCTGCTCCTCCATCCCCTCCCTCAGGCACCTGCTCCTCCATGTCCTCCCTCAGGCCCCTGCTCCTCTATCCCCTCCGTCAGGCACCTTCTCCTCCATCCTCTCCCTCAGGCACCTGCTCCTCCATCCTCTCCCTCAGGCTTCTGCTCCTCCATCCCCTCCCTGAGGCTCCTGCTCCTCCATCTCCTCCCTCAGGCTCCTGCTCCTCCATCCCCTCCCTCAGGCACCTTCTCCTCCATCTCCTCCCTCAGGCACCTTCTTCTCCATCCCCTCCCTCAGGCACCTGCCCCTCTATCCCCTCCCTCAGGCACATGCTCCTCCATCTGCTCCCTCAGGCTCCTGCTCCTCCAACCTCAGGCACCTTCTCCTCCATGCCCTCCCTCAGGCACCTGCTCCTCCATCACCTCCCTCAGGCACCTGATCCTCCATCCCCTGCTCAGGCTCCTGCTCCTCCATCTCCTCCCTCAGGCACCTTCTCTTCCATCTCCTCCCTCAGGCTCCTACACCTCCATCCCCTCCCTCAGGCTCCTACACCTCCATCTCCTCCCTCAGGCACCTTCTCCTCCATCCCCTCCCTCAGGCACCTGCTCCTCCATCCCCTCCCTCAGGCACCTGCTCCTCCATTCCCTCCCACAGGCTCCTGCGCCTCCATTCCCTCCCACAGGCTCCTGCGCCTCCATCTCCTCCCGCAGGCACCTGCTCCTCCATCCCCTCCCTCAGGCTTCTGCACCACCATCCCCTCCCTCATGCTCCTGCACCTCCATCCCCTCCCTCAGGCACCTTCTCCTCCATCCCCTCCCTCAGGCACCTGCTTCTCCATCCCCTCCCTCAGGCACCTGCTTCTCCATCCCCTCCCTCAGGCACCTGCATCTCCATCCCCTCCCTCAGGCACCTTCTCCTCCATCCCCTCCCTCAGGCACCTTCTCCTCCATCCCCTCCCTCAGGCACCTGCTCCTCCATCCCCTCCCTCAGGCAGCTGCTCCTCCATCCCCTCCCTCAGGCACCTGCTCCTCCATTCCCTCCCACAGGCTCCTGCACCTCCATCTCCTCCCGCAGGCACCTGCTCCTCCATCCCCTCCCTCAGGCTCCTGCACCACCATCTCCTCCCTCAGGCTCCTGCTCCTCCATCTCCTCCCTCAGGCTCCTGCTCCTGCATCTCCTCCCTCAGGCTCCTGCTCCTCCATCCCCTCCCTCAGGCACCACCTTCTCCATCCCCTCCCTCAGGCACCTGCTCCTCTATCCCCTCCCTCAGCCACCTGCTCCTCCCTCTGGCTCCTGCTCCTCCATCTCCTCCCTCAGGCACCTTCTCCTCCATCCCGTCCCTCAGGCTCCTGCACCTCCATCCCCTCCCTCAGGCACCTTCTCCTCCATCCCCTCCCTCAGGCACCTGCTCATCCATTCCCTCCATCAGGCACCTACTCCTCTATCCCCTCCCTCAGGCACATGCTCCTCCATCTGCTCCCTCAGGCTCCTGCTCCTCCTCCCTCAGGCACCTTCTCCTCCATCCCCTCCCTCAGGCTCCTGCACCTCCATCCCCTCCCTCGGGCACCTGCTCCTCCATCACCTCCCTCAGGCACCTGCTCCTCCATCCCCTGCTCAGGCTCCTGCACCTCCATCTCCTCCCGCAGGCACCTGCTCCTCCATCCCCTCCCTCAGGCTCCTGCACCTCCATTTCCTCCCTCAGGCACCTGCTCCTCCATCCCCTCCCTCAGGCACCTGCTCCTCCATCCCCTACCTCAGGCACCTGCTCCTCCATCCCCTCCCTCAGGCACCTGCTCCTCCATCCCCTCCCTCAGGCACCTGCTCCTCAATCTCCTCCCTCAGGCTCCTGCACCTCCATCCCCTCCCTCAGGCACCTGCTCCTCCATCCCCTCCCTCAGGCTCCTGCTCCTCCATCCCCTCCCTCAGGCTCCTGCTCCTCCATCCCCTCCCTCAGGCTCCTGCTCCTCCATCCCCTCCCTCAGGCACCTTCTCCTCCATCTCCTCCCTCAGGCACCTGCTCCTCCATCCCCTCCCTCAGGCACCTGCTCCTCCATCCCCTCCCTCAGGCACCTTCTCCTCCATCTTCTCCCTCAGGCACCTTCTCCTCCATCCCCTCCCTCAGACTCCCGCACCTCCATCTCCTCCCTCAGGCACGTGCTCTTCCATCCCCTCCCTCAGGCACCTGCTCCTCCATCCCCTCCCTCAGGCACCTGCTCCTCCATCTCCTCCCTCAGGCACCTGCTCCTCTATCTCCTCCCTCAGGCTCCTGCTCCTCTATCTCCTCCCTCAGGCACCTGCTCCTCTATCTCCTCCCTCAGGCACCTTCTCCTCCATCTTCTCCCTCAGGCACCTTCTCCTCCATCCCCTCCCTCAGACTCCCGCACCTCCATCTCCTCCCTCAGGCACGTGCTCTTCCATCCCCTCCCTCAGGCACCTTCTCCTCCATCCCCTCCCTCAGGCACCTGCTCCTCCATCCCCTCCCTCAGGCACCTGCTCCTCCATCACCTCCCTCAGGCACCTGCTCCTCCATCTCCTCCCTCAGGCACCTGCTCCTCTATCTCCTCCCTCAGGCTCCTGCTCCTCTATCTCCTCCCTCAGGCTCCTGCTCCTCTATCTCCTCCCTCAGGCTCCTGCTCCTCCATCCCCTACCTCAGGCACCTGCTCCTCCATACCCTCCCTCAGGCACCTTCTCCTCCATCTCCTCCCTCAGGCTTCTGGTCCTCCATCCCCTCCCTCAGGCACCTTCTTCTCCATCCCCTCCCTCAGGCACCTGCTCCTCTATCCCCTCCCTCAGGCACCTGCTCCTCTATCCCCTCCCTCAGGCACATGCTCCTCCATCTGCTCCCTCAGGCTCCTGCTCCTCCTCCCTCAGGCACCTTCTCCTCCATCCCCTCCCTCAGGCTCCTGCACCTCCATCCCCTCCCTCGGGCACCTGCTCCTCCATCACCTCCCTCAGGCACCTGCTCCTCCATCCCCTGCTCAGGCTCCTGCACCTCCATCTCCTCCCGCAGGCACCTGCTCCTCCATCCCCTCCCTCAGGCTCCTGCACCTCCATTTCCTCCCTCAGGCACCTGCTCCTCCATCCCCTCCCTCAGGCACCTGCTCCTCCATCCCCTCCCTCAGGCACCTTCTCCTCCATCCCCTCCCTCAGGCACCTGCTCCTCCATCCCCTCCCTCAGGCACCTGCTCCTCCATCTCCTCCCTCAGGCTCCTGCTCCTCCATCTCCTCCCTCAGGCTCCTGCCCCTCCATCTCCTCCCTCAGGCTCCTGCTCCTCCATCTCCTCCCTCAGGCTCCTGCTCCTCCATCCCCTCCCTCAGGCACCTGCTCCTCCATCCCCTCCCTCAGGCACCTGCTCCTCCATCCCCTCCCTCAAGCACCTTCTCCTCCATGTCCTCCCTCAGGCCCCTGCTCCTCTATCCCCTCCGTCAGGCACCTTCTCCTCTATCCCCTCCCACAGGCACCTTCTCCTCTATCCCCTCCCACAGGCACCTGCTCCTCCATCCTCTCCCTCAGGCACCTGCTCCTCCATCCTCTCCCTCAGGCACCTGTTCCTCCATCCCCTCCCTGAGGCTCCTGCTCCTCCATCCCCTCCCTCAGGCTCCTGCTCCTCCATCCCCTCCCTCTGGCACCTTCTCCTCCATCTCCTCCCTCAGGCACCTTCTTCTCCATCCCCTCCCTCAGGCACCTGCCCCTCTATCCCCTCCCTCAGGCACATGCTCCTCCATCTGCTCCCTCAGGCTCCTGCTCCTCCTACCTCAGGCACCTTCTCCTCCATGCCCTCCCTCAGGCACCTGCTCCTCCATCACCTCCCTCAGGCACCTGATCCTCCATCCCCTGCTCAGGCTCCTGCTCCTCCATCTCCTCCCTCAGGCACCTTCTCTTCCATCTCCTCCCTCAGGCACCTGCTCCTCCATCCCCTCTCTCAGGCACCTTCTCCTCCAGCTCCTCCCTCAGGCTCCTGCTCCTCCATCCCCTCCCTCAGGCACCTTCTTCTCCATCCCCTCCCTCAGGCACCTGCTGCTCTATCACCTCCCTCAGGCACCTGCTCCTCCATCTCCTCCCTCAGGCACCTGCTCCTGCATCTTCTCCTCCATCCCCTCCCTCAGGCACCTTCTCCTCCATCCCCTCCCTCTGGCTCCTGCACCTCCATCTCCTCCCCCTGGCACCTGCTCCTCCATCCCCTCCCTCAGGCACCTGCTCCTCCATCCCCTCCCTCAGGCACCTTCTCCTCCATCAGGCTCCTGCACCTCCATCCCCTCCCTCAGGCACCTGCTCCTCCATCCCCTCCCTCAGGCACCTGCTCCTCCATCCCCTCCCTCAGGCACCTTCTCCTCCATCCCCTCCCTCAGGCACCTTCTCCTCCATCCCCTCCCTCAGGCTCCTGCACCTCCATTCCCTCCCTCAGGCTCCTGCTCCTCCATTCCCTCCCTCAGGCACCTTCCCCTCCATCCCCTCCCTCAGGCACCTGTCCTCCATCCCCTCCCTCAGGCACCTGCTCCTCCATCCCCTCCCTCTGGCACCTTCTCCTCCATCTCCTCCCTCAGGCTTCTGCTCCTCCATCTCCTCCCTCAGGCACCTTCTTTTCCATCCCCTTCCTCAGGCACCTGCTCCTCTATCCCCTCCCTCAGGCTCCTGCACCTCCATCTCCTCCCTCAGGCACCTTCTCCTCCATTCCCTCCCTCAGGCACCTTCTCCTCCATTCCCTCCCTCAGGCACCTGCACCTCCATCCCCTCCATCAGGCACCTGCACCTCCATCCCCTCCATCAGGCACATGCTCCTCCATCCCCTCCCTCAGGCACCTGCTCCTCCATCCCCTCCCTCAGGCACCTGCTCCTCCATCCCCTCCCTCAGGCACCTGCTCCTTCATCCCCTCCCTCAGGCTCCTGCACCTCCATCTCCTCCCTCAGGCGCCTGCTCCTCCATCCCCTCCCTGAGGCGCCTGCTCCTCCATCCCCTCCCTCAGGCACCTGCTCCTCCATCCCCTCCCTCAGGCACCTGCTCCTCCATCCCCTCCCTCAGGCACCTGCTCCTCTATCCCCTCCCTCAGGCACCTGCTCCTCTATCCCCTCCTCAGGCACCTGCTCCTCCATCCCCTCCCTCAGGCACCTGCTCCTCCATCCCCCCCATCAGGCACCTGCTCCTCCATCCCCCCCATCAGGCGCCTGCTGCTCCATCTCCTCCCTCAGGCACCTTCTCCTCCATCCCCTCCCTCAGGCGCCTGCTCCTCCATCCTCTCCCTCAGGCGCCTGCTCCTCCATCCTCTCCCTCAGGCTCCTGCTCCTCCATCCCCTCCCTCAGGCACCTTCTCCTCCATCTCCTCCCTCAGGCACCTTCTCCTCCATCCCCTCCCTCAGGCACCTGCTCCTTCATCCCCTCCCTCAGGCTCCTGCACCTCCATCTCCTCCCTCAGGCGCCTGCTCCTCCATCCCCTCCCTCTGGCACCTTCTCCTCAATCCCCTCCCTCAGGCACCTTCTCCTCCATCCCCTCCCTCTGGCACCTTCTCCTCCATCCCCTCCCTCAGGCTCCTGCACCTCCATCCCCTCCCTCAGGCACCTGCTCCTCCATCCCCTCCCTCAGGCACCTGCTCCTCCATCCCCTCCCTCAGGCACCTGCTCCTCCATCCCCTCCCTCAGGCACCTTCTCCTCCATCCCCTCCCTCAGGCACCTTCTCCTCCATCCCCTCCCTCAGGCACCTGCTCCTCCATCTCCTCCCTCAGGCTCCTTCTCCTCCATCCCCTCCCTCAGGCACCTTCTCCTCCATCTCCTCCCTCTGGCTCCTGCACCTCCATCTCCGCCCTCAGGCACCTGCTCCTCCATCCCCTCCCTCAGGCACCTTATCCTCCATCAGGCTCCTGCACGTCCATCCCCTCCCTCAGGCACATGCTCCTCCATCCCCTCCCTCAGGCACCTTCTCCTCCATCCCCTCCCTCAGGCACGTTCTGCTCCATCCCCTCCCTCAGGCACGTTCTGCTCCATCCCCTCCCTCAGGCACGTTCTGCTCCATCCCCTCCCTCAGGCTCCTGCACCTCCATCCCCTCCCTCAGGCAACTGCTCCTCCATTCCCTCCCTCAGGCACCTGCTCCTCCATCCCCTCCCTCAGGCACCTGCTCCTCCATCCCCTCCCTCAGGCACCTGCTCCTCCATCTCCTCCATCAGGCTTCTGCTCCTCCATCTCCTCCATCAGGCTTCTGCTCCTCCATCTCCTCCCTCAGGCACCTTCTTCTCCATTCCCTCCCTCAGGCACCTGCTCCTCTATCCCCTCCCTCAGCCACCTGCTCCTCCCTCTGGCTCCTGCTCCTCCATCCCCTCCCTCAGGCACCTTCTCCTCCATCCCCTCCCTCAGGCACCTGCTCATCCATCCGCTCCATCAGGCACCTACTCCTCTATCCCCTCCTCAGGCTCCTGCTCCTCCATCCCCTCCCTCAGGCTCCTGCTCCTCCATCCCCTCCCTCAGGCACCTTCTCCTCCATCCCCTCCCTCAGGCACCTTCTCCTCCATCCGCTCCCTCAGGCACCTGCTCCTCCATCGCCTCCCTCAGGCACCTGCTCCTCCATCCCCTCCCTCAGGCACCTGCTCCTCCATCCCCTCCCTCAGGCACCTGCTCCTCCATCCCCTCCCTCAGGCTCCTGCTCCTCCATCTCCTCCCTCAGGCTCCTGCTCCTCCATCTCCTCCCTCAGGCTCCTGCTCCTCCATCTCCTCCCTCAGGCTCCTGCTCCTCCATCTCCTCCCTCAGGCTCCTGCTCCTCCATCCCCTACCTCAGGCACCTGCTCCTCCATCCCCTCCCTCAGGCACCTGCTCCTCCATGTCCTCCCTCAGGCCCCTGCTCCTCTATCCCCTCCGTCAGGCACCTTCTCCTCCATCCTCTCCCTCAGGCACCTGCTCCTCCATCCTCTCCCTCAGGCACCTGCTCCTCCATCCTCTCCCTCAGGCACCTTCTCCTCCATC
This sequence comes from Heterodontus francisci, assembly GCF_036365525.1. Classification (NCBI taxonomy): domain Eukaryota; kingdom Metazoa; phylum Chordata; class Chondrichthyes; order Heterodontiformes; family Heterodontidae; genus Heterodontus; species Heterodontus francisci. The sequence goes on from NC_090416.1 coordinate 20,793,741, forward strand.
TCCTCCCTCAGGCTTCTGCTCCTCCATCCCCTCCCTGAGGCTCCTGCTCCTCCATCTCCTCCCTCAGGCTCCTGCTCCTCCATCCCCTCCCTCAGGCACCTTCTCCTCCATCTCCTCCCTCAGGCACCTTCTTCTCCATCCCCTCCCTCAGGCACCTGCCCCTCTATCCCCTCCCTCAGGCACATGCTCCTCCATCTGCTCCCTCAGGCTCCTGCTCCTCCAACCTCAGGCACCTTCTCCTCCATGCCCTCCCTCAGGCACCTGCTCCTCCATCACCTCCCTCAGGCACCTTCTCCTCCATCCCCTCCCTCAGGCTCCTGCTCCTCCATCTCCTCCCTCAGGCTCCTGCTCCTCCATCTCCTCCCTCAGGCTCCTGCTCCTCCATCTCCTCCCTCAGGCTCCTGCTCCTCCATCTCCTCCCTCAGGCTCCTGCTCCTCCATCCCCTACCTCAGGCACCTGCTCCTCCATCCCCTCCCTCAGGCACCTGCTCCTCCATGTCCTCCCTCAGGCCCCTGCTCCTCTATCCCCTCCGTCAGGCACCTTCTCCTCCATCCTCTCCCTCAGGCACCTGCTCCTCCATCCTCTCCCTCAGGCACCTGCTCCTCCATCCTCTCCCTCAGGCACCTGCTCCTCCATCCTCTCCCTCAGGCACCTTCTCCTCCATCTCCTCCCTCAGGCTTCTGCTCCTCCATCCCCTCCCTGAGGCTCCTGCTCCTCCATCTCCTCCCTCAGGCTCCTGCTCCTCCATCCCCTCCCTCAGGCACCTTCTCCTCCATCTCCTCCCTCAGGCACCTTCTTCTCCATCCCCTCCCTCAGGCACCTGCCCCTCTATCCCCTCCCTCAGGCACATGCTCCTCCATCTGCTCCCTCAGGCTCCTGCTCCTCCAACCTCAGGCACCTTCTCCTCCATGCCCTCCCTCAGGCTCCTGCTCCTCCATCTCCTCCCTCAGGCACCTTCTCTTCCATCTCCTCCCTCAGGCTCCTACACCTCCATCCCCTCCCTCAGGCTCCTACACCTCCATCTCCTCCCTCAGGCACCTTCTCCTCCATCCCCTCCCTCAGGCACCTGCTCCTCCATCCCCTCCCTCAGGCACCTGCTCCTCCATTCCCTCCCACAGGCTCCTGCGCCTCCATTCCCTCCCACAGGCTCCTGCGCCTCCATCTCCTCCCGCAGGCACCTGCACCTCCATCCCCTCCCTCAGGCTTCTGCACCACCATCCCCTCCCTCATGCTCCTGCACCTCCATCCCCTCCCTCAGGCACCTTCTCCTCCATCCCCTCCCTCAGGCACCTGCTTCTCCATCCCCTCCCTCAGGCACCTGCTTCTCCATCCCCTCCCTCAGGCACCTGCTTCTCCATCCCCTCCCTCAGGCACCTGCATCTCCATCCCCTCCCTCAGGCACCTTCTCCTCCATCCCCTCCCTCAGGCACCTTCTCCTCCATCCCCTCCCTCAGGCACCTTCTCCTCCATCCCCTCCCTCAGGCACCTGCTCCTCCATCCCCTCCCTCAGGCAGCTGCTCCTCCATCCCCTCCCTCAGGCACCTGCTCCTCCATTCCCTCCCACAGGCTCCTGCACCTCCATCTCCTCCCGCAGGCACCTGCTCCTCCATCCCCTCCCTCAGGCTCCTGCACCACCATCTCCTCCCTCAGGCTCCTGCTCCTCCATCTCCTCCCTCAGGCTCCTGCTCCTCCATCTCCTCCCTCAGGCTCCTGCTCCTCCATCCCCTCCCTCAGGCACCTTCTTCTCCATCCCCTCCCTCAGGCACCTGCTCCTCTATCCCCTCCCTCAGCCACCTGCTCCTCCCTCTGGCTCCTGCTCCTCCATCTCCTCCCTCAGGCACCTTCTCCTCCATCCCGTCCCTCAGGCTCCTGCACCTCCATCCCCTCCCTCAGGCACCTTCTCCTCCATCCCCTCCCTCAGGCACCTGCTCATCCATTCCCTCCATCAGGCACCTACTCCTCTATCCCCTCCCTCAGGCACATGCTCCTCCATCTGCTCCCTCAGGCTCCTGCTCCTCCTCCCTCAGGCACCTTCTCCTCCATCCCCTCCCTCAGGCTCCTGCACCTCCATCCCCTCCCTCGGGCACCTGCTCCTCCATCTCCTCCCGCAGGCACCTGCTCCTCCATCCCCTCCCTCAGGCTCCTGCACCTCCATTTCCTCCCTCAGGCACCTGCTCCTCCATCCCCTCCCTCAGGCACCTGCTCCTCCATCCCCTACCTCAGGCACCTGCTCCTCCATCCCCTCCCTCAGGCACCTGCTCCTCCATCCCCTCCCTCAGGCACCTGCTCCTCAATCTCCTCCCTCAGGCTCCTGCACCTCCATCCCCTCCCTCAGGCACCTGCTCCTCCATCCCCTCCCTCAGGCTCCTGCTCCTCCATCCCCTCCCTCAGGCTCCTGCTCCTCCATCCCCTCCCTCAGGCTCCTGCTCCTCCATCCCCTCCCTCAGGCACCTTCTCCTCCATCTCCTCCCTCAGGCACCTGCTCCTCCATCCCCTCCCTCAGGCACCTGCTCCTCCATCCCCTCCCTCAGGCACCTTCTCCTCCATCCCCTCCCTCAGGCACCTTCTCCTCCATCCCCTCCCTCAGACTCCCGCACCTCCATCTCCTCCCTCAGGCACGTGCTCCTCCATCCCCTCCCTCAGGCACCTGCTCCTCCATCCCCTCCCTCAGGCACCTGCTCCTCCATCTCCTCCCTCAGGCACCTGCTCCTCCATCTCCTCCCTCAGGCACCTGCTCCTCCATCTCCTCCCTCAGGCACCTGCTCCTCCATCTCCTCCCTCAGGCACCTGCTCCTCCATCTCCTCCCTCAGGCACCTGCTCCTCCATCCCCTCCCTCAGGCACCTGCTCCTCCATCTCCTCCCTCAGGCACCTGCTCCTCCATCTCCTCCCTCAGGCTCCTGCTCCTCTATCTCCTCCCTCAGGCTCCTGCTCCTCCATCCCCTACCTCAGGCTCCTGCTCCTCTATCTCCTCCCTCAGGCTCCTGCTCCTCCATCCCCTACCTCAGGCTCCTGCTCCTCTATCTCCTCCCTCAGGCTCCTGCTCCTCCATCCCCTACCTCAGGCTCCTGCTCCTCCATCTCCTCCCTCAGGCTCCTGCTCCTCTATCTCCTCCCTCAGGCTCCTGCTCCTCCATCCCCTACCTCAGGCTCCTGCTCCTCCATCTCCTCCCTCAGGCACCTGCTCCTCCATCTCCTCCCTCAGGCTCCTGCTCCTCTATCTCCTCCCTCAGGCACCTGCTCCTCCATCTCCTCCCTCAGGCTCCTGCTCCTCTATCTCCTCCCTCAGGCTCCTGCTCCTCCATCCCCTACCTCAGGCTCCTGCTCCTCTATCCCCTCCCTCAGGCACCTGCTCCTCCATCTCCTCCCTCAGGCTTCTGGTCCTCCATCCCCTCCCTCAGGCACCTTCTTCTCTATCCCCTCCCTCAGGCACATGCTCCTCCATCTGCTCCCTCAGGCTCCTGCTCCTCCTCCCTCAGGCACCTTCTCCTCCATCCCCTCCCTCAGGCTCCTGCACCTCCATCCCCTCCCTCGGGCACCTGCTCCTCCATCACCTCCCTCGGGCACCTGCTCCTCCATCCCCTGCTCAGGCTCCTGCTCCTCCATCTCCTCCCGCAGGCACCTGCTCCTCCATCCCCTCCCTCAGGCACCTGCTCCTCCATTTCCTCCCTCAGGCACCTGCTCCTCCATCCCCTCCCTCAGGCACCTGCTCCTCCATCCCCTCCCTCAGGCTCCTGCTCCTCCATCCCCTCCCTCAGGCACCTGCTCCTCCATCCCCTCCCTCAGGCACCTGCTCCTCCATCCCCTACCTCAGGCACCTGCTCCTCCATCCCCTACCTCAGGCACCTGCTCCTCCATCCCCTACCTCAGGCACCTGCTCCTCAATCTCCTCCCTCAGGCACCTGCACCGCCATCTCCTCCCTCAGGCTCCTGCACCTCCATCTCCTCCCTCAGGCTCCTGCACCTCCATCCCCTCCCTCACCACCTGCTCCTCCATCCCCTCCCTCAGGCTCCTGCTCCTCCATCCCCTCCCTCAGGCTCCTGCTCCTCCATCCCCTCCCTCAGGCTCCTGCTCCTCCATCCCCTCCCTCAGGCACCTGCTCCTCCATCCCCTCCCTCAGGCACCTGCTCCTCCATCCCCTCCCTCAGGCACCTGCTCCTCCATCCCCTCCCTCAGGCACCTGCTCCTCCATCCCCTCCCTCAGGCACCTTCTCCTCCATCCCCTCCCTCAGGCACCTGCTCCTCCATCCCCTCCTCATGCTGCTGCTCCTCCATCTCCTCCCTCAGGCACCTGCTCCTCCATCACCTCCCTCTGGCACCTGCTCCTCAATCCCCTCCCTCTGGCACCTGCTCCTCCATCCCCTCCCTCTGGCACCTGCTCCTCCATCCCCTCCCTCTGGCACCTGCTCCTCCATCTCCTCCCTCAGGCACCTTCTTCTCCATCCCCTCCCTCAGGCACCTGCTCCTTTATGCCCTCCCTCAGCCACCTGCTCCTCCATCTGCTCCCTCAGGCACCTGCTCCTCCATCCCCTCCCTCAGGCACCTGCTCCTCCATCCCCTCCCTCAGGCACCATCTCCTCCCTCAGGCACCTGCTCCTCCATCCCCTCCCTCAGGCACCTGCTCCTCCATCCCCTCCCTCAGGCACCTGCTCCTCCATCACCTCCCTCAGGCTCCTGCTCCTCCATCTCCTCCCTCAGGCTCCTGCTCCTCCATCTCCTCCCTCAGGCTCCTGCTCCTCCATCCCCTACCTCAGGCTCCTGCTCCTCCATCCCCTACCTCAGGCACCTGCTCCTCCATCCCCTACCTCAGGCATCTTCTCCTCCATCTCCTCCCTCAGGCTTCTGGTCCTCCATCCCCTCCCTCAGGCACCTTCTTCTCCATCCCCTCCCTCAGGCACCTGCTCCTCTATCCCCTCCCTCAGGCACCTGCTCCTCTATCCCCTCCCTCAGGCACATGCTCCTCCATCTCCTCCCTCAGGCTCCTGCTCCTCCATCCCCTACCTCAGGCACCTGCTCCTCCATCCCCTACCTCAGGCATCTTCTCCTCCATCTCCTCCCTCAGGCTTCTGGTCCTCCATCCCCTCCCTCAGGCACCTGCTCCTCCATCCCCTCCCTCAGGCACCTGCTCCTCCATCACCTCCCTCAGGCACCTGCTCCTCCATCTACTCCCTCAGGCACCTGCTCCTCCATCTCCTCCCTCAGGCTCCTGCTCCTCCATCTCCTCCCTCAGGCTCCTGCTCCTCCATCTCCTCCCTCAGGCTCCTGCTCCTCCATCTCCTCCCTCAGGCTCCTGCTCCTCCATCCCCTACCTCAGGCACCTGCTCCTCCATACCCTCCCTCAGGCACCTTCTCCTCCATCCCCTCCCTCAGGCTTCTGGTCCTCCATCCCCTCCCTCAGGCACCTTCTTCTCCATCCCCTCCCTCAGGCACCTGCTCCTCTATCCCCTCCCTCAGGCACCTGCTTCTCTATCCCCTCCCTCAGGCACATGCTCCTCCATCTGCTCCCTCAGGCACCTTCTCCTCCATCCCCTCCCTCGGGCTCCTGCACCTCCATCCCCTCCCTCGGGCACCTGCTCCTCCATCACCTCCCTCGGGCACCTGCTCCTCCATCCCCTCCCTCGGGCACCTGCTCCTCCATCCCCTCCCTCGGGCACCTGCTCCTCCATCCCCTCCCTCGGGCTCCTGCACCTCCATCCCCTCCCTCGGGCACCTGCTCCTCCATCCCCTCCCTCTGGCACCTGCTCCTCCATCCCCTCCCTCTGGCACCTGCTCCTCCATCCCCTCCCTCTGGCACCTGCTCCTCCATCTCCTCCCTCTGGCACCTTCTTCTCCATCCCCTCCCTCTGGCACCTGCTCCTCCATCACCTCCCTCGGGCACCTGCTCCTCCATCCCCTCCCTCGGGCACCTGCTCCTCCATCCCCTCCCTCAGGCACCTGCTCCTCCATCCCCTCCTTCAGGCACCTGCTCCTCCATCCCCTCCCTCAGGCACCTTCTCCTCCATCTCCTCCCTCAGGCTTCTGCTCCTCCATCCCCTCCCTCAGGCACCTTCTTCTCCATCCCCTCCCTCAGGCACCTGCTCCTCTATCCCCTCCCTCAGGCACCTGCTCCTCTATCCCCTCCCTCAGGCACATGCTCCTCCATCTGCTCCCTCAGGCTCCTGCTCCTCCTCCCTCAGGCACCTTCTCCTCCATCCCCTCCCTCAGGCTCCTGCACCTCCATCCCCTCCCTCGGGCACCTGCTCCTCCATCCCCTCCCTCAGGCACCTGCTCCTCCATCCCCTGCTCAGGCTCCTGCTCCTCCATCCCCTCCCTCAGGCTCCTGCTCCTCCATCCCCTCCCTCAGGCACCTGCTCCTCCATCCCCTCCCTCAGGCACCTGCTCCTCCATCCCCTCCCTCAGGCACCTTCTCCTCCATCCCCTCCCTCAGGCACCTGCTCCTCCATCCCCTCCTCATGCTGCTGCTCCTCCATCCCCTGCTCAGGCTCCTGCTCCTCCATCCCCTCCCTCAGGCTCCTGCTCCTCCATCCCCTCCCTCAGGCTCCTGCTCCTCCATCCCCTCCCTCAGGCACCTGCTCCTCCATCCCCTCCCTCAGGCACCTGCTCCTCCATCCCCTCCCTCAGGCACCTGCTCCTCCATCCCCTCCCTCAGGCACCTTCTCCTCCATCCCCTCCCTCAGGCACCTGCTCCTCCATCCCCTCCTCATGCTGCTGCTCCTCCATCTCCTCCCTCAGGCACCTGCACCGCCATCTCCTCCCTCAGGCTCCTGCACCTCCATCTCCTCCCTCAGGCTCCTGCACCTCCATCCCCTCCCTCACCACCTGCTCCTCCATCCCCTCCCTCAGGCTCCTGCTCCTCCATCCCCTCCCTCAGGCTCCTGCTCCTCCATCCCCTCCCTCAGGCTCCTGCTCCTCCATCCCCTCCCTCAGGCTCCTGCTCCTCCATCCCCTCCCTCAGGCTCCTGCTCCTCCATCCCCTCCCTCAGGCACCTGCTCCTCCATCCCCTCCCTCAGGCACCTGCTCCTCCATCCCCTCCCTCAGGCACCTGCTCCTCCATCCCCTCCCTCAGGCACCTTCTCCTCCATCCCCTCCCTCAGGCACCTGCTCCTCCATCCCCTCCTCATGCTGCTGCTCCTCCATCTCCTCCCTCAGGCACCTGCTCCTCCATCACCTCCCTCTGGCACCTGCTCCTCAATCCCCTCCCTCTGGCACCTGCTCCTCCATCCCCTCCCTCTGGCACCTGCTCCTCCATCCCCTCCCTCTGGCACCTGCTCCTCCATCTCCTCCCTCAGGCACCTTCTTCTCCATCCCCTCCCTCAGGCACCTGCTCCTTTATGCCCTCCCTCAGCCACCTGCTCCTCCATCTGCTCCCTCAGGCACCTGCTCCTCCATCCCCTCCCTCAGGCACCTGCTCCTCCATCCCCTCCCTCAGGCACCTGCTCCTCCCTCAGGCACCTGCTCCTCCATCCCCTCCCTCAGGCACCTGCTCCTCCATCCCCTCCCTCAGGCACCTGCTCCTCCATCACCTCCCTCAGGCTCCTGCTCCTCCATCTCCTCCCTCAGGCTCCTGCTCCTCCATCTCCTCCCTCAGGCTCCTGCTCCTCCATCCCCTACCTCAGGCTCCTGCTCCTCCATCCCCTACCTCAGGCACCTGCTCCTCCATCCCCTACCTCAGGCATCTTCTCCTCCATCTCCTCCCTCAGGCTTCTGGTCCTCCATCCCCTCCCTCAGGCACCTTCTTCTCCATCCCCTCCCTCAGGCACCTGCTCCTCTATCCCCTCCCTCAGGCACCTGCTCCTCTATCCCCTCCCTCAGGCACATGCTCCTCCATCTCCTCCCTCAGGCTCCTGCTCCTCCATCCCCTACCTCAGGCACCTGCTCCTCCATCCCCTACCTCAGGCATCTTCTCCTCCATCTCCTCCCTCAGGCTTCTGGTCCTCCATCCCCTCCCTCAGGCACCTGCTCCTCCATCCCCTCCCTCAGGCACCTGCTCCTCCATCACCTCCCTCAGGCACCTGCTCCTCCATCTACTCCCTCAGGCACCTGCTCCTCCATCTCCTCCCTCAGGCTCCTGCTCCTCCATCTCCTCCCTCAGGCTCCTGCTCCTCCATCTCCTCCCTCAGGCTCCTGCTCCTCCATCTCCTCCCTCAGGCTCCTGCTCCTCCATCTCCTCCCTCAGGCTCCTGCTCCTCCATCCCCTACCTCAGGCACCTGCTCCTCCATACCCTCCCTCAGGCACCTTCTCCTCCATCCCCTCCCTCAGGCTTCTGGTCCTCCATCCCCTCCCTCAGGCACCTTCTTCTCCATCCCCTCCCTCAGGCACCTGCTCCTCTATCCCCTCCCTCAGGCACCTGCTTCTCTATCCCCTCCCTCAGGCACATGCTCCTCCATCTGCTCCCTCAGGCACCTTCTCCTCCATCCCCTCCCTCGGGCTCCTGCACCTCCATCCCCTCCCTCGGGCACCTGCTCCTCCATCACCTCCCTCGGGCACCTGCTCCTCCATCCCCTCCCTCGGGCACCTGCTCCTCCATCCCCTCCCTCGGGCACCTGCTCCTCCATCCCCTCCCTCGGGCTCCTGCACCTCCATCCCCTCCCTCGGGCACCTGCTCCTCCATCCCCTCCCTCTGGCACCTGCTCCTCCATCCCCTCCCTCTGGCACCTGCTCCTCCATCCCCTCCCTCTGGCACCTGCTCCTCCATCTCCTCCCTCTGGCACCTTCTTCTCCATCCCCTCCCTCTGGCACCTGCTCCTCCATCACCTCCCTCGGGCACCTGCTCCTCCATCCCCTCCCTCGGGCACCTGCTCCTCCATCCCCTCCCTCAGGCACCTGCTCCTCCATCCCCTCCTTCAGGCACCTGCTCCTCCATCCCCTCCCTCAGGCACCTTCTCCTCCATCTCCTCCCTCAGGCTTCTGCTCCTCCATCCCCTCCCTCAGGCACCTTCTTCTCCATCCCCTCCCTCAGGCACCTGCTCCTCTATCCCCTCCCTCAGGCACCTGCTCCTCTATCCCCTCCCTCAGGCACATGCTCCTCCATCTGCTCCCTCAGGCTCCTGCTCCTCCTCCCTCAGGCACCTTCTCCTCCATCCCCTCCCTCAGGCTCCTGCACCTCCATCCCCTCCCTCGGGCACCTGCTCCTCCATCCCCTCCCTCAGGCACCTGCTCCTCCATCCCCTGCTCAGGCTCCTGCTCCTCCATCCCCTCCCTCAGGCTCCTGCTCCTCCATCCCCTCCCTCAGGCACCTGCTCCTCCATCCCCTCCCTCAGGCACCTGCTCCTCCATCCCCTCCCTCAGGCACCTTCTCCTCCATCCCCTCCCTCAGGCACCTGCTCCTCCATCCCCTCCTCATGCTGCTGCTCCTCCATCCCCTGCTCAGGCTCCTGCTCCTCCATCCCCTCCCTCAGGCTCCTGCTCCTCCATCCCCTCCCTCAGGCTCCTGCTCCTCCATCCCCTCCCTCAGGCACCTGCTCCTCCATCCCCTCCCTCAGGCACCTGCTCCTCCATCCCCTCCCTCAGGCACCTTCTCCTCCATCCCCTCCCTCAGGCACCTGCTCCTCCATCCCCTCCTCATGCTGCTGCTCCTCCATCTCCTCCCTCAGGCACCTGCTCCTCCATCACCTCCCTCTGGCACCTGCTCCTCAATCCCCTCCCTCTGGCACCTGCTCCTCCATCCCCTCCCTCTGGCACCTGCTCCTCCATCTCCTCCCTCTGGCACCTTCTTCTCCATCCCCTCCCTCAGGCACCTGCTCCTTTATGCCCTCCCTCAGCCACCTGCTCCTCCATCTGCTCCCTCAGGCACCTGCTCCTCCATCCCCTCCCTCAGGCACCTGCTCCTCCATCCCCTCCCTCAGCCACCTGCTCCTCCATCTGCTCCCTCAGGCACCTGCTCCTCCATCCCCTCCCTCAGGCACCTGCTCCTCCATCCCCTCCCTCTGGCACCTGCTCCTCCATCCCCTCCCTCAGGCACCTGCTCCTCCATCCCCTCCCTCAGGCACCTGCTCCTCCATCCCCTCTCTCAGGCACCTGCTCCTCCATCACCTCCCTCAGGCACCTGCTCCTCCATCACCTCCCTCAGGCTCCTGCTCCTCCATCTCCTCCCTCAGGCTCCTGCTCCTCCATCTCCTCCCTCAGGCTCCTGCTCCTCCATCCCCTACCTCAGGCACCTGCTCCTCCATCCCCTACCTCAGGCATCTTCTCCTCCATCTCCTCCCTCAGGCTTCTGGTCCTCCATCCCCTCCCTCAGGCACCTTCTTCTCCATTCCCTCCCTCAGGCACCTGCTCCTCTATCCCCTCCCTCAGGCACATGCTCCTCCATCCGCTCCCTCAGGCTCCTGCTCCTCCTCCCTCAGGCACCTTCTCCTCCATCCCCTCCCTCAGGCACCTGCTCCTCCATCCCCTCCCTCAGGCACCTGCTCCTCCATCTCCTCCCTCAGGCACCTGCTCCTCCATCTCCTCCCTCAGGCACCTGCTCCTCCATCCCCTCCCTCAGGCACCTGCTCCTCCATCACCTCCCTCAGGCACCTGCTCCTCCATCTACTCCCTCAGGCACCTGCTCCTCCATCTCCTCCCTCAGGCTCCTGCTCCTCCATCTCCTCCCTCAGGCTCCTGCTCCTCTATCTCCTCCCTCAGGCTCCTGCTCCTCTATCTCCTCCCTCAGGCTCCTGCTCCTCTATCTCCTCCCTCAGGCTCCTGCTCCTCCATCCCCTACCTCAGGCACCTGCTCCTCCATACCCTCCCTCAGGCACCTTCTCCTCCATCCCCTCCCTCAGGCTTCTGGTCCTCCATCCCCTCCCTCAGGCACCTGCTCCTCCATCTGCTCCCTCAGGCACCTTCTCCTCCATCCCCTCCCTCAGGCTCCTGCACCTCCATCCCCTCCCTCGGGCACCTGCTCCTCCATCACCTCCCTCGGGCACCTGCTCCTCCATCCCCTCCTTCAGGCACCTGCTCCTCCATCCCCTCCCTCAGGCACCTTCTCCTCCATCTCCTCCCTCAGGCACCTTCTCCTCCATCTCCTCCCTCAGGCACCTTCTCCTCCATCCCCTCCCTCAGGCACCTGCTCCTCCATCCCCTCCCTCAGGCACCTGCTCCTCCATCACCTCCCTCAGGCTCCTGCTCCTCCATCTCCTCCCTCAGGCTCCTGCTCCTCCATCTCCTCCCTCAGGCTCCTGCTCCTCTATCTCCTCCCTCAGGCTCCTGCTCCTCTATCTCCTCCCTCAGGCTTCTGCTCCTCTATCTCCTCCCTCAGGCTCCTGCTCCTCTATCTCCTCCCTCAGGCTCCTGCTCCTCCATCCCCTACCTCAGGCACCTGCTCCTCCATACCCTCCCTCAGGCACCTTCTCCTCCATCCCCTCCCTCAGGCTTCTGGTCCTCCATCCCCTCCCTCAGGCACCTGCTTCTCTATCCCCTCCCTCAGGCACATGCTCCTCCATCTGCTCCCTCAGGCACCTTCTCCTCCATCCCCTCCCTCAGGCTCCTGCACCTCCATCCCCTCCCTCGGGCACCTGCTCCTCCATCACCTCCCTCGGGCACCTGCTCCTCCATCCCCTCCCTCGGGCACCTGCTCCTCCATCCCCTCCCTCGGGCACCTGCTCCTCCATCCCCTCCCTCGGGCACCTGCTCCTCCATCCCCTCCCTCGGGCTCCTGCACCTCCATCCCCTCCCTCTGGCACCTGCTCCTCCATCCCCTCCCTCTGGCACCTGCTCCTCCATCCCCTCCCTCTGGCACCTGCTCCTCCATCTCCTCCCTCTGGCACCTTCTTCTGCATCCCCTCCCTCAGGCACCTGCTCCTCCATCCCCTCCTTCAGGCACCTGCTCCTCCATCCCCTCCCTCAGGCACCTTCTCCTCCATCTCCTCCCTCAGGCACCTTCTCCTCCATCTCCTCCCTCAGGCACCTTCTCCTCCATCCCCTACCTCAGGCACCTGCTCCTCCATCTCCTCCCTCAGGCTTCTGGTCCTCCATCCCCTCCCTCAGGCACCTTCTTCTCCATCCCCTCCCTCCGGCACCTTCTTCTCCATCCCCTCCCTCAGGCACCTGCTCCTCTATCCCCTCCCTCAGGCACCTGCTCCTCTATCCCCTCCCTCAGGCACATGCTCCTCCATCTGCTCCCTCAGGCTCCTGCTCCTCCTCCCTCAGGCACCTTCTCCTCCATCCCCTCCCTCAGGCACCTGCTCCTCCATCCCCTCCCTCAGGCACCTGCTCCTCCATCTCCTCCCTCAGGCTTCTGGTCCTCCATCCCCTCCCTCAGGCACCTTCTTCTCCATCCCCTCCCTCAGGCACCTGCTCCTCTATCCCCTCCCTCAGGCACCTGCTCCTCCATCTGCTCCCTCAGGCTCCTGCTCCTCCTCCCTCAGGCACCTTCTCCTCCATCCCCTCCCTCAGGCTCCTGCACCTCCATCCCCTCCCTCGGGCACCTGCTCCTCCATCCCCTGCTCGGGCTCCTGCACCTCCATCTCCTCCCGCAGGCAGCTGCTCCTCCATTTCCTCCCTCAGGCTTTTGCACCTCCATTTCCTCCCTCAGGCACCTGCTCCTCCATCCCCTCCCTCAGGCACCTGCTCCTCCATCCCCTCCCTCAGGCTCCTGCTCCTCCATCCCCTCCCTCAGGCTCCTGCTCCTCCATCCCCTCCCTCAGGCACCTTCTCCTCCATCCCCTCCCTCAGGCACCTTCTCCTCCATCTGCTCCCTCAGGATTCTGCTCCTCCTCCCTCAGGCACCTTCTCCTCCATCCCCTCCCTCAGGCTCCTGCACCTCCATCCCCTCCCTCAGGCACCTGCTCCTCCATCCCCTCCTCATGCTGCTGCTCCTCCATCTCCTCCCTTAGGCACCTGCTCCTCCATCACCTCCCTCTGGCACCTGCTCCTCCATCCCCTCCCTCTGGCACCTGCTCCTCCATCCCCTCCCTCAGGCTTCTGCTCCTCCATCTCCTCCCTCAGGCTTCTGCTCCTCCATCTCCTCCCTCAGGCTTCTGCTCCTCCATCTCCTCCCTCAGGCACCTTCTTCTCCATCCCCTCCCTCAGGCACCTGCTCCTCTATGCCCTCCCAGCCACCTGCTCCTCCATCTGCTCCCTCAGGCACCTGCTCCTCCATCCCCTCCCTCAGGCACCTTCTCCTCCATCTCCTCCCTCAGGCACCTGCTCCTCCATCCCCTCCCTCAGGCACCTGCTCCTCCATCCCCTCCCTCAGGCACCTGCTCCTCCATCCCCTCCCTCAGGCACCTGCTCCTCCATCTCCTCCCTCAGGCTCCTGCTCCTCCATCTCCTCCCTCAGGCTCCTGCTCCTCCATCCCCTACCTCAGGCACCTGCTCCTCCATCCCCTCCCTCAGGCACCTGCTCCTCTATCCCCTCCCTCAGGCACATGCTCCTCCATCTGCTCCCTCAGGCTCCTGCTCCTCCTCCCTCAGGCACCTTCTCCTCCATCCCCTCCCTCAGGCTCCTGCTCCTCCATCCCCTCCCTCGGGCACCTGCTCCTCCATCACCTCCCTCAGGCACCTGCTCCTCCATCACCTCCCTCAGGCTCCTGCTCCTCCATCCCCTCCCTCAGGCTCCTGCTCCTCCATCCCCTCCCTCAGGCTCCTGCTCCTCCATCCCCTCCCTCAGGCACCTGCTCCTCCATCCCCTCCCTCAGGCACCTTCTCCTCCATCCCCTCCCTCAGGCACCTTCTCCTCCATCCCCTCCTCATGCTGCTGCTCCTCCATCTCCTCCCTCAGGCACCTGCTCCTCCATCCCCTCCCTCTGGCACCTGCTCCTCCATCCCCTCCCTCTGGCACCTGCTCCTCCATCCCCTCCCTCTGGCACCTGCTCCTCCATCTCCTCCCTCAGGCACCTTCTTCTCCATCCCCTCCCTCAGGCACCTGCTCCTTTATGCCCTCCCTCAGCCACCTGCTCCTCCATCTGCTCCCTCAGGCACCTGCTCCTCCATCCCCTCCCTCAGGCACCTGCTCCTCCATCCCCTCCCTCAGGCACCTGCTCCTCCATCTCCTCCCTCAGGCACCTGCTCCTCCATCCCCTCCCTCAGGCACCTGCTCCTCCATCCCCTCCCTCAGGCACCTGCTCCTCCATCCCCTCCCTCAGGCACCTGCTCCTCCATCCCCTCCCTCAGGCACCTGCTCCTCCATCACCTCCCTCAGGCACCTGCTCCTCCATCACCTCCCTCAGGCACCTGCTCCTCCATCACCTCCCTCAGGCTCCTGCTCCTCCATCTCCTCCCTCAGGCTCCTGCTCCTCCATCTCCTCCCTCAGGCTCCTGCTCCTCCATCCCCTACCTCAGGCACCTGCTCCTCCATCCCCTACCTCAGGCACCTTCTCCTCCATCTCCTCCCTCAGGCACCTTCTCCTCCATCTCCTCCCTCAGGCTTCTGGTCCTCCATCCCCTCCCTCAGGCACCTTCTTCTCCATCCCCTCCCTCAGGCACCTGCTCCTCTATCCCCTCCCTCAGGCACCTGCTCCTCTATCCCCTCCCTCAGGCACCTGCTCCTCTATCCCCTCCCTCAGGCACCTGCTCCTCTATCCCCTCCCTCAGGCACATGCTCCTCCATCCGCTCCCTCAGGCTCCTGCTCCTCCTCCCTCAGGCACCTTCTCCTCCATCCCCTCCCTCAGGCACCTGCTCCTCCATCCCCTCCCTCAGGCACCTGCTCCTCCATCTCCTCCCTCAGGCACCTGCTCCTCCATCTCCTCCCTCAGGCACCTGCTCCTCCATCCCCTCCCTCAGGCACCTGCTCCTCCATCCCCTCCCTCAGGCACCTGCTCCTCCATCCCCTCCCTCAGGCACCTGCTCCTCCATCCCCTCCCTCAGGCACCTGCTCCTCCATCACCTCCCTCAGGCACCTGCTCCTCCATCTACTCCCTCAGGCTCCTGCTCCTCCATCCCCTACCTCAGGCACCTGCTCCTCCATACCCTCCCTCAGGCACCTTCTCCTCCATCCCCTCCCTCAGGCTTCTGGTCCTCCATCCCCTCCCTCAGGCACCTTCTTCTCCATCCCCTCCCTCAGGCACCTGCTCCTCTATCCCCTCCCTCAGGCACATGCTCCTCCATCCGCTCCCTCGGGCACCTTCTCCTCCATCCCCTCCCTCGGGCTCCTGCACCTCCATCCCCTCCCTCAGGCACCTGCTCCTCTATCCCCTCCCTCAGGCACATGCTCCTCCATCCGCTCCCTCGGGCACCTGCTCCTCCATCCCCTCCCTCAGGCACCTTCTTCTCCATCCCCTCCCTCAGGCACCTGCTCCTCTATCCCCTCCCTCAGGCACCTGCTTCTCTATCCCCTCCCTCAGGCACATGCTCCTCCATCCGCTCCCTCAGGCACCTTCTCCTCCATCCCCTCCCTCGGGCACCTGCTCCTCCATCCCCTCCCTCGGGCACCTGCTCCTCCATCCCCTCCCTCGGGCACCTGCTCCTCCATCCCCTCCCTCGGGCTCCTGCACCTCCATCCCCTCCCTCTGGCACCTGCTCCTCCATCCCCTCCCTCTGGCACCTGCTCCTCCATCCCCTCCCTCTGGCACCTGCTCCTCCATCTGCTCCCTCAGGCACCTGCTCCTCCATCCCCTCCTTCAGGCACCTGCTCCTCCATCCCCTCCCTCAGGCACCTTCTCCTCCATCTCCTCCCTCAGGCACCTTCTCCTCCATCTCCTCCCTCAGGCACCTTCTCCTCCATCCCCTCCCTCAGGCACCTGCTCCTCCATCCCCTCCCTCAGGCACCTGCTCCTCCATCCCCTCCCTCAGGCACCTGCTCCTCCATCCCCTCCCTCAGGCACCTGCTCCTCCATCACCTCCCTCAGGCTCCTGCTCCTCCATCTCCTCCCTCAGGCTCCTGCTCCTCCATCTCCTCCCTCAGGCTCCTGCTCCTCCATCTCCTCCCTCAGGCTCCTGCTCCTCCATCTCCTCCCTCAGGCTCCTGCTCCTCCATCTCCTCCCTCAGGATCCTGCTCCTCCATCCCCTACCTCAGGCACCTGCTCCTCCATCCCCTACCTCAGGCACCTGCTCCTCCATCTCCTCCCTCAGGCTTCTGGTCCTCCATCCCCTCCCTCCGGCACCTTCTTCTCCATCCCCTCCCTCAGGCACCTGCTCCTCTATCCCCTCCCTCAGGCACATGCTCCTCCATCTGCTCCCTCAGGCTCCTGCTCCTCCTCCCTCAGGCACCTTCTCCTCCATCCCCTCCCTCAGGCACCTGCTCCTCCATCCCCTCCCTCAGGCACCTGCTCCTCCATCCCCTCCCTCAGGCACCTGCTCCTCCATCCCCTCCCTCAGGCACCTGCTCCTCCATCTCCTCCCTCAGGCACCTTCTCCTCCATCTCCTCCCTCAGGCACCTTCTCCTCCATCTCCTCCCTCAGGCACCTTCTCCTCCATCCCCTCCCTCAGGCACCTGCTCCTCCATCCCCTCCCTCAGGCACCTGCTCCTCCATCCCCTCCCTCAGGCACCTGCTCCTCCATCACCTCCCTCAGGCACCTGCTCCTCCATCCCCTCCCTCAGGCACCTGCTCCTCCATCCCCTCCCTCAGGCACCTGCTCATCCATCACCTCCCTCAGGCACCTGCTCATCCATCACCTCCCTCAGGCACCTGCTCCTCCATCTCCTCCCTCAGGCACCTGCTCCTCTATCTCCTCCCTCAGGCTCCTGCTCCTCCATCCCCTCCCTCAGGCACCTGCTCCTCTATCTCCTCCCTCAGGCTCCTGCTCCTCCATCCCGTACCTCACGCACCTGCTCCTCCATACCCTCCCTCAGGCACCTTCTCCTCCATCTCCTCCCTCAGGCACCTTCTCCTCCATCTCCTCCCTCAGGCTTCTGGTCCTCCATCCCCTCCCTCAGGCACCTTCTTCTCCATCCCCTCCCTCAGGCACCTGCTCCTCTATCCCCTCCCTCAGGCACCTGCTCCTCCATCTGCTCCCTCAGGCTCCTGCTCCTCCTCCCTCAGGCACCTTCTCCTCCATCCCCTACCTCAGGCACCTGCTCCTCCATACCCTCCCTCAGGCACCTTCTCCTCCATCTCCTCCCTCAGGCTTCTGGTCCTCCATCCCCTCCCTCAGGCACCTTCTTCTCCATCCCCTCCCTCAGGCACCTGCTCCTCTATCCCCTCCCTCAGGCACATGCTCCTCCATCTGCTCCCTCAGGCTCCTGCTCCTCCTCCCTCAGGCACCTTCTCCTCCATCCCCTCCCTCAGGCTCCTGCACCTCCATCCCCTCCCTCGGGCACCTGCTCCTCCATCACCTCCCTCAGGCACCTGCTCCTCCATCCCCTGCTCAGGCTCCTGCACCTCCATCTCCTCCCGCAGGCACCTGCTCCTCCATCCCCTCCCTCAGGCTCCTGCACCTCCATTTCCTCCCTCAGGCACCTGCTCCTCCATCCCCTCCCTCAGGCACCTGCTCCTCCATCCCCTCCCTCAGGCACCTGCTCCTCCATCCCCTCCCTCAGGCACCTGCTCCTCCATCCCCTACCTCAGGCACCTGCTCCTCCATCCGCTACCTCAGGCACCTGCTCCTCAATCTCCTCCCTCAGGCACCTGCACCGCCATCTCCTCCCTCAGGCTCCTGCACCTCCATCCCCTCCCTCAGGCACCTGCTCCTCCATCCGCTCCCTCAGGCTCCTGTTCCTCCATCCCCTCCCTCAGGCTCCTGCTCCTCCATCCCCTCCCTCAGGCACCTGCTCCTCCATCCCCTCCCTCAGGCACCTTCTCCTCCATCCCCTCCCTCAGGCACCTGCTCCTCCATCCCCTCCCTCAGGCATCTTCTCCTCCATCCCCTCCCTCAGGCACCTTCTCCTCCATCCCCTCCCTCAGGCTCCCGCACCTCCATCTCCTCCCTCAGGCACGTGCTCTTCCATCCCCTCCCTCAGGCACCTTCTCCTCCATCCCCTCCCTCAGGCACCTGCTCCTCCATCCCCTCCCTCAGGCACCTGCTCCTCCATCACCTCCCTCAGGCACCTGCTCCTCTATCCCCTCCCTCAGGCACCTGCTCCTCTATCCCCTCCCTCAGGCACCTGCTCCTCCATCTGCTCCCTCAGGCTCCTGCTCCTCCTCCCTCAGGCACCTTCTCCTCCATCCCCTCCCTCGGGCTCCTGCACCTCCATCCCCTCCCTCGGGCACCTGCTCCACCATCACCTCCCTCAGGCACCTGCTCCTCCATCCCCTGCTCAGGCTCCTGCACCTCCATCTCCTCCCGCAGGCACCTGCTCCTCCATCCCCTCCCTCAGGCTTTTGCACCTCCATCCCCTCCCTCAGGCTCCTGCTCCTCCATCCCCTCCCTCAGGCACCTGCTCCTCCATCCCCTCCCTCAGGCACCTGCTCCTCCATCCCCTCCCTCAGGCTCCTGCTCCTCCATCCCCTCCCTCAGGCACCTTCTCCTCCATCCCCTCCCTCAGGCACCTTCTCCTCCATCTGCTCCCTCAGGATTCTGCTCCTCCTCCCTCAGGCACCTTCTCCTCCATCCCCTCCCTCAGGCTCCTGCACCTCCATCCCCTCCCTCAGGCACCTGCTCCTCCATCCCCTCCTCATGCTGCTGCTCCTCCATCTCCTCCCTCAGGCACCTGCTCCTCCATCACCTCCTTCAGGCACCTGCTCCTCCATTCCCTCCCTCTGGCACCTGCTCCTCCATTCCCTCCCTCTGGCACCTGCTCCTCCATCCCCTCCCTCTGGCACCTGCTCCTCCATCCCCTCCCTCTGGCACCTGCTCCTCCATCCCCTCCCTCAGTCTTCTGCTCCTCCATCCCCTCCCTCAGTCTTCTGCTCCTCCATCTCCTCCCTCAGGCTTCTGCTCCTCCATCTCCTCCCTCAGGCACCTTCTTCTCCATCTCCTCCCTCAGGCACCTGCTCCTCCATCCCCTCCCTCAGCCACCTGCTCCTCCATCTGCTCCCTCAGGCACCTGCTCCTCCATCCCCTCCATCAGGCACCTGCTCCTCCATTCCCTCCCTCTGGCACCTGCTCCTCCATCCCCTCCCTCTGGCACCTGCTCCTCCATCCCCTCCCTCAGGCACCTGCTCCTCCATCTGCTCCCTCAGGCACCTGCTCCTCCATCCCCTCCCTCAGCCACCTGCTCCTCCATCCCCTCCCTCAGGCACCTGCTCCTCCATCCGCTCCCTCAGGCTCCTGTTCCTCTATCCCCTCCCTCAGGCACCTGCTCCTCCATCCCCTCCCTCAGGCACCTGCTTCTCCATCCCCTCCCTCAGGCACCTGCTCCTCCATCTCCTCCCTCAGGCACCTGCTCCTCCATCTCCTCCCTCAGGCTCCTGCTCCTCCATCTCCTCCCTCAGGCTCCTGCTCCTCCATCTCCTCCCTCAGGCTCCTGCTCCTCCATCCCCTACCTCAGGCACCTGCTCCTCCATCCTCTCCCTCAGGCACCTTCTCCTCCATCTCCTCCCTCAGGCTTCTGGTCCTCCATCCCCTCCCTCAGGCTCCTTCTTCTCCATCCCCTCCCTCAGGCACCTGCTCCTCCATCTGCTCCCTCAGGCTCCTGCTCCTCCTCCCTCAGGCACCTTCTCCTCCATCCCCTCCCTCAGGCTCCTGCACCTCCATCCCCTCCCTCGGGCACCTGCTCCTCCATCCCCTGCTCAGGCTCCTGCACCTCCATCTCCTCCCGCAGGCACCTGCTCCTCCATCCCCTCCCTCAGGCTCCTGCTCCTCCATCCCCTCCCTCAGGCACCTGCTCCTCCATCCCCTCCCTCAGGCACCTGCTCCTCCATCCCCTCCCTCAGGCACCTTCTCCTCCATCCCCTCCCTCAGGCTCCTGCACCTCCATCCCCTCCCTCAGGCACCTGCTCCTCCATCCCCTCCTCATGCTGCTGCTCCTCCATCTCCTCCCTCAGGCACCTGCTCCTCCATAACCTCCCTCTGGCACCTGCTCCTCCATCCCCTCCCTCTGGCACCTGCTCCTCCATCCCCTCCCTCTGGCACCTGCTCCTCCATCCCCTCCCTCTGGCACCTGCTCCTCCATCTCCTCCCTCAGGCACCTTCTTCTCCATCCCCTCCCTCAGGCACCTGCTCCTTTATGCCCTCCCTCAGCCACCTGCTCCTCCATCTACTCCCTCAGGCACCTGCTCCTCCATCCCCTCCCTCAGTCACCTTCTCCTCCATCTCCTCCCTCAGGCACCTGCTCCTCCATCTCCTCCCTCAGGCTCCTGCTCCTCCATCTCCTCCCTCAGGCTCCTGCTCCTCCATCCCCTACCTCAGGCACCTGCTCCTCCATCCCCTCCCTCAGGCACCTGCTCCTCCATCACCTCCCTCAGGCACCTGCTCCTCCATCACCTCCCTCAGGCTCCTGCTCCTCCATCTCCTCCCTCAGGCTCCTGCTCCTCCATCTCCTCCCTCAGGCTCCTGCTCCTCCATCTCCTCTCTCAGGCTCCTGCTCCTCCATCTCCTCTCTCAGGCTCCTGCTCCTCCATCTCCTCCCTCAGGCTCCTGCTCCTCCATCCCCTACCTCAGGCACCTGCTCCTCCATCCCCTACCTCAGGCACCTGCTCCTCCATCCCCTACCTCAGGCTTCTGGTCCTCCATCCCCTCCCTCAGGCACCTTCTTCTCCATCCCCTCCCTCAGGCACCTTCTTCTCCATCCCCTCCCTCAGGCACCTTCTTCTCCATCCCCTCCCTCAGGCACCTGCTCCTCTATCCCCTCCCTCAGGCACATGCTGCTCCATCTGCTCCCTCAGGCTCCTGCTCCTCCTCCCTCAGGCACCTTCTCCTCCATCCCCTCCCTCAGGCACCTGCTCCTCATCTCCTCCCTCAGGCACCTTCTCCTCCATCCCCTCCCTCAGGCACCTGCTCCTCCATCCCCTCCCTCAGGCACCTGCTCCTCATCTCCTCCCTCAGGCACCTTCTCCTCCATCCCCTCCCTCAGGCACCTGCTCCTCCATCCCCTCCCTCAGGCACCTGCTCCTCCATCCCCTCCCTCAGGCACCTGCTCCTCATCTCCTCCCTCAGGCACCTTCTCCTCCATCCCCTCCCTCAGGCACCTGCTCCTCCATCCCCTCCCTCAGGCACCTGCTCCTCATCTCCTCCCTCAGGCACCTTCTCCTCCATCCCCTCCCTCAGGCACCTGCTCCTCCATCCCCTCCCTCAGGCACCTGCTCCTCCATCCCCTCCCTCAGGCACCTGCTCCTCCATCCCCTCCCTCAGGCACCTGCTCCTCCAACACCTCCCTCAGGCACCTGCTCCTCCATCTCCTCCCTCAGGCACCTGCTCCTCCATCTCCTCCCTCAGGCACCTGCTCCTCCATCTCCTCCCTCAGGCACCTGCTCCTCTATCTCCTCCCTCAGGCTCCTGCTCCTCCATCCCCTACCTCACGCACCTGCTCCTCCATACCCTCCCTCAGGCACCTTCTCCTCCATCTCCTCCCTCAGGCTTCTGCTCCTCCATCTCCTCCCTCAGGCACCTGCTCCTCTATCTCCTCCCTCAGGCTCCTGCTCCTCCATCCCCTACCTCACGCACCTGCTCCTCCATACCCTCCCTCAGGCACCTTCTCCTCCATCTCCTCCCTCAGGCTTCTGGTCCTCCATCCCCTCCCTCAGGCACCTTCTTCTCCATCCCCTCCCTCAGGCACCTGCTCCTCTATCCCCTCCCTCAGGCACCTGCTCCTCCATCTGCTCCCTCAGGCTCCTGCTCCTCCTCCCTCAGGCACCTTCTCCTCCATCCCCTCCCTCAGGCTCCTGCACCTCCATCCTCTCCCTCGGGCACCTGCTCCTCCATCACCTCCCTCAGGCACCTGCTCCTCCTTCCCCTGCTCAGGCTCCTGCACCTCCATCTCCTCCCGCAGGCACCTGCTCCTCCATCCCCTCCCTCAGGCACCTGCTCCTCCATCCCCTCCCTCAGGCACCTGCTCCTCCATCCCCTCCCTCAGGCACCTGCACCTCCATCCCCTCCCTCAGGCACCTGCACCGCCATCTCCTCCCTCAGGCACCTGCTCCTCCATCCCCTCCCTCAGGCACCTGCTCCTCCATCCCCTCCCTCAGGCACCTGCTCCTCCATCCCCTCCCTCAGGCACCTGCTCCTCCATCCCCTCCCTCAGGCACCTGCTCCTCCATCCCCTCCCTCAGGCTCCTGCTCCTCCATCCCCTCCCTCAGGCTCCTGCTCCTCCATCCCCTCCCTCAGGCACCTGCTCCTCCATCCCCTCCCTCAGGCACCTTCTCCTCCATCCCCTCCCTCAGGCACCTTCTCCTCCATCCCCTCCCTCAGGCACATGCTCCTCCATCTGCTCCCTCAGGATTCTGCTCCTCCTCCCTCAGGCACCTTCTCCTCCATCCCCTCCCTCAGGCACCTGCTCCTCCATCCCCTCCTCATGTTGCTGCTCCTCCATCTCCTCCCTCAGGCACCTGCTCCTCCATCCCCTCCCTCAGGCACCTGCTCCTCCATCCCCTCCCTCAGGCACCTGCTCCTCCATCCCCTCCCTCTGGCACCTGCTCCTCCATCCCCTCCCTCAGGCTTCTGCTCCTTCATCTCCTCCCTCAGGCACCTTCTTCTCCATCCCCTCCCTCAGGCACCTACACCTCCATCTCCTCCCTCAGGCACCTACACCTCCATCTCCTCCCTCAGGCACCTACACCTCCATCTCCTCCCTCAGGCACCTTCTCCTCCATCCCCTCCCTCAGGCACCTGCTCCTCCATCCCCTCCCTCAGCCACCTGCTCCTCCATCTGCTCCCTCAGGCACCTGCTCCTCCATCCCCTCCCTCAGGCACCTTCTCCTCCATCTCCTCCCTCAGGCACCTTCTCCTCCATCTCCTCCCTCAGGCACCTTCTCCTCCATCCCCTCCCTCAGGCACCTGCTCCTCCATCCCCTCCCTCAGGCACCTGCTCCTCCATCTCCTCCCTCAGGCTCCTGCTCCTCTATCTCCTCCCTCAGGCACCTGCTCCTCCATCCCCTCCCTCAGGCACCTTCTCCTCCATCTCCTCCCTCAGGCTTCTGGTCCTCCATCCCCTCCCTCAGGCACCTTCTTCTCCATCCCCTCCCTCAGGCACCTTCTTCTCCATCCCCTCCCTCAGGCACCTTCTTCTCCATCCCCTCCCTCAGGCACCTGCTCCTCTATCCCCTCCCTCAGGCACCTGCTCCTCCATCCCCTCCCTCAGGCACCTTCTCCTCCATCTCCTCCCTCAGGCTTCTGGTCCTCCATCCCCTCCCTCAGGCACCTTCTTCTCCATCCCCTCCCTCAGGCACCTTCTTCTCCATCCCCTCCCTCAGGCACCTTCTTCTCCATCCCCTCCCTCAGGCACCTGCTCCTCTATCCCCTCCCTCAGGCACATGCTCCTCCATCTGCTCCCTCAGGCTCCTGCTCCTCCTCCCTCAGGCACCTTCTCCTCCATCCCCTCCCTCAGGCTCCTGCACCTCCATCCCCTCCCTCGGGCACCTGCTCCTCCATCCCCTGCTCAGGCTCCTGCACCTCCATCTCCTCCCGCAGGCACCTGCTCCTCCATCCCCTGCTCAGGCTCCTGCACCTCCATCTCCTCCCTCAGGCACCTGCTCCTCCATCCCCTCCCTCGGGCACCTGCACCTCCATCACCTCCCTCAGGCACCTGCTCCTCCATCCCCTCCCTCTGGCACCTGCTCCTCCATCCCCTCCCTCTGGCACCTGCTCCTCCATCCCCTCCCTCAGGCTTCTGCTCCTCCATCTCCTCCCTCAGGCTTCTGCTCCTCCATCTCCTCCCTCAGGCTTCTGCTCCTCCATCTCCTCCCTCAGGCTTCTGCTCCTCCATCTCCTCCCTCAGGCTTCTGCTCCTCCATCCCCTCCCTCATGCTTCTGCTCCTCCATCCCCTCCCTCAGGCACCTGCTCCTCTATCCCCTCCCTCAGGCACATGCTCCTCCATCTGCTCCCTCAGGCTCCTGCTCCTCCTCCCTCAGGCACCTTCTCCTCCATCCCCTCCCTCGGGCACCTGCTCCTCCATCACCTCCCTCGGGCACCTGCTCCTCCATCACCTCCCGCGGGCACCTGCTCCTCCATCCCCTCCCTCAGGCACCTGCTCCTCCATCTGCTCCCTCAGGCACCTGCTCCTCTATCCCCTCCCTCAGGCACCTGCTCCTCCATCCCCTCCCTCAGGCACCTGCTCCTCTATCCCCTCCCTCAGGCACCTGCTCCTCCATCTCCTCCCTCAGGCACCTGCTCCTCCATCTCCTCCCTCAGGCACCTTCTCCTCCATCTCCTCCCTCAGGCACCTCCACCTCCATCTCCTCCCTCAGGCACCTACACCTCCATCTCCTCCCTCAGGCACCTTCTCCTCCATCCCCTCCCTCAGGCACCTGCTCCTCCATCTCCTCCCTCAGGCACCTTCTCCTCCATCCCCTCCCTCAGGCACCTGCTCCTCCATCCCCTCCCTCAGGCTCCTGCATCTCCATCCCCTCCCACAGGCTCCTGCACCTCCATCTTCTCCCGCAGGCACCTGCTCCTCCATCCCCTCCCTCAGGCTCCTGCATCTCCATCCCCTCCCACAGGCTCCTGCACCTCCATCCCCTCCCTCAGGCACCTGCTCCTCCATCCCCTCCCTCAGGCACCTGCTCCTCCATCCCCTCCCTCAGGCTCCTGCATCTCCATCCCCTCCCACAGGCTCCTGCACCTCCTTCCCCTCCCTCAGGCACCTGCTCCTCCATCCCCTCCCTCAGGCACATGCTCCTCGATCTGCTCCCTCAGGCTCCTGCTCCTCCTCCCTCAGGCACCTTCTCCTCCATCCCCTCCCTCAGGCTCCTGCACCTCCATCCCCTCCCTCGGGCACCTGCTCCTCCATCACCTCCCTCGGGCACCTGCTCCTCCATCACCTCCCTCGGGCACCTGCTCCTCCATCCCCTCCCTCAGGCACCTGCTCCTCCATCCCCTCCCTCAGGCACCTGCTCCTCCATCTCCTCCCTCAGGCACCTGCACCTCCATCTCCTCCCTCAGGCACCTACACCTCCATCTCCTCCCTCAGGCACCTTCTCCTCCATCCCCTCCCTCAGGCACCTGCTCCTCCATCCCCTCCCGCAGGCTCCTGCACCTCCATCTTCTCCCGCAGGCACCTGCTCCTCCATCCCCTCCCTCAGGCTCCTGCATCTCCATCCCCTCCCACAGGCTCCTGCACCTCCATCTTCTCCCGCAGGCACCTGCTCCTCCATCCCCTCCCTCAGGCTCCTGCTCCTCCATCACCTCCCTCGGGCACCTGCTCCTCCATCCCCTCCCTCAGGCACCTGCTCCTCCATCCCCTCCCTCAGGCACCTGCTCCTCCATCTCCTCCCTCAGGCACCTGCACCTCCATCTCCTCCCTCAGGCACCTACACCTCCATCTCCTCCCTCAGGCACCTTCTCCTCCATCCCCTCCCTCAGGCACCTGCTCCTCCATCCCCTCCCGCAGGCTCCTGCACCTCCATCTTCTCCCGCAGGCACCTGCTCCTCCATCCCCTCCCTCAGGCTCCTGCATCTCCATCCCCTCCCACAGGCTCCTGCACCTCCATCTTCTCCCGCAGGCACCTGCTCCTCCATCCCCTCCCTCAGGCTCCTGCTCCTCCATCCCCTCCCTCAGGCACCTGCTCCTCCATCCCCTCCCTCAGGCACCTGCTCCTCCATCCCCTCCCTCAGGCACCTGCTCCTCCATCCCCTCCCTCTGGCACCTGCTCCTCCATCCCCTCCCTCTGGCACCTGCTCCTCCATCCCCTCCCTCTGGCACCTGCTCCTCCATCCCCTCCCTCTGGCACCTGCTCCTCCATCTCCTCCCTCAGGCTTCTGCTCCTCCATCTCCTCCCTCAGGCTTCTGCTCCTCCATCCCCTCCCTCAGGCTTCTGCTCCTCCATCCCCTCCCTCAGGCACATGCTCCTCCATCCCCTCCCTCAGGCACCTGCTCCTCCATCCCCTCCCTCAGCCACCTGCTCCTCCATCTGCTCCCTCAGGCACCTGCTCCTCCATCCCCTCCCTCAGGCACCTTCTCCTCCATCTCCTCCCTCAGGCACCTTCTCCTCCATCCCCTCCCTCAGGCACCTGCTCCTCCATCCCCTCCCTCAGGCACCTGCTCCTCCATCTCCTCCCTCAGGCACCTGCTCCTCCATCTCCTCCCTCAGGCTCCTGCTCCTCTATCTCCTCCCTCAGGCACCTGCTCCTCCATCCCCTCCCTCAGGCACCTTCTCCTCCATCTCCTCCCTCAGGCTTCTGGTCCTCCATCCCCTCCCTCAGGCACCTTCTTCTCCATCCCCTCCCTCAGGCACCTTCTTCTCCATCCCCTCCCTCAGGCACCTTCTTCTCCATCCCCTCCCTCAGGCACCTGCTCCTCTATCCCCTCCCTCAGGCACCTGCTCCTCTATCCCCTCCCTCAGGCACATGCTCCTCCATCTGCTCCCTCAGGCTCCTGCTCCTCCTCCCTCAGGCACCTTCTCCTCCATCCCCTCCCTCAGGCTCCTGCACCTCCATCCCCTCCCTCGGGCACCTGCTCCTCCATCCCCTGCTCAGGCTCCTGCACCTCCATCTCCTCCCGCAGGCACCTGCTCCACCATCCCCTCCCTCAGGCTCCTGCACCTCCATCTCCTCCCTCAGGCACCTGCTCCTCCATCCCCTCCCTCGGGCACCTGCACCTCCATCACCTCCCTCAGGCACCTGCTCCTCCATCCCCTCCCTCTGGCACCTGCTCCTCCATCCCCTCCCTCTGGCACCTGCTCCTCCATCCCCTCCCTCAGGCTTCTGCTCCTCCATCTCCTCCCTCAGGCTTCTGCTCCTCCATCTCCTCCCTCAGGCTTCTGCTCCTCCATCTGCTCCCTCAGGCACCTGCTCCTCTATCCCCTCCCTCAGGCACATGCTCCTCCATCTGCTCCCTCAGGCTCCTGCTCCTCCTCCCTCAGGCACCTTCTCCTCCATCCCCTCCCTCAGGCTCCTGCACCTCCATCCCCTCCCTCGGGCACCTGCTCCTCCATCACCTCCCTCGGGCACCTGCTCCTCCATCACCTCCCGCGGGCACCTGCTCCTCCATCTCCTCCCTCAGGCACCTGCTCCTCCATCCCCTCCCTCAGGCACCTGCTCCTCCATCCCCTCCCTCAGGCACCTGCACCTCCATCTCCTCCCTCAGGCACCTGCACCTCCATCCCCTCCCTCAGGCTCCTGCACCTCCATCTCCTCCCTCAGGCACCTGCTCCTCCATCCCCTCCCTCGGGCACCTGCACCTCCATCACCTCCCTCAGGCACCTGCTCCTCCATCCCCTCCCTCGGGCACCTGCACCTCCATCACCTCCCTCAGGCACCTGCTCCTCCATCCCCTCCCTCAGGCTTCTGCTCCTCCATCCCCTCCCTCAGGCTTCTGCTCCTCCATCTCCTCCCTCAGGCTTCTGCTCCTCCATCTCCTCCCTCAGGCTTCTGCTCCTCCATCTCCTCCCTCAGGCTTCTGCTCCTCCATCCCCTCCCTCATGCTTCTGCTCCTCCATCCCCTCCCTCAGCCACCTGCTCCTCTATGCCCTCCCTCAGCCACCTGCTCCTCCATCCCCTCCCTCAGGCACATGCTCCTCCATCTCCTCCCTCAGGCTTCTGCTCCTCCATCTCCTCCCTCAGGCTTCTGCTCCTCCATCCCCTCCCTCAGGCTTCTGCTCCTCCATCCCCTCCCTCAGCCACCTGCTCCTCCATCCCCTCCCTCAGGCACCTTCTCCTCCATCTGCTCCCTCAGGCACCTGCTCCTCTATCCCCTCCCTCAGGCACATGCTCCTCCATCTGCTCCCTCAGGCTCCTGCTCCTCCTCCCTCAGGCACCTTCTCCTCCATCCCCTCCCTCAGGCTCCTGCACCTCCATCCCCTCCCTCGGGCACCTGCTCCTCCATCACCTCCCTCGGGCACCTGCTCCTCCATCACCTCCCGCGGGCACCTGCTCCTCCATCTCCTCCCTCAGGCACCTGCTCCTCCATCCCCTCCCTCAGGCACCTGCTCCTCCATCCCCTCCCTCAGGCACCTGCACCTCCATCTCCTCCCTCAGGCACCTGCACCTCCATCCCCTCCCTCAGGCTCCTGCACCTCCATCTCCTCCCTCAGGCACCTGCTCCTCCATCCCCTCCCTCGGGCACCTGCACCTCCATCACCTCCCTCAGGCACCTGCTCCTCCATCCCCTCCCTCGGGCACCTGCACCTCCATCACCTCCCTCAGGCACCTGCTCCTCCATCCCCTCCCTCAGGCTTCTGCTCCTCCATCCCCTCCCTCAGGCTTCTGCTCCTCCATCTCCTCCCTCAGGCTTCTGCTCCTCCATCTCCTCCCTCAGGCTTCTGCTCCTCCTTCCCCTCCCTCATGCTTCTGCTCCTCCATCCCCTCCCTCAGCCACCTGCTCCTCTATGCCCTCCCTCAGCCACCTGCTCCTCCATCCCCTCCCTCAGGCACATGCTCCTCCATCTCCTCCCTCAGGCTTCTGCTCCTCCATCTCCTCCCTCAGGCTTCTGCTCCTCCATCCCCTCCCTCAGGCTTCTGCTCCTCCATCCCCTCCCTCAGCCACCTGCTCCTCCATCCCCTCCCTCAGGCACCTTCTCCTCCATCTGCTCCCTCAGGCACCTGCTCCTCTATCCCCTCCCTCAGGCACATGCTCCTCCATCTGCTCCCTCAGGCTCCTGCTCCTCCTCCCTCAGGCACCTTCTCCTCCATCTCCTCCCTCAGGCACCTTCTCCTCCATCTCCTCCCTCAGGCACCTGCTCCTCCATCCCCTCCCTCAGGCACCTGCTCCTCCATCCCCTCCCTCAGGCACCTGCACCTCCATCCCCTCCCTCAGGCACCTGCACCGCCATCTCCTCCCTCAGGCACCTGCTCCTCCATCTCCTCCCTCAGGCACCTTCTCCTCCATCTCCTCCCTCAGGCACCTCCACCTCCATCTCCTCCCTCAGGCACCTTCTCCTCCATCTCCTCCCTCAGGCACCTCCACCTCCATCTCCTCCCTCAGGCACCTCCACCTCCATCTCCTCCCTCAGGCACCTGCTCCTCCATCCCCTCCCTCAGGCACCTGCTCCTCCATCCCCTCCCTCAGGCACCTGCTCCTCCATCCCCTCCCGCAGGCACCTGCTCCTCCATCTTCTCCCGCAGGCACCTGCTCCTCCATCCCCTCCCTCAGGCTCCTGCATCTCCATCCCCTCCCACAGGCTCCTGCACCTCCATCCCCTCCCTCAGGCACCTGCTCCTCCATCCCCTCCCTCAGGCACCTGCTCCTCCATCCCCTCCCTCAGGCTCCTGCATCTCCATCCCCTCCCTCAGGCACCTGCTCCTCCATCCCCTCCCTCAGGCACATGCTCCTCGATCTGCTCCCTCAGGCTCCTGCTCCTCCTCCCTCAGGCACCTTCTCCTCCATCCCCTCCCTCAGGCTCCTGCACCTCCATCCCCTCCCTCGGGCACCTGCTCCTCCATCACCTCCCTCGGGCACCTGCTCCTCCATCACCTCCCTCGGGCACCTGCTCCTCCATCACCTCCCTCGGGCACCTGCTCCTCCATCACCTCCCGCAGGCACCTGCTCCTCCATCCCCTCCCTCAGGCACCTGCACCTCCATCCCCTCCCTCAGGCACCTGCACCGCCATCTCCTCCCTCAGGCACCTGCTCCTCCATCTCCTCCCTCAGGCACCTTCTCCTCCATCTCCTCCCTCAGGCACCTCCACCTCCATCTCCTCCCTCAGGCACCTACACCTCCATCTCCTCCCTCAGGCACCTTCTCCTCCATCCCCTCCCTCAGGCACCTGCTCCTCCATCCCCTCCCGCAGGCTCCTGCATCTCCATCCCCTCCCACAGGCTCCTGCACCTCCATCCCCTCCCTCAGGCACCTGCTCCTCCATCCCCTCCCTCAGGCACCTGCTCCTCCATCCCCTCCCTCAGGCACCTGCTCCTCCATCCCCTCCCTCTGGCACCTGCTCCTCCATCCCCTCCCTCTGGCACCTGCTCCTCCATCCCCTCCCTCTGGCACCTGCTCCTCCATCCCCTCCCTCTGGCACCTGCTCCTCCATCCCCTCCCTCTGGCACCTGCTCCTCCATCCCCTCCCTCAGGCTTCTGCTCCTCCATCTCCTCCCTCAGGCTTCTGCTCCTCCATCCCCTCCCTCAGGCTTCTGCTCCTCCATCCCCTCCCTCAGGCACATGCTCCTCCATCCCCTCCCTCAGGCACCTGCTCCTCTATGCCCTCCCTCAGCCACCTGCTCCTCCATCTGCTCCCTCAGGCACCTGCTCCTCCATCCCCTCCCTCAGGCACCTTCTCCTCCATCTCCTCCCTCAGGCACCTTCTCCTCCATCCCCTCCCTCAGGCACCTGCTCCTCCATCCCCTCCCTCAGGCACCTGCTCCTCCATCACCTCCCTCAGGCACCTGCTCCTCCATCTCCTCCCTCAGGCACCTGCTCCTCCATCTCCTCCCTCAGGCTCCTGCTCCTCTATCTCCTCCCTCAGGCTCCTGCTCCTCCATCTCCTCCCTCAGGCTCCTGCTCCTCCATCCCCTACCTCAGGCACCTGCTCCTCCATCCCCTCCCTCAGGCACCTTCTCCTCTATCTCCTCCCTCAGGCTCCTGCTCCTCCATCCCCTACCTCAGGCACCTGCTCCTCCATCCCCTCCCTCAGGCACCTGCTCCTCTATCCCCTCCCTCAGGCACATGCTCCTCCATCTGCTCCCTCAGGCTCCTGCTCCTCCTCCCTCAGGCACCTTCTCCTCTATCTCCTCCCTCAGGCTCCTGCTCCTCCATCCCCTACCTCAGGCACCTGCTCCTCCATCCCCTCCCTCAGGCACCTGCTCCTCTATCCCCTCCCTCAGGCACATGCTCCTCCATCTGCTCCCTCAGGCTCCTGCTCCTCCTCCCTCAGGCACCTTCTCCTCCATCCCCTCCCTCAGGCTCCTGCTCCTCCATCACCTCCCTCAGGCACCTGCTCCTCCATCCCCTGCTCAGGCTCCTGCACCTCCATCTCCTCCCGCAGGCACCTGCTCCTCCATCCCCTCCCTCAGGCTCCTGCACCTCCATCTCCTCCCTCAGGCACCTGCTCCTCCATCCCCTCCCTCAGGCACCTGCTCCTCCATCCCCTCCCTCAGGCACCTGCTCCTCCATCCCCTCCCTCAGGCACCTTCTCCTCCATCCCCTCCCTCAGGCTCCTGCACCTCCATCCCCTCCCTCAGGCACCTGCTCCTCCATCCCCTCCTCATGCTGCTGCTCCTCCATCTCCTCCCTCAGGCACCTGCTCCTCCATCACCTCCCTCAGGCACCTGCTCCTCCATCCCCTCCCTCTGGCACCTGCTCCTCCATCCCCTCCCTCTGGCTCCTGCTCCTCCATCCCCTCCCTCTGGCACCTGCTCCTCCATCTCCTCCCTCAGGCACCTTCTTCTCCATCCCCTCCCTCTGGCTCCCGCACCTCCATCTCCTCCCTCAGGCACGTGCTCCTCCATCCCCTCCCTCAGGCACCTGCTCCTCTATGCCCTCCCTCAGCCACCTGCTCCTCCATCTGCTCCCTCAGGCACCTGCTCCTCCATCCCCTCCCTCAGGCACCTGCTCCTCCATCCCCTCCCTCAGGCACCTTCTCCTCCATCCCCTCCCTCTGGCACCTGCTCCTCCATCCCCTCCCTCAGGCACCTGCTCCTCCATCACCTCCCTCAGGCACCTGCTCCTCCATCACCTCCCTCAGGCACCTGCTCCTCCATCTCCTCCCTCAGGCTCCTGCTCCTCCATCTCCTCCCTCAGGCTCCTGCTCCTCCATCTCCTCCCTCAGGCTCCTGCTCCTCCATCTCCTCCCTCAGGCTCCTGCTCCTCCATCTCCTCCCTCAGGCTCCTGCTCCTCCATCCCCTACCTCAGGCACCTGCTCCTCCATCCCCTCCCTCTGGCACCTGCTCCTCCATCCCCTCCCTCTGGCACCTGCTCCTCCATCCCCTCCCTCTGGCACCTGCTCCTCCATCCCCTCCCTCAGGCTTCTGCTCCTCCATCTCCTCCCTCAGGCTTCTGCTCCTCCATCCCCTCCCTCAGCCACCTGCTCCTCCATATGCTCCCTCAGGCACCTGCTCCTCCATCCCCTTCCTCAGGCACCTTCTCCTCCATCCCCTCCCTCAGGCACCTGCTCCTCCATCACCTCCCTCAGGCACCTGCTCCTCCATCTCCTCCCTCAGGCTCCTGCTCCTCTATCTCCTCCCTCAGGCTCCTGCTCCTCCATCCCCTACCTCAGGCACCTGCTCCTCCATCCCCTCCCTCAGGCACCTTCTCCTCCATCTCCTCCCTCAGGCTTCTGGTCCTCCATCCCCTCCCTCAGGCACCTTCTTCTCCATCCCCTCCCTCAGGCACCTGCTCCTCCATCCCCTCCCTCAGGCACCTGCTCCTCTATCCCCTCCCTCAGGCACATGCTCCTCCATCTGCTCCCTCAGGCTCCTGCTCCTCCTCCCTCAGGCACCTTCTCCTCCATCCCCTCCCTCAGGCTCCTGCACCTCCATCCCCTCCCTCGGGCACCTGCTCCTCCATCTCCTCCCTCAGGCTCCTGCTCCTCTATCTCCTCCCTCAGGCTCCTGCTCCTCCATCCCCTACCTCAGGCACCTGCTCCTCCATCCCCTCCCTCAGGCACCTTCTCCTCCATCTCCTCCCTCAGGCTCCTGCTCCTCCATCTCCTCCCTCAGGCTCCTGCTCCTCCATCTCCTCCCTCAGGCTCCTGCTCCTCCATCTCCTCCCTCAGGCTCCTGCTCCTCCATCCCCTACCTCAGGCACCTGCTCCTCCATCCCCTCCCTCTGGCACCTGCTCCTCCATCCCCTCCCTCTGGCACCTGCTCCTCCATCCCCTCCCTCTGGCACCTGCTCCTCCATCCCCTCCCTCAGGCTTCTGCTCCTCCATCTCCTCCCTCAGGCTTCTGCTCCTCCATCCCCTCCCTCAGGCACCTGCTCCTCTATGCCCTCCCTCAGCCACCTGCTCCTCCATATGCTCCCTCAGGCACCTGCTCCTCCATCCCCTTCCTCAGGCACCTTCTCCTCCATCCCCTCCCTCAGGCACCTGCTCCTCCATCTCCTCCCTCAGGCTCCTGCTCCTCTATCTCCTCCCTCAGGCTCCTGCTCCTCCATCCCCTACCTCAGGCACCTGCTCCTCCATCCCCTCCCTCAGGCACCTTCTCCTCCATCTCCTCCCTCAGGCTTCTGGTCCTCCATCCCCTCCCTCAGGCACCTTCTTCTCCATCCCCTCCCTCAGGCACCTGCTCCTCCATCCCCTCCCTCAGGCACATGCTCCTCCATCTGCTCCCTCAGGCTCCTGCTCCTCTATCTCCTCCCTCAGGCTCCTGCTCCTCCATCCCCTACCTCAGGCACCTGCTCCTCCATCCCCTCCCTCAGGCACCTTCTCCTCCATCTCCTCCCTCAGGCTTCTGGTCCTCCATCCCCTCCCTCAGGCACCTTCTTCTCCATCCCCTCCCTCAGGCACCTGCTCCTCCATCCCCTCCCTCAGGCACATGCTCCTCCATCTGCTCCCTCAGGCTCCTGCTCCTCCTCCCTCAGGCACCTTCTCCTCCATCCCCTCCCTCAGGCTCCTGCACCTCCATCCCCTCCCTCGGGCACCTGCTCCTCCATCTCCTCCCTCAGGCTCCTGCTCCTCTATCTCCTCCCTCAGGCTCCTGCTCCTCCATCCCCTACCTCAGGCACCTGCTCCTCCATCCCCTCCCTCAGGCACCTTCTCCTCCATCTCCTCCCTCAGGCTTCTGGTCCTCCATCCCCTCCCTCAGGCACCTTCTTCTCCATCCCCTCCCTCAGGCACCTGCTCCTCTATCCCCTCCCTCAGGCACATGCTCCTCCATCTGCTCCCTCAGGCTCCTGCTCCTCCTCCCTCAGGCACCTTCTCCTCCATCCCCTCCCTCAGGCTCCTGCACCTCCATCCCCTCCCTCGGGCACCTGCTCCTCCATCACCTCCCTCAGGCACCTGCTCCTCCATCCCCTGCTCAGGCTCCTGCACCTCCATCTCCTCCCGCAGGCACCTGCTCCTCCATCCCCTCCCTCAGGCTCCTGCACCTCCATCTCCTCCCTCAGGCACCTGCTCCTCCATCCCCTCCCTCAGGCACCTGCTCCTCCATCCCCTCCCTCAGGCACCTGCTCCTCCATCCCCTCCCTCAGGCACCTTCTCCTCCATCCCCTCCCTCAGGCACCTGCTCCTCCATCCCCTCCTCATGCTGCTGCTCCTCCATCTCCTCCCTCAGGCACCTGCTCCTCCATCCCCTCCCTCTGGCACCTGCTCCTCCATCCCCTCCCTCTGGCACCTGCTCCTCCATCCCCTCCCTCTGGCACCTGCTCCTCCATCCCCTCCCTCTGGCACCTGCTCCTCCATCCCCTCCCTCAGGCACCTTCTTCTCCATCCCCTCCCTCAGGCACCTGCTCCTCTATGCCCTCCCTCAGCCACCTGCTCCTCCATCTGCTCCCTCAGGCACCTGCTCCTCCATCCCCTCCCTCAGGCACCTGCTCCTCCATCCCCTCCCTCAGGCACCTGCTCCTCCATCCCCTCCCTCAGGCACCTGCTCCTCCATCACCTCCCTCAGGCACCTGCTCCTCCATCTCCTCCCTCAGGCTCCTGCTCCTCCATCTCCTCCCTCAGGCTCCTGCTCCTCCATCTCCTCCCTCAGGCTCCTGCTCCTCCATCCCCTCCCTCTGGCACCTGCTCCTCCATCCCCTCCCTCTGGCACCTGCTCCTCCATCCCCTCCCTCAGGCTTCTGCTCCTCCATCTCCTCCCTCAGGCTTCTGCTCCTCCATCCCCTCCCTCAGCCACCTGCTCCTCCATATGCTCCCTCAGGCACCTTCTCCTCCATCCCCTCCCTCAGGCACCTGCTCCTCCATCCCCTCCCTCAGGCACCTGCTCCTCCATCACCTCCCTCAGGCACCTGCTCCTCCATCCCCTCCCTCAGGCACCTGCTCCTCCATCCCCTCCCTCAGGCACCTGCTCCTCCATCACCTCCCTCAGGCACCTGCTCCTCCATCCCCTCCCTCAGGCACCTGCTCCTCCATCCCCTCCCTCAGGCACCTGCTCCTCCATCCCCTCCTCATGCTGCTGCTCCTCCATCTCCTCCCTCAGGCACCTGCTCCTCCATCCCCTCCCTCTGGCACCTGCTCCTCCATCCCCTCCCTCTGGCACCTGCTCCTCCATCCCCTCCCTCTGGCACCTGCTCCTCCATCCCCTCCCTCTGGCACCTGCTCCTCCATCCCCTCCCTCAGGCACCTTCTTCTCCATCCCCTCCCTCAGGCACCTGCTCCTCTATGCCCTCCCTCAGCCACCTGCTCCTCCATCTGCTCCCTCAGGCACCTGCTCCTCCATCCCCTCCCTCAGGCACCTGCTCCTCCATCTCCTCCCTCAGGCTCCTGCTCCTCCATCTCCTCCCTCAGGCTCCTGCTCCTCCATCCCCTCCCTCTGGCACCTGCTCCTCCATCCCCTCCCTCTGGCACCTGCTCCTCCATCCCCTCCCTCAGGCTTCTGCTCCTCCATCCCCTCCCTCAGGCTTCTGCTCCTCCATCCCCTCCCTCAGGCTTCTGCTCCTCCATCCCCTCCCTCAGGCACCTGCTCCTCTATGCCCTCCCTCAGCCACCTGCTCCTCCATATGCTCCCTCAGGCACCTTCTCCTCCATCCCCTCCCTCAGGCACCTGCTCCTCCATCCCCTCCCTCAGGCACCTGCTCCTCCATCACCTCCCTCAGGCACCTGCTCCTCCATCTCCTCCCTCAGGCTCCTGCTCCTCTATCTCCTCCCTCAGGCACCTGCTCCTCCATCCCCTCCCTCAGGCACCTGCTCCTCCATCCCCTCCCTCAGGCACCTTCTCCTCCATCTCCTCCCTCAGGCTTCTGGTCCTCCATCCCCTCCCTCAGGCACCTTCTTCTCTATCCCCTCCCTCAGGCACATGCTCCTCCATCTGCTCCCTCAGGCTCCTGCTCCTCCTCCCTCAGGCACCTTCTCCTCCATCCCCTCCCTCAGGCTCCTGCACCTCCATCCCCTCCCTCGGGCACCTGCTCCTCCATCACCTCCCTCAGGCACCTGCTCCTCCATCCCCTGCTCAGGCTCCTGCACCTCCATCTCCTCCCGCAGGCACCTGCTCCTCCATCCCCTCCCTCAGGCACCTTCTCCTCCATCCCCTCCCTCAGGCTCCTGCACCTCCATCCCCTCCCTCAGGCACCTGCACCTCCATCCCCTCCCTCAGGCACCTGCTCCTCCATCTCCTCCCTCAGGCACCTGCTCCTCCATCACCTCCCTCAGGCACCTGCTCCTCCATCCCCTCCCTCTGGCACCTGCTCCTCCATCCCCTCCCTCTGGCACCTGCTCCTCCATCTCCTCCCTCAGGCACCTTCTTCTCCATCCCCTCCCTCAGGCACCTGCTCCTCTATCTGCTCCCTCAGGCACCTGCTCCTCCATCCCCTCCCCCAGGCACCTGCTCCTCCATCCCCTCCCTCAGGCACCTGCTCCTCCATCCCCTCCCTCTGGCACCTTCTTCTCCATCCCCTCCCTCAGGCACCTTCTCCTCCATCCCCTCCCTCAGGCACCTGCTCCTCCATCCCCTCCCTCAGGCACCTGCTCCTCCATCACCTCCCTCAGGCACCTGCTCCTCCATCCCCTCCCTCTGGCACCTTCTTCTCCATCCCCTCCCTCAGGCACCTTCTTCTCCATCCCCTCCCTCAGGCACCTGCTCCTCTATCTGCTCCCTCAGGCACCTGCTCCTCCATCCCCTCCCCCAGGCACCTGCTCCTCCATCCCCTCCCTCAGGCACCTTCTCCTCCATCCCCTCCCTCAGGCACCTTCTCCTCCATCCCCTCCCTCAGGCACCTGCTCCTCCATCCCCTCCCCCAGGCACCTGCTCCTCCATCCCCTCCCTCAGGCACCTTCTCCTCCATCCCCTCCCTCAGGCACCTGCTCCTCCATCCCCTCCCTCAGGCACCTGCTCCTCCATCACCTCCCTCAGGCACCTGCTCCTCCATCCCCTCCCTCTGGCACCTTCTTCTCCATCCCCTCCCTCAGGCACCTTCTCCTCCATCCCCTCCCTCAGCCACCTGCTCCTCCATCTGCTCCCTCAGGCACCTGCTCCTCCATCCCCTCCCCCAGGCACCTGCTCCTCCATCCCCTCCCTCAGGCACCTGCTCCTCCATCCCCTCCCTCAGGCACCTGCTCCTCCATCCCCTCCCTCAGGCACCTGCTCCTCCATCTCCTCCCTCAGGCACCTGCTCCTCCATCTCCTCCCTCAGGCACCTGCTCCTCCATCTCCTCCCTCAGGCTCCTGCTCCTCCATCCCCTACCTCAGGCACCTGCTCCTCCATCCCCTCCCTCAGGCACCTTCTCCTCCATCTCCTCCCTCAGGCTTCTGGTCCTCCATCCCCTCCCTCAGGCACCTTCTCCTCCATCTCCTCCCTCAGGCTCCTGCTCCTCCATCTCCTCCCTCAGGCACCTGCTCCTCCATCTCCTCCCTCAGGCACCTGCTCCTCCATCTCCTCCCTCAGGCTCCTGCTCCTCCATCTCCTCCCTCAGGCACCTGCTCCTCCATACCCTCCCTCAGGCACCTTCTCCTCCATCTCCTCCCTCAGGCTTCTGGTCCTCCATCCCCTCCCTCAGGCACCTTCTTCTCCATCCCCTCCCTCAGGCACCTGCTCCTCCATCTCCTCCCTCAGGCTCCTGCTCCTCCATCTCCTCCCTCAGGCTCCTGCTCCTCCATCTCCTCCCTCAGGCTCCTGCTCCTCCTCCCTCAGGCACC
Source organism: Heterodontus francisci (assembly GCF_036365525.1). Classification (NCBI taxonomy): domain Eukaryota; kingdom Metazoa; phylum Chordata; class Chondrichthyes; order Heterodontiformes; family Heterodontidae; genus Heterodontus; species Heterodontus francisci. Next base: position 20,831,304 of record NC_090416.1, read on the forward strand.
TTCTCCTCCATCCCCTCCCTCAGGCTCCTGCACCTCCATCCCCTCCCTCGGGCACCTGCTCCTCCATCCCCTCCCTCGGGCACCTGCTCCTCCATCCCCTCCCTCGGGCACCTTCTCCTCCATCCCCTCCCTCAGGCTCCTGCACCTCCATCCCCTCCCTCAGGCTCCTGCACCTCCATCCGCTCCCTCAGGCTCCTGCACCTCCATCCCCTCCCTCAGGCACCAACTCCTCCATCCCCTCCCTCTGGCACCTGCTCCTCCATCCCCTCCCTCTGGCACCTGCTCCTCCATCCCCTCCCTCTGGCTCCTGCACCTCCATCCGCTCCCTCAGGCTCCTGCACCTCCATCCCCTCCCTCAGGCACCAACTCCTCCATCCCCTCCCTCTGGCACCTGCTCCTCCATCCCCTCCCTCGGGCACCTTCTCCTCCATCCCCTCCCTCAGGCTCCTGCACCTCCATCCCCTCCCTCAGGCTCCTGCACCTCCATCCGCTCCCTCAGGCTCCTGCACCTCCATCCCCTCCCTCAGGCACCAACTCCTCCATCCCCTCCCTCTGGCACCTGCTCCTCCATCCCCTCCCTCTGGCACCTGCTCCTCCATCTCCTCCCTCAGGCACCTTCTTCTCCATCCCCTCCCTCAGGCACCTGCTCCTCCATCCCCTCCCTCAGGCACCTGCTCCTCCATCCCCTCCCTCAGGCACCTGCTCCTCCATCACCTCCGTCAGGCTCCTGCTCCTCCATCTCCTCCCTCAGGCTCCTGCTCCTCCATCTCCTCCCTCAGGCTCCTGCTCCTCCATCTCCTCCCTCAGGCTCCTGCTCCTCCATCCCCTACCTCAGGCACCTGCTCCTCCATCCCCTCCCTCAGGCACCTTCTCCTCCATCTCCTCCCTCAGGCTTCTGGTCCTCCATCCCCTCCCTCAGGCACCTTCTTCTCCATCCCCTCCCTCAGGCACCTGCTCCTCCATCCCCTCCCTCAGGCACCTGCTCCTCCATCCCCTCCCTCAGGCACCTGCTCCTCCATCCCCTCCCTCAGGCACCTGCTCCTCCATCCCCTCCCTCAGGCACCTGCTCCTCCATCCCCTACCTCAGGCACCTGCTCCTCCATCCCCTCCCTCAGGCACCTGCTCCTCCATCCCCTCCCTCAGGCACCTGCTCCTCCATCCCCTCCCTCAGGCACCTGCTCCTCCAACCCCTCCCTCAGGCACCTGCTCCTCCATCCCCTCCCTCAGGCTCCTGCACCTCCATCCCCTCCCTCAGGCACCTGCTCCTCCATCCCCTCCCTCGGGCACCTTCTCCTCCATCCCCTCCCTCGGGCTCCTGCTCCTCCATCTCCTCCCTCAGGCACCTGCTCCTCCATCACCTCCCTCAGGCACCTGCTCCTCCATCCCCTCCCTCAGGCACCTTCTCCTCCATCTCCTCCCTCAGGCTTCTGGTCCTCCATCCCCTCCCTCAGGCACCTGCTCCTCTATCCCCTCCCTCAGGCACCTGCTCCTCTATCCCCTCCCTCAGGCACCTGCTCCTCCATCTCCTCCCTCAGGCACATGCTCCTCCATCTCCTCCCTCAGGCACCTGCTCCTCCATCTCCTCCCTCATGCTCCTGCTCCTCCATCTCCTCCCTCAGGCACATGCTCCTCCATCTCCTCCCTCAGGCTCCTGCTCCTCCTCCCTCAGGCACCTTCTCCTCCATCCCCTTCCTCAGGCACCTGCTCCTCCATCCCCTCCCTCAGGCACCTGCTCCTCCATCTCCTCCCTCAGGCACATGCTCCTCCATCTCCTCCCTCAGGCACCTGCTCCTCCATCTCCTCCCTCATGCTCCTGCTCCTCCATCTCCTCCCTCAGGCTCCTGCTCCTCCATCCCCTACCTCAGGCACCTGCTCCTCCATACCCTCCCTCAGGCACCTTCTCCTCCATCTCCTCCCTCAGGCTCCTGCTCCTCCATCTCCTCCCTCAGGCTCCTGCTCCTCCATCTCCTCCCTCAGGCTCCTGCTCCTCTATCTCCTCCCTCAGGCTCCTGCTCCTCCTCCCTCAGGCACCTTCTCCTCCATCCCCTCCCTCAGGCTCCTGCACCTCCATCCCCTCCCTCGGGCACCTGCTCCTCCATCACCTCCCTCAGGCACCTGCTCCTCCATCCCCTACCTCAGGCACCTTCTCCTCCATCCCCTCCCTCGGGCACCTGCTCCTCCATCTCCTCCCTCAGGCTTCTGGTCCTCCATCCCCTCCCTCAGGCACCTGCTCCTCTATCCCCTCCCTCAGGCACCTTCTCCTCCATCCCCTCCCTCGGGCACCTGCTCCTCCATCTCCTCCCTCAGGCTTCTGGTCCTCCATCCCCTCCCTCAGGCACCTGCTCCTCCATCCCCTACCTCAGGCACCTTCTCCTCCATCCCCTCCCTCGGGCACCTGCTCCTCCATCTCCTCCCTCAGGCTTCTGGTCCTCCATCCCCTCCCTCAGGCACCTGCTCCTCCATCTCCTCCCTCAGGCACATGCTCCTCCATCTGCTCCCTCAGGCTCCTGCTCCTCCTCCCTCAGGCACCTTCTCCTCCATCCCCTTCCTCAGGCACCTGCTCCTCCATCCCCTCCCTCAGGCACCTGCTCCTCCATCTCCTCCCTCAGGCACATGCTCCTCCATCTCCTCCCTCAGGCACCTGCTCCTCCATCTCCTCCCTCATGCTCCTGCTCCTCCATCTCCTCCCTCAGGCTCCTGCTCCTCCATCCCCTCCCTCAGGCTCCTGCTCCTCCATCACCTCCCTCAGGCACCTGCTCCTCCATCACCTCCCGCAGGCACCTGCTCCTCCATCCCCTCCCTCAGGCTCCTGCACCTCCATTTCCTCCCTCAGGCACCTGCTCCTCCATCCCCACCCTCAGGCACCTGCACCTCCATCCCCTCCCTCAGGCACCTGCACCGCCATCTCCTCCCTCAGGCACCTGCTCCTCCATCTCCTCCCTCAGGCACCTTCTCCTCCATCCCCTCCCGCAGGCTCCTGCACCTCCATCCCCTCCCTCGGGCACCTTCTCCTCCATCTTCTCCCGCAGGCACCTGCTCCTCCATCCCCTCCCACAGGCTCCTGCACCTTCATCCCCTCCCTCAGGCACCTGCTCCTCCATCCCCTCCCTCAGGCACCTTCTCCTCCATCCCCTCCCTCAGGCACCTGCTCCTCCATCCCCTCCCTCAGGCACCTGCTCCTCCATCTCCTCCCTCAGGCACCTGCTCCTCCATCCCCTACCTCAGGCACCTGCTCATCCATCTCCTCCCTCAGGCACCTTCTCCTCCATCTCCTCCCTCAGGCACCTGCTCCTCCATCCCCTCCCTCAGGCACCTGCTCCTCCATCACCTCCCTCAGGCACCTGCTCCTCCATCTCCTCCCTCAGGCTCCTGCTCCTCTATCTCCTCCCTCAGGCTCCTGCTCCTCCATCCCCTACCTCAGGCACCTGCTCCTCCATCCCCTCCCTCAGGCACCTTCTCCTCCATCCCCTCCCTCAGGCTTCTGGTCCTCCATCCCCTCCCTCAGGCACCTTCTTCTCCATCCCCTCCCTCAGGCACCTGCTCCTCTATCCCCTCCCTCAGGCACCTGCTCCTCTATCCCCTCCCTCAGGCACATGCTCCTCCATCTGCTCCCTCAGGCTCCTGCTCCTCCTCCCTCAGGCACCTTCTCCTCCATCCCCTCCCTCAGGCTCTTGCACCTCCATCCCCTCCCTCGGGCAGCTGCTCCTCCATCACCTCCCTCAGGCACCTGCTCCTCCATCCCCTGCTCAGGCTCCTGCACCTCCATCTCCTCCCGCAGGCACCTGCTCCTCCATCCCCTCCCTCAGGCTCCTGCACCTCCATCCCCTCCCTCAGGCACCTGCTCCTCCATCCCCTCCCTCAGGCACCTGCTCCTCCATCCCCTCCCTCAGGCACCTGCTCCTCCATCCCCTCCCTCAGGCACCTGCTCCTCCATCTCCTCCCTCAGGCCTCTGGTCCTCCATCCCCTCCCTCAGGCACCTTCTTCTCCATCCCCTCCCTCAGGCACCTTCTTCTCCATCCCCTCCCTCAGGCACCTGCTCCTCTATCCCCTCCCTCAGGCACCTGCTCCTCTATCCCCTCCCTCAGGCACATGCTCCTCCATCTGCTCCCTCAGGCTCCTGCTCCTCCTCCCTCAGGCACCTTCTCCTCCATCCCCTCCCTCAGGCTCCTGCACCTCCATCCCCTCCCTCGGGCACCTGCTCCTCCATCCCCTGCTCAGGCTCCTGCACCTCCATCTCCTCCCGCAGGCACCTGCTCCTCCATCCCCTCCCTCGGGCACCTGCACCTCCATCACCTCCCTCTGGCACCTGCTCCTCCATCCCCTCCCTCAGGCTTCTGCTCCTCCATCTCCTCCCTCAGGCTTCTGCTCCTCCATCTCCTCCCTCAGGCTTCTGCACCTCCATCCCCTCCCTCAGGCACCTGCTCCTCCATCCCCTCCCTCAGGCACCTGCTCCTCCATCCCCTCCCTCAGGCACCTGCTCCTCCATCACCTCCCTCAGGCACCTGCTCCTCCATCTCCTCCCTCAGGCACCTGCTCCTCCATCTCCTCCCTCAGGCTTCTGGTCCTCCATCCCCTCCCTCAGGCACCTTCTTCTCCATCCCCTCCCTCAGGCACCTTCTTCTCCATCCCCTCCCTCAGGCACCTGCTCCTCTATCCCCTCCCTCAGGCACCTGCTCCTCTATCCCCTCCCTCAGGCACATGCTCCTCCATCTGCTCCCTCAGGCTCCTGCTCCTCCTCCCTCAGGCACCTTCTCCTCCATCCCCTCCCTCAGGCTCCTGCACCTCCATCCCCTCCCTCGGGCACCTGCTCCTCCATCACCTCCCTCAGGCACCTGCTCCTCCATCCCCTGCTCAGGCTCCTGCACCTCCATCTCTTCCCGCAGGCACCTGCTCCTCCATCCCCTCCCTCAGGCTCCTGCACCTCCATCCCCTCCCTCGGGCACCTGCTCCTCCATCACCTCCCTCAGGCACCTGCTCCTCCATCCCCTCCCTCAGGCTCCTGCACCTCCATCTCCTCCCTCAGGCACCTTCTCCTCCATCCCCTCACTCAGGCACCTTCTCCTCCATCTCCTCCCTCAGGCACCTGCTCCTCCATCCCCTCCCTCAGGCACCTGCTCCTCCATCCCCTCCCTCTGGCACCTGCTCCTCCATCCCCTCCCTCTGGCACCTGCTCCTCCATCCCCTCCCTCTGGCACCTGCTCCTCCATCCCCTCCCTCTGGCACCTGCTCCTCCATCCCCTCCCTCTGGCACCTGCTCCTCCATCCCCTCCCTCAGGCACCTGCTCCTCTATGCCCTCCCTCAGGCACCTGCTCCTCCATCCCCTCCCTCAGGCACCTTCTCCTCCATCCCCTCCCTCTGGCACCTTCTCCTCCCTCAGGCACCTTCTCCTGCATCCCCTCCCTCAGGCACCTGCTCCTCCATCCCCTCCCTCAGGCACCCGCTCCTCCATCACCTCCCTCAGGCACCTGCTCCTCCATCACCTCCCTCAGGGTCCTGCTCCTCCATCTCCTCCCTCAGGCTCCTGCTCCTCCATCTCCTCCCTCAGGCTCCTGCTCCTCCATCTCCTCCCTCAGGCTCCTGCTCCTCCATCCCCTCCCTCAGGCACCTTCTCCTCCATCTCCTCCCTCAGGCTTCTGGTCCTCCATCCCCTCCCTCAGGCACCTTCTTCTCCATCCCCTCCCTCAGGCACCTGCTCCTCCATCCCCTCCCTCTGGCACCTGCTCCTCCATCCCCTCCCTCAGGCACCTTCTCCTCCATCTCCTCCCTCAGGCTTCTGCTCCTCCATCCCCTCCCTCAGGCACCTGCTCCTCTATCCCCTCCCTCAGGCACCTGCTCCTCTATCCCCTCCCTCAGGCACCTGCTCCTCCATCTGCTCCCTCAGGCTCCTGCTCCTCCTCCCTCAGGCACCTTCTCCTCCATCCCCTCCCTCAGGCACCTGCTCCTCCATCTCCTCCCTCAGGCACCTTCTCCTCCATCCCCTCCCTCAGGCACCTTCTCCTCCATCCCCTCCCTCAGGCACCTGCTCCTCCATCACCTCCCTCAGGCACCTGCTCCTCCATCTACTCCCTCAGGCACCTACTCCTCCATCTCCTCCCTCAGGCACCTGCTCCTCCATCTCCTCCCTCAGGCTCCTGCTCCTCTATATGCTCCCTCAGGCTCCTGCTCCTCTATCTCCTCCCTCAGGCTCCTGCTCCTCCATCCCCTACCTCACGCACCTGCTCCTCTATCCCCTCCCTCAGGCACCTGCTCCTCTATCCCCTCCCTCAGGCACATGCTCCTCCATCTGCTCCCTCAGGCTCCTGCTCCTCCTCCCTCAGGCACCTTCTCCTCCATCCCCTCCCTCAGGCTCCTGCACCTCCATCCCCTCCCTCGGGCACCTGCTCCTCCATCACCTCCCTCAGGCACCTGCTCCTCCATCACCTCCCTCAGGCACCTGCTCCTCCATCACCTCCCGCAGGCACCTGCTCCTCCATCCCCTCCCTCAGGCTCCTGCACCTCCATTTCCTCCCTCAGGCACCTGCTCCTCCATCCCCACCTTCAGGCACCTGCACCTCCATCCCCTCCCTCAGGCACCTGCACCGCCATCTCCTCCCTCAGGCACCTTCTCCTCCATCCCCTCCCGCAGGCTCCTGCTCCTCCATCTCCTCCCTCAGGCACCTTCTCCTCCATCCCCTCCCGCAGGCTCCTGCACCTCCATCCCCTCCCTCGGGCACCTTCTCCTCCATCTCCTCCCTCAGGCACCTGCACCTCCATCCCCTCCCTCAGGCACCTGCACCGCCATCTCCTCCCTCAGGCACCTGCTCCTCCATCTCCTCCCTCAGGCACCTTCTCCTCCATCCCCTCCCGCAGGCTCCTGCACCGCCATCTCCTCCCTCAGGCACCTGCTCCTCCATCACCTCCCGCAGGCACCTGCTCCTCCATCCCCTCCCTCAGGCTCCTGCACCTCCATTTCCTCCCTCAGGCACCTGCTCCTCCATCCCCTCCCACAGGCTCCTGCACCTTCATCCCCTCCCTCAGGCACCTGCTCCTCCATCCCCTCCCTCAGGCACCTGCTCCTCCATCCCCTCCCTCAGGCACCTGCTCCTCCATCTCCTCCCTCAGGCACCTGCTCCTCCATCTCCTCCCTCAGGCACCTGCTCCTCCATCCCCTACCTCAGGCACCTGCTCATCCATCTCCTCCCTCAGGCACCTTCTCCTCCATCTCCTCCCTCAGGCTTCTGGTCCTCCATCCCCTCCCTCAGGCACCTTCTTCTCCATCCCCTCCCTCAGGCACATGCTCCTCCATCTGCTCCCTCAGGCTCCTGCTCCTCCTCCCTCAGGCACCTTCTCCTCCATCCCCTCCCTCAGGCTCCTGCACCTCCATCACATCCCTCAGGCACCTGCTCCTCCATCCCCTCCTCATGCTGCTGCTCCTCCATCTCCTCCCTCAGGCACCTGCTCCTCCATCACCTCCCTCTGGCACCTGCTCCTCCATCCCCTCCCTCTGGCACCTGCTCCTCCATCCCCTCCCTCTGGCACCTGCTCCTCCATCCCCTCCCTCTGGCACCTGCTCCTCCATCCCCTCCCTCTGGCACCTGCTCCTCCATCCCCTCCCTCTGGCACCTGCTCCTCCATCCCCTCCCTCAGGCTTCTGCTCCTCCATCTCCTCCCTCAGGCTTCTGCTCCTCCATCTCCTCCCTCAGGCTTCTGCTCCTCCATCCCCTCCCTCAGGCTTCTGCTCCTCCATCCCCTCCCTCAGGCACCTGCTCCTCCATCTGCTCCCTCAGGCACCTTCTCCTCCATCCCCTCCCTCAGGCACCTTCTCCTCCATCCCCTCCCTCAGGCACCTGCTCCTCCATCCCCTCCCTCAGGCACCTTCTCCTCCATCCCCTCCCTCAGGCACCTTCTCCTCCATCTCCTCCCTCAGGCACCTTCTCCTCCATCCCCTCCCTCAGGCACCTGCTCCTCCATCCCCTCCCTCAGGCACCTGCTCCTCCATCACCTCCCTCAGGCACCTGCTCCTCCATCTCCTCCCTCAGGCACCTTCTCCTCCATCCCCTCCCTCAGGCTTCTGGTCCTCCATCCCCTCCCTCAGGCACCTTCTTCTCCATCCCCTCCCTCAGGCACCTGCTCCTCTATCCCCTCCCTCAGGCACCTGCTCCTCTATCCCCTCCCTCAGGCACATGCTCCTCCATCTGCTCCCTCAGGCTCCTGCTCCTCCTCCCTCAGGCACCTTCTCCTCCATCCCCTCCCTCAGGCTCTTGCACCTCCATCCCCTCCCTCGGGCAGCTGCTCCTCCATCACCTCCCTCAGGCACCTGCTCCTCCATCCCCTGCTCAGGCTCCTGCACCTCCATCTCCTCCCGCAGGCACCTGCTCCTCCATCCCCTCCCTCAGGCTCCTGCACCTCCATCCCCTCCCTCAGGCACCTGCTCCTCCATCCCCTCCCTCAGGCACCTGCTCCTCCATCGCCTCCCTCAGGCACCTGCTCCTCCATCCCCTCCCTCAGGCACCTGCTCCTCCATCCCCTCCCTCAGGCACCTGCTCCTCCATCCCCTCCCTCAGGCACCTTCTCCTCCATCCCCTCCCTCAGGCTCCTGCACCTCCATCCCCTCCCTCAGGCACCTGCTCCTCCAACCCCTCCTCATGCTGCTGCTCCTCCATCTCCTCCCTCAGGCACCTGCTCCTCCATCACCTCCCTCAGGCACCTGCTCCTCCATCCCCTCCCTCTGGCACCTGCTCCTCCATCCCCTCCCTCTGGCACCTGCTCCTCCATCCCCTCCCTCAGGCACCTGCTCCTCCATCCCCTCCCTCAGGCACCTGCTCCTCCATCCCCTCCCTCAGGCACCTTCTCCTCCATCCCCTCCCTCAGGCACCTGCTCCTCCATCCCCTCCCTCAGGCACCTGCTCCTCCATCACCTCTCTCAGGCACCTGCTCCTCCATCACCTCCCTCAGGCACCTGCTCCTCCATCTCCTCCCTCAGGCTCCTGCTCCTCCATCTCCTCCCTCAGGCTCCTGCTCCTCCATCTCCTCCCTCAGGCTCCTGCTCCTCCATCTCCTCCCTCAGGCTCCTGCTCCTCCATCCCCTACCTCAGGCACCTGCTCCTCCATCCCCTCCCTCTGGCACCTGCTCCTCCATCCCCTCCCTCTGGCACCTGCTCCTCCATCCCCTCCCTCTGGCACCTGCTCCTCCATCCCCTCCCTCTGGCACCTGCTCCTCCATCCCCTCCCTCAGGCTTCTGCTCCTCCATCTCCTCCCTCAGGCTTCTGCTCCTCCATCTCCTCCCTCAGGCTTCTGCTCCTCAATCCCCTCCCTCAGGCTTCTGCTCCTCCATCCCCTCCCTCAGGCACCTGCTCCTCTATGCCCTCCCTCAGCCACCTGCTCCTCCATCCCCTCCCTCAGGCACCTTCTCCTCCATCTCCTCCCTCAGGCACCTACACCTCCATCTCCTCCCTCAGGCACCTTCTCCTCCATCCCCTCCCTCAGGCACCTGCTCCTCCATCCCCTCCCGCAGGCTCCTGCACCTCCATCTTCTCCCGCAGGCACCTGCTCCTCCATCCCCTCCCTCAGGCTCCTGCACCTCCATTTCCTCCCTCAGGCACCTGCTCCTCCATCCCCTCCCTCAGGCACCTGCTCCTCCATCCCCTCCCTCAGGCACCTGCTCCTCCATCCCCTCCCTCAGGGTCCTGCACCTCCATCCCCTCCCTCAGGCACCTTCTCCTCCATCTCCTCCCTCAGGCTCCTGCACCTCCATCCCCTCCCTCAGGCACCTGCTCCTCCATCCCCTCCCTCAGGCACCTGCTCCTCCATCCCCTCCCTCAGGCACCTTCTCCTCCATCCCCTCCCTCAGGCTCCCGCACCTCCATCTCCTCCCTCAGGCACGTGCTCCTCCATCCCCTCACCTCAGGCACCTTCTCCTCCATCCCCTCCCTCAGGCACCTGCTCCTCCATCCCCTCCCTCAGGCACCTTCTCCTCCATCCTCTCCCTCAGGCACCTTCTCCTCTATCCCCTCCCTCAGGCACCTGCTGCTCTATCCCCTCCCTCAGGCACCTGCTCCTCTATCCCCTCCCTCAGGCTCCTGCTCCTCCTCCCTCAGGCACCTTCTCCTCCATCCCCTCCCTCGGGCTCCTGCACCTCCATCCCCTCCCTCGGGCACCTGCTCCTCCATCTCCTCCCGCAGGCACCTGCTCCTCCATCCCCTCCCTCAGGCACCTGCTCCTCTATCCCCTGCTCAGGCAGCTGCTCCTCCATCCCCTCCCTCAGGCACCTGCTCCTCCATCCCCTGCTCAGGCTCCTGCACCTCCATCCCCTCCCTCAGGCACCTGCTCCTCCATCCCCTGCCTCAGGCACCTGCTCCTCCATCCCCTCCCTCAGGCACCTGCACTGCCATCTCCTCCCTCAGGCTCCTGCACCTCCATCTCCTCCCTCAGGCACCTGCACCTCCACCCCTTCCCTCAGGCACCTGCACTGCCATCTCCTCCCTCAGGCACCTGCTCCTCCATCCCCTGCCTCAGGCACCTGCTCCTCCATCCCCTCCCTCAGGCACCTGCACTGCCATCTCCTCCCTCAGGCACCTGCTCCTCCATCCCCTCCCTCAGGCACCTGCTCCTCCATCCCCTCCCTCAGGCTCCTGCTCCTCCATCCCCTCCCTCAGGCTCCTGCTCCTCCATCCCCTCCCTCAGGCTCCTGCTCCTCCATCCCCTCCCTCAGGCACCTTCTCCTCCATCCCCTCCCTCAGGCACCTTCTCCTCCATCTGCTCCCTCAGGCTCCTGCTCCTCCTCCCTCAGGCACCTTCTCCTCCATCCCCTCCCTCAGGCTCCTGCACCTCCATCCCCTCCCTCAGGCACCTGCTCCTCCATCCCCTCCTCATGCTGCTGCTCCTCCATCTCCTCCCTCAGGCACCTGCTCCTCCATCACCTCCCTCAGGCACCTGCTCCTCCATCCCCTCCCTCAGGCACCTGCTCCTCCATCCCCTCCTCATGCTGCTGCTCCTCCATCTCCTCCCTCAGGCACCTGCTCCTCCATCACCTCCCTCAGGCACCTTCTCCTCCATCACCTCCCTCAGGCACCTTCTCCTCCATCCCCTCCCTCAGGCACCTGCTTCTCCATCCCCTCCCTCAGGCACCTTCTCCTCCATCCCCTCCCTCAGGCTCCTGCACCTCCATCCCCTCCCTCAGGCACCTTCTCCTCCATCCCCTCCCTCAGGCACCTTCTCCTCCATATCCTCCCTCAGGCACCTTCTCCTCCATCCTCTCCCTCAGGCTCCTACACCTCCATCCCCTCCCTCAGGCTCCTACACCTCCATCACCTCCCTCAGGCACCTTCTCCTCCATCCCCTCCCTCAGGCACCTGCTCCTCCATCCCCTCCCTCAGGCACCTGCTCCTCCATTCCCTCCCGCAGGCTCCTGCACCTCCATCTCCTCCCGCAGCCACCTGCTCCTCCATCCCCTCCCTCAGGCTTCTGCACCACCATCCCCTCCCTCATGCTCCTGCACCTCCATCCCCTCCCTCAGGCACCTTCTCCTCCATCCCCTCCCTCAGGCACCTGCTTCTCCATCCCCTCCCTCAGGCACCTTCTCCTCCATCCCCTCCCTCAGGCACCTGCTCCTCCATCCCCTCCCTCAGGCACCTGCTCCTCCATCCCCTCCCTCAGGCACCTGCTCCTCCATCCCCTCCCTCAGGCAGCTTCTCCTCCATCTCCTCCCTCAGGCAGCTTCTCCTCCATCCCCTCCTCAGGCACCTGCTCCTCCATTCCCTCCCACAGGCTCCTGCACCTCCATCTCCTCCCGCAGGCACCTGCTCCTCCATCCCCTCCCTCATGCTCCTGCACCTCCATCCCCTCCCTCAGGCACCTTCTCCTCCATCCCCTCCCTCAGGCACCTGCTTCTCCATCCCCTCCCTCAGGCACCTTCTCCTCCATCCCCTCCCTCAGGCACCTTCTCCTCCATCCCCTCCCTCAGGCACCTGCTCCTCCATCCCCTCCCTCAGGCATCTGCTCCTCCATCCCCTCCCTCAGGCACCTGCTCCTCCATCCCCTCCCTCAGGCTCCCGCACCTCCATCTCCTCCCTCAGGCACGTGCTCCTCCATCCCCTCCCTCAGGCACCGGCTCCTCCATCCCCTCCCTCAGGCACCTGCTCCTCCATCCCCTCCCTCAGGCACCTGCTCCTCCATCCCCTCCCTCAGGCACCTTCTCCTCCATCTCCTCCCTCAGGCACCTTCTCCTCCATCCCCTCCCTCAGGCACCTGCTCCTCCATCCCGTCCCTCAGGCACCTGCTCCTCCATCCCGTCCCTCAGGCACCTGCTCCTCCATCCCCTCCCTCAGGCACCTTCTCCTCCATCCTCTCCCTCAGGCACCTTCTCCTCTATCCCCTCCCTCAGGCACCTGCTGCTCTATCCCCTCCCTCAGGCACCTGCTCCTCTATCCCCTCCCTCAGGCTCCTGCTCCTCCTCCCTCAGGCACCTTCTCCTCCATCCCCTCCCTCGGGCTCCTGCACCTCCATCCCCTCCCTCGGGCACCTGCTCCTCCATCCCCTCCCTCAGGCACCTGCTCCTCCATCCCCTCCCTCAGGCTCCTGCTCCTCCATCCCCTCCCTCAGGCTCCTGCTCCTCCATCCCCTCCCTCAGGCTCCTGCTCCTCCATCCCCTCCCTCAGGCACCTTCTCCTCCATCCCCTCCCTCAGGCACCTTCTCCTCCATCTGCTCCCTCAGGCTCCTGCTCCTCCTCCCTCAGGCACCTTCTCCTCCATCCCCTCCCTCAGGCTCCTGCACCTCCATCCCCTCCCTCAGGCACCTGCTCCTCCATCCCCTCCTCATGCTGCTGCTCCTCCATCTCCTCCCTCAGGCACCTGCTCCTCCATCACCTCCCTCAGGCACCTGCTCCTCCATCCCCTCCCTCAGGCACCTGCTCCTCCATCCCCTCCTCATGCTGCTGCTCCTCCATCTCCTCCCTCAGGCACCTGCTCCTCCATCACCTCCCTCAGGCACCTTCTCCTCCATCACCTCCCTCAGGCACCTTCTCCTCCATCCCCTCCCTCAGGCACCTGCTTCTCCATCCCCTCCCTCAGGCACCTTCTCCTCCATCCCCTCCCTCAGGCTCCTGCACCTCCATCCCCTCCCTCAGGCACCTTCTCCTCCATCCCCTCCCTCAGGCACCTTCTCCTCCATATCCTCCCTCAGGCACCTTCTCCTCCATCCTCTCCCTCAGGCTCCTACACCTCCATCCCCTCCCTCAGGCTCCTACACCTCCATCACCTCCCTCAGGCACCTTCTCCTCCATCCCCTCCCTCAGGCACCTGCTCCTCCATCCCCTCCCTCAGGCACCTGCTCCTCCATTCCCTCCCGCAGGCTCCTGCACCTCCATCTCCTCCCGCAGCCACCTGCTCCTCCATCCCCTCCCTCAGGCTTCTGCACCACCATCCCCTCCCTCATGCTCCTGCACCTCCATCCCCTCCCTCAGGCACCTGCTCCTCCATCCCCTCCCTCAGGCACCTGCTCCTCCATCCCCTCCCTCAGGCACCTGCTCCTCCATCCCCTCCCTCAGGCTCCTGCTCCTCCATCCCCTCCCTCAGGCTCCTGCTCCTCCATCCCCTCCCTCAGGCACCTTCTCCTCCATCCCCTCCCTCAGGCACCTTCTCCTCCATCTGCTCCCTCAGGCTCCTGCTCCTCCTCCCTCAGGCACCTTCTCCTCCATCCCCTCCCTCAGGCTCCTGCACCTCCATCCCCTCCCTCAGGCACCTGCTCCTCCATCCCCTCCTCATGCTGCTGCTCCTCCATCCCCTCCCTCAGGCACCTGCTCCTCCATCCCCTCCCTCAGGCACCTGCTCCTCCATCCCCTCCTCATGCTGCTGCTCCTCCATCTCCTCCCTCAGGCACCTGCTCCTCCATCACCTCCCTCAGGCACCTTCTCCTCCATCACCTCCCTCAGGCACCTTCTCCTCCATCACCTCCCTCAGGCACCTTCTCCTCCATCCCCTCCCTCAGGCACCTGCTTCTCCATCCCCTCCCTCAGGCACCTTCTCCTCCATCCCCTCCCTCAGGCACCTTCTCCTCCAACCCCTCCCTCAGGCTCCTGCACCTCCATCCCCTCCCTCAGGCACCTTCTCCTCCATCCCCTCCCTCAGGCACCTGCTCCTCCATCCCCTCCCTCAGGCACCTGCTTCTCCATCCCCTCCCTCAGGCACCTTCTCCTCCATATCCTCCCTCAGGCACCTTCTCCTCCATCCTCTCCCTCAGGCTCCTACACCTCCATCCCCTCCCTCAGGCTCCTACACCTCCATCACCTCCCTCAGGCACCTTCTCCTCCATCCCCTCCCTCAGGCACCTGCTCCTCCATCCCCTCCCTCAGGCACCTGCTCCTCCATTCCCTCCCGCAGGCTCCTGCACCTCCATCTCCTCCCGCAGGCACCTGCTCCTCCATCCCCTCCCTCAGGCTTCTGCACCACCATCCCCTCCCTCATGCTCCTGCACCTCCATCCCCTCCCTCAGGCACCTTCTCCTCCATCCCCTCCCTCAGGCACCTGCTTCTCCATCCCCTCCCTCAGGCACCTTCTCCTCCATCCCCTCCCTCAGGCACCTGCTCCTCCATCCCCTCCCTCAGGCACCTGCTCCTCCATCCCCTCCCTCAGGCACCTGCTCCTCCATCCCCTCCCTCAGGCAGCTTCTCCTCCATCTCCTCCCTCAGGCAGCTTCTCCTCCATCCCCTCCTCAGGCACCTGCTCCTCCATTCCCTCCCACAGGCTCCTGCACCTCCATCTCCTCCCGCAGGCACCTGCTCCTCCATCCCCTCCCTCATGCTCCTGCACCTCCATCCCCTCCCTCAGGCACCTTCTCCTCCATCCCCTCCCTCAGGCACCTGCTTCTCCATCCCCTCCCTCAGGCACCTTCTCCTCCATCCCCTCCCTCAGGCACCTTCTCCTCCATCTCCTCCCTCAGGCACCTGCTCCTCCATCCCCTCCCTCAGGCATCTGCTCCTCCATCCCCTCCCTCAGGCACCTGCTCCTCCATCCCCTCCCTCAGGCTCCCGCACCTCCATCTCCTCCCTCAGGCACGTGCTCCTCCATCCCCTCCCTCAGGCACCTTCTCCTCCATCCCCTCCCTCAGGCACCTGCTCCTCCATCCCCTCCCTCAGGCACCTTCTCCTCCATCTCCTCCCTCAGGCACCTTCTCCTCCATCCCCTCCCTCAGGCACCTGCTCCTCCATCCCGTCCCTCAGGCACCTGCTCCTCCATCTCCTCCCTCAGGCACCTGCTCCTCCATCTCCTCCCTCAGGCTCCTGCTCCTCCATCTCCTCCCTCAGGCTCCTGCTCCTCCATCCCCTCCCTCAGGCACCTGCTTCTCCATCCCCTCCCTCAGGCACCTGCTTCTCCATCCCCTCCCTCAGGCACCTGCTTCTCCATCCCCTCCCTCAGGCACCTGCTTCTCCATCCCCTCCCCTAGGCACCTTCTCCTCCATCCCCTCTCTCAGGCTCCTGCACCTCCATCCCCTCCCTCAGGCACCTTCTCCTCCATCCGCTCCCTCTGGCACCTGCTCCTCCATCCCCTCCCTCTGGCACCTGCTCCTCCATCCCCTCCCTCGGGCTCCTGCACCTCCATCTCCTCCCTCAGTCACCTTCTCCTCCATCCCCTACCTCAGGCACCTGCTCCTCCATCCCCTCCCTCTGGCACCTGCTCCTCCATCCCCTCCCTCTGGCACCTGCTCCTCCATCCCCTCCCTCTGGCACCTGCTCCTCCATCCCCTCCCTCTGGCACCTGCTCCTCCATCCCCTCCCTCTGGCACCTGCTCCTCCATCCCCTCCCTCAGGCTTCTGCTCCTCCATCTCCTCCCTCAGGCTTCTGCTCCTCCATCTCCTCCCTCAGGCTTCTGCTCCTCCATCCCCTCCCTCAGGCTTCTGCTCCTCCATCCCCTCCCTCAGGCACCTGCTCCTCTATGCCCTCCCTCAGCCACCTGCTCCTCCATCTGCTCCCTCAGGCACCTACTCCTCCATCCCCTCCCTCAGGCACCTTCTCCTCCATCTCCTCCCTCAGGCACCTACACCTCCATCTCCTCCCTCAGGCACCTTCTCCTCCATCCCCTCCCTCAGGCACCTGCTCCTCCATCCCCTCCCGCAGGCTCCTGCACCTCCATCTTCTCCCGCAGGCACCTGCTCCTCCATCCCCTCCCTCAGGCTCCTGCACCTCCATTTCCTCCCTCAGGCACCTGCTCCTCCATCCCCTCCCTCAGGCACCTGCTCCTCCATCCCCTCCCTCAGGCACCTGCTCCTCCATCCCCTCCCTCAGGGTCCTGCACCTCCATCCCCTCCCTCAGGCACCTTCTCCTCCATCTCCTCCCTCAGGCTCCTGCACCTCCATCCCCTCCCTCAGTCACCTGCTCCTCCATCCCCTCCCTCAGGCACCTGCTCCTCCATCCCCTCCCTCAGGCACCTTCTCCTCCATCCCCTCCCTCAGGCTCCCGCACCTCCATCTCCTCCCTCAGGCACGTGCTCCTCCATCCCCTCCCTCAGGCACCTTCTCCTCCATCCCCTCCCTCAGGCACCTGCTCCTCCATCCCCTCCCTCAGGCACCTTCTCCTCCATCCTCTCCCTCAGGCACCTTCTCCTCCATCTCCTCCCTCAGGCTTCTGGTCCTCCATCCCCTCCCTCAGGCACCTTCTTCTCCATCCCCTCCCTCAGGCACCTGCTCCTCTATCCCCTCCCTCAGGCACCTGCTGCTCTATCCCCTCCCTCAGGCATATGCTCCTCTATCCCCTCCCTCAGGCTCCTGCTCCTCCTCCCTCAGGCACCTTCTCCTCCATCCCCTCCCTCGGGCTCCTGCACCTCCATCCCCTCCCTCGGGCACCTGCTCCTCCATCTCCTCCCGCAGGCACCTGCTCCTCCATCCCCTCCCGCAGGCTCCTGCACCTCCATCCCCTCCCTCAGGCACCTGCTCCTCCATCCCCTGCCTCAGGCACCTGCTCCTCCATCCCCTGCCTCGGGCACCTGCTCCTCCATCCCCTCCCTCAGGCACCTGCTCCTCCATCTCCTCCCTCAGGCACCTGCACCTCCACCCCTTCCCTCAGGCACCTGCACTGCCATCTCCTCCCTCAGGCACCTGCTCCTCCATCCCCTCCCTCAGGCTCCTGCTCCTCCATCCCCTCCCTCAGGCTCCTGCTCCTCCATCCCCTCCCTCAGGCACCTTCTCCTCCATCCCCTCCCTCAGGCACCTTCTCCTCCATCCCCTCCCTCAGGCACCTTCTCCTCCATCCCCTCCCTCAGGCACCATCTCCTCCATCTGCTCCCTCAGGCTCCTGCTCCTCCTCCCTCAGGCACCTTCTCCTCCATCCCCTCCCTCAGGCTCCTGCACCTCCATCCCCTCCCTCAGGCACCTGCTCCTCCATCCCCTCCTCATGCTGCTGCTCCTCCATCTCCTCCCTCAGGCACCTGCTCCTCCATCACCTCCCTCAGGCACCTTCTCCTCCATCACCTCCCTCAGGCACCTTCTCCTCCATCACCTCCCTCAGGCACCTTCTCCTCCATCCCCTCCCTCAGGCACCTGCTTCTCCATCCCCTCCCTCAGGCACCTTCTCCTCCATCCCCTCCCTCAGGCACCTTCTCCTCCAACCCCTCCCTCAGGCTCCTGCACCTCCATCCCCTCCCTCAGACACCTTCTCCTCCATCCCCTCCCTCAGGCACCTGCTCCTCCATCCCCTCCCTCAGGCACCTGCTTCTCCATCCCCTCCCTCAGGCACCTTCTCCTCCATATCCTCCCTCAGGCACCTTCTCCTCCATCCTCTCCCTCAGGCTCCTACACCTCCATCCCCTCCCTCAGGCTCCTACACCTCCATCACCTCCCTCAGGCACCTTCTCCTCCATCCCCTCCCTCAGGCACCTGCACCTCCATCTCCTCCCGCAGGCACCTGCTCCTCCATCCCCTCCCTCAGGCTTCTGCACCACCATCCCCTCCCTCATGCTCCTGCACCTCCATCCCCTCCCTCAGGCACCTTCTCCTCCATCCCCTCCCTCAGGCACCTGCTTCTCCATCCCCTCCCTCAGGCACCTTCTCCTCCATCCCCTCCCTCAGGCACCTGCTCCTCCATCCCCTCCCTCAGGCACCTGCTCCTCCATCCCCTCCCTCAGGCAGCTTCTCCTCCATCTCCTCCCTCAGGCAGCTTCTCCTCCATCCCCTCCCTCAGGCACCTGCTCCTCCATTCCCTCCCACAGGCTCCTGCACCTCCATCTCCTCCCGCAGGCACCTGCTCCTCCGTCCCCTCCCTCATGCTCCTGCACCTCCATCCCCTCCCTCAGGCACCTTCTCCTCCATCCCCTCCCTCAGGCACCTGCTTCTCCATCCCCTCCCTCAGGCACCTTCTCCTCCATCCCCTCCCTCAGGCACCTTCTCCTCCATCTCCTCCCTCAGGCACCTGCTCCTCCATCCCCTCCCTCAGGCACCTGCTCCTCCATCCCCTCCCTCAGGCACCTGCTCCTCCATCCCCTCCCTCAGGCACCTGCTCCTCCATCCCCTCCCTCAGGCTCCCGCACCTCCATCTCCTCCCTCAGGCACGTGCTCCTCCATCCCCTCCCTCAGGCACCTTCTCCTCCATCCCCTCCCTCAGGCACCGGCTCCTCCATCCCCTCCCTCAGGCACCTGCTCCTCCATCCCCTCCCTCAGGCACCTTCTCCTCCATCTCCTCCCTCAGGCACCTTCTCCTCCATCCCCTCCCTCAGGCACCTGCTCATCCATCCCCTCCCTCAGGCACCTGCTCCTCCATCCCGTCCCTCAGGCACCTGCTCCTCCATCTCCTCCCTCAGGCACCTGCTCCTCCATCTCCTCCCTCAGGCACCTTCTCCTCCATCCGCTCCCTCAGGCTCCTGCACCTCCATCTCCTCCCTCAGTCACCTTCTCCTCCATCCCCTCCCTCAGGCACCTGCTTCTCCATCCCCTCCCTCAGGCACCTGCTTCTCCATCCCCTCCCTCAGGCACCTGCTTCTCCATCCCCTCCCTCAGGCTCCTGCACCTCCATCCCCTCCCTCAGGCACCTGCTCCTCCATCCCCTCCCTCAGGCTCCTGCACCTCCATCCCCTCCCTCAGGCACCTTCTCCTCCATCCCCTCCCTCAGGCTCCTGCACCTCCATCCCCTCCCTCAGGCACCTTCTCCTCCATCCGCTCCCTCAGGCTCCTGCACCTCCATCTCCTCCCTCAGTCACCTTCTCCTCCATCCCCTCCCTCAGGCACCTGCTCCTCCATCTCCTCCCTCAGGCACCTGCTCCTCCATCTCCTCCCTCAGGCACCTGCTCCTCCATCTCCTCCCTCAGGCACCTGCTCCTCCATCTCCTCCCTCAGGCACCTGCTCCTGCATCCCCTCTCTCAGGCACCTTCTCCTCCATCTCCTCCCTCAGGCACCTTCTCCTCCATCTCCTCCCTCAGGCACCTGCTCCTGCATCCCCTCCCTCAGGCACCTTCTCCTCCCTCAGGCACCTTCTTCTCCATCCTCTCCCTCAGGCTCCTGCTCCTCCATATCCTCCCTCAGGCACCTTCTCCTCCTCAGGCTCCTGCACCTGCATCTCCGCCCTCAGGCACCTTCTTCTCCATCCTCTCCCTCACACACCGCCTCCTCCATCCTCTCCCTCAACTCCACTGCCTCCATCCTCTCCCTCACAATCCACCTCCTCCATCCTCTCCCTCACACTCCTGCTCTTCCTTCCTCTCCCTCACGCTTCTCCTCCTTCCTCTCCCTCACGCTTCTCCTCCTTCCTCTCCCTCACGCTCATCCTCCTTCCTCTCCCTCACGCTCGCACTCCTGATCCTTTGCCTCACTCTCCTGCTCCTCTATCCTCTCCCTTATTCTCCTCCTCCATCCCCTCCCTCACATTCTTCCTTCTCCATCCCTCTCTCACACTCCTTCTCCCTCTCCCTTCATCCTCCTCTATCCTCTTCGTCACACTCCTCCTCCTGCATTCCCTCCTGCACCCAGTCCTGCTCTCCATTGTTGTTAAGCTTCATTGGCATCCTGTATCTCAGTGATGTATACAATCTTTATTCTCAGGTTCGGACTGCTCCATGGCACCTCATCCTCTTACTGCACATCCTTGTCTCACTCTCCACTTCTGGCACCAATGTACCACTTCTACGTCAGTGAAAATTAGAGACAGATAACCAGAGAGACAGTACGTGAGAGAGATAGAGATACCAACAGTGAGAGATAGACAAGAGCAGTATGAGAGAAAGTGAGATACCGAAAGCCAGAGAGAAACTGGCTCAGCTAGGAAGATACAGAAAGGCAGAGCGAGTACGGCACAACACATGCAAAAATAATAACTTTCATTTCTACTGATCCTTTAATGTAACATAGGAACAGGAGGAGGCCATTCACTAAGATCATGGCTGATCTAAATCTCAACTCAATTTTCCTGCCTTTGCTCCATATCCCTCGATACTCTTACCCAACAAAACTCTACCGACCTCTATTTTGAACACTTTCGTTGTCTTCCAGAATCAACAGCCTTTTTGGGGACAGAGTTCTAGATTTCCACTACTCTTTGTGTGAGTCAGTGCTTCCTGATTTCCCTCCTGAATGACCCAGATCTATTTTAAGATTATGTCATCTTGTTCCTGATTTGCTACCAGAGGAAATAGTTTCTCTGTATCTACCCTATTCAATCCTCAACAGAATCAGAGAATGGTTATAGCACAGAAGGAGGCCACTTGGGCCTTTGTGTCCTTGCTGGCTCTCTGAAGAGCAACTCAGCTACTCGAACTCCCCCACCCTTTCCCCGTAGCCCTGCAGATTTTTTTTTCCATCTTATAATTATCAAATTCCCTTTTGAAAGCTATGATTGAATCTGTCTCCACCACACTCTCAGGCAGTACATTCCAGATACTAACCACTCACTGAGTAAAAAGGTTTTTCCTCATGTTGCCTCTGGTTCTTTTGCCCATCACTTTAAATCGGTGTCCTCTGGTTCTGGATCCTTCCGCCAATGGGAACAGTTTCTCCCGAACTACTCTATTTAGACTTCTCATGATTTTGAGCACCTCTATCAAATCTCTTCACAACTTTCTCTTCTCTAAGGAAAACAGCCCCAGTTTCTCCAATATCCATCCCTCATCCCTGGAATAATTTTCATGAATCTTTTCTACACCCTCTCTAAAGCCTTCACATCCTTCCCAAAGTGTGGTGCTCAGAATTGACACAATACTCCAGTTGAGGCTGAGCCAGTATTTATAAAGGTTCACCATAATTTCCTTGCTTTTGTCCTGTATGCCTCTATTTATAAAAGTCCAGGATCCCATATGCCTTATTAACCACTTTCTCAACCAGCTCTGCCACCTTCAATGATTTGTACACATATACCCCCAGGTCCCTATGCTCCTGCACTCCTTTTAGAGTTATGTTCTTTATTTTATATTGCCTCTCCTCATTCTTCCTACCAAAATGTACCACTTCACACTTCTCTGTATTAAATTTTATCTGCTCCCTGTCCACCCATTCCACCAGCTTGTCTATGTCTTCTTGAAGTTTATCACTACCCTCCTCACAATTCACAATACTTCCAAGTTTTGTGTTATCTGCAAATTTTGAAATTGTTCCCTGTACACCCAAGTCTAGGTCATTAATATAGATAGAGAAAAGCAGTGGTCCTAATACCAATACCTGGGGAAACTCACTATATACCTTCCTCCAGTCTGAAGAACAACCATTCACCACTATTCTCTGTTTCCTGTCATTCAGTCAACTTTGTATCCATGCTGCTACTGTACCTTTTATTCCATTGAGTTTTAACTTTTTTGACAAGCCGGATAGGTGAAACTATATCAATCGCCTTTTGGAAGCCCATGCATATGATCAACTGCATTTCCCTCATCGATCCTCTCCTTTTATCTTAGCTGCCAATCTCTTCTCATACTCTATCATTGCTTCTTTTTTTTTTATTTATTTAAAAAATTGCTTCTCTTATTATATTTTTCACTTCCCCTCTGAACTTTCTATATTCAACCTGGTTCTCACTTGTATTATCCACCAGACATCTGTCATACGCACCCTTTTTCTGCTTCATCTTACTCTCTATCTCTTTCATCATTCAGGAAGCTCTGGCTTTGGGGGTGGTCTTACCTTTCCCCCTTGTGGCAATGTACCTTGACTGTACCTGAACCATCTCCTCTTTAAAGGCAGCCCTTTGTTCCGTTACTGTTTTGCCTGTCGATCTTTGATTCCAATTTACCTGGGCCAGATCTCTTCACACTAAAGGTCTGCTCAGGTCTGCAAATAAGACCTGACCCGAGCCCAACAGAACTCCATCCGACCCCAAGCCTGACCCGGCCCATGTCCTTCCATTTTATCCCGCGCCCGACCTGACCATCAGTTGACTTACCTTCCGTTTTTCGCTTTGTTCCTTACTTGCATAAGCTTAAAATAACTGTGGCAAAACCACCTTTAAAATCCAAAAAGTAAATTTACATTGGAGCCACTTACCTGTCATAGGGTGTGTCCGATCCGGCCCGACCTGACCCGAGCCTGAATGCCGGACCCGGAAGTGCAACCCGTCCCGAACCAGACACATGTCATCGGGCCCTGTCAGGTTCGGGTCGCGTAGCTGGCCTTTAATTCTCACCCCACTGAAATTGGCCCTCCCCAATTAATTATTTTTATTCTGGATTGTTCATTGTCCTTTTCCATAGCTAACTTAAACCTTGTGATACTATGATCACTGACCCCTAAATGTCCTCCTAATGACACTTTATCCAGTTAACCCACCTCATTCCCCAGAACCAGAGCCAGCTGCCTCCTTCCTCATTGGGCCAGAAACATACTGATGTAGAAAACTGTCCTGAACACACTTCAGAAACTCTTTCCCCTCTCTGCCCTTTACACTATTACTATCCAGTCTACATATGGATAATTCAAGTCCCCCAGTATAACTACTCCATGTAATTTCCTTGCAAATGTGTACCTATATATCTTTCCCATTAGTTGGTGCCTTACAGAATACACCCAGTAGTGTAATGGTGCGGCAGGTAAAAGCGAAAGGAATTAGTGGCAATGGAGTGCAGTTTGGGGCAAAGGCCAAAGATGATGTCTTTGGTCTTCCTGATGTTGAGCTGGAGGAAGTTTTGAATCATGCCAGACTGAATGTTAAACAGGCAGTAGAAGTGATGGAGAGGTACAGCTGGGGGTCATCTGTGTAAATGTGGAAGCTTACCTCACGTTTGTGCGCAGTGCCATAAATGGGCATCATCTAAAGATGATGGTGGAGATATGGGATGAGAAGCTATTGCTGAGATGCATTGACTGTTGGGTTGGAATGGTGTGCGAGTAATCCCACAGAGCTGGATGGCAGAGAAGAGGAGGATGCATGGTTAACTGTCAGACACTGCAGATGTCAAAGATGAGAAGGGAAATACACCAAAATCAGAGACACAGAGGATGTTGTGAGCAGCGAATTAGGATCACTTGGGTTGTGAAAAGAGCAGAAGATGCACTAGATTCCAACACAAGATAACAAAGAGAGAAAGACGCAGAGGGTGATAGAAGCAGATAGAGAGACAGACACAGAGGTAGAGAAAATTTGTGAGAAGCAAGTTGAAGTGGATGTACGGACTGATGGAAGGGGTGGAGATGGGGAGATGGAAAAAAACAGAGGGAGGAGTGTGGAGATTGGGTGATACAGGGAGGGGACAGGCAGAGCTTGAGTTGGGTTTTTCAGGAGAGGGTTGGTTATGGTGGGTTTGAAAGGGGAGAGCGTTGGCTGTGGAGAGGGAGCTGTTGAGTAACCTGCTGACTCTCACTGTCTACTGGCCATTTGGATGAGATACCGGAAAATGGCTGGAGTCCATGGAACCTGTACAGAGGGTCTGAAGGGGAGAAATTGGTGGGTACCATACACTATAGTACCTGATCCTCTTTGATGTTAAAATGCTTAGCCTGGGGCTGTGGTTAGTGTAGAACATCTTGGCTAGGTCATAATTGAAATTTACAATGCAATTTTGACTTTTCTGAGAATTATCTGAAATCTGAACCGAGGGGTTTTCTCTCATCGGTGACTTTTAGTGAAGTCCATCACGCAGATAGGTGGGGGGGGGGGGGCTGGTGGTGGGTGAGTTAGGTCCACTTACCATTGGTCTTTGTGGGCTGGGTTTCACAGCAGTCTCTTCATATCTCTTAGGGTGGAACGACACCAGGTTTTCAGTCAGTCCTTGATTTGGGCCTTTGCTGTGCTGGTGAGGAGTGAACGAGGTGGAGGAAACAGCTGAACAGTTGCAAGAAAACATAAGCATCAGGGTAAGAGAGATTTGCATTTATACAGTGTCTCATCAGAACAGGAAGCATGGCCAACAGCTTCAAACTCCAGGCCCCAATCCAAAGGTGTTCAAACATAGGATGCATTTGTTTCTCTCAGTTCCTCTGCACCTGACTTCACTGATTCTTGTAGGGGAGCTCACAACCCTTTGGGGTAGCCCACCCAAGAGGCCGTACTGCATACGTGAGCTCAGATAATGAGCTCTGGCAGGCTATTTGACTGGAAGGAGATTACAGTCAAGCCTGATACTGTCCTTGCCTGAGATTCATACACGTGCCAGCAGGTGTTGCAGGATAGTGATCAAGAGCAAATATCCTGGCTAACATCATCTGCCCTCCATAGCTGGTGGATACTGAAGCCATTTACAGTGCCTGCCAACTTAAGATAGACCAGCAGTAAAACTTTTTAAATCAGTGCCAGCTATGCTGTGGGATACAGCTGCAGAGCTTTACAGTTTGTGACATAATGTGCCTCCCCCACCCTCTTCCCCAGGCCACAGTACGGTTGCTGGTGACAAAGTGATGAGACACACAAATCAGAAAGTACACCCATCCTCCGTGCCTTTCCATGGAATGCACCTCAGCATTCAATTAGTAGATTGAGGCAGGGAAGAAAACACCAGACTAATTAAAGAAGTTACATTAGTGGGAAAAAAAGCTGTCAAAGTTAGTTGTACCAGCCAGGGAGATCTTGCTACACCGCAGCCTCCTCTTCTGTCCCGAACCTTCAATTATTAGCACATCCCAACAGATATCCCATTAATACTCACTTCTTTTTAATCAAAGAACTCAATCAAGTTAATTAAACACCATTTGTCTTCAACACATCCATGTTGGCTATCCGTTATTAGTCAATGTTCTTCCACGTGGCAATTAATTTTGTGCTGGATTATGGTCTCTGGAAGTTTCTCTACCACTGAAGGTGACTGGCCTGTAGTTGCCTGATTTATCCCCCTCTCCTTTTTTTGATTTGCAAGCCCCTGGCACCATTCACATGCCCAAGGAGGACTGGTTGTGGCCAAAGCCTTTGCAATTTCACCCTCACCTCCCTAAAAAACATCCCATTTGGAGCACATCCTTTACTGTGACATTGGCAGCATCCTCTTCCCTAGTGAAAACAGATACCAAGCACTCATTTAGTACCTCAGCTATGCTCTTTGCACTACATGATGATCTTTTTGGTCCCTAATCAGCCCAATCCTTCCTTTAACTATCCTTTTACTCTGTTTATAAAAAGACTTTAGTACTCTCTTTTCTCATACACTCGCTTTGCCCGTCTTGTTTTTGTACAGTTCTGTGCACCTCCTGCATTCAGCTTGGTTCTCTACTGTACTATGATCCTGACATTTACCATACATCGTTTTCTGTTCCATTTCAAACTCAATATCTTTAGTCATCCAGGGACGTTGAGCTTTTGATGCCCTTCCTTTTCCCCCTCTCATAGGAATACTTAGTCTGTACCCGATCTACTTCTCCTTGAAGGTCTCCCATTGCTTATTTACAGTTTCATAGAATCATAGAATGTTAACACAGCAAGAGGCCATTCAGCCTGCTGCGTCTGTGCCAGCTCTCTGCAAGAGCAACTTGCCAAGTCCCACTCCCCCGTCTTTTCCATGTAACCCTGCAAATTTTTTCTCTTCAGATAATTATCCAGTTCTCTTGTGAAGGCCTTGATTGAATCTGCCTCCGCCACAGTCTCAGGCAGTGCACTCCAGATCCTAATCACTCGCTGGGTAAAAATAAATTTTCCTCATATTGCTGTTGCTTCTTTGGCCAGTCACCTTAAATCAGTGTCCTCTGGTTCTGGATCTTTTGGCCAATGGGAACAGTTTCTCCCTATCTACTCTGTCTAGGCCCATTGTTTTGAACACCTCTGTCAAATCTCCTCTTAATTTTCTCTTCTACAAGAAGAACAGCCCCAGCTTCTCCAACCCCTCCACATAATTGAAGTTCCTCATCCCTGGAACCATTCTCGTGAATCTTTTCTGCACCCTTTCTGATGCTTTAACATCCTTCCTAAAGTGTGGTACCCAGCAATGGACACACAGTACTCCAGTTCAAACTGAACCAGTGTTTTATACAGGTTTATCATAACTTCCTTGCTTTTGTACTCTCTGCCCGTATGTATAAAGCCCATGATCCCGTATGCTTTCTCAACTTGCCCCCTGCACCTTCCGTGAGTTGTGCATATATCCTCCCAGCTCCCTCTGCTCCTGTACCCCCTTTAGAATTGTACCCTTTAAATTATATTGCCTCTCCAATCAATAATTTCAAAAGGAAATTGGATGACCGCTTGAAGGAAATAAACTTGCAGGGCCATGGGGATCGAGACTGTCTGGAATACTCTGCAGAGGGCTGGCAGGGACTGAATGGCCACCTCCTGTGCCATAAATGACTATATAACTCCTTGCTTATCTGACCAAAATGCATGACTTCACACTTTGTTGCATTAAATTTCATTTGCTACTTGTCCGTCCATTCCATGAGCCTATGTCCTTTTGAAGTTTATCACTATTCTTCTCACATTCCACAATATTTCCAAGTTTTGTGTCATTGGCGAAGTTTAAAATTGTGCTTTGTACACCTTGTTAAGGTCATTCGTATATATGAAGAAAAGCAGGGGTCCTAACACCAAACCCTGGGGAACCCCACTATATACCTTCCTTCAGTCCAAACAACAACTCTTCACATCTACTGTTTCCTGTCCCTTTTATTCAATGGGCTCTAATTTTACTGACAAGCCTATTATGTAGCACTTTATCAAATATCTTTAGGAAGTCCATGGTCACCACATCAACAGCATTACCCTGATCAACCTCTCCGTTACCTCATCAAAAAACTCAAGCAAGTTAGTTAAACATGATTTTCCCTCATCAAATCCGTGCTGGCATTCCTTAATTAACCTACATTTGTCCAAGTAACTATTATCATATCATTTCAAAAAGCTTTCCCACCACTGAGGTTAAACTAACTGGCCTGTAGTTTCTGGGCATTCCCTTACTGACATTTTTGAACAAGGGTGTAACATTTGCAATTCTCCAGTCCTCTAGCACCACACAGATATCTAAGGAGGATTGGAGGATAATGGCCAGTGCCTCAGCAATTTCCACCCTTACTTCCCTCAGTATCCTTGGATGCATCTCATCTGGTCCTGGTGACTTGTTAACGTTAATTACAATCAGCCTATCTAATACCTCCTCTATCAATTTTTAGCCCATCTACCTCCTCTTTCACCATGACTTGGGCATCATCTTTTTCTTCCTTGGTAAAGACTGATGCAAAGTATTCATTTAGTATCTCAGCTATGCCCCCTGCCTTCATGCGTAAATCTCCTTTTTGGTCCCTAATTAGTCCCACTCCTCCTTCTAACCACCCTTTTACTATTTATACACGTATAAAAATACTTTTAGATTCCCTTTATGTCAGCTGCAAGGCTCTTATTCTCTCTTCTATTATTTCTTTTTTCACCACCTCCGAAGCCTTTATACTCAGCCTGGTTCTCATTTTGTATTACGCACCCTTCGTCTGCTTCTGTTTTAGTTGATAATCTTTTATTTCAATTCACCTGGGCCCTTTTCAACTGCCTGAAATTAGCCCGGTTCCTGTAAAGTGTTTCATTGTTCCTGGTCCCTTTCTGTAACTATTGTAAACAAAGATAGTGATCACTGTTTCCTAAATGTTCTTCCACTGAAACTTGCCCCACATCATTCCTCAGAACTAGATCCAGCGCTGCTTCCTTCCACGCTGAGCTAGAAACACTGATTAAGAAATTCCTCCTGTACATATTTCACAAATTCCTGCTCCTCTTGCACCCAGTTTATATTAGGATAATTGAAATCCCCCATTATATCCGCTCTCCTGTCTGCACATTTCCTCCTCCCCGGTATTGGAAAGAACAATTTCTCAAACTAGTAATGACAGGGGCGTCCCTTTAAATGGCAAGACTTACCACCGAGAGAGAAAGCCAAACAAGTGAAGATAAGGACAGAGTTCACATTTTTGTGGGCTTTTTTCATCTTCCTCCAGAGTCCAGTATTACGGAGAGGTTTTGCCCGAGTGTACTTGGGGTTTTCATGCGTGATCCATGTTTGCTGTTGAGCTGCGTCCTGCTCCCAGGCTCCCAGCTGATTGGCCAGGCGGTTGCCCTGGAGAGGGGTTTGAATGATACCTGTGCGCGGTGCGCGCCGGGAGTTGTAGTTTTGCAGCACCGGAGACAGTGCGGGGGCGGGGGATGGCAAGAGGCAGGGCTGGACTACAACTCCCAGCCGGCAGCGCAGCCCCCTTTCTCTACCACGGCCACGATTGGCAATTCCAACGTTGCAACTTGAAATAATTTGAAAATTCCCCACCTTGGAGAAAATCAAATAACTGAGCACTTTCCACTGCAATGAGTTATTGGGCGAAAGATCATTAGCCTGAAACGTTAACTTGGTTTCTCTGTCCACAGGTGCTGCCCCACCTTCTGAGCGTTTCCAGCATGTTTTGCTTTTATTTGCAATGCCACACAAACAAGGTGAGACTTTATTGAAACATTTGGAACTTTATTTTGTGCAACTTTAATTTATAAAAACCAGCATTAAGGTTACAGCACAAAACAAACCCAGAGCTGTTCCCAGGAGGCTTTATCAATGGCTAAAAATGATCCGCCGACCACCACCCCCAATAATTAAAATACAGGGTAGAGAGGAAGACTCAACTGGTCACTTTTGGGTGGGGAGGAAAGAGGAGAATTATAACGCTATAGCAAAATCTGTATGCACACTTTAAAAAAAAAAGCCACTTCACAATTCTGTTGCTGATGTTAGTGATCATGGAGAAAGGAAAAAGGATTTTGAGGTCAGTGCGAAAGGAGAACATTTACTGCTGCGAGTAAGGGGGGGGAATTGACAGACACAAGTGCCTGTCCTGGGAATATCCCTGGAAAAAAAACAACTCGAGAAACATTCACAGACCACCGCAGAGTAACTGCTCTGGTTGAGATATATATGCTGAAGCAGAACAATGCTCCAAATTCATTATTCCAAATTTAAAAATCCTACCATGGCTTCATCCAAATACAGTATTTTCTAAAACCAAAAATAAACTATTCTTCCAAATACAACTTAAGCACAAAAGAGGGAGGGAGTTTTTTTTTTAAAAAAAGCAGACCAAACAGACTATTTACAAAGTGTCCTTTTAAAAACTGGAGTGCGTTACAGTTAGAGCACTATCACTATCAGAATTTATTCATGAAGGGGGTAGAAAAGGGAGGGAGAAGTTACAAAGACAGCTATTCACTGGCATAGCAAAGAAGAGGTACAGAAGAATGCCTGCACTCCCCATCACAAGGAACTGCTAGACTCAACCAGGCCAGAGAGAAAATGAAAGCACAAGACAGGAAGTGGCAAGAAGTCACACCCTTCTTCAGCTAATTTGGTTAAAGGTACAAGAGCAGAGCTTGTGTCCAGACTATCTGCCTCAGCATTCCCTCAGGTGAGCTGTGTTTCGGGACAGAAAAAAAAAATATCAAACACCAAACCTTGGCCACACTGTCAAAACCAGTGCACCAAGACGGCACAATTCCCTTTAATCGGGTGAAAGGTCACAGACCTGAAATGTTAACTATTTCTCTTGCTATAGATGCTGCCTGACCTGCCGAGTATTTCCAGCATTTTCTGTTTTTATTTCAGATTTCCAGCATCCGCAGTATTTTGCTTTTGTCCCTTTTAAGTGGGCCAAGGGCAACAAAAATCATTTACAACTTCTGTTGATTGATCAGATTTTGATAGAGAAGGAACCCCTCCAATCTCAAAAGTAGGAAAATAAAGTCTGATAGTGCTAATTAATAGGTATTGCTAAAAACCACAAGTTCTATGAATACAAAACCCACCCCTACAAGTGAATAACTGCCTGCACCTATCAAAGAATTCTCAGCAATGGTTTTACAGTTAAAAATGCATTTTACTGATAGGAGTTGAAGGGAGTTGCCAGCTTTGGTGCCAGTAATCTACAAAAAACAGCACTCAAATTACACCCAGCAGTACATCATAACATCTTCACCCAGTGTAAAACCCAGTTTCAATCAAATAACACAGTTTGCAGTTGAATGTTGCAACATAGTATAATGGCATGTTCTCATCCCTTTCTTCCTCCCCCCATCTTTCCTAGTTCTCCCTGGATAGATAAGTCATTATGCTCCCAGATCTAGCCCAAACGCAGTATGATCATAATTTCATGTCATTCTGTTCTTGAAGGATTTTTTTTTTTAATTAGTCAGAGGATCAGCTGTAGCACCCGGTACATTCCCCTCAGCCACTGGAGTAGCTGATACTGTACCAGCTGACCCCAGCTATACACAGCCATCTGTCCCTATAATAGTGCCCTCACCTTGAACAAACATTCCCCTGAATCATCTCCAAGGGTTCAGACACTCTCCAATTGGGGACCTTAAGGAATTAAAAAAAAAATTTAAACATCAGCTAACAGGAAAACATATCACCTGTTGTCTGAGGCATCTTGTACAGATATTAACAGAGTGAGTTGGCCTAAAGCTTGCCTGGTTGTGTTGAGTTGGCCTTAGTACCAGGGGAGTGGGGGGGGGGAAAAAGTGTCCTCTACCTTCCACACTTGCATAAAAGTGAAACTCCTCCAGAATTAGCTGGGGCTTCTCTAGTTAGAGGGAGTCATTCCCAGCAACACCCTCTTTGTACCCCTTGCCCCAGTTTTGCAATTGGAATTAGCCCAAAAGATGGGCATCTCAGTGACAAAAAACTGGGAGCAGCATTACAATACACAGTAGAGAAGAGAAATAAAAACATTGAAATAGATTACAAATTCCTATGTCTACACTTACACTGGAAATTTCCCCATATAAACCTATTGTGCTATAACTAGAATCAGTCACCAGTGCAGTGCCTCCAGTGATGGGTGGGTGTAATTACAGCATAACAAATTTACATAGCTAGTGTGGACATAGGAATTTATAATAGAAATAGGAAACCAACATATTGTAAAACTTTAAAATGCACTCTTCCTGGTCCAGTCCTGTCCCCCCCTTCCCCCCCACCCCCCACTTCACAGCCTCAACTCCCCACGTGCAACATCACAGGAGATAAACTAGCTCTTAAATTTTAATTGGATCCCTGCACGCACCTAATTTAAGTACTCCACACAAAAACATGACAGGTTCCCATGGAAAGGAATTGCAAAAAACAGGAAAAAAAAAAAAAAGGGCTACACAAATGCATCTGGAACACAGAAATCATCCCAGTTTTACTGGCAAAGTACAATAAAATAATTTCCTTTCCCTCGGACACTCCTCTACCTTCTGTCCTTTGCCCTCCCCACTCCCACCCCTTCAACTCCCATTGTGACAGTTACCATCTAAAGAATAGCAAGAATGCAACAGAGTCGTATTGTGATGGAACAGGAGTTTGGTCACGCTCGGAGGGAATTACTCATCATCCTCGCCTTCGTCTTCCGCCTCTCGTTTTCGTTTCTGTCCTTGAGCGGCAGCATCTTCTGCAGAATACAAAATCTCAGTAGCTACAATTTTTAAATCTTTATATAGCAGACACCTCTTGCAAATTTGACATCCCAAAATCAAGTTTCCTCCCCTGAAAAGGACTCTTAACGAGCCAGTTCAGTTTGTACAAAATTCCGACAGCTTCACGGTTACTTTTACATATAACACTGTATCCACTGAAAGTGGACACAATTCACCTGATACAAGTGGTAGACAGTAAACCTATCAAAGTCCCAAATGCTCCCCAGAGAATTCAGAGCATATTAAAAAGTTCAAGTAAATCCAAGTGTGTTAAGGTAGCAGATGACAGATGCTGAAGGCAGAGTCAAATAAACTACACAAACAGAGCTGACATTTGTGCTAGCCTCGTCACCTTATTAATGGTGCTCAAAACTTCAGTGTTTCATAAGGCGGCAGTTCAGGAACTAACAAACCATCTTGCAACGGGTAGGCAGCAAGTCGTGTGACTGCATTTATAGTCATTCATTTTATGCAAAAGGAGTAAATTTCACATGACAAAGAAATGGTTTATACAGTTAATATATTCCTGTACTTTCAGTAGGTAAAAGGTAAATTAAAGGTATCTGTACTTAAACAGGTATGAAGAGCTACCCGAATTGCCTGAAATACAGTCAGTGTGCTTATTCATTGTAAGTAGAGCCTTTGTACTTGATTTCTGTGGTGATGGTGAATGGTAATTGGATATTGGCCTGGAAAGACAATTGCGCAGCATAAGTGATGTGACAGTGGTTGACATTGTGCCAGCTTTTTATTAAATTGAATTCAAATTCTGAAACTGCCATGTGAGATTTGAACTTACTCTGGTAATATTACTCCATACAGGGGTTGGGAACCAGAGGACAGATTTAAGGTGATTGGTGAAAGAACCAGAGGGGACATGAGGAAAGTTTGTTTTTCTCCAGTGAGTTGTGATCTGGAATGCACTACCTGAAAACCTGGTGGAAGCAGATTCAATAGTAACATTCGAAAGAGAATTGGATAAACCCTTGACAGTGAGGGTGGGGTGAAATTTACAGGTTTATCAGGAAACATCAGGGGAGTGGGATTAATTGGATAGCTTTTGCAAAGAGCCAGCACAGGCATGATGACCCAAATGGCCACATTCTTTGATTCTATTGTTTTTGCGTGTGCATATTTGTATGTATGTATACACATCCATACAAACTGATTTAAATAATAATGTTACCTTGATCATCTGCCCCTTCCTCCTCTCCTTCATGAACATAATCGTCATCATCCTCATCATCCTGCAAGAAACAATTTGCATTTATATAGCCCCTTTCATGACCTCAGGATGTCCTAAAGTGTTTTACAGCCAATCAAATATTTTTTGAAGTGTAGTCACTGTTGTAATGTAGGAAGTGCAACCAGCAATGTGATAAATGACCAGATAATTTGTTTTAGTAATATTGGTCAGATACTAGTCAATAACATTGTTCTTCCTTGAACAGTGCCATGGGATTTTTAAAAAAAATATCCATTTGAAGGTGCAAACAGGGCCTTGGTTTAATATCTCATCTGAAAAATAGCACCTCCAACAGCATAACACTCTTTCAGTACTGCACTGGAATCTCGGCCTGGATTATGTGCTCAAATCTCTGTAGTGGGGCTTGAATCCATGAACTTCTAACTCAGAGTGTGATCCAATGAACCAAGGTTGACATGGTAGAAAACAGCCACAAAGGCACAGGATGCTCACCCCTTCCATCTTTCAAGTTCTAGTTTCCAAGTGTTCAGAGGGCAGACAACACTGGTGGGAGGGTGGGAGTGTGGTTGGAAGGAGATGAAAGTTAAAAGACTGCAATAGCAGAATCTCAATGGAAGGGGGAAAAAAAAAGGAGGAATGAAAAAATTACTCAGTTGTATGGTAAAGAAAACATTTGAGAGATGCACATCATAGGAGGTACATGGGTAGTGGAAATTTTGATCACTTTGTTGAGTCAGTTGATTTTCAATGGGCACAACGGCCTCAAGATTCCTGGATTGAGGTGTGGAGATAGTAAAGTCGACCAAGGGTCACGCTCCTGATCGCTCCAAGTTAACTCAGATTGGACTGGGGAACTGGAATGCAGCAGGCAGTCAGCTTCAAGGAAGGGAAGAAGTTGAGAAGGGGTTCAGGAAGGCTGTATGACCATCCCTGCTCCTATTTCTTACAAATGGCAGGCCGGGGGCCTCTATTCCACCAGCATATATGAAAACAAACCTGAATTTCTTCTTTCAGGAGATAAGACAGCCCAACCTCCTCTACTTCCTCTTGTTCATCATCATCATCATCATCCTCCTCCTCTTCATCATCATCATCATCTTCCTCATCATCATCCTCCTCATCATCATAATATTCTTCTGCAGCACCAGCTCCATCTTCATCCTCCTCACCTTCCTCTGTAGAAGAAATGTTGAGATATTTTACATAAAAGACATCACTCTGCAATACTGAAGCACCACAAGAACAAGACATAGGAGTAGGCCATTTGGCCCCTCGAGCCTGTTCCACCATTCATGGCTGATCTGATCGTGGCCTCAAATCCACTTTCCTGCTTGTTCCCATAATCCTCAACTCCCTTGTAGATCATAAAATCTAACTCAACCATGAATATATTCAATGACCCAGCCTCCTGTGCTCAGAGGTAGAGAATTCCAAAGATTGACAGCCCTCAGAAGAAGTTCCTCCTCATTTCCGTCTTAAATGGGAGACCACTTATTCTGAAACTGTGCCCCCTAGTCCTAGATTCTTCCATGAGTGGAAATATTCTCTCAACATTTACCTCACAAGCCCCCTCAAAATCCTATATTTCAATAAACGGCAATGAGTAGAGACCCAACATATTTGACCTTTCCTCAAGACAACCCCGTCATCCCAGGAATCAGCCTAGTGAACTTTTGTCTGAACTGCCTCCAATACAAGTATATCCCTCTCTAAATGAGACCAAAACTGTACGCAGTGCTATATGTGCAGTCTCACCAACTCCCTGTACAGTTGGAGCAATACTTTCCTACCTTTATACTCCATCCCTCTTGCAATAAAGGCCAACATTCCATTTGCCTTCTTAATTACTTGCCGCACCTGCAAACTAACTTTGTGATTCATGTACAGGAACATCCTTCTGTACCACAGTGTTCTGTAGTCTCGCTCCATTTAAATCGGCTTTTCTATTCTTCCTTTCAAAGAAAGGAACTCTCTTTCAAAGTGGATAACTTTACATTTTCCCACATTACACTCCATTTGCCAAATTTTTGCCCACTCACTTTACCTATCTACATCCCTTTGCAGACTGTCCTCACAACTTACTTTCTCACTTTTGTATTGTCAGCAACATTGGCTACAATACTTTCTGTCCCTTCATCAAAGCCATTAATATAGATTGTAAATAGTTGAGGCCCCAGCACTGATCCGTGGCACCCCTCTAGTTAGTTTGCTAACCTGAAAATGCCCCATTTATCCCAACTCTGTTTCCTGTTAGTTAGCCAATCCTGCGTCCATGTTAATATATTACTCCCATCACCATGAGCTCTTATCTTGTGCAGTAACCTTCTATGTGACACCTTACTGAGTGGCTTTGGAAATCCAACTACACTACATCTATTGGTTTCCCCTTTATCCAGCCTGCTTGTTACATCCTCAAAGAACTCTAATAAGTTTGTCAAACACTATTTTCATAAAGCCATGTTGACTCAGTTTAATAGAAACGATCAGCTTCCGGCCAGTATGGCTCACAATATGGTGTCCATTGGGTTACTGGAGGAACCAGCAATTGATTTGGACAACACTAGGGGCTGAAAAGTCTACAGATGCCACAGCTGGAGAGATTAAGGTCAATTGGGAGAAAAAAGGAATCTGGATATGCTCAGGATACAGAAGTTAAATTAAGCAGTTCCATTAAAAGTCTGCTTAAAAAAGAAAAGTGGCACTTTATCTGAACTGCACTGTTGTTGGCTCACTGGAATCCAGCATTATGACCACTGGGCTGTGGGCAGAGAGAAAGGCGGGTGGGGGTGGGAAACAATGGAGAACAAAAAAAAAGAGAGAAAAATACACTCAGTAAACGCTCAGACTCGACTCTGATGCTCCCACAATTGAATCATCCCACTGACAATGGAGAACATGCAAGAAGAACAGGACGGATGTGAGAATAGAGGCATAGAGTACAAGAGCAAGGAAGTTATGTTGAACTTGTATAAGTTTGACTTCAGCTGGAGTATTGTGTCCAGTTCTGGGCACCGCACTTTAGGAAAGATGTGAGGGCATTGAAGAGAGTACAGAAAAGATTCAGGAGAATGGTTCCAGGGATGAGGAACTTAAGGTATGAAGATAGATTGGAGAAGTTAGGGCGGAGAGGTGATTTGATAGAGGTATTCAAAATCATGAGGGGTCTGGACAGAGTAGATAGAGAAAAACTGTTCCCACTAGTGAAAGGATACAGAACGAGAGGGCACAGATTTAAAGTATTTGGTAAGAGAAGCAAAAGTGACATGAAGAAAAACTCTCATGCAGGTTGTGGTTAAAGTCTGGAATCCACTGCCTGAGCATGTGGTGGAGGCATGTTCAATTGAAGCATTCAAAAAACAGTTATATGAAAAAGAAGAATGTGCAGGGTTACAGGGAGAAGGCGGGGGAATGGAACTGAGTAAAGTGCTCTTTTGGAGAGCTGGTGCAGACACAATAGGCTGAACAGCCTCCCTTTGCACTGTAACGATTCTGAAAGAGAAACTGCACCCCTCCCCCCCGCCGTCAGCAAAAGGACATGTCTTACCCTCATCAGACTCTGGGGCCTCCTGGTCATCTCGATCAAAGCCATCCAAGTAAGTTATGTGAGGGAGGAGCTTGAAGATGCTCTCTCTGTAGTCATTGGGATTGGAGATGTCACAGTTATACAGGTCCAAGCTCTTCAAATGAGTCAGATTTTTCTGGAATTAAAAAAAGTTTAAATAGAGGACCCGAACAAAATAAGACAGTGAATCTTAGATATTAGTCACACTGTTCAGCCAAATTCAAAAAAACACCCAAAATGTCATTTAATGCAGTATCAAATGCTTTGGTCAGTCTCAAATCACCAAATAAACATAGGAACAGGAGTAGACCAATCAGCCCATCGATCCTGCTCAGTCATTCAATATGATCATGGCTGATCATCCACTTCAATGCCTTTTTCCCCCACTGTCCCCATATTCCCTTACGTCATTGGTATTTAGAAATCGGTCAATCTCTGCTTTAAACATACTCAATGACTGAACTTCCACAGCTCTCTAGGGTAGAGAATTCCAAAGATTCACAACCCTCTGAGTAAAGAAATTTCTCCTCATCTCAGTCCAAAGTGGTTTCCCCCTTATTTTGAAATGGTCTCCCCTGGTTCTGGACTCCCCAACCAGGGGAAACATCTTGCCTGCATCCACCCTGTCTATCCCTTTAAGTATTTTGTAGGTTTCAATGAGATCACCTCTCATTCTTCGAAACTCTAGAGAATACAGACACAGTTTCCCCAGTCTCTCTTCATAGGACAGTCCCGCCATCCCAGGAACAAGTCTGATGAACCTTCGTTGCACTCCCTCTATGGCAATAATATCCTTCCTAAGGTGAGGGGACCAAAACCACACAGTACTCCAGGTGTGGTCTAACCAAGGTTCTATACAATTGAAGCAAAACTTCACTACTCCTGTACTCAAATCCTCTTAAGATAAAGGCTAACAGACCATTAGCCTTCCTAATTGCTTGTTGCATCTGCATGTTAGCTTTCAGTGACTTACTGACGAGAACACCCAGGTCCCTTTGTACATCTACACTTTCTAATCTATGACCATTTAAGAAAAACTCTGCACATCTGTTGCTCCTACCAAAGTGGATAACCTCACATTTTTCCACATTATATTCCATTTGCCATGCTTTTGCCCACTCACTAAGTCTGTCCAAATTCCCTTGAAGCTGCTTTGCATCTTCCTCAACACACATTCCCATCTAGTTTTGTGTCATCCGCAAACTTGGAAGTAGTACATTTGGTTCCCACATCCAAATCATTGAGAGATATTATATATATATATATATATTGTGAACAGTTGGGGCCCCAAGGACTGATCCTTGCAGTACCCCACTAGTCACAGCCTGCCAATGCGAGAATGACCTATTTATTCCTACTGTTTTCTGCCTGTGAACCAATCCTTAATCCATCTCAGTATATTACCTCCTATTCCACATGCTTTAATTTTGCTAACCAACCTCCTGTGGGGGACTTTATCAAAAGCCTTCTGAAAATCCAAGTATACTAAGTCCACCGATTCCCCTTTATCAATTCTGTCAGTAACATCCTCAAAAAACTCCAACAGGTTCGTCAAACATGATTTCCCATTCATAAATCCATGTTCACTATGCCCAATCAGATCATCTAAGTGTCCATTTATCACATCCTTTAGAATAGATTCTAGCATTTTCCCTCCTACTGATGCAAGGCCAACAGATCTATCATTCCCTGTTTTCTCTCTTCCTCCCTTAAAAATAGTAGTGTGACATTTGCTACCTTCCAATCTACAGGAACCGTTCCAGAATCTATAGAATGTTGGATGATGATCACCAATCCATCCACTATTTCCATAGTTACCTCTTTCAACACTCTGGGATGCAGAATATCAGGTCCTGGGGACTTATCAACCTTCAGCCCCATTTATTTTTTATTTATTTATAGATACAGCACTGAAACAGGCCCTTCAGCCCACCAAGTCTGTGCCGACCAACAACCACCCATTTATACTAACCCTACAGTAATCCCATATTTACTACCTACACTAGGGGCAATTTACAACAGCCAATTTTACCTATCACCTGCAAGTCTTTGGATGTGGGAGGAAACCGGAGCACCCGGTGAAAACCCACGCAGACACAGGGAGAACTTGCAAACTCCGCACAGGCAGTACCCAGAATTGAACCCGGGTCCCTGGAGCCGTGAGGCTGCGGTGCTAAGCACTGTGCCGCCCATTAATTTCTCCAATACAACCTTCTTACTAATACTAATTTCCTTCAATTCCTCGTTCTCCCTAGTCCCTTGGATCTCTAATTCTGGGAGATTTCTTGTATCTTCCTCAGTGAAGGCAGCCACAAAGTAATCATTTAGCTTCTCTGCCATTTCTCTATTCCCCATTATAAATTCTCCTGACTGTCTGCAATGGACCCATATTTGTCTTAGTCAAATGTTTCTTTTCTACATACTTATAGAAGCTTTTACAGTTTATTTTTTTTTGCTAGTTTACATTCATATGCTATTCTCCCTTTATCAGTTTCTTGGTCCTCCTTTGCTGTATTCTAAGATCCTCCCAATCCTCAAGTTTACTACCATTTCTGGCAACTTTATAGGCCATTTCATTTAATCTTATACAATCCTTAACTTCCTATGTTAGCCACGGTTGACTGCCTTTTTTTTGGGATTTTGTGCCTTGAAGGAATGTATAGTTGCTTTAAACTATGTAACAATTCTTTAAAGACTATGCATTACCCAGGTACTGTCATACATTTTAATGTATTTTCCCAATGCATCTCAGCCAATTAGCCCCTCATACCTTCACAATTCCCTTTATTCAAATTTAACACCCTGGCTTCAGACTGAACTATCTCACTTTCAAACATAATGTAAAATTATATCGTATTATGATCACTCATCCCTAAAGGTTTTTTTTTTAAAAACAAGATCAATTAACCCTTTCTCATTATCGAATACTAGATCTAAAATAGCCTGTTCTCTAGTCGGTTCATCAACATACTGCTCTAAAAAAAACATTCCTAGTCCTCCACAGCATTGGTGCTCATTAGATTTACCCAGTCTATATGCAGATTGAGATCACCCATGATTACTGTAATATCCATGCTACATGCTTCTCTAATCTCCTGAATAATACCATGCCCCACACTATTGCTGTTTGGTGGCCTATAAACAACTTCTACCAATATTTGCTGCCTCTTGCTGTTTCTTGGCTCCACTCAAACAGATTACACATTTTGTTCTTCCGACCAGAGATCCTCCCTTACTAATGTACTGATCCCATCCCTTATCAGTGCAGCACCACATCCTCTTCCTTTTTGCCTGTCCTTCCTAAATTTTGAATATCCTTGAATATTCAGTTCCCAGTCACGGTCACCCTGTAGCCACGTTTCCGTAATGGCAATTAGATCATACCCATTTACCTCTATTTGTGCCTTTAAACAATCTACCTTGTTGTGAATGCTGCATGTATTCAGTTAGAGTGCCCTTAACCATATCGTCTTGACATTCTGCATTCCAAGCCTAGTTGATGCTTGCCTTTGTTTCACCTGCCTTCTAATGTCACTTCATACTTTCCTACCTCCTGTTACCAGCTTTACTTCCTTCCAATTTGAGCTACCTCTCTCAGGTTCCAACCCCCTAACAAGTTAGTTTAAACCCTCCCCAACAGCACTAGCAAATCTCCCTGGGGCAAGTAGGTTGATGTATTTGAAAGAAAGACTTGCATTTCCAAAATGCCATTCACAACCTCAGAATATCCCAAAATGCTTTACAGCCAATGAGGTACAAATATAAAGCTTGGAAGGAGCAAAGGGAGAGATTTCAGAGGTCAGTTGATCAACATATCAAATGAGAGAAACAAATCCACACTGGGAGAAAGAGCAGGTTAAAGTGAAGGAGAAATACTACTTCAGGCTTACTCAGCATTTATTGCCATTGTGCAGTCTCCACCCCCAGAGGGAGCACTTTATATCTTAAAGCTTCCCAGCCAGATGCCTTCAAATAAGATGAACCCTTGTGGTCGCCTTCACATTGATCAATCGAAGCACGTGTCCAGGCAGCAGCACAATACAAAAGGACTTAGTGATTAATAGCAGTCAGAGTGTCACTAGCTGCAATATGCTGGAGTGTCTCAAGGACATAATGAAATGGGACAAGTCTTTAATTTCTACACAACCTGCTGGAAAAATAGTGTCAAACACTCAAAACAGAGGTCCTTGTAGGACATTGAGAATGGCCTTTTCTTACCCCAAGGGGTTCCTGCACACCCATTAATGAATCAGCAAACTGCACAAATCAGTTTTATTTTGAATGAAGCCCAAGAGGGAAAATATTGGATATTACAAAACCAAGATTCTGCAACAAACAGATCCCAATAATGAGAGAGAGTGGAGTCAGAAACAGGCTGACTAGTGCCTCCCCGTAAAGAGGTGCATCCCAACCCACAGCTCCTATCCCTTGGAAAAATCCGAGCTCTTGATGTAGACAAAACACTCCGCCGTTTCAGGCATTCTGGACTTGGGGAGTTGTGCAGTATTGCAGGCAGAATCAAACTGCTCCATCTACAGTCAGTCAATCGTTCAAAACACCTGATAAAACTCCTAAATAAATTCTGCAAAGGCTGCATTTGCTGACAATGCTACCACTAGGTGGCACTGCAGTGGCACATGTGCAAATGCAGCTTGTTCAACTAAAACGTCAAAGTCTGTGACGTCAGCAGCTGCCTGGACTAAAGATGGCGCTGCTCAAATAATTACACGAAGGCAACCTAAACACATAGCAACACACAATGGCAAGAGGGAGAGCGCGAGCAGGTGGGCTGGGGAATGGGCGAGTGCACACCCGCCGCCACCAAGGTCTTCGGCTGCGCTCTCCCCGCTTCCTCCACCCCCACACTCTGCACGTGTTACTTGATGACGTAATCTGCGCATGCACCAACCAGTCATGGCAATGCGGAACGCAGCGCATGCTCAGAGAGTAGGAGCCACGTGCGCAGATTGGCGCAGTCCGATGAGGTCTGCTGCCAGCTGCATTGTCGATAATCACTTTGTTCTGCAAATATGCATTGGGGTAGGATTTCCACCCATGCCCAATACCCATTTTGGTCTTTCCAGTTACCAACCAAGCTTGTGTTTCCAGCATTTGCTGCATCATTAGTGTGTATATACTGCGAGAGCTGAGTAATGGTCACCTACCAGAGGTTCCACTGTGCTGTAGTCTTTGATTTTATTGCTGCTGAGGTTGAGGTACACAAGGTTGGGACACTTCTCTGTTAGTAAGTCCAGTCCTCCAGAGATCGAGTTATCACTGAGCTCCAGCTGTGGAATATGAGAGAGAGAGACAGAGAGACAGAGAGACAGACAGAGAGAAAAATCAGGTGAAGTCAAATTGACTCTCACATGGCCTCAATACATTACAGATGTTTTAGAAACCATTTCAAAAGTAATTGAGGAAAAAGCACACAAGCCAAGCACCCATCGCACAGGTCATATCCAGGAAGGAGTGGATGGGCCCCTCACTTCTCAAAACAAAGATAGATTTGCATTTATATAGTGCCTTTCAATGGCCACAGGACATCCCAACAAGTACTTTTGAAGTGTAGTCAATGTTGTAAGGTAGAAAACACAGTAGC
The DNA here is from genome assembly GCF_036365525.1 of Heterodontus francisci. NCBI lineage: Eukaryota > Metazoa > Chordata > Chondrichthyes > Heterodontiformes > Heterodontidae > Heterodontus > Heterodontus francisci. The sequence goes on from NC_090416.1 coordinate 20,873,454, forward strand.
CAATTTCTGCACAGCAAGCTCCCACAAATCAGCATAATTTTTTTTGTGTTGACTGATTATCTCCACTCCGTGCCTCCCCCTTCTGCACACCACAAAACACCCCTTGAGCAGTTTAGCATCGATATCATTCTCATTCAGTCACATCTCCTTCTTGGTAAGGAGGAGCAAATATTCATCTCACTCCCACCCCAACAGAATCTCCAAGCACCCCACACAATCCCTGGTCAGCGAGTGAGATGCCAAGAACGTGGGCATGAATCTGTCTGTGGTGATGCCCGCCCATCCATCTTAGCAGCAACCAGGCAAAGATCAGTAACTCGGACACAAATCCACCTTTTGTGGCACGGCGAGTGAGATTTTGATTGGATGTTATTATTAACAGTCAACTGTCCCACAATCTCAGGTAATGCCTGGCTCTGTGCCAGAGGGGCCTTCAAACCTCAACTGCTCATTTTTTCACACACAAGCTACCAAATATAAAATAAAAGCAAAATACTGCGGATGCTGGAAATCTGAAACAAAAACATGCTGCTGGAGAGAGAGCTACCAAATATAAAGTCTGGGCAAGATACTAGACAAGTTTCACAGCAAGCCCCTGCCCCCACTGGAAACAGATCCATTGCTGCAATTTCTCCCTACCCCTTCCCAGAACATTCTGCTGTAAGAGGTCACCTTTAAGAGTTTATGCAGGTTTGGGAGTTTGGCAAGAGACTTGAGTCCCACATTGATCATACTGAGATACTCCAGCTCCTTAAATCCATCGTCAAAGCCATCGATCTCCCCTTCGTTGCTGCGACAATTGTCAATTACTAGCTCCGCAACCTGAAATAAGAAAAAAAGTTATAGCTGCTCATTTTCACTTCTGTGCAATGAAACTGTTCACTGGCCCCAGTAACTCCCAGCAGGTGCCCAAAGTGAACACATCAATCATGAAATAAGGCACCTACAGTGTCACTCCTGACTGCTATCCACTGACTCTCTTCTGTATAGTGGTTGTTGACACAGCGCTATGAGCTGGTGGTGTGATGGTACAGTAGGACAACCTGCTGCTACTCACTGCCCATGTGGACAGGGCACCAGTGGGTACCCTGTGCCTTTGGAAACAAATCTTAAAAAGGACAGCATAACAAGAAATTGCAAATAAGATCTCTGCAGTCTAGGATTGTATTCCCAGCTACCTACACACTAGGGCCGTCGGATCACTTTGGCACAACAATTGCAGGAGAATTAAACAGGGAACAGCATACCTCACAGCCAGGTATCCAGTGGACCAAAGGCAGTATCCAACATCTTAGGGAACCTGTCTGCATAGTTCACAGCCACCAGTGCCACAGAATTCCTGCCAACACCACAAGTCACACAGACAGCTATAGCCAACAGCAAGATACCTAACCAAAGGTCAGAGCTAATGTCAGAGACAGGAGAAACTTTCAAATCCTCCCAACATTGGAACCTTAATTATCCTTCTCATTTTTCTCCAATTACACCATGCACTTGCAATTCCTCCTTTCACTATGAAGATCAACCCTCAGTACATTTTAGGAACTTCTTTCCCAGACTTCAAATCTGTGGAATTCTTTAGCAACCTCACTCTTCCTCCCGCAGTCTGAGAGTCTTAAAAACTTGAGCTTGGTGCAATCCAATCACTACATGGGTATTAGTCTTACTAACCCCCACATTTCCCAACCCTGGGTTTCTCAATGATAAAAATTTCAGATTTGGAACAGTCCCAAAATAAAAAAAGGGATGGAATTGTTTAGATTGGTTTAATTATTACTCATGTTTGGGTCAATGCCCTGCACCAGACCAATTGACTTGTGCCCGATAACCTTATTAATAGAAAGATGGAAGCAGGCTCCATGCAAAGTCTAATGTCTGTCTAGTCAGTAGCATGTATTCAATGCTAGTCATTTGATGGGAATCCCTAAAACTTGAACATGAATTCAAGCTCTTCTGTTGTTTCTGGCTGTCAGGACGTTCCTGCACTATACTTCCATAATTTAGATCTCTCAACAAATCCATCATTTCAGTGCCCTAGTTTAAAAAAAAAGTTTATCATGCCAGTGAAAAGGAAGATGGGTTATAAATTACAGCTAAGTGTACACTGCAGGAATAAAACAGGCAACAGGATGCAACATATTAGAAATGGTGAGTGAAGAAAGTTATAACCACAACCTGAGTGTGACATACCGAGCCTTTGCTGAACTCGCACAGTGGAAGTGTTTACAAGGCTGCTCCACTGTTGTGACAAATAATTTGAGGCTACGTAGCTGTATTAATGCCAAGTCCCAGTGCCCAGACCTGCCAAGTCCCAGTGCCCAGACGGAGATCAAAATGAGCATTTGCAGTCAAAGGATTTCTATTGGTGTTCAGGAACCAAAAAACACAACGATGCATTGAGCTCACACTGTCAGGAGTGATGCTTAGTATCTTTTTAAATCACTGAAATGTCAGGACAACAGCTGAGCCACAGGAAACCAAGCAGGATCTCCTCCTCTCCCCAACGAGTACCAAGCAACCATTACAGATAACATGGCTCACAGGCCTTAAACAGAAAAGCAAAGACGGGTGCACAGATTCACCCCACTGTGTTATGAAGCTCCCACTTTGTTACAGACACAGTCATCCTAAAATGGAGTCATAATGGACACAGTTCCACCTTCCTAGCAAAATATTACATGATGCACCACTTCTGTTTCTATAGAAGACCACATCAGCCAATGTTGTAGGCAATCTGCAGTAATTTCCTGTGGACATTTGTGCATTGGGGTAGCAATGCAGAAATTGTCCTGCCTGTTAAACATGCTGAGCCTCTTTGGCTGGAGAAGTCAGTCAGGTCAGTCACAAAGCCTGTAATGATCAGATTACACCGCTACTGCTCATCAACAGTAGGAAAGGTTTTAGCTGGTGTCTACACAACTATCAGAGATTAACCTCTTCAAAATCAACACACTGCATACTCTCAAAATATCAGCAAAATGTACATGAACACTTTTTGAGGAGACTTCCATCAGTACAGCAATCTCAATCACTTAAATGCTGCCAGCACCTCAAATTAAGCCAGACTGCAGTTTCCAACATACTTGGCACCATCTCTACTGCGGTTCGTTCTGGACACAAAACTTATTGACACACCCACCACCCCTATTCTCTCCCAGACTGGCCTTCACCAGCCAAGCACTGTCCCACACACTCTTGCTTCCACCCCCAGTAGTCAGGGATTTTAGGCACTAGGGATAGCCTGCCAACTGGCTGTACTGACCGTGTTTCACTTTTTTTTTTTCACGTGAACGTTAGCTGCTTTCTGTGGAGTTTCCCTCTTCATTAGCCAGTGGCCATCAGGACACAGCAAGCTATTCGATCGTCAAGGGCAACACAGTTCATTCACTGGATGATGAACCCACTAGTGGATTGAACAATTCCCTGAAACAAAGTGCTATCAGATGAAGCAGAAATGGCTCTTCGTCAGGTAGATCCCACTGTCCATAGAAAAGATCTGGGATGTCAGAGGTTGTGAAAAGCACCATATAAATTGAGTCTCTTTTTTTAATTCATGTTTCACTCACTACAAGCCTTCCACACTTTTTTTCCATGGGATATGGGTGTCACTGGCAAGGCCAGCATTTGTCGCCCATTCCTAACTGCCTAAGAAGGTGGTGACGAGCCGCTTTCTTGAACCGCTGCAGTCCATCTGGTGCGGCTACACCCACAGTGCTGCTAGGGAGGGAGTTCCAGGATTTTGACCCAGTGACAGTTAAAGAACGGCAATATATTTACAGGTCAGGATGGTGTGTGGCTTGGAGGTGAACTTACAGGTGGCGTCCCATCTATCTGCTGCTTGTCCTTCTCAGTGGTAGAGGTCACGGGTTTGGAAGGTGCTGCTGAAAGAGGCGTGGCGAATTGCTACAGTGCATCTTGTATATGGTACACACTGTTGCCACTGTGTGCGGGTAGTGGAGGAAGTAAAATGTTGAAGGTGGTGGATAGGGTGCTGATCAAGCGGGCTGCTTTGTTCTGGATGGCGTTGAGCTTCTTGTGTTGTTGGAGCTGCACTGATCCAGGCAAGTGGAGAGTATTCCATCACACTCCTGACTTGTGCCTTGTAGATGGTGGACAGGCTTTGGAGAGAGTCAGGTGGTGAGCTACTCGCCTCAGAATTCCCAGTCTCTGACCTGCTCTTGTAGCCACAGTATTTATATGGCTGGTCCAGTTCAGTTTCTGATCAGTGGTAACCCCCAAGATGTTGATAGTGGGGGATTCAGCGATGGTAATGCTATTGAACGATTAGATTCTCTCTTATTGGAGATAAAAATTGCCTGGCACTTGTGTGGCCACTGATCAGCCCAAGCCCGAATGTTGTCCAGGTCTTGCTGCATATGGACACAGACGGCTTCAGTATCTGAAGAGTTACAAATGGTACTGAACACTGTGCAATCAACAACCAACTTCCCCACTTTCTGGAGGAAAGGACATTGGTGAAACAACTGAAGATGGATGTGGGTGCCACTGGCTAGGCCAGCATTTATTGCCCATCCCTGTTTTTTTACCCGAGTGGCTTGCTGGGCCATTTAAGAGTCAACCACATTGCTGTGGGTCTGGAGTCACATGTAGGCCCGAACCAGGTAAGGGAGGCAGATTAATTAATTGAATTCAAATTTACCATCTGCCGTGGTGAGATTCAAACTCATGTCCCCAGAGCATTAACCTGGGCTCTGGATTACTAGTCCAGTGACATTACCACTACATCACCACCTCCCTTTGTGCTCAGTATGACTCCAACCCGTGGAGATTTTTCCCCTCGATTTCCATTGACTCCAGTTTGGCTCGGGCCCCCTTGATGCCACACCAGGGTTACGGGCAGAAGGCGGGAGAATGGAACGGAGTGAATTGCTCTTTCGGAGAGCCGTTGCAGACACAATGGGCCAAATGGCCATCTTCTACACTGCAACAATTCTGTGATTCTGAGATGGTTCCTACACCTGATGGCTCGGTGAGCAGTGCAGCCTCACAGACTAGGTTCCTGGTTTGTGTAGAGTTAGCTGCTCTCAGTTGAGGCAGCAGCAACTACAACTGCCCCTCAATCCAACATCACCAAGGCCTCTGCTCCTGGCCATAATGCCCACTGGAGCACATGTGTGTGGGAACCAGGCAAGGCAGCTGAGCTTCATCTCAGATAAAGGGGATGAGCTAGTTTGTTTCAAATGGCCATTTCTTGTTCCTAAACATTCTTCTGAATCGATTCAAGGACAATGTTGTCAGTCACAACACCAGTGGCGCACACTGAAGCAATTGGGAGGCACGTCTGATCAGTTGTGCTGGGTCCGTCTCAGCTATGACACTCTGGTGGGGCGGGGGGGGGGGGGGGTTGCCTGGAGGGAGATCTTTTCCCCTGAAGTCTCTCATACACTCTCCAGCAATGTTTGTGGAAGTGCAAATGGGAGGCTATCAGCTCAAATTATTAAAGAAACTTATTTCCCCATGAAATTACTCAGTAATTCAGATGCAAGAGACAGGGAAAATGCTACAAGAATGCATGCTATATGTAAATCACCCAGCCACTCACCAAGGACACATACACTATATATACATTAAACCATACAGACTGGAAAAAAACAACAGTTCAAACCCTGGTCTGTGTTCAGAAACTCAACATAATTTATCTACAATAACTGCAGGAGGAAGCAATGAAGCATGGGTTGCTCATCATTATTCAAATGGCACTGGTAGGGTGCAGAGGCAAGGGCAAGATCAGACTTCACTAACAGTCCCTTCAGTCCAACAGACTTTTACTTAAAGACTCATCATCACCCATAGACAATGCAGCACAAGTTCCCACCTGTAAGACAGGAAGAGTAAGACAAGAGAAATCAAACAGCAAAGGGGAAATAAAGGACAGATAATTTTAACACAAATTACAAGCAATTCTGTAAATCTTGGGATTTCACATTAGGGTATTGGCTGCACCAGATAAATTTGCCATGCTGTCCAGTTCCTGGTGCCCTGAGGGAAGAAAGAACCAGATCCCAGTAACATTGCAGGAAATACAAAGAGCCCTGGAGAACACTGGCTCCCACCACCAGGCAGGAACACAGCCAAAAAATGTTTTGGGGGCTCAGAAACGGTTATCTGAAAAGGAATAATGTGCAGGGTTACGGGGAGAAGACAGGGGAATGGCACCAAGTAAATTGCTCAATCGGAGAGCTGGTGCAGATATGATGGGCCGAATGGCCTCCTTCTGCACTGTAACAATTTTGTGATTCTGTCCCACCAAGACAAGCTTCTTCCCAGGTTCCCCACTGAGGAATTAAATGAATACTTTGCATAAGTCATGGTGAAAGAGGAGGTAATTCAGACACTTGAAGGGGGTACTGGATAGGCGAGCTGTACTTAAAAAGTTGATAAGGCACCAGGACCGATGAGATGCAACCAAGGCTGCTGAGGGAAGAGTGTGTGGAAATTGCAGAGGCACTGGCCATAATTTTCCTTAGACTCAGGGGTGGTGCCAGAGGACTAGAAAATTGTAAATGTTATACCCTTATTCAAAAAAGGGTGTAAAGATAAGCCCAACACTACAGGCCAGTTTAACCTTGGTGGTGGGGAAGCCTCTAGAAACAATAATTCGGGACAAAATTAATAGTCACTTGGGCAAATGCAGGTTATTTAAGGAAAGCCAGCATGAATTTGTTAAGGGCAAATCATGTTTAACTAATTTGCTGGAGTTGTTTGATGAGGTCACAGAGAAGGTTGATCAGGGTAATGCTATTGATGTGGTGTACAATGACTTCCAAAAAGCATTTGATAAAGTATCACACAAAGTTATAGCTCATGGAATAAAAGGGACAGTAGCAAGGATATGAAATTGGCTGAGCGACAGGAAACAGTAGTGGTTAATGGATGTTTTTCAGACTGGAGGATGGTTTGTCATGGAGTTTCCCCAAGAGTCGGTGTTAGGGCCCTTGCTGTTCCTGATATATATTAGTGACCTAGACCTTGGTGTACAGGGCACAATTTCAAAACTTGCAGATGAAATGAAACCTGGAAACATTGTGAACTGAGGAGGATAGTGTTAAACTTCAAAAAGGACACAGACAGGTTGGTGGAATGGGTCGACAAGTGGCAGATGAAATTTAATGCAGTGTGAAGTGATTCATTTTGGTAGGAAGAATGCTGAGAGACAATATAAAATAAAGGGTGCAATTTTAAAAGGGGTGCAGGACAGGTTGAGAGAGTGGTTAATAGAGCATTCAGCTTCCTAGGCTTCGTTAATAGGGGCATAGAGTACAAAAGCAAGGAAGTTATGTTAAACTGGTATAGAACACTGGTTCGGCCTCAACTGGAGTAATGCGCCCAGTTCTGGGCACCACACTTTGGGAAAGATGTGAAGGCATTTGACAGAGTGCAAAAAAGATCAACAAGAATGGTTCCATAGATGAGGAACTTCAGTTATGTGGATAGATTGGAGAAGTTGGGACTGTTTTCCTAAGAGAAGGTTGTGAGGAGATTTGATAGGTGTTCAATATCATGAGGGGTCAAAGGTTCACCAGACTCATCCCTGGAATGGCAGGAATGTCTTATGAGACATGGAGGAAACTGGACCTGTATTCTTTATAGTTTCAAAGATGAGGTGTGATCTTATTGAAACTTACAAAATTCTTACAGGGTGTGACAGTGTGGATGTAGATAGGATGGGGTGAGTCTAGAAGCAGGGGACATAGTCTCAGAATAAGGGATAAGCCATTTAAGACTGAGACGAGGAGGAATTTCTTCACTCAGAGTGGTGAATCTTTGGAACTCTCTATCCCAGGGGCTGTGGAAGCTCAGTCATTGAGCATGTTCAAGACAGAAGTTATTAGATACCTAGACACTAATGACATCAAGGGATATGAGGATATTGCGGGAAAGTGGCGTTGAGGTAGATGATCAGCCATGATCTAATTGAATGGCGGAGCAGACTTGAAGGGCCGAATGGCCTACTCCTGCTCCTATGCTACTATGGACAGATAGGGAAAAACTGTTCCCATTGGTGGAAGGATCAAGAATGAGAGGGCACAGATTTAAAGTAATTGACAAAAGCAGCAATGGCAACATGAGGAAAAAACTTTTCATGTAGCAGGTGGTTAGGATCTGGAATGCACTGCCTGAGAATATGATGGAGGCAGATTCAATCAAGTCATTCAAGAGGAAATTGCATTATTATCTGAAAAGGAAGAATATGTAGGACTACGGGGAGAAGGCAGGGGAGTGGCAGCAGGTAAACTGCTCTTTTGGAGAGCCAGTGCAGACACGATGAGCCAAGTAGCGTCCTGTGCTGTAAGAATTCTGTGATTCTATTCTAGCCTTGAATTTGCATCTTTCTGTGCTCTATCTCCCCTCATTCCCTCCGAGCTCAGCTTATCCATGACATCCATCACCGCCTGCTCCCTCAACCCTATTCCCACTAAACTGACAACTACCCAACTTCCTTTCCTGGCACTGCAAAACGGTTTCCTTAAGTACTGTCCTCCTCAAAAATCCAGCCCTCTGTCCTTGCAAACAACCACCTCATTTCAAATCTTTCCTACTTTTTCAAATGTGTTGTTGCTTATGAAATCTATGCCCACCTTTCCTGCAACTCCACATGAATCCTTCCAATCAGGTTTCAGCCCCTGCCCTTATCAAGTCACAAATGACATCCTATGTTAGTCTGACAGTGCTAAACCATCTCTAACTTGTTTGCAGCCTAGCACACGATTGAAACACTATCCTCCTTCAACACCTCTCCTCCTTTGAGCAGCTGGGCAAGATAATCCTCACCTGGTTCTATTCTCATCTATCCAGTCATAGCTAAAGAGAAAATCACCTGCAATGACCTCTCTTCTTGCTCCTGCACCATTATCTTTAGAAACTCCCAAGGATTTATCCTTGACCCCTTCTGGGCCAGCCTCCCATCTCCCACCCTTCATAAACTCCAACTCATTCAGAACCCGTATCCTCTCTCACCAGATAGTGTTCACTCGTCACTCCTGTGCTGACTGACCTGCATTGGATACTGGCAACTGTAAAAGTCTCATCCTTGTGTTCAAACCCCATGACCTCACCCTCCCTTGCTCTGTAATCTCTTCCAGCCCTACAACCCTCCGAAAACTCTGCTTTTCTCCAAAAAGTTGCACACCCAACTTCCTTCACTCCACCACTGGCAGCCTTCCCTTCAACTGTCAAGTCTAAAGCTCTGGAATTCCCTCCCTAAGCCTCTTCCACTTCTCTCTCCTTCAAGATACTCCTTAAAACCTACTTTTTGAACCAATCTTTTAGTTGCCTGTCCTAGTATTAAATTATGTGGCTTAGTGTCAAGTGTTGTCTGATTATGGGGCGTTTTACTAGTTTCCATGCGTGCATAAAGGCATGACTGGGTTCCAGTATGATTCCTCCCAAGACTGAACATTCTACCAACAGTCACTATCTAGATTCATACACAAAGAGTGACAGTGTGTGGTTTGTTGTGGGGAAGAGAGGGAGCTGGTGCCATATAACAACAGACAGCACACCCAGTGGAGTGATGAGATTTTTCTTTTAAAAAAGGTGCATTAAACAAATAGGTTTGTTGCTTTGCAACACAAGGAATTCTATAAAACTTTGAGTCATCATCTTGTGTTCCTACCTTCCAGCTGTGGGATCCCACATTTGGCCTTAGCTCAGAGAACATACAAACATCTTATGGATTTTCCCCCTCCTGATTGCACCTGACCTTGGTTCAGGTATAGTTCCACCAAGCACCCTACTCATGTGAATCCATAGGCTATTCTACCATAAAGACCTCACAGCCAAACTCAATCCGCTCCTCACTCAATAGACATCAGATAGAAGTCAGACATAGAAACTCTGGCCATTTTCCTTCTTTCTAACAATGGTTGTTCCAACTACTGCCCTGGCAGAGATCAGCTCACCCAGCACAGACTAGAGTCAAACCAGGGACCTTCTGGTCTATGTGGTTCTGTACCACACTGGGTGTTGCTTTCACACGCAGGACTCTTGTAGTAGGTGAATTTGTTTGACCAGAGTTCACAGATTACAGTCAGGTCTACCTTGGCCAAACAGAAGTTCCAGCTGTGAATCTAGATCCATGAAGCAGCAGTGGTTAGAGACATCATCCATTCCATCCTCTTCCACAAATCTGCAATGGAAGTGAATTTGCAGACAATGGCACAGGAGATTAAAAAGGGGTAAATACTTGGTCTGACCAAGTAGATTAAAACTTCCATCTTCTTGATTTTGGGGCAGGGTTAGCGAGGTAGGGATAGAAGGACGCAGACATGAAATAGGATGGTATAGACATTGAGGGTTGTCTTGGGAGCATACATTGCATTGAGACAAGTAATTTATAACTCTATAATAACTTGCATTTATATAGCACCTTCAGTTTAGTGCTGAATAGACAGTGGGGGAGGAAAACAATGATAGAATCTTCAGCCAAACCTGATATTGGTGACCTGGCCAAGAGGCAGTACTGAATGTGAAAAGGAAAACAGTTGTATCAAACAACCATTTCAAATCAACTACCTCTGTACTGAATGCTGAGCTATAAAGAATTGCTGACGTTCATGGATATCAAAAAAGTAGCTGCATCTTCAAAACTAAAACAATCCCCATCCCAATTACAATTTTAACTGTAACCATGTGAAATTTTGAAAAGGTGCAGTATACAAATTGAGCTCATACATCCTTAAAGGCTAAATAACAGACCCAGTCTTCCAGGATCTTTTAATCAAACCTTGCAAGAATATAAACAGAAAACAGTCATCCCAAGATGAAAAGGCTCAGGATTCTCCAGTGCCAAAACTACCCAAACCTTGCAGGTTTGCTGAATTTTAACCATTCTACAATAAGTTTACAGCAACAATGTGATCCATAAAACAGGCCTTGTAAAGACATTATAAATGGAAAGCAAAAAAAAAACAAAGGTTATAGTTAAAAATGCACCTTTTGAGAAAAGACAATCACTGTGGAGAGAATTGACTGTGAATTGGGGTGAAGAGGGGAATAAAGAGTGGGGGGGGGGGGGGGGGGAAGAAATCCTCTCCTCCCAACACACAAACTGGGCTTTATGGGCTATTCTTCAGAGGGAGAATCACACAAAAAGACTAATGGTCCAAAACATGCCGCAACCCAAAGAGTGCTGAACCTCAGCAGAAAGTTTCACATCAAAAAAAAAAGGGGGGAAACATTAAAAAGAGTCCAAACTCAAAAATTTATAATTTTCATATTTTACAAGAGGGAGGAAAATAGGAAAGGGAAACTATTGTAACCGAGTTCCACCCCTGGAAGAGGAGGAAATGAAGTGAGTAATCAGGACTTTTCTTCTTGAAGGGGAAGAAATCACAAACACAAATGACATGTGGTGTTAAAGCTCACTCCATTAATGTGCAATAAACCCTTTACCTCGCCTGGGTTCCTGTTCCTCAGCTCCAGATTGATCCTTTTCTTCATCTCCATTTTTCCAGCTTTTTTTAAAAAAACAAGAAAAATTTGAAAAAAAAATAAAAATAAATAAATAAAATCGCTTCCCTCTCTCTCTCGCTCTCCCCCCTCACACGGGCTCCAGCCAAGGACAAACAGCCTTTATCTCCTCACAGCTACTCAGCCTCCATTACACACACCGCACAGCCTTCTGATTTCCCGCCCCCGTCCTCCTTCCCCATTGGTCCAAGCTCCCGCTCCGGCTCGCCCATTGGTCGACATTCACATCCATCGCCCGGCCCGCCTTTATTTCCGAGTTGCCATTGGCCGCGATGTCACGTCCATCATCTGTGGGAAACGGGAGAGGAATGAGCCCTGCGATTGGGCAACGTCCGCCGGAGCTACGCACGTCCCGATTGGACAGCGCACCGGTCAACGCGAGGCCATTGGTCGCCGGCAAGGAGGCGACGTTCGATTGGCCACGCTTGCTATCGCTCTCTCGGGTGAGCGTCATCCCGCCCAGTAGTTTAAATTGGATTGGTCGGATTGAATGATTAAGGCAATATGTCCACGCACGATTGGTCAGGATGTACGCCAATCAGAATTGAATTCGGCGTTCTCCGATGACTGTTCGAAAAGCGCCAAAAGCTGGGGGTGGGTGTATTGGGTAATAGCGGAGACCCCTCCTGGGTGAAGTGGGTAACAATGGCGGTTGTGGATAAATGTGACTAAGTGAAGCAAAATTGTCTGGTTAGTTTGAGATGTCGAGCAGTTAGCGTGTATTAGATATGTTGTTTTATGTCGGGAGAACTGAAGTTATTCTCTGTAGATTATTGTTTGAATGTTATTATTAGGGAACCCGCTTCAAAAAAAAAACCTCAAAATTATTTGTGGTTTAAAAAATTCCACAACGTTAATAAATTGTGGCCTTGGATTTGGGTGCCGGCTCGAGGCTTGCGGTAATGTTTTGGGCACAGAGAGATGTTAGATGGAATTTGAGGTGGGTCTGAGGAGAGGATGCAGGCACTGGCGGTACAACATTGAAAGAAGCAGATTCAGGGTTTCAAACACACAAATTTTCAAAACAAAAAGGGGGGAAACAAGTTGTTTTATAAAGAGAGTTATCTATGAGAGCCAGGGTTTTCTGAATAGGGCTACTGAGAAAGTGGTTAAAAAGGTATTTGAGATTCTGGGCTAGAGGCACAGTACAAAAATGAGGAAGTTGTAGTGAGCCTTCATAAAAAAAACATTGGTTCAGCCTCATCTGAAGTATTGTGTCCAGTTTTATTATTATTGTGTCCTGTTCTGGGCACACTCTTTAGGAAGGACTTGAAGGCATTTGGGTGCAGAAAAGATTCATGAGAGTGGTTCCAGGGATGAGGGATAATAAAAGCAAAATGCTGCAGATGCTGGAAATACTCAGCCGGTCTGGCAGCGTCTGCGGAGAGAGAAGCAGAGTTAACGTTTCAAGTCAGTCACCCTTCTTGAGAACCAGGGAGAGGCCAGCATTTGTTGCTCATCCCTAATTGCCCTTGAAGTGAGTGGCTTGCTAGGGCATTTAAGAGACAACCACATTGCTGTGGGTCTGGAGTCACATGTAGGCCAGACCAGGTGAGGACAACAGGTTTCCTTCCCTAAAGGGCAATAGTGAACCAGATGGGTTTTTACAACAATTGCCACTGGTTTCATGGTCACCATTAGATCACTTTTTTAAATTCTGGATTTATTAATTGAGTTTAAATTTCACCATCTGTCATGATGGAATTTGAACCCATGTCCCCAGAGCGTTAGGTGGGTGGTCTGGATTACTATTCTAGTGATACTACCACTACATCATGACCTCCCCTTATCTGAAGAGAGAAAATTTGCAGGGCTATGAGGAAAAGACATGGGAATGGGACTAGCTGAGATGCTCTTGCAGAGAACTGACATGGATATGATGGTCCAAATGATGTCCTTCTGTGCTGTAAACATTCTATGATTCTACTGCAGTACAAGAGAAAAGATACTGCTACATCTTTACAAATTGGTCAGGCCACAGTTACTGACTCCAGTTCTTTTTCTTTTCTTCTTTTTCATTTGGGCCTCCTTATCTCGAGAGACAATGGATACGCGCCTGGAGGTGGTCAGTGGTTTGTGAAGCAGCGCCTGGAGTGGCTATAAAGGCCAATTCTGGAGTGACAGGCTCTTCCACAGGTGCTGCAGAGAAATTTGTTTGTTGGGGCTGTTGCACAGTTGGCTCTCCCCTTGCGCCTCTGTCTTTTTTCCTGCCAACTACTAAGTCTCTTCGACTCGCCACAATTTAGCCCTGTCTTTATGGCTGCCCGCCAGCTCTGGCGAATGCTGGCAACTGACTCCCACGACTTGTGATCAATGTCACACGATTTCATGTCGCGTTTGCAGACGTCTTTATAACGGAGACATGGACGGCCGGTGGGTCTGATACCAGTGGCGAGCTCGCTGTACAATGTGTCTTTGGGGATCCTGCCATCTTCCATGCGGCTCACATGGCCAAGCCATCTCAAGCGCCGCTGACTCAGTAGTGTGTATAAGCTGGGGATGTTGGCCGCTTCAAGGACTTCTGTGTTGGAGATATAGTCCTGCCACCTGATGCCAAGTATTCTCCGAAGGCAGCGAAGATGGAATGAATTGAGACGTCGCTCTTGGCTGGCATACGTTGTCCAGGCCTCGCTGCCGTAGAGCAAGGTACTGAGGACACAGGCCTGATACACTCGGACTTTTGTGTTCCGTGTCAGTGCGCCATTTTCCCACACTCTCTTGGCCAGTCTGAACATAGCAGTGGAAGCCTTACCCACGCGCTTGTTGATTTCTGCATCTAGAGACAGGTTACTGGTGATAGTTGAGCCTAGGTAGGTGAACTCTTGAACCACTTCCAGAGCGTGGTCGCCAATATTGATGGATGGAGCATTTCTGACATCCTGCCCCATGATGTTCGTTTTCTTGAGGCTGATGGCACTGACTCCAGTGCAATGGGGATATCCGATAGTTCCTGTTTTAAACTATTGTCCCAAGTTAAGATGACCTACAAGGTGTCCAGTCTTGGGTGTTTCCTGTTATAGCGTCACCAGCAAAACCCATTTATCCGTCTGGTTTAATGGAATGAAAAACAATTCAGTAAAATCACTGGTCTTGGTGGACAGATGCAGGTAACTTCTTAATGCTGCAAAGATTCTGCCACTCAATTTGCATGACGCCACATAAATTTGAATCCAAACCCCCCTCTATTTGTATTCCTGTAAACAACATCCACCACATTCCCTTCATCAACCCTCTCTGTTACTTCATCAAAGAATTTGATTAGATTAGTCAAGCATGATCAACCTTTGACAATTCCATGCTGGCTATCCTTAATTAACTTGGACCTCTCCAGGAGTCTGTCAATATTTTCCCTGATTATCGTTTCTAAAACCTTACCCACCACGGATGTTAAACTAACTGGCCTGTAGTTGCTAGGACTGTCCTCACACCCTTTCTTGAAATAGGGTGGCACATTTGCAACTCTCCAATCTTCTGGCACCTGTCCCTGCATCTAGGGAAGACTGGAAGATTATGGCAAAACCTTCTGCTATCTCCACCCCCAACTTCCTTTAGTAACCTGGGAGGCAAGCCATCTGGACCAGGTGACTTAGTTACCCTAAGCATAGCCAACCTTTCCAGTGCCACTTCCCTCTCAATTTTTACCCTATCTATTGCCTATACTCTCTCCACCTCTACCAATATTTTGTCAGATTCCTGTTCTTTAGTAAACACCAAAATGTAGTACTCATTAAGTATTTTAGCCTTGTCCTTGTCCTCTAAGTATGTTACTCTCTTTGTCCCTTATAGCACCCCCCCCAACACCTTACTACCCAGCTTACTATTTACATGCTAATAGAAGATTTTTGTGTTTCTTTTTTATATTGACTGCCATCCTATTGTCATTTAGAGATACAGCACTGAAACAGGCCCTTTGTCTGTGCCAAGTCTGTGCCAACCATCAACCACCCATTTATACCAATCCTACATTAATCCCATATTCCCACAATTCTCTTACCACCTACCTGCACCAGGGGCAATTTACAATGGCCAATTTACCTATCAACCTGCAAGTCTTTGGGAGGAAACCGGAGCACCCAGCAGAAACCCACGTGGTCACAGGGAGAACTTGCAAACTCCGTACAGGCAGTACCAAGAGTTGAACCCAGGTCACTGGAACTGTGAGGCTGCAGTGCGAACCACTGCACCACTCAGTTTTATTTTCCTGTTCACCTCCCCACTCAACTTTTTGTATTTGACCTGGTTCACACTTGAAGAATTCACCTGACATGCAACAGAAACGCACTTTTTTGTTTCATCATCATCATCTCTACCTCCCTCGTCAACCAAGGAGCTCTGTTTTTGGTTTCCCTATCTTTCGCCTTTGTTGGAATGTACCTGCCCTGTACTTGAAGCATCTCTTCCTTAAAGATAACCCATTGTTCCATGACTGTTTTTCCTGTCAGCCTTTCGTTCCATTTTATCCTGGTTAGATGCATTTTCATTGCATTGATATTAGCCGCTTTTGAATCCAACCATTCTGCCTTATATAATCGTTCCTTGCTTTTGTGCCTTACAGGTCCAAAACTTATGATGCGATGATCACTCCTACCTAAGTGCTTCCCCACAGGCACTTGGGCAGTTGGCCCACCTCATTTACGAGCACCAGATCCAGCAATATCTGCTTTCAAGTTGGGCTGAAAACATACTGGTCAAGGAAGTTCTGCCCGCTTTTTAGAAATTGCTCCCTCTCCTTTCCCTTTACTCCAACATTATTCCAATTGATATTTAGGTAATTAACTTCTCCCAATATCACCACTGTATAGTTAGGGCAGCACAGTGGCGCAGTGGTTGGCACTGCAGCCTCACAGCTCCAGCGACTCGGGTTCAATTCTGGGTACTACCTGTGTGGCGTTTGCAAGTTCTCCCTGTGTCTGTGTGGGTTTTTGCCGGGTGCTCCGGTTTCCTCCCACCACCAAAAACTTGCAGGTTGATAGGTAAGTTGGCCATTATAAATTGCCCCTAGTATAGGTAGGTGGTCGGGGAATATAGGGACAGGTGGGGATGTGGTAGGAATGTAGGATTAGTATAAATGGGTGGTTGATGATCGGCACAGACTTGGTGGGCCGAAGGGCCTGTTTCAGTGCTGTATCTCTAAATAAATAAATAGTTCTTGCATATCCCTGTGATCTTACTGCAGATTTGCTCATCTCTCTCTATTTGGAAGCTTACAGAATATCCCTAGTAGTGTCATTATACCCTTTTTGCTTCTCAGCTCTAACCAAATGGATTGTGTCCTTGCACCCTTAAGGACATCCCCTCTTTCCAACACTACAATGTCTTCCCTAATTAGTACTGCCACCCTAGCTACTTTTTTCTTTGTCTATTTTTTCTGAACACTTGATAGCCTTGTATATTAAGCACTCAATCTTTGCCATTTTTAATCCACCTTCTGTTATTGCCACTACAACATATTGCTATTTGTGTTTGTAGTTCAATAATCTTATTGATACATTTTGACTGTTCCCATACATGGATTGTAATCCTTTCTTTGCATTTCTCCGAGCCCTTCTCAGTCTGCTGCTATCTAATATGGTCAAGTGTTATATCTTCCTGTAGATGTAGGATCTACTGTTTTAGGTGAGAACCATTCCCAGAGTTGTTTTCTGCTTCCCCCTACCCCCGCCCACCCCCACATTGAACAAAATTTGGGCCAGATGATGGTCCACAGCCTAAATACTAAAATGAGTAACAGAATCCAACCCATCATTTCATCTCGAATACTGTTCAATATTTTCTGCTCTGATGGCCATTTTGTGAGAGGTGCTTGCTGTCTGCAGCCATTTTGAATCTAATAGTTGATGGAACCTCACCTGGGATTGCTGTGCTTAGCCCAATTTACTTTATTTTGGAAATCTGCCAAACTCAAAAGTTCTGCAGAATGCATAAAGGAAAAAAAAGTGCCTGTGTATTGTTATTTCAACTAATTGGAACATGCAAAAACACTAACAACAAAATGATAAATTATCTAAAAAAAATTCATAGAATCAATTTACAACAGCTGCTGATGGTGCTGGAAAAAACAAAATGATTATTTGTGTTGGCTAATTTGAGAGGTGAAGGACAATTCTCAAATAGAAATGCAGAAAATCAGAAGAAAAATCTTTTCGTTGAGTTCATGGCAGGATGATCAGGCGTGTTTAAAGTGAAATAGACATAATATTTACTAAATTCAATTTATTCTAGCAATTTAGGCATCTTCCTCCCTGTATCCTCACTACATCAAAGTCAAGAATCCAATCCTAATTGCTATTTTTGACTTTTTTAAGCAGAACGTAATGATGGGCCAAGTGGCCTCTTTCTGTGCCTTAATCTTTCTATGATTCTAACTTCAAAATTACGGAGCTCTACGGTGGTCTTTTGTTCTTTTAAAACCCAACCATGGTGTTACCTGACTACTACTTGCTGATTTATTTTTTGTGTTTTATTCTTTTCAACCTACATTAATGGTTCTTGACTCTCAAAGTTTTCTCAATAAAAACTAGAAAAATGACATTTGGAGAATAATAGCAGGACAAGAAATGGAGTTGGAAATGTGCAATGTTTAATCATAGGAGCTGTACCACAACAAAATCTGCATTACTTTCAGCAGACAGAGATTTGAAGGTTGCCCGCTCCCAGGTAGAATCCCTTCCCAATGCTGAGTTAGTTTGTCTCAGTTTGGGCATCGCAATAGGTCTCAATGCCCTTGGGTTAGAAGACGAAGAAATCAGCCAGGGTTTTCACTCCTGCTTTACTTAGCCATTCAGGATTGGATGTCGAGCAAACAAACACAGGTGGTGGAGGGGTCAAGAGAGGTGGTGGTGATGTAGAGCTGGGTGTCGTCATCACACATGTAGAACCTGATGTCGCGTCTTCGGATGATGTTGCTGAGGGGCATCTTTTAGATGAGGAATGGGAGGAGGCGAAGGATAGGTTCTTGAAGGATCCTTACGATATTGGTGCGTGCGGAGGCTGGAAATAGAAGCCATTTTTGCAAATTTTCTATCTACGATTGAACAGATAAGATTTGATCAAGCAGCGGTAGCCGCACACAGCTGACATTGAAGAAAGTTGGTGTTTTTGACCTCGACAAGCTGCAGAAAGGACAAGGAATGATACTGGACCATGGCCAAAGTCACACAGATTGTCCGTTTCAGTGCTTTAGCAGGGGCAGAAATCTGATTAGAGAGATTCAAGCATGGAATTGCAGGAAAGATGGACAAAAAACTGGGAGAGCACAAGCTGGTGAATTTCCAGACCAGATCCATCTGATCACTGGATTTAATTCTGTCTTCAGGTTGTTTGTAGGTTCAGCTTGGATGAATTCAGCAGAAATGTCCCCCAAGATAAATAGATTGCATGATCTGCCAGACTATAATTCCTCCCAGGGAGTTCCTACATCTCTGTTTTAGCCCAAAGTCTGAGGATTTGATCAGCACAGACTTGATGTGATGAGATAAAAGATCCCTTAAAAGAGTGGCTTCTGGACTGGGCCCCTTGTGGCAGACTTGTGTTTCCTCCATCCCTGGCAACATCCCCTTCAACCTTTTCTGTACCCTTTCCAAAGCCTTTATATCTTTCCTGAAGTGTGGCACCCAGAATTGTCCACAATACTCCAGCTGAGGCCTAACCAGTGATTTATATCTCCTTGGTTTATTATTTGGAGGTGAGGCTATTGGGACCGTGGGGGTGATGGTGGGAAATTAAGGAAATAAGTTTAAGGATGTAGTTGGTCATGGAAAAAAAGCACTAAAAACAGAAAATGCTGGGAATACTCAGCAGGTCTGGCAGCATCTGTAGAGAGAGAAATAGTTAACATTTCAGATCTGTGACCTTACATCGGAACTGGAAAAGTTTAAAATGTAATAGGTTTTGAGCAAGTGAAAGTGGGGGGAGGGGGGGAGAACAAAAGGGAAGGTCTGCGATAGGGTGGAGGGCAGGAGAGATTAAGTGACAAGGTTTCATGGTACAAAGGGAGTGGTGATGGGACAAGTGGAGAAACAAAAGATGTGTCTAGAGGAGATGCGAATGGCAGGATCATGAATAGCTGTTGTCTGAATGTAAAGGAAAGGTAAAAGAAACGAGAGGAAAAAAAAGCTGAAGTCTCTCTTCATAGCTGAAATGCTCCAGCCCAGGCAACATCCTGGTGAATCTCCTCTGCACTCCAGTGCAATCACATCCTTCCTATAGTGCGGTGCCCAGAACAGTACACAGTACTCCAGATATGGCCTAACTAGCGTTTTATACAGCTCCATTGTAACCTCCCTGCTCTTATTTCTGTGCGTTGGCTGATAAAGGCGAGTATCCCATATGCCTTCCTAACCACCTTATCTACCTGTGCTGCTGCCTTCAGTGATCTATGGACAAGTACACGAAGGTCCCTCTGTACTTCCTAGGGTCCGACCATCCATTGTATATTCCCTTGCGTTGTTAGTCTTTCCAAAATGCATCACCTCACACTTCTTAGGATTCAATTCCATTTGCTACAGCTCTGCCCATCTTACCAGCCCATCTATATCGTCCTGTAATCAAAGGCTTTCCTCCTCACTATTTACGACACCACCAATTTTCGTGTCATAAGCGAATTTACTGATCACACCTCCTATATTCACATCTAAATCATTAATGTACATTGCAAACAGCAAGGGTCCCAGCACCGATCCCTGTGGTACACCACTGGTCACAGGCTTCCACTCGCAAAAACAGCCCTCGATCATTACCCTCTGCCTCCTGCCACTAAGCCAATTTTGGATCCACTTTGCCAAATTGCCCTGGATCTCATGGGCTCTTACCTTCTTAACCAATTTCCCATGCGGGACCTTATCAAAAGCGTTTCTGAAGTCCATGTAGACTACATCAACTGCTTTATCCTCATCTGCACATCAAGCCACCTCCTCGAAAAATTCAATCAAGTTAGTTAGACACGATCTCCCACTGACATAGCCGTGCTGACTATCCCTGATTATTCCCTGCCTCTCCAAGTGGAGATTAATCCTGTCCCTCAGAATTTTTTCCAGTAGTTTCCCAACCACTGATGTTAGACTCACCGGTCTGTAATTACCTGGTCTATCCCTGCTACCCTTCTTGAATAATGGTATCACATTCGCTGTCCTCCAGTCCTCTGGCACCTCTCCCGTGGCCAGAGAGGATCTGAAAATTTGTGTTAGACCCCCTGCTATCACCTCCCTTGCCTCACATAACAGCCTGGGATACATCTCATCTGGGCCTGGGGATTTATCCACTTTTAAGCCCACTAAAACAACTAATACTTGCTCCCTTTCAATGTTAATATGTTCAAGTATATCACAATCCCCCTCCCTGATTTCTACACCTACATCGTCATTCTCCACAGTGAAAACAGATGAAAAGTAATCATTTAAAATCTCACCTATGTCCTCTGGCTCCACACACATTGCCACTTTGGTCCCTAATGGGCCCTACTCTTTCCCTGGTTATCCTCTTGCTCTTAATATACTTATAAAACGCCTTGGGATTTTCCTTTATCTTGCCTGCCAATGTTTTTTCATGTCCCCTCTTCGCTCTCCTAATTACTTTTTTAAGTACCCCACCCACACTTTCTATACTCCTCTGATGCCTCCGCTGTTTTCAGCGCTCCGAATCTGCCATAAGCCTCCTTTTTTTAACTTATTCAATACTCTGTATTCCTTGACATCCAGGGTTCCCTGGACTTGATGGTCCTACCGTTCACCTTAACGGGGACATGTTGGCTCTGAACCCTCACTATTTCCTCTTTGAATGACTCCCACTGGCCTGATGTAGACTTTCCTGCAAGTAGCTGCTCCCAGTCCATTTTGGCCAGATCCTGTTTTATCAAATTGAAATCGGCCTTCCCCCAATTCAGTACCTTTATTTCTGGCCCGTCTTTGTCCTTTTCTATAACTACCTTAAATCTTAGAGTTATGGTCACTATCCCCGAAATGCTCCCTCACTGATACTTCTACCACTTGTCCAGCTTCATTCCCCAAGATTAGGTCCAATATTGCCCCTTCTGTTGTAGGACTTTCCACGTACTGGCTCAAAAAGCTCTCCTGTATGCATTTTAAGAATTCCTCCCCCTTTAAGCCTTTGGCACTAAGACTATCCCAGTTGATATTAGCTAAGTTGAAATCCCCTACTATTATTACCCTATTATTTTTACACCTCTCTGAGATTTGCCTCCATATCTGTTCCTCTATCTCTCCCTGACTGTTTGGAGGCCTGTAGTACACGCCCAGCCAAGTGATCGCCCCGCTTTTGTTCTTAAGTTCTACCCATGTGGCGTCATTTGAGGAACCTTCTAAGATATCATCCCTCCTTACTGCAGTAATTGACTCCTTGATCAACAGTGCAATGCCACCTCCTCTTTTATCCCCTCCCCTATCACACCTGAAGATTCTATGTCCTGGAATATTGGGCGACACAGTGGCTCAGTGGTTAGCACCGCAGCCTCACAGCTCCAGGGACCTGGGTTTGATTCTGGGTACTGCATGCGCGGAGTTTGCAAGTTCTCCCTGTGCCCGTGTGGGTTTTCGCCGGGTGCTCTGGTTTCCTTCCACAGCCAAAGACTTGCAGGTTGATAGGTAAATTGGCCATAGTGCAGGTAGGTGGTAGGGAATATGGGATGACTGCAAGGTTAGTATAAATGGGTGACTCTTGGTCAGCACAGACTCGGTGGGCCGAAGGGCCTGTTTCAGTGCTGTATCTCTAAATAAATAAATATTGAGTTGCCAGTCCTGCCCCTCCCTCAGCCATGTCTCTGTGATAGCAATAATATAATCCCATGTGCTAATCAATGCCCCAGTGATCCAGGAACCTAAAGCCCTCCCTCCTGCACCATCTCCTGAGCCACGCATTCATCTGCTCTATCCTCCTATTCTTACACTTGCTGGCACGTGGCACAGGGAGTAATCCAGAGATTACAACCTTTGAGGTCCTACTTTTTAATCTTCTACCTAGCTCCCTAAATTCTTGTTGCGGGACCTCATCCCTCTTTCTACCTATGTCGTTGGTACCAATGTGTATCACGACCTCTGACTGCTCACCCTCCCCCTTCAGAATGTCCTGCAACCGCTCCATGACATCCTTGACCCTAGCATCAGGGAGGCAACATACCATCCTGGAGTCTCGTTTGTGGCCACAGAAACACCTGTTTGCACCCCTTATGATAGAATCCCCTATCACTATAGCTCTTCCCCCTCTTTTCCTCCCCTGCAGAGCCCTCCATGGTGCCACGAACTTGGCTGCTGCTGTTTTCCCCTGGGAGGTCATCTCCCCCAACAGTATCCAAAGTGGTATATCTGTATGAGAGGGGGATGGCCACAGGAGACTCCTGCACTACCTGCCTGTGCCTACTACTGCGCCTGGTGGTCACCCATCCCTTTTCTGCCTGTGCAGCCATTACCTGCGGTGTGACTACCTATACAAATATACCATTTTGGATACTGTTGAGGGAGATGGCTCACCAGGCGAAGGCAGCAGTCGCCAGGTTCATGGCACCGTGGCTGGCTCTGCTGTTCGGAAGGGCGGGAAAAAGAGTGGAAGGGCTATAGTCATCGGGGATTCGATTGTAAGGGGAGTAGATAGGCGGTTCTGTGGTCGAAAACGAGACTCCCGAATGGTATGTTGCCTCCCAGGTGCACGGGTCAGGGATGTCTCAGATCGGCTGCAGAACATTCTGAAGGGGGAGGGTGAACAACCAGTTGTCATTGTGCACATAGGCACCAATGATATAGGTAAAAAACGGGATCAGGTCCTACAAGCAGAATTTAGGGAGTTAGGAGCCAAGTTAAAAAGTAGGACCTCAGAGGTAGTAATCTCAGGATTGCTACCAGTGCCACGTGATAGTCAGAGTAGAAGTGAAAGAATAGTCAGGATGAATGCGTGGCTTGAGAGATGGTGCAGGAAGGAGGGGTTCAGATTTTTGGGACATTGGGACCGGTTCTGGGGGAGATGGGACTATTACAAATTGGACGGTCTACACCTGGGCCGGACTGGAACCAATGTCCTTGGGGGTGCTTTTGCTAACGCTGTTGGGGAGGGTTTAAACTAATGTGGCAGGGGATTGGGAACCAAATGAGGAGGTCAGTGGACAGTAAGGAGGTAGTAACGAAAGCCTGTATGGAACTAGATAATGAAGTCAGCGTGACTAAGGGGAAGAGTAGGCAGGGAGCAGATGATGAACGCAAAGGGAGTGGTGGCCTGAGGTGCATTTGCTTTAATGCAAGAAGTGTAGTAGGTAAGGCAGATGAACTTAGGGCTTGGATTAGTACCTGGGAGTATGATGTTATTGCTATTGCTGAGACTTGGTTGAGGGAAGGGCATGATTGGCAACTAAATATCCTAGGATATCGATGCTTCAGGCGGGATAGAGAGGGAGGTAAAAGGGGTGGAGGAGTTGCATTACTGGTCAAAGAGGATATCACAGCTGTGCTGAAGGAGGGCACTATGGAGGACTCGAGCAGTGAGGCAATATGGGCAGAACTCAGAAATAGGAAGGGTGCAGTAACAATGTTGGGGCTGTACTACAGGCCTCCCAACAGCGAGCGTGAGATAGAGGTACAAATATGTAAACAGATTATGGAAAGATGTAGGAGCAACAGGGTGGTGGTGATAGGAGATTTTAATTTTCCCAACATTGACTGGGATTCACTTAGTGTTAGAGGTCTAGATGGAGCAGAATTTGTAAGGAGCATCCAGGAGGGTTTTCTAGAGCAGTATGTAAATAGTCCAACTCGGGAAGGGGCCATACTGGACCTGGTGTTGGGGAATGAGCCCGGCCAGGTGGTTGAAGTTTCAGTAGGGGACTACTTTGGGAATAGTGATCACAATTCCATAAGCTTTAAAATACTCATGGACAAAGACGAGAGTGGTCCTAAAGGAAGAGTGCTAAATTGGGGGAAGGCCGACTATACCAAAATTCGGCAGGAGCTGCGGAATGTAGATTGGGAGCAGCTGTTTGAAGGTAAATCCACATTTGATATGTGGGAGGCTTTTAAAGAGAGGTTGATTAGCGTGCAGGAGAGACATGTTCCTGTGAAAATGAGGGATCGAAATGGCAAGATGAGGGAACCATGGATGACAGGTGAAATTGTGAAACTAGCTAAGAGGAAAAAGGAAGTATACATAAGGTCTCGGTGGCTGAAGAAAGACGAAGCTTTGAAAGAATATCGGGAATGTAGGACCAATCTGAAACGAGGAATTAAGAGGGCTAAAAGGGGTCATGAAATATCTTTAGCAAACAGGGTTAAGGAAAATCCCAAAGCCTTTTATTCATATATAAGGAGCAAGAGGGTAACTCGAGAAAGGATTGGCCCACTCAAGGACAAAGGAGGAATGTTATGCTTGGACTCAGAGAAAATGGGTGAGATTCTAAACGAGTACTTTGCATCGGTATTCACCGAGGAGAGGGACATGAAGGATGTTGAGGTTAGGAACCGATGTTTGATTACTCTAGGTCAAGTCGGCATAAGGAAGGAGGAAGTGTTGGTATTCTAAAAGGCATTAAGGTGGACAAGTCCCCAGGTCCGGATGGGATCTATCCCAGGTTACTGAGGGAAGCGAGAGAGGAAATAGTTGGGGCCTTAACAGATATCTTTGCAGCATCCTTAAACATGGGTGAGGTCCCGGAGGACTGGAGAATTGCTAATGTTGTCCCCTTGTTTAAGAAGGGTAGCAGGGATAATCCAGGTAATTATAGACCGGTGAGCCTGACGTCAGTGGTAGGGAAGCTGCTGGAGAAGATACTGAGGGATAGGGTCTATTCCCATTTGGACGAAAATGGGCTTATCAGTGATAGGCAACATGGTGTTGTGCAGGGAAGGTCATGTCTTACCAACTTAATAGAATTCTTTGAGGAAGTGACAAAGTTGATTGATGACGGAAGGGCTGTCGATGTCATATACATGGACTTCAGTAAGGCGTTTGATAAGGTTCCCCATGGTAGGCTGATGGAGAAAGTGAAGTCGCATGGGGTCCAAGGTGTACTAGCTAGATGGATAAAGAACTGGCTGGGCAACAGGAGACAGAGAGTAGCAGTGGAAGGGAGTTTCTCAAAATGGAGACGTGTGACCAGTGGTGTTCCACAGGGATCCGTGCTGGGACCACTGTTGTTTGTGATATACATAAATGATTTGGAGGAAAGTATAGGTGGTCTGATTAGCAAGGTTGCAGACGACACTAAGATTGATGGAGTAGCAGATAGTGAAGGGGACTGTCAGAGAATACAGCAGAATATAGATAGACTGGAGAGTTGGGCAGAGAAATGGCAGATGGAGTTCAATCAGGGCAAATGCGAGGTGATGCATTTTGGAAGATCCAATTCAAGAGTGAACTATACAGTAAATGGAAAAGTCCTGGGGAAAATTGATGTACAGAGAGATTTGGGTGTTCAGGTCCATTGTTCCCTGAAGGTGGCAACGCAGGTCAATAGAGTGGTCAAGAAGGCATAAGGCATGCTTTCCTTCATTGGACGGGGCATTGAGTACAAGAGTTGGCAGGTCATGTTACAGTTATATAGGACTTTGGTTCGGCCACATTTGGAATACTGCGTGTAGTTCTGGTCGCCACATTACCAAAAGGATGTGGATGCTTTGGAGAGGGTGCAGAGGAGGTTCACCAGGATGTTGCCTGATATGGAGGGCGCTAGCTATGAAGAGAGGTTGAGTAGATTAGGATTATTTTCATTAGAAAGACTGAGGTTGAGGGGGGACCTGATTGAGGTGTACAAAATCGTGAGAGGTA
The DNA here is from genome assembly GCF_036365525.1 of Heterodontus francisci. Classification (NCBI taxonomy): domain Eukaryota; kingdom Metazoa; phylum Chordata; class Chondrichthyes; order Heterodontiformes; family Heterodontidae; genus Heterodontus; species Heterodontus francisci. Next base: position 20,899,704 of record NC_090416.1, read on the forward strand.
TAGACAGGTTGGATAGCAAGAAGCTTTTTCCCAGAGTGGGGGATTCAATTACTAGGGGTCACGAGTTCAAAGTGAAAGGGGAAAAGTTTAGGGGGGATATGCGTGGAAAGTTCTTTACGCAGAGGGTGGTGGGTGCCTGGAACGCGTTGCCAGCGGAGGTGGTAGGCGCAGGCACGATAGCGTCTTTTGAGATGTATCTAGACAAATACGTGAATGGGCAGGAAGCAAAGAGATACAGACCCTTAGAAAATAGGCGTCATGTTTAGGTAGAGGATCTGGATCGGCGCAGGCTTGGAGGGCCGAAGGGCCTGTTACTGTGCTGTAATTTTCTTTGTTCTTTGTCCTCACTAAACGTGTTATCCACGATGTTCTCAGCATCGCGGATGCTCCACAGTAAATCCGCCCGCAGCTCCAGCTCCGTAATGCGGGTAGCCAGTAGCTGCAGATGGATACACTTCCTGCACACGTGGTGGTCAGGGACACTGGAAACGTCCCTGATTTCCCACATAACTCAGGAGAAGCACGGGGCTGAGCTCTCCTGCCATGACTTACCCTTAGATTAATTAGTTACTCCCTTACACTAGGGGCCTTGTTCTACCCACTACAATCTAAACTCCTTAATAAGTTACAAAAAAAACACTTTAGTCGTACTCACCTTATCACGAGAGGTTTTTTTTTCAACAAAAAAACTTTCCCCTTTTTTTAAGCTATTTAAATACACTAACAGCTGCTACTCACCCATCCAATCACCATGCAGATTTCCCATGATGGCACTAAGTTTTTTTCGAGTCTCAGCAAGTGCCGAGAGAGAGAGCAGGTCCGCCAGCCGCCGTCACTCCTGTCTTCAGGTAAGTGAAGGCCTCGAGCCCCGCACTCTCTTTTACAGCTCTCACTCCGGATCAGCTTCTGCCCAGGTCCGCCAGCCGCCGTCACTCCTGTCTTCAGGTAAGTGAAGGCCTCAAGCCCCACGCTCTCTTTTACAGCTCTCACTCCGGATCAGCTTCTGCCCAGGTCCGCCAGCCGCCGTCACTCCTGTCTTCAGGTAAGTGAGGGCCTCGAGCCCCGTGCTCTCTTTTACAGCTCCCGCTCCGGATTAGCTTCTGCCCAGGTCTGCCAGCCGCCGCCGCTCCTGTCTTCAGGTAAGTGAGGGCCTCGAGCCCTGCGCTCTCTTTTACAGCTCCCGCTCCGGATTAGCTTCCACCCAGGTCCACCAGTCGCCGCTGCTCCTGTCTTCAGGTACGTTGTAATGTAGATTGTTGGTTTTTGCCAGAGTGGTTGAGGCAGAGTGCATTGCATCTTTTAAGAGAAATTGGATAAATCAGAGGAAGATACAAGGCTGTGGGGAGTAAGCGTGGCAGTGGAATTTGTTTTGGATTGCTGCAGCAAAGAAATGGCACAAACATGATGGGCTGAATGGCCTGTATGTGCCGTAAACATCTGTAGCTCTAAATTTAGTTTTGAGTGTGACAGACTCCTGATTAAGCACCACACCAACTCCCAACCTATTCGGCGCCTCTTGGACCGTAGTATTTCCATCTGCTCCACATCTGTCTCACTCTGCCTTCTTCTCTGCACAAATGCAAAAAAGCAGCTTTGGAAGTCGAGTGAGGAGATGAGTTAACAGCAACAATATGTGGACTTGGAAAAGGATGAATTGCAATTAACAGCAATAATGAGCTACGAGAGGCTGTTGGAAGTGAGAGTCTGCCGTAGACAATTTCTGCACAGCAAGATCCCCTAAACAACAGTTGGATGAATGGCCAACTATTCTGGTTTTGGTGATCGTTGTTGAGGGAGGAATGTTGAGCAGGGCACTGGGAGAACTTCTTCAGATAGTGTTATGGGATCTTTAATATCCATCTGAACCATAGGAATAGATAACTCGGCCTTTGGTTTGAAGTGTGGCACCTTAACAACTAGCCATAATTATCCATGAAAAGTGATCATGATTTTTTACGTAAACATAAATCTTTTGCACCTGTCAGTCACAGTGCTGTCACACTAAAAGGTGCCATCTTAGCACCCCAACTGCGATGTGGAGCAGACTAAGAAGGACTAGAAATACAAAGATAGTATGCAAATACACAAAGTATGGTGAATAAGGTTAGTGAGCTACAAGCACAAATAGCCGTGTGGGAATATGATAGAGTGGCAATAATGGAAACGTTTTGTCGTTTTGGAAAGAGAGGAGGTCCTTGAGGGGGCAAGGACAGAGTCTGTTTGGTTAGAGTTGAGAAGCAAGAAAGGTATGATCGTGCTACTGGGGGTTTTCTGTAGGTCTTTAAATGGTGGGAGAGAGCAAATCTGCAGGCAATTCACAGGGATGTGTAAGAACAATAGAGTGGTGATATTGGAGGACGAGAATTGCCCAAATGTCAATTTGGATAATGTTAGAATAAAGAGTAAGGAGGAGGAGGAATTTCTGAAATGTGTTCAGGAGAACTTCCTTGACCAGTATGTTCTTGGTCCTAGGAAGGAGGCATTGCTGGATCTGGTGCTAGGGAATGAGGTGGGCCAAGTGGAGCAAGTGTGTGCGAGTAATCAACATATCATAAGGTTTAGATTAGTAACGGAGAAGAGCAAAGAGCAATCCAAAGTAGAACCGGTTAAAATGGAACCAAAAACTCACAGGAAAAACTGTAACGGAACAATGGGTGAGCTTTAAGGAGGAGATGCTTTAGGTACAGTCTAGGTACATTCCAACAAGGGCGAAAGTTAAGGGAACCAAAGCCAGGGCTCCTTGGATGGTGAGGGAAATAGATACTATGATGAAACAAAAAAAGAGGGTGTAAGATGCATGTCAGGCTAATTTTTCAAGTGAGAACCTGACCAAATACAGTAAGTTGAGAGGGGAAGTGAAGTGGAAAATATGACTGGCAAAGAGAGAATCTGAGAATAGAATGGAAGTTAACATAAAAGGGAATCCAAGGATCTTCTACCAGCATGTAAATAGTAAGCGGGTAGTAAAAGGTAGGGTGGAGCCTGTTAAGGACAAAGAGGGTGATGTATACTCAGAGGCGCAGGGCAAGGCTAGAATACTTACTGAGCATTTTGTATCAATACTTTGTAAGGAAGAGGATTCTGCCAAAATATTGATAGAAGCAGAGATGGCAGAGGAATTGGATGCGGTAAAAGTTGATAAGCAGTATGTACTGGAAAGACTGGTTATGCTTAGAGTCATATGGTCATTACAGCACGGAGGGAGGCCATTTGATCCGTCAAGTCCATGCCAGGATTCTGTAGAGCAATCCGATCAGTCCCATTTCCCCGCTTTATCCCTGTAGACCTGCAAGTTTATTTCCTGAAGTGCTCATCTAGTTTCCTTTTGAAATCATTTGTCATCTCCCCTTTCACCAACCTCGTTGGCAGCGAGTTCTAGGTCATTACCACTTGCTGCTTAAAAAAAGTTCTTCTTCACATACTCCCTGCATCTTTTGCCCAAAACCTTAAATCTGTGTCCCCCAGTTCTTATACCATCAGCTAATGGGAACAGTTTTTCTTTGTCAACTTCTCTAAACCTGTCACAATCTTATACACTGCTATCAAATCTCCCCTCCATCTCCTTTGCTCCAAGGGGAACAACCCCATCTTCAACCTAACCTTGTAGCTAAAATTCCCTCATCCCTGGAACCATTCTGGTAAATCTCATGTACACCCTCTCAGGGACCCTCACATCTTTCCTAAAGTGTGGTATCCCGAGTGGATAAGTTGCCTGTTCCAGATGGCTTGCATCCCAGGTTGGGAAGGGAAGTGGGAGTGGAGATAGTGGAAGGGTTTGCCATAATCTTCCAAACTTGCCTAGATGCAGGGGAGGTGCCAGATGATTGGAACATGGCAAATGTGGCACCCTTGTTTAAGAAAGGGTGTAAGGTTATGCCTGGTAATTACAGGCCAGTCATTAACATCAATGGTGGGTAAGGTTTTAGAAACAATAATCAAGGAAAAAATCAACGGGCACTTGGAGAGGTTTGAGTTAAATAAGGATAGCCAGCATGGATTTGTAAAAGGCAGAAATAAAAACAAAAAATGCTGGAAATACTCAGCAGGTCTGGCAGCATCTGTGGAGAGAGAAGCAGAGTTAACGTTTCGGGTCAGTGACCCTTCTTCGGAACTCACGTTAACTCTGCTTCTCTCTCCACAGATGCTGCCAGACCTGCTGAGTATTTCCAGCATTTCTTGTTTTTATTTCAGATTTCCAGCATCTGCAGTATTTTGCTTTTATCTTTGTAAAAGGCAGATCGTGCTTGACTAATTGATTTGTTTGATGAAGTAACAGAAGGTTGATGGGGGGATTGGGGTGGATGTTATCTATATGGATTTTAAGAAAGCCTTTGACAAAGTACCACATAAAATACTGGTTGATAGCCATTAGCTGATGATACAAGGATTAGGGGACACAGATTTCAGGATTTGAGCAAGAGATGCAGAGGGGTTGTGAGGAAGAACTTTTTCATGAAATGAATGGTAAATACCTAGAATTTGCTGCCTCCAAGGGTGATGAAAGCGGAGATGATGAATGATTTCAAAAGGAAATTGGATTGGCAGTTGAAGGAAATAAATGTGCAGGGCTATGGGGATAGAGTCGGGTAATGGGACTGACTCATTGCTCTACAGAGTGCTGGCATAGATTCGATGGGCCGAATAGCCTCCTACTGTGTTGTTATGACTCTATGACTAGGAAATGCACTTCCCATATAGTACTGATCCTTACAGACCATGAATGCCCTCGATATCCACCCCAGTCTGTGCAGTGTTTGCTGATTTCAATCAGGATGACAATAGGGGTACCCCGGGATTAGGAAGGACAAATTGTTGTCCTGCCTTACCTCTGAAACCTCTTTCAGCCTACATCCCAGCCTCTTCTCCTTGGACCTCTAAACCTGCCCTCCTGTGCATTCCACTTCCTCTGTCCCACCACTGGTGCCAGAACCTTTCATTGTCTTAGCACTGGTCCCTTGGTAAATGCTCTGCTCTCCTCAGTATCGGCCTGCCTTTAAAAACCTGCTTGTTCCCAATTCCTGGAACCGTGTATTTAATATGTCTCGCATAGTGGAAGTGTGATGATACAACAATCAGGGACTAACTGTAAAGAGTTATGTAAAATGGACTTTGTCTTTAAATAAAAAATGAACCTTTATTTTTAACAGTGAACAATGGTCCAAAATGGCCACCGAACAAAAAGTGAATTGGCCTTTTGGGTATTCAAACAGTCTGACAAAGACAAAGGACAAATCTTCAAAGCCAAAAGATGTTAATGGAACCCATCTTCTTTGGCCTCCTTATCTCGAGAGACAATGGATAAGCGCCTGGAGGTAGTCAGTGGTTTGTGAAGCAGCGCCTGGAGTGGCTATAAAGGCCAATTCTAGAGTGACAGGCTCTTCCACAGGTGCTGCAGAGAAATTTGTTTGTCGGGGCTGTTGCACAGTTGGCTCTCCCCTTGCGCCTCTGTCTTTTTTCCTGCCAACTACTAAGTCTCTTCGACTCGTCACACTTTAGTCCTGTCTTTATGGCTACCCGCCAGCTCTGGCGAATGCTGGCAACTGACTCCCACGACTTGTGATCAATGTCACAGGATTTCATGTCGCGTTTGCAGACGTCTTTAAAGCGGAGACATGGACGGCCGGCGAGCTCGCTGTACAATGTGTCTTTGGGGATCCTGCCATCTTCCATGCGGCTCACATGGCCAAGCCATCTCAAGCTCTGCTGACTCAGTAGTGTGTCCAAGCTGGGGATGTTGGCCGCCTCGAGGACTTCTGTGTTGGGGATACGGTCCTGCCACCTGATGCCAAGTATTCTCCGGAGGCAGCGAAGATGGAATGAATTGAGACGTCGCTCTTGGCTGACATACGTTGTCCAGGCCTCGCTGCCACAGAGCAAGGTACTGAGGACACAGGCCTGATACACTCGGACTTTTGTGTCCCGTGTCAGTGCGCCATTTTCCCACACTCTCTTGGCCAGTCTGGACATAGCAGTGGAAGCCTTTCCCATGCGCTTGTTGATTTCTGCATCGAGAGACAGGTTACTGGTGGTAGTTGAGCCTAGGTAGGTGAACTCTTGAACCACTTCCAGAGCGTGGTCACCAATATTGATGGATGGAGCATTTCTGACATCCTGCCCCATGATGTTCATTTTCTTGAGGCTGATGGTTAGGCCAAATTCATTGCAGGCAGCCGCAAACCAGTCGATGAGACTCTGCAGACACTCTTCAGTATGAGATGTGAAAGCAGCATCGTCAGCAAAGAGGAGTTCCCTGATGAGGACTTTCCGTACTTTGGACTTCGCTCTTAGACGGGCAAGGTTGAACAACCTGCCCCCTGATCTTGTGTGGAGGAAAATTCCTTCTTCAGAGGACTTGAACGCATGTGAAAGCAGCAGGGAGAAGAAGATCCCAAAAAGTGTGGGTGCGAGAACACAGCCCTGTTTCACGCCACTCAGGATAGGAAAGGGGTCTGATGAGGAGCCACCATGTTGAATTGTGCCTTTCATATTGTCATGGAATGAGGTGATGATACTTAATAGCTTTGGTGGACATCCAATCTTTTCTAGTAGTCTGAAGAGACCACGTCTGCTGACGAGGTCAAAGGCTTTGGTGAGATCAATGAAAGCAATGTAGAGGGGCATCTTACACCTATCCTAAAACATTGCAGAATTGAGTGTCTTCTTCTGAATCAAAGGAGGTGTGAAGTAGCCACGTCCTGGGCCATCGTGCAATCACCATGGGGAAAGGAGGAGAATGTCTCGTACCAGGAGGTGAGAGGTGACGCATTTTTATCTTAAAAAAAGACAGCCAGAGTGAGAGAGAAAGAGAGAGACTGACCCAGAAGGTGAAGCTTCAGTTCCAGCCAAGCCAGGATGCACAGTGCCCTGCTGAAAAAATCCGACATCTACAGTATACACAGCAGTGAGAGCTAGAAGTAACCCACCATCCTCAACAGAACCTTCAATCAAGAGACAAATCTACAATCATCTCAGGCCTGCCCCTATCTAGAACTTGAGTCTCAAGAGAATTCAACAGGTTTATTGTAACCTTCCCCCACTAAAAGCTACCTTCCTCCTTCCCTTCTCTATCCGTTTCTTCATGTGTTGGTGTGTATGTGCGTGCGTGCGTGCATGCATGGATGCAGTTGTGACAATTTCAGAATAAGACGTATTGATCAATAAACAATTGACTTTCTGTTTTTTAAAACCTACAAGAAAACCTGTCACCGTCTGGTTATTTGAAAAATAAGACATCCAAGGGGCTTAATTCGATACAGGTCAGGGTGGGAGTTGCACAGGAGGAAACACCCACATCACACCACATGGCCGTAGCAAATAGCATAAGACGTTGTGCCCCCTGCATCTTGGTTACAGCTTATATTTCACAAGCAGTGCAAGGGCAGTGCATGCTTGCAAACAAATTACCACTGCGGGGCACTGTAGCTCTACCTGAGATCAAGCTCCAAAACTGAAATCGTTCAACAGTTCATTTAGCTTTTTGAGAGTCACAGTAATCATCTGGGTTAATTCTCATTATACTAGTTACCTTTTTCTTGCAATGTCTCCTTCTCCCCATTTGAGTTTGTGATTTATTTTCAGCTCTTGGGGCTGGGATGTGGTAGGAGGCCTTATTTTTAATCCCCACATGGCCCCAGATTTATATTTTGATTGTTTCTCTTATGTATGCGAGCCAAAGTGCCATTTATATAGTATTTCCTAATTTTTACAACAACTTAACCCCAACCTCATGACATGTCAAAGTGCTTTACAGCCAACTAATTACTTGTGTAATATAAGAAATGCAGCAGTGTATTTGCACACAGCGTGGTTCTCACAAACAACAATGTCATAATGACCAGATAGTCTGTTTTAGTGATGTTAGTTAAGAGATAAATATTGGACACCGGGGAGAATTCCCTGCCGCACTTGGAAATAGTGGCCTTGGAATCTTTCACGTACACCTAAGAGGGCAGACAGGATCTCGGTTTAACATCCCATTCGAGAAACAGCACCTCCGACAGTGCAGCACTCCATCAGTACCGTGTTGGAGTGTCAGCCTAGCTTTTGTGCTCAAGTCTACTGGAGTGGAACTTGAAACTATATGATAGTGGATAAATTGGTTGTAATCTTCCAAAATTCTCTAGATTCTGGGAATGTCCCAGCAGATTGGAAAACCGCAAATTTAACATCTCTATTCAAGAAACTGGGCGACAGAAAGCAGAAACTATAGCCCAGTTAGCCTAACATCTGTCATTGGGAAAATGCTGGAATCCATCATTAAGGAAATAGTAGCAGGACATTTAGAAAATATAATACAATGAATGGAAAATTATGCAGTATGGAGAACTGTGCCTTGGGAAGCGGAATCGAGGTGCTCCATGAAAACGTTTCAAGGAACAGTTGGTTGACATCGAGCAACGAACGTGGGAGCAGGAAGCTGCTTACAGGAACAACTGGTTGGTTGGCATCATTCCATCTATGAAAGATGATGGACACACAGCAAACAATCCAGTTAGGTGGGGAGGTCTTGATGCACCTTTGCTGATGGCTGTGAAGACCAATCCTGAGAGGCAGGGTCTGCCACAAGTGCTGCATGTGAAGCTGCCAAGTGACACTGTGAATTGTTGTTATTGATGTTGGCGCCTTTTGCCGAGCTGCTGTAGCAACTGGTCTTCGTGGTAGTGCACACTAGTCCACAGGATGTGACGCCATTTCCCTCTATTGCCAGCTAGTGACTCCCCAAGTACGATAATTGACATTTAGGGCCTTCATGTTATGCTTGCAAGCATCCTTGAAGCGGAGCTTTGGGCACCCCGTTGGTCATCTGGCCCCGGCTACCTCACCATACAGAAGGTCCTTGGGTATGCAACCCTCTTCCACTGTGCGGACGTTTCTGATCCACTGAAGCCTCCTCTGTTTGATTAGTGCCAACATACATGGGAGCTCTGCCTTTGAGAGGACTGCCACATTTGTGATTTTTGCCCTGCCAGGATATACCCATAATGTGCCACAGACAGCGAAGATAGAAATGATTGTGTTTCTGTTCCTGGTAGCTGTAAGTCACACATGTTTCACAGCCATATAGCAAGGTGCTGAGAGTACAGGCCTTCTAAACCGTGAGCTTGGCCCTAAGGGTCAGCTTGCTGTTATCCCATGTGCGTTTTGAAAGTCGGCCAAAAGGGGGCAGCTGCTTTCACTATGCGGGTATCGAGCTCTGCATCAAAGGACAGATTGTCTGTCACTGTGGACCCAAGATGGCAGAATATGCTAACCACTTCCAGTGGGGTGTTTAGTGTGATTAGGGGCGGAGATGCAACATCTTGTCACATGACCACAGTTTTCTTGACGCTTATAGTCAAAGAGAACAAGTTACAGGCATGGGCGAGACAGTCCATGAGTCCTTGTAGTTGAGTATCTGACAGGAACAACTGGCGCACAAAAATCAGGAATTCTACGAGCAGGTTTGAGTCCTTAAGATGCGAAGCTGCAGGAGAGAAACGTCGAAAACAGAAGGAAGCTGCTCCCCCAGATCAGGAATTCCTGTGCCCCAAATGCTCAAGAGCCTGCAGATCTAAAATTAGACTGTTTGGCCACTCGCCAGTGTGCCAGCACCCATCGAGCTGATTCTTCCCTTGGTCTTTGTCTGCGAAGAACTAGCCATCATAATATAATCAAGGAGAGTCAACATGGTTTTATGAAAGGGAAATCTTGTTTGATAAATTTATTAATGTCTTTGAGGATGTAACGAGCAGGGTGGATAAAGGGGAACCAGTAGATGTAGTGTATTTGGATTTTCAAAAGGAATTCAATAAAGTGCCACATATAAGTTTACTATACAAGATAAGGGCTCATGGTGTGGGTGGGCACATGTAGTATGGAGGATTGTCTAACTAACAGGAAACAGAGAGTTGGGGTAAATGGGTCATTTTCAGGTTGGCAAACTAATGAGTGGAGTACCACAGGGATCAGTGCTAGGACCTGAACTATTTATGATCTATATTAATGACTTGGATGAAGGGCCAGATTGTGTTGTAGCCAAATTAACTGATGATACAAAGAGAGGTGGGAAAGGCAAATTGTGAGGAGGACACAGAGAGTCTGCAAAGGGATATAGATATGGTAAGTGAGTGGGCAAAAATGTGGCAGATGGAGTATCATGTGGGAAAATGAGAAGCTATTCATTTTGGTAGGAAGAATAGAAAAGCAAAGTATTAAATGGAGAGAGACAACAGAATTAAAAACAAGAAATGCTGGAAATATTCAGCAGGTCTGGCAGCATCTGTGGAGAGAGAAGCAGAGTTAACATTTCAGGTCAGTGACCCTTCTTCAGAGACTACAGAATGCTGTGGTACAGAGGGTATCCTCACACATGAATCACAAAAAGTTAGCATACAGGTATAGCAAATAATTAGGAAGGCGAATGGAATGTTGGCCTTTATTGCCAGAGGGATGGAGTATAATAGTAAGGAAGTCTTGTTACAATTGTACAGGGCGTTGGTGAGTCCACACCTAGAGTAATGCGTACAGTTTTGGTCTCCTTATTTAAGGAGGGGTATATTTGCATTGGAGGCAGTTTAGAGAAGGTTCACTAGGTTGATTCCTGAGATGCAGGGGTTGCCTTATGAGGAAAGGTTGTGCAGATTGGGCCTGTACTAATTGAAGTTTAGAAGAATGAAAGGTGATCTTATTGAAACATATAAGATTGTGACTCAGGGGGCTTGACAGGCTAGCTGCTGAGAGGATGTTTCCTCTCGTGGGGGAATCTATAACTAGAGGGCACAGTTTCAGAATAAGGGCTCTCCCATTTAAGACGGAGATGAGGAGGAATTTCTTCTCTCAGAGGGTCGTTAATCTTTGGAATTCTCTTCCCCAGGGAGCAGTGGACACTGAGTTATTGAATATATTCAAGGCTGAGTTACACAGATTTTTGATCTACAAGGGAGTCAAGGGTTATGGGGATCAGGTAGGAATGGCGGAGCAGGCTTGAGGGCCAAATGGCCTGCTCCTGTTCTTATTTCTTATGTTCTTGTCTAAGTTGAAGGAAACGGATGCTCCTCCTGGAAGGGAGAGTTTTAAGTGAAGGGATGAGCTTTGTGAAGGTTTTCTAAAGGTTGAGGAAATCTCTTCTTCGTTCCCCATATTTGTCTTTTGAGGGGGCAAGGATCACGAGTGTTGTATTAAAATCTTTTGAAAAAGTTTGAAGGAAATGATGCGGCTTCTGACTTTAATGCACGTATGTTAATTAAGTAGATAACTGGCATAGCAGTGGGAAGCAAAGGTTGATGATGGTTAATCCAAAAAACCCAGTCTGCTGGACTGTGACTATTGGAGTCACAAAGGTCTAATTGCAACTCCTGTTGTTCTTACAGTTCATAAATGACTTGGAAGAAATATCTTGCAATAATGTTAGAAAATTTGATGATGCCACCAAATACATTGCTAAGTCACAGATGTATGGGAGTTAAACAACATTCACAGGCATCTGGACTAGGTTTTGAGGAGAACCTCTTAGAGCTGAACTTATTTTCATTGAAGAAAAGGGAATTGAGGCTGTGAGATTGGGACATGCTGCAGGAATTTAAAATGGTACTACACACAGAGGCACAGATCATAGAAATGGAAACAAGCCATTAGTCTTAGATTGTGAGCACAGAATTAGAGGACACAGGTTTAAAATAAACAAATATCAAGTGACACTGGAAATTAGACAAAGCTTTCTTCTTGCACAAGGTAGTGGAATATGGAACATGCTCCCAGCAAAAGTTGCTGATGCTGTTTTAATTAAAGTCTTCGAACAAGAGCCGGATGAATATCTGGCTGGGAATGAGGTTAGTGGTAATATAGACAGGTACAGCCTGACATCTTGAAATATGCCATGTAATATGATGGTTCCTGTATTGTTGGGGGATGGCGGCAGTGGCGGGTTTGGGGGAGATTGGGATTGTCAGTCGACCAGGATGGATAATGGAAATGTGATAATTGATAAATATTCTGGAGTATTGCTCAATTACCTTTGGGAACCAGAGAGAATTTAAACTGAGCTATGGCTCGTGAGATTAAGTAGATTGAATAGAATCCATGACAGTCCACAAGCAGCAGATGAGATGAACAACCAGTCAGTCTTTGTATTTTTTTGGAATGTTGGCCTGAAATCCCTGTTGTAATTTGGATATTGCTGTGGAACCTTCTGTGCTCACCTGAAGAACCACGTGGGCTCTTGGTATAATGTCGCATCCAAAAGACATCACTTCCGATAGTGAAGCATACCCTCTGCACTGAAGTATATTTTTAAGCATGTTTAAAAGGGCTGGCTGTGAACTGCGACTAGGAGAGAAAAATGTACTTTCTCTTTAAGGCATCCTCCACAAGTAACAACATACTCTGTAGCTCTAAGGCTCCCACAGAAACAGTTCAGGAGTAGAAAAAGTTTAAGACGGTGACTGGATGGAGTGTAACTTTGCACTGCCTGTGGGTGGGGCTATGTTTATGCACCAGGACCACAGGCTGTATATAAAGTGGGTGATGTAAAACAGTCTGGCACATATCTCAAAACTCTGCTGCATTCAGTTAGGGAATAGGAAATATGACAGGCACTGAGAGGAAGGAGCAAAATAAGGACAAATCTATTTAAAGAGAAAGGGAGAAATACCTAATGTCTATGGAGAGAATATATGTAGAGAAAGGAAAAGAAATTTATCGTGAATCTTCGAGAGATATATATATATTTAGTGAACTATATAGAGAATTAGAGACACATTGATATGTTTGCATAGGGTGAAAGACAAACAAAACAGGGAGAAGGATAAAGGATTCCAGAGAGGAAATGACAGAAGGAAAGATCAAATAGACCTAGAAAGAGTAGAAATAAAAGATAGATATGTGTAAAGTTTTATTTAGTTAATAGAGAGAAGCAGAAATAAAGTTCAAAAACAGGTGGAGAGTGAAAAAAACAAGGTGGAGGAGAAAGGAATTTAAATAAGACAAGAAAGCACTTTGCACAATCGTGCTACTGTTCTAGTAAACATCTAGCTCCCTGACTCCAGCACACCCTACACCCTTCGAGTCAGAGGCATAACCACTACAGGCAGGTCACTGCATTTCTTCAGGAGCGCTGGAGGGAGTAAAAGATCTGGGACTGTGAACTGAGTGCCATGCTTGCCAGACTCTGCTGATCTAACATTTGTTAATAGCCATGGAGTTAAACAGATCCTCCTTTGTGCTCTACCTACTCGTTTTATGGAACGGTAAGGAGCAAGTTTTCTCTCTCTCTCTCTATCCCACTCACCTTTTGTGCCATTATACCACTTCCCCTCTTTTTCTCCCTTTTACTTTTTGCATTCCATTTCTGTCATTCATATTCTTCTCTTAAATGTTCTTTTCTCAGGATAAGGAAAGAAAGGGAATGAGAAAGATTGATCTAAGAGTGATGGGCTTCCACAGGTAGTTCACGCAGCAAGGGACATCTGTGACATTTATGTTGCTGTGATATATAGTGTAATTTCCTACAGGACTGTTTAAAAGTCAAATAGCTCCATAGGTTTTGATTAACGTTTTTTTACTTTTCTGTCTCTTTCTGTAGTGTTTTTCTTTTTAAGGGACTGAAGATATTTTTATTTAAAGTACTGAGATGCCTAAAGAAGCTGATAGACCCCCCCAGTAGAGATTGTGAGTGCTGGCTGGGAGTAGTGACTGAGGTTAATAGTGGAAAGGATCTGGATTGATATCTGTAGAGATACCAGTCAGTAACAGTGTCTGGCTGGAGGGAATCACTGAGGCTAAGAATGAAATGGAGTGGAATTAAGATAAACAGATATATAATAATTTTTTATTCTTAGGTTGTGCGCAATAGCAATAACTTATACTTATATAGCTCCTTTAATGTCGTAAAGCGATCCAAGGGGCAAGGGCTTCACAGGATCATTATCAAACAACATTTTGACACCAAGCCATGTCGGAGATTTTGGGGCAGATGACCAAATGCGTGATTAAAGAGGTCAGTTTTAAGGAGCATCTTAAAAGAAGGAAGAGACATAGAGGGGTGAAGAGGTTTAAGGAGGGAATTCCAGAGCTTTGGCAGCTGAAGGCATGGCTACCAAAGGTAAAGCAATTAAAATCAGGGATGCTCCAGAATTTGAGGAGCACAGATATCTCATAGAGTTGTAGGGATGGAGGAGATTACAGAGATAGGAAAGAAACATGAGAATTTTAAAATTGAGGAATTGCTTAACTGGAATCCTGTGTAGGACTTGGTGCGAGTTAGGATATGGGCAGCAGAGTTCGGGATGACCTCAAGTTTGAGGAGGGTAGAAAATGGGAGTGCATTGGAAGAGGGGTATAGAGGTAACAGGCGTAGGTGAAGGTTTCAGTGCAGAGGAGCTGAGGCAGGGGCAGAGTTGGGTGATGTTACAGAGGTGGAAATAGGTGGTCTTTGTGATGGTTCAGGTATGTGGTCAGAAGCTCATCTCTGGGTCAAATATGACACCAAGGTTGCGAGCAGTCTAGTTCAGCCTCACTGAGAAAGCCAAGTTATTGCCTATCACTGGTTGTCCTGTGAGGTGATGGTGGAACATCTTCTTGAACTGCTCCTGTGGTTGGTGATTGTACTCTTACAACGCTGTTAGATTGGGAATTTCAGGTTTTGATCAAACACCAGTTTATATCCAAGTCAGGACTTGGATGATGGTATTTCTAGAAGGTTGCTGCTCTCGTCCTTTTTATTGGTCGAGGTCACAGTACTGGGAGCTGTTGTCAAAATAATCTAATGAGTTGCTGCAATCCATCCAGTAGAGTATACATACTATAACCACAGTGCATCATCAGTGGAACCTTGTAGATGGCTTTGAGAGGACAAGAGGTGAGCTTGTCAATGCTGAGCATCCACCTGTGCTCTTGTAGCTGTTTTATTGATATGGTGGCCCATCAAACTTGATTAACAGTGATGTACAAGATGTTGATGGTGGGGACTCGTCACTGATGGTGCAGCAAATGGTCTGGGGCAGGTGAATATAATGTTTCTTCCATTTGTGTTCAAGGTGAAAGAAAGTTTAACAGGAGTATTTTCTGTTCAAAGTGCTTCCCCCATTAGCCTGTGAAAATAAATAGCTGCAGCTTACTTGTTATAAGGTGAATTCATTTTGTGGTTTCATGAAAACCTAAAATTTTTGGTCCACAGCCACTCTGGTAGCATTTGTGACTGGGCGGGGTTGCCAGTGTGACGGAGTGGCTCTATTCATATCATGGGTGTTCAATCTGCGAATCAGTCTTTGTGCTGTCTCAGAGCTGTTGGACCTCAAGAACACAGAATCCATCCAATACTACAACAAAAGTGAAATACTGTGGATGCTGGAAATCTGGAATAAAAACAGAAAATGTTGGAAACACTCAGCAGGTCAGCCAGCATCTGTGGAGGGAGAATCAGAGTTAACGTTTATGGGAACCTTTGATAAAATGACTGATCCTGCTCCTGTTCTCACCTGATGTGCGTATACACCTGTGCATAGGAAGGTGATGTACAACAGGAAACCTGACTGATTTATTTTTTCCCTTACACCATCCGAGGGGTGGTAAGACCAAATGAACATTAACAACTATTTTAAAAGGTGAACTCAAAAGTGCCTGTGCTGTTGTCCATGGTCAGTTGTTGAATGTAAATATACAAGATGGTGACGAGAGTTCGGAGCTAGAGTTCAGGAACGTACTGTACTGCACCATCTACTATCCAGAGCCCACAGCTGCATGGTTACAAGCCAACATGATCGGCATCGGAATTGTTTGTGTAGGCTGCTTCAATCTTAAATGTTGACATAAAAGTGTACAAGAATTTGGATAGGAAGTGTTTGCACACAGCAGATTCTTAAAAATATACATTAGCAAGTACACACATAACTCAAACTTTAATACTGTGTTAATCTCAGTAATTTTTGCATTTGCACAGCGCTTGCAAAGAACCCCCTTCACCTCATTCAACTACCCCCCCCGCCACCATTGAGCCACCAATACCAAACAACAACGGCTAACAACCACCTAAAAGATAATGCCTTACTTTGGAACAGAGTCATTGCCTTACGGTAGGAATAAATTACTGTTTTAAACCACTGCACGTGTTTCACCAAAATAAATATACACACGGAACAGCTGTGATTTTTTTTCTTGTAAATTTATTTTAAAAGTACACTCCAGGTAGCTGAGAAAAACAGGATGCTGCAGCTTGGATTACTCCTCGAGGGGAATAAAGTAATCAGGGAGAGGAGGTGAAAAGGCAATTGCTGGCGTTTCTGGTGACGCAGCTAAATAGGAGTAGGGATGTGAGTCTGGACTGAAAATCAAAAAGAGGCTTGTTCTCTTCCAACAGTAGAGGCTCTGTCATAGCCGCCCCTGCCCACACCCTCACTCTCCACACAGGAAGAATCCTTCCCACCCACACTAAAAACACCATCATGATCAGAAGAATGCAGGAGCTGAGAAAGTTGAGATACCAGGTTATATTCTTAATGCACCATCTTTTACCTGCATCTTTAGGCTTTCGGCCATCTCTTGTGTTATTGTCTTCCAAGACCCTCATTCGTGTCCAGCATCATTAATGCTGTGGTCTCCCCACTATTGGCAGCAACTGAACCTGCCTTGCTGCTTTTGATCTGAGCTGAAATTGGTCACATTTGCCTCTGTGGTGTGGCAAGAGGTTCAGCTGCAGTTGGATTACAGAGCGGGAGAGGTAGAATCGTGGAGAATGAGGTTCTACCTAAGTGTGTTGCAGCCGCATCCTTAAACACAAGGAACTTACTTGGAGGTGACATTTGGATAATGTAAATTAATCGCTTTCAGTAACTATGATGGACTGCTTGGGACTATCCACCTAGTAATCCAGCACCTGGTTCTTAGTGTGCTGGGGTTGGTTACGGAGCTAAAGTACCTTTGTGCCTGTGTCCGTGCTGGCTGCCTTTAACTGTGAGATGATAGAGAAAGACCCAAATCTGTGCTGTATTGGTGCTAGATGTCACGATCATGGTGTGCTTGACTTTGCAATCTCCTTGTCTTGTCTGTTTCACTCTTCCCACAAAACCTGGGGCTGGTTGGTGGTGGAGACCTCTGTCATAGAAGTGCACTAAGGAACTGTCAAAATTCAACCCGAGCAGGATAGTTGAGAATGAATATTGGCTGAAGGTGAAGAGTTGAAGAACTCAGATTCACCAGTATGGGAGGTCCAGTACAGTATTGCTAGAATGACCAACCTGAGCAGAAAGTTGTTGAAACGTCAGTTAAGATAATTGCCTTGGTTCAGTAGGTAGCACTCTCACCTCTTAGTCAACAGGTTGTGGGTTTATGCCTCACTCCAGAGACTTGAACACATAATCCAGGCTGACACTCATTGCAATACTGAGGGTGTGCTGCACTGTTGGAGGTGCTGTTTCCGAATGGGATGTTAAACTGGGGCCCCATCTATTTTCACAGCTGGATGTGAAAGATCCCATGGCACAATTTGAAGAAGAACACATGAGTTCTCCAATGTTCTGACCAATATTTGTCCCTCAACCAACACCATTCAAAAACACTATCTGGTCATTTATCTCATTTCTGTTGGTGAGACTTGTGTAAATTGGCTACTGCATTTCCCTACAGTGACCACAATACAAAGAAAGTACTTAATTGACTGTGACGCAGATTGTAAAAGGCGTAATAAAGAATAATGCAAGGGTTACTTACATTGCATTGTTTACTGTCCCATTTCCTTCTCTTTTGAAGGCTTTAAGTTTTTCTGCATGCAGTTACATAGGTTCTGGGCACCTTCTGGTACCTTGCACTGTGACTGTTCATCACAGTCTGTGAATGTTGGCAGACTATTTGATCATAGAAGGCATTGCAAGTGAGCCAATCTCATTCTCACCCGACATCTATGTGGATCCTCTTCAGGAGGCACTGGTTGACTCCTTCACTATAGACCTACACAGAGCCCCAACTGCTACTCTGATAATTTGCATATTCGATTTGGCACCATTGTGTGGTCTACTGACTTAGACAGAATTATTGATTAGGAATACTCATAATTTAGATTGTTTATGGTGGCAAATTCAGATCGGTCTTCGGGATGGTCTGGTTCTGCTTTTGCAGCTATATGTGGTTCAGTCTTGAATTTAGCTGGTAAAACTTGGGATAGAAGGTGAGCTTTCGGTCCCAAAAACACTGACAGCTCTGTCAAACCCCTGCTGAAACAACCTACAGTGGAGAATTTGTGAAATGTCAAAAATTGATGGAATTTTCTTTGTTTTGTTGAAAAAGGGAGAAAATCTGGAAATGTCTCATTTGAAAGAGAAATTGGATACTTTCAGGCACGTTCAATCTCTGGCAATTCGAAGCAGCTGTGAAAGTCACACCAATAAAGATGGAATCACTGAGTAACACGGGGACTGTTGGCACTTAATACACAGTACTAATTCTCACCCTTATTTTAGTTTTACATGGTTGGTAGGCAGAAAAACATCACATTTTTTTAATGTTGATCCTTTTTTTCCTGCAGTTGCTGATTCTTTCTGGGGCATAATACCATGGGTATTAGGGGTCCACTGGTAACCGAACATTCTTCATGTGCTTATCGAGCCAGTGAGTGTTGGTGGGTTACTAACTATGGGAAACATCACAGCTGAACATAGCTCTGTACTCACCTGACATCTACACACGTGTACATTCCAGCATTGGTTGCTTGATAACCATCAAGTGAGGGTTCCTGGATGATATTTTAATAGTTTCCACTCTCTGCCCAGAGGCAAGAAAACCAATGGGGCACCTTTATTGCTGTTGTGGCTGAAATCACCGAACTCAGCAAGACCAAGAATAAAAAGCTGCTAAAGGATTTAGAGAAGATTTATGAGAATAGTTCCAGGGATGATGGACCTGAGTTATGAGGATAGATTGGAGGAGCAGAGGTTATTCTGCTTTGAGAAGAGAAGGCTGAGGAGATTTGATAGAGATTTTCAAAACCATGAGGGGTCTGGACAGAGTAGTTTGGGAGAAACTGTTCACATTGGCAGAAGGGTTGAGAACAGAGGAAGGTGGTTGGCAAAAGAACTAAAAGCAATATGAGGGAAAACCTTTTTTACGCAGGAAATGGATATGATCTGGAATGCACTGCCTGAGAGAGCGGTGGAGGCAGGTTCAGTGAGTGTTTAGGATCTGGAATGCACTGCCTGAGAGTGTGGTGGAGGCAGGTTCAGTGAGTGTTTAGGATCTGGAATGCACTGCCTGAGAGTGCGGTGGAGGCAGGTTCAGTGAGTGTTTAGGATCTGGAATGCACTGCCTGAGAGTGTGGTGGAGGCAGGTTCAGTGAGTGTTTAGGATCTGGAATGCACTGCCTGAGAGTGCGGTGGAGGCAGGTTCAGTGAGTGTTTAGGATCTGGAATGCACTGCCTGAGAGTGTGGTGGAGGCAGGTTCAGTGAGTGTTTAGGATCTGGAATGCACTGCCTGAGAGTGCGGTGGAGGCAGGTTCAGTGAGTGTTTAGGATCTGGAATGCACTGTCTGAGAGTGCGGTGGAGGCAGGTTCAGTGAGTGTTTAGGATCTGGAATGCACTGACTGAGAGTGCGGTGGAGGCAGGTTCAGTGAGTGTTTAGGATCTGGAATGCACTGTCTGAGAGTGTGGTGGAGGCAGGTTTAGTGAGTGTTTAGGATCTGGAATGCACTGTCTGAGAGTGTGGTGGAGGCAGGTTCAGTGAGTGTTTAGGATCTGGAATGCACTGTCTGAGAGTGCGGTGGAGGCAGGTTCAGTGAGTGTTTAGGATCTGGAATGCACTGTCTGAGAGTGCGGTGGAGGCAGGTTCAGTGAGTGTTTAGGATCTGGAATGCACTGTCTGAGAGTGCGGTGGAGGCAGGTTCAGTGAGTGTTTAGGATCTGGAATGCACTGTCTGAGAGTGTGGGGGAGGCAGGTTCAGTGAGTGTTTAGGATCTGTAATGCACTGTCTGAGAGTGCGGTGGAGGCAGGTTCAGTGAGTGTTTAGGATCTGGAATGCACTGTCTGAGAGTGTGGTGGAGGCAGGTTCAGTGAGTGTTTAGGATCTGGAATGCACTATCTGAGAGTGTGGTGGAGGCAGGTTCAGTGAGTGTTTAGGATCTGGAATGCACTGTCTGAGAGTGTGGTGGAGGCAGGTTCAGTGAGTGTTTAGGATCTGGAATGCACTGTCTGAGAGTGCGGTGGAGGCAGGTTCAGTGAGTGTTTAGGATCTGGAATGCACTGTCTGAGAGTGCGGTGGAGGCAGGTTCAGTGAGTGTTTAGGATCTGGAATGCACTGCCTGAGAGTGTGGTGGAGGCAGGTTCAGTGAGTGTTTAGGATCTGGAATGCACTGTCTGAGAGTGTGGTGGAGGCAGGTTCAGTGAGTGTTTAGGATCTGGAATGCACTGACTGAGAGTGTGGTGGAGGCAGGTTCAGTGAATGTTTAGGATCTGGAATGCACTGTCTGTGAGTGTGGTGGAGGCAGGTTCAGTGAGTGTTTAGGATCTGGAATGCACTGACTGAGAGTGTGGTGGAGGCAGGTTCAGTGAGTGTTTAGGATCTGGAATGCACTGTCTGAGAGTGCGGTGGAGGCAGGTTCAGTGAGTGTTTAGGATCTGGAATGCACTGTCTGAGAGTGTGGTGGAGGCAGGTTCAGTGAGTGTTTAGGATCTGGAATGCACTGTCTGAGAGTGCGGTGGAGGCAGGTTCAGTGAGTGTTTAGGATCTGGAATGCACTGTCTGAGAGTGTGGTGGAGGCAGGTTCAGTGAGTGTTTAGGATCTGGAATGCACTCTCTGAGAGTGTGGTGGAGGCAGGTTCAGTGATTGTTTAGGATCTGGAATGCACTGTCTGAGAGTGTGGTGGAGGCAGGTTCAGTGAGTGTTTAGGATCTGGAATGCACTGACTGAGAGTGTGGTGGAGGCAGGTTCAGTGAATGTTTAGGATCTGGAATGCACTGTCTGAGAGTGCGGTGGAGGCAGGTTCAGTGAGTGTTTAGGATCTGGAATGCACTGTCTGAGAGTGTGGTGGAGGCAGGTTCAGTGAATGTTTAGGATCTGGAATGCACTGTCTGAGAGTGCGGTGGAGGCAGGTTCAGTGAGTGTTTAGGATCTGGAATGCACTGCCTGAGAGTGTGGTGGAGGCAGGTTCAGTGAGTGTTTAGGATCTGGAATGCACTGACTGAGAGTGCGGTGGAGGCAGGTTCAGTGAGTGTTTAGGATCTGGAATGCACTGCCTGAGAGTGTGGTGGAGGCAGGTTCAGTGAGTGTTTAGGATCTGGAATGCACTGCCTGAGAGTGTGGTGGAGGCAGGTTCAGTGAGTGTTTAGGATCTGGAATGCACTGTCTGAGAGTGCGGTGGAGGCAGGTTCAGTGAGTGTTTAGGATCTGGAATGCACTGCCTGAGAGTGTGGTGGAGGCAGGTTCAGTGAGTGTTTAGGATCTGGAATGCACTGCCTGAGAGTGTGGTGGAGGCAGGTTCAGTGAGTGTTTAGGATCTGGAATGCACTGTCTGAGAGTGCGGTGGAGGCAGGTTCAGTGAGTGTTTAGGATCTGGAATGCACTGTCTGAGAGTGTGGTGGAGGCAGGTTCAGTGAGTGTTTAGGATCTGGAATGCACTGACTGAGAGTGTGGTGGAGGCAGGTTCAGTGAATGTTTAGGATCTGGAATGCACTGTCTGAGAGTGTGGTGGAGGCAGGTTCAGTGAGTGTTTAGGATCTGGAATGCACTGCCTGAGAGTGCGGTGGAGGCAGGTTCAGTGAGTGTTTAGGATCTGGAATGCACTGTCTGAGAGTGTGGGGGAGGCAGGTTCAGTGAGTGTTTAGGATCTGTAATGCACTGTCTGAGAGTGCGGTGGAGGCAGGTTCAGTGAGTGTTTAGGATCTGGAATGCACTGTCAGAGTGTGGGGGAGGCAGGTTCAGTGAGTGTTTAGGATCTGTAATGCACTGTCTGAGAGTGCGGTGGAGGCAGGTTCAGTGAGTGTTTAGGATCTGGAATGCACTGTCTGAGAGTGTGGTGGAGGCAGGTTCAGTGAGTGTTTAGGATCTGGAATGCACTGTCTGAGAGTGCGGTGGAGGCAGGTTCAGTGAGCGTTTAGGATCTGTAATGCACTGCCTGAGAGTGTGGTGGAGGCAGGTTCAGTGAGTGTTTAGGATCTGGAATGCACTGTCTGAGAGTGTGGTGGAGGCAGGTTCAGTGCGTGTTTAGGATCTGGAATACACTGTCTGAGAGTGAGGTGGAGGCAGGTTCAGTGAGTGTTTAGGATCTGGAATGCACTGTCTGAGAGTGTGGTGGAGGCAGGTTCAGTGAGTGTTTAGGATCTGGAATGCACTGTCAGAGTGTGGGGGAGGCAGGTTCAGTGAGTGTTTAGGATCTGGAATGCACTGACTGAGAGTGTGGTGGAGGCAGGTTCAGTGAGTGTTTAGGATCTGGAATGCACTGTCTGAGAGTGCGGTGGAGGCAGGTTCAGTGAGTGTTTAGGATCTGGAATGCACTGCCTGAGAGTGTGGTGGAGGCAGGTTCAGTGAGTGTTTAGGATCTGGAATGCACTGTCTTGAGAGTGCGGTGGAGGCAGGTTCAGTGAGTGTTTAGGATCTGGAATACACTGTCTGAGAGTGTGGTGGAGGCAGGTTCAGTGAGTGTTTAGGATCTGGAATGCACTGTCTGAGAGTGTGGTGGAGGCAGGTTCAGTGAGTGTTTAGGATCTGGAATGCACTGTCTGAGAGTGCGGTGGAGGCAGGTTCAGTGAGTGTTTAGGATCTGGAATGCACTGTCTGAGAGTGTGGTGGAGGCAGGTTCAGTGAGTGTTTAGGATCTGGAATGCACTGTCTGAGAGTGTGGTGGAGGCAGGTTCAGTGAGTGTTTAGGATCTGGAATGCACTGTCTGAGAGTGTGGTGGAGGCAGGTTCAGTGAGTGTTTAGGATCTGGAATGCACTGAGAGTGTGGTGGAGGCAGGTTCAGTGAGTGTTTAGGATCTGGAATGCACTGTCTGAGAGTGTGGTGGAGGCAGGGTCAGTGAGTGTTTAGGATCTGGAATGCACTGTCTGAGAGTGTGGTGGAGGCAGATTCAATCATGGTTTTCAAAAGGGAATTGGATAAGCACCTGAAGAGAAAAAATTGGAGGGCTACGGGGAAAGGGCAGGGGTGTCGGACTAGCTAAATTGCCCTTGCAGAAAGCCATCGTAGACTCAACAGGCCGAATGGCCTCCTTCTGAGCTGTAACTATTCTATGATATATCCTGCAAGAAATGTGCCTGTGACTCACTGCAGTGCTTCATTGCGAAACCATTCATACTCTTTCCCCTTCCTGCCATCATTCTCACCCCAAGACTTCCTTTGCTTGTTAATGTGCTTTAATTATGTGAGGTCTCTGATCCACTGTCTCCGAACATACATAGAGGCCCAACCCTCCAACTTGTGTATTTTACTATTTTTATTATTTGAGCATCTGAGTCAAGTCATTTATGATGCAATAGTGTTGGCAGAGTTTATTCAATTATAACTTTGGCTTTCTTGCATTAACTTGGCTCCAGTTTTCCCTTTAAGAGGTACTTACTGGCATTTATCAGCGGCTCAGTTGGTGAATGCACAATTTGGCATGGTATTGAGCTAGAGAGACCAGGAAGGCCCCACATTTGATCCTTGCTCAATGCTGAGTTTTCTGCCCTCAGCCAGTGTGCCACAATTGGCCTGTTGTTCCAGGTCCAAAGGAAGTATTCCTCCTGTTCGCTATCCAGTGACTCCTGCTTGCTAGTGTCCAGGTGGATATGAGATGGGATTGAGTACAGGATTGACCTTGCATGTAATGGTTGAATATCGTCCTGTGCATTTATCTGTTGATAAGCTGAGTCTTGGAGGGCAGAAAAATTCCATGTTTGATCCCTTCACCGTGCTTCGGTATGCATTAGCCAGAGTGGTAGCAGGAGTGCTACAGGGGTGTGAGAGGAACACCAGCTACAGTTCTTGCTCCAGATTGCTATCCAGAGGCTCTGGCAGGAAATGCATATGCGGAATTCAGGCTCAGCTACAATGCGCTCATGATCAGAGATTGGCTGATATCCCTTGAACTTTACGCAAGCATAAGTTAATGTCTTGAGGAGAGGAGGAGAAAAGATAGATTTTAGATTTTTTAGATTTAGAGATACAGCACTGAAACAGGCCCTTCGGCCCACCGAGTCTGTGCCGACCATTAAACACCCTTTTTTTATACTAATCCTACACTAATCCCATATTCCTACCACATCCTCACCTGTCCCTATATTCCCCTACCACCTACCTATACTAGGGGCAATTTATAATGGCCAATTTGCCGATCAACCTGCAAGTCTTTTGGCTGTGGGAGGAAACCGGAGCACCCGGAGGAAACCCACGCAGACACAGGGAGAACTTGCAAACTCCACACAGGCAGTACCCGGAATTGAACCCGGGTCGCTGGAGCTGTGAGGCTGCGGTGCTAACCACTGTGCCGCCCTTGGAGGAAGAAAAAGAGGCTCTGGTAGAGATGTGTCCCTTTAAGAAGTGTTTACTGTCAGATATGCTTTCAGTATTACAGTGGAAACTTTCTCTTCATCTTAGTTGTAGGTGGTTTATTCATCCCTTCAGGGACCTGCTGTTTAAGTACAGTAACGGACAGCTCTTTCAAGAGAGACTTCCTGTAACTTAGCAACCCCTTCTCAGTATAACTTGCCAAGTTAATTGCTAACAGTAAACTTCCTCTGACAAACAACGACTTCTGTTTAAAACATTCCCGTTGCTGGAAGTTGAATGAGGGAAAAGGTAACTGAACTCCCCGATGGACATTTCCTAGGAGAGTTGAGAGCTGGTAACTAACCAAGTAGTAGTTAGGGTTAGGGAAGAGCGGGGGTTTGATACTTTTTGAAGTCTTGAAAATCCAGCATCTTACAACAGGGTAACTGTTGTCCTATCTGTGGGGAATTTGCAAAAGATATAATGCAATGAACTGGATCCCAAATAGTTTCCCTGATGGCTCAAGATACACAGCTGCCTCACGCTGTCTGCTAAGAGAAAGATAGACTTACATTTATTCAGTGCCTTTTATAACCTCAGGATGTCTCAAAGTGCTCTTCAGCTACTGAAGTACCTTTGAAGTATACCCGCTGTTGTAATGTAGGAAATGTGACAGCCAATTTGCGCACAGCAAGTTCCCACAAACTGCATTGTGCAGAATGACCACATAATCTAATTTAACGATGTCAGTTGAGGGATAAAATTTGGCCAGGGCAACTGGGAGAACTGCCCTTTAATATTCAGATGGGTGGAGAGGCGGGTGGAGAGGCGGGTGGTGGTGGTTTTAATTCCATTGATTAATTGTTTTATTGGAATGTTGGTGTAAGCACATTAAGGGTTTGCTGATTTTGTACTTGGTTTCTGTTTTAAAATGGAATTATTCACAGTAGAAATTTCACTGCACCCAGCAGCGTGTTGTCCTTTAAGTCAAAATGAATATGAGGCAACTCTACTCTGTATTTAACGTATCTAACCCGTTTTTTTTTGACGCACAATACATTTTATTATTCACTCACAGTTGCAGATGCTATTTTCATAACACAAAGGCTTTACTTTCTCTTTTGTACGTGGGTGCAGTCGTGCTTACCGCGCTTGACTTTCAACCTGGCAGGTCCTGTGTCCGCACCTCCCACCCCCAGCAGCACGATGTTGTGCTCCTGGAGGTTGTGACCCTGTACAGGGATGGAGCAGATCACCTCCTTGCCATTACTCAGCCTGACGCGGGTGCACTTGCGGTTTGCCGAGTTGAGCTTCTTTGGGTTTGCGGATCATAAGATCATAAGAACTAGGAGCAGGAGTAGGCCGTCCGGCCCCTCGAGCCTGCTCCGCCAATCAATAAGATCATGGCTGATCTTTTCGTGGACTCAGATCCACTTACCCGCGCTCTCACCGTATCCCTTAATTCCTTTATTGTTCAAAAATATATCTACCTTAGCTTTAAAAACGTTTACTGAAGAAGCGTCAACTACTTCACTGGGCAAGGAATTCCATAGATTAACAACCCTCTGGGTGAAGAGGTTCCTTCTTAATTCGGTCCTAAATCTGCTACCTCTAATCTTGAGGCTATGCCCTCTTGTCCTAGCTTCACCTGCCAGTGGAAACATCCTCTCTACTTGTATCTTATCTATTCCCTTCATAATTTTATATGTTTCTATAAGATCCCCCCTCATTCTTCTGAATTCCAATGAATATAATCCCAATCTACTCAGTCTCTCCTCATAAACCAACCCCCTCAACTCCGGAATCAACCTAGTGAACCTCCTCTGCACTCTCTCCAGTGCCAGTACCTCCTTTCTCAAGTAAGGAGACCAAAACTGCACACAGTACTCCAGGTGCGGCCTCACCAGTACCTTGTACAGCTGCAACATAACCTCTCTGCTTTTAAACTCAATCCCTTTAGCAATGAAGGACAAAATTCCATTTGCCTTCCTAATTACTTGCTGTACCTGCAGACCAACCTTCTACGATTCATGCACAAGGACACCCAGGTCCCTCTGCATAGCAGCATGCTGTAACTTTTTACCATTCAAGTAATAATCCTTTTTACTGTTACTCCTACCGAAATGAATGACTTCACATTTATTAACATTGTATTCCATCTGCCAGACCTTTGCCCACTCACCCAATGTATCTATGTTCCTCTGCAAAGTTTCACAGTCATCTGCACACTTTGCTCTGCCACTCATCTTAGTGTCATCTGCAAACTTTGACACCCTACACGTGGTCCCCAACTCCAAATCATCTATATAAATTGTAAATAATTGCGGTCCCAACACCGATCCCTGAGGCACACCACTAGTGACTGATTGCCACCCAGAATAGCACTCATTTATCCCCACTCTCTGCTTCCTGTTAGTCAACCAATCCTCTATCCATGCTAATACTTTACCCCTAACGCCATGCATCCTTATCTTATGAGGCAGCCTCTTGTGTGGCACCTTGTCGAAGGCCTTTTGGAAATCTAGGTACACCACATCTACTGGGTCCCCATTGTCCACTTTGCTCGTAATGTCATCATAGAATTCCAAAAGATTTGTCAAGCATGACCTGCCCGTCATGAACCCATGCTGCATCTGCCCAACGGGCCAATTTCTATCGAGATGCCCTGCTATTTCTTCCTTGATAATAGACTCAAGCATCTTCCCCACTACAGAGGTTAAGCTAACCGGTCTATAATTCCCCATCTTTTGTCTACCTCCCTTTTTAAACAGTGGCATCACATCTGCTGTTTTCCAATCTGCTGGGACTACCCCAGAGTCCAGCGAATTTTGGAAAATTACCGCCAGTGCACCTGCTATTTCTCCCGCCATCTCTTTTAGTACCCTGGGATGCATTCCATCAGGGCCAGGAGACTTATCAATCCTTAGCTCCATTAGCTTGCCCAACACTACCTCTTCCGTAATAATGATTGTTTCCAGGTCCTCACCTACGTTCGGATCATGGTCTTCAGCACCACGCCGTTCAGCTGGGGTCGGCCGAAGGTAGGGCCCACCTTGGGGGGACCACATTTGGGCTTGGCCTTCTTATGCATCTGGTGGAGGGTGGCCATCGTCCGGCTGTTCTGCTGGGAAACAGGAGGAAGTGGCCTAACTCCCAGCGGGAATGCTCACTGAAGAAGGGAATTTGGCGAGGATCCAATCAGTCGCGCTGCACCCAAAGTCAATGATGACATCCAGGTCCTAAGCACACCTGTGGAAAACATCTCTTCAGGTGTGTCTGCAGCAAGGGAGCAGCATGACTTTCAGTCGGCGATTTCTGGATTCTCTCCCCATTTTTTTTTTTTCTTTTTTCTTTTTTTTTCTGTACCTGTCCTGGGAGTGTTTGGGGACAGTGTAGAGGGAGCTTTACTCTGTATCTAACCCCCGTGTTGTACCTGTCCTGGGAGTGTTTGATGGGACAGTGTAGAGGGAGCTTTACTCTGTATCTAACCCCGTGCTGTACCTGTCCTGGGAGTGTTTGGGGACAGTGTAGAGGGAGCTTTACTCTGTATCTAACCCCGTGCTGTACCTGCCCTGGAAGTGTTTACTGAGACAGTGTTGAAATGTCCTGTGCCTAACCTTACTGGGCAGTGAATAGTGATCTTTAGCCTGTATCTAACCTTTTGCATTTGGTTTAATAGGCCTCAGTGACTCATTCAACATTAATGTGAAACAAGCCAGGATTTTCAAAGGACCAAAGAAGAGTCAGTTTGGATATAAAGTTCTACAGCATGAAGCGGAGGGTCAGAAATGGTATGTTTGCAAATCAATTGGTTTTAAACTTACCTTTCAGACTGGGTGTCTTAGAATCCTTAAACAAAAGCTCATTTTTATTTTTATGATAACTTCTCCATCATGTACTGAATATCATACAAACGGAAGGGTTCCATCTTCTATCCCCCTGACCATGCTAACCTAGTTGGTGTCAGTGTGGCAGTAAAAATTGCTTCTGTACCCCCGGATTAGGGTGGGAAAATTTGCCAGTTTCCGACTTGATCAGTACCCAGTGATACCTGCTGGCTGCGTGTGAACGTGGATGTTGGATGAGGACAAGATCACGCTCTCTGTAGTCAATTAGCCTGCTGGCATCTGTTCTCACACACCAAGAGTGACAACTTGGGCAAAGTGAAAGAGGGTAGGTGGTGTTCGTGAAAGAGGAATAAACTGGGAAAGGAAAAATATATCTATATTCATGAAAGTAGAAGGACAGTAAATAAGATAAATCTGCAAATGACACCTGATTGTGTGTGTGGTACCAACTCAGAGACTTATGTCCTGTTCCCATCCAATGAAGTTTTGTCCCTCAGGAGTAATGCAGTAAACTCACCCTCAAATCATTCTCAACTTCATTTATTGCTGTGCGTTAAGTATGACTCTGGTTGTAAGCCTGAGAAACAGCTGCCACATTCCTGTATGCGCCTGACATAAGAACAGCTCAGTTCCATCTGTCCTCACCTGTCTGGGTCTCACTAATGCTGATACACTGCATTCATGCTTTGCAAAGTCGCTGTGGGGCTGGACAGGTGATCTATTGCTGAGTAAGATCTAGATAAAACAAGTTATTGACCTGACTAAAGGTAGAGAATTTAAGTCAGGGTTCTACAGACTTTACGTTTTGTAAAGGGTAGAACCTCAGTTCAAAAATCCATTTGCTCTGTCGTCTTCTCCCGCTCCCCAAAATGTCGATACTTGCTGGGGTGCAGTTCCACAGATGGTGGTTAACTTCCAGTACTTCACCCAAGTGACTCTCTGCTTGTGTGAGCTCAGGTAGTGACTATTGGTAAGATATTCTGCTACTTGGGTGGGGTTGGCAGAGGGGCATCCTAACGACCCTGATCCTGTCTCCACCTCACATCCATACATGCACACTTTCCAGCAGGGCTTACTGGAGAGAAAATTAGGAGAAAGGAACCTTGGCTGAATTCCCCTCCCTGTCTCGGGGACAGTGAACTCAGCAAAGGTGAGGATGGAACCTGGGATGTATTGATTGATGTGACTGTAGCACAGCAGGTGGTGTATTTACCCACTGGGTCATCTGGGGAGGAGAGAGGCATGTGAATCTTTTAAAATTACCTGTGTTGGAGGTTGAAATGTAAAATGATTACCTGTGCACAACCCAGTCAGACGGAATGACAGGCCCTTCACACTGGCGAGTGTTAAATATCTCCTTGTTATAGTTTAGTTGTTGTTTAGTAGTTTCCCTTATTCTTTAGATAGAGGAGCAAATAATTTTGTGACAGCAAATAGGTAATAAATATCAGGCCCCCTCTTTCCTCTTTGCACACATACCACACGTCAGCGCAAAGGGAAATATTGAAAGCATTTGTCTGTAAGCCCATTTGGTATGTCTCTCATATCTCCAGTGTCTCCGTTCCTGAATCAGACACATTTCTTTCATTAACCCACTTTGTTCATTAATTGAAATCAGATTCCTGAATTTGATCCTGGCTGTATCTCCTGCCAGGCGAACTGAGGATTCAGTTGAAGTTCAGTCAACAGAACAATAAAGAAATTGTGGACAGTCCCTTCCTGGCCATTGTATTTCAGGAGCACGTCCAGCATGTGTGACACTTGCTGCAATATTAGGACTGTTGAAGTGATTCACTGCAAAATGAAACATCCACATATTTAATATTTTGAGTATTTCTAACCACTTCCCTTCCTCTCTCCCTGGAAGTTACTGAGTTTTCGATGATTCTTTTTTTTTTAGAGATACAGCACTGAAACAGGCCCTTCGGCCCACCGAGTCCGTGCCGAACATCAACCACCCATTCATACCAATCCCACACCAATCCATATTCCTACCAAACATCCCCACCTGTCCCGATATTTCCCTACCATCTACCTATACTAGTGACAATTTATAATGGCCAATTTACCTATCAACCTGCAAGTCTTTCGGCTTGTGGGAGGAAACCGGAGCACCCGGAGAAAACCCACGCAGACACAGGGAGAACTTGCAAACTCCAAACAGGCAGTACCCGGAATCGAACCCGGGTCCCTGGAGCTGTGAGGCTGCAGTGCTAACCACTGCGCCACTGTGCCACTGTACCTTACCTGAGTGGCCACTGTTTACTTTGACTGTCAGCAGGCATGATCGGGGGGTGGGGGGGGTGCGGAACATCATATTTGAAACCTGATCCTGCCCATACCCTATGTTCACTGGATGGGGATTGGAGCTGGAATCCCAGGAGACTTTCTGCACAAAGGGGAGGTTGCTTAATGGTAATGTCACTGGACTGGTAATCTAGAGCTGAGGCTAATGCTCTGGGGACGTGGTTTTGAATCCCACTACGGCAGATGGTGAAATTTGAATTCAAGTAATAAATCTGGAATTAAAAGCTAGTCTAATGGTGACCATGAAACCATTGACAATTGTTGTAAAAACCCATGTGGTTCCCTTTTGGGAAGGAAATCTGCCTTCCTTACCTGGTCTGGCCGACATGAGACTCCAGACCTACAGCAATGTGGTTGACTCTTAAAATGCCCTCTGAAATGGCCTACCCAGCAAGCCACTCAGTTTGAGGGCAATTAGGGATGGGCAATAAATGCTGGCCCAACTCAGCGACACCCACATCCCACAAAAAAATAATAAAAAGACCAACTATTGAACCCCACTTTGCTGCCCTTTTTGTTGGAGAAATCGAGTAACACATAAAGGCCAAAGGAAAGTGAAAGTATAGGAATAGAGAGAAACTCTCACTAATAATGGTGTGATATGATGAGCTGCATTCCCCACTGAAGCATGGTTCCTGCTCCTGATCACTGTCCAATGTGTGTGTATGTGTGTGTGTGGACATCAGTTGAGGGAGGATTGATCTTGATTTTGCTGACACCAGCTCCACATGTGAAGGACGATGACAACAACAATAACAACTTGTATTTATATAGTACCTGTAACATAATAAAAGTCCCAAGGCACTTCACAGGAGTGTTGTAAAACGATATTTGACAACAAGCCACATAGATACGAATGCAGATGACCAAACGTTTGGTCAAAGAGAGAGGTTTTAAGGAGTGTCTAAAAGGAGAGAAGAGAGGTAGAGAGTTGGAGAGATTTAGGGAGGGAATTCCAGGGCTTGGCAGCTGAAGGTACGGCCCCCAATGGTGATGCGATTAAAGTCAGGGTTGATCAAGAGGCCAGAATTAGAGGAGGGCAAATATCTGAGAGGTTTGTGTGGCTGGAGGTGTTTACAGTGATAGGGAGAGGTGAGGCCATGGATTGATTTGATAACAAGGATGTCAATTTTAAAATCGAGGTGTTGCATAACTGGGAGCCAATGTAGGTCAGGATGTTGAGTGAACAGGACTTGGTGTGGGTTAGGATGCGGGCAGCAGAGGTTTGGGTGACCTCACGTTTATGGAGGGTGGAACAAAAACATGGTTGAGTGTTTCAACAGTAGATTAATTCCTATTCTGGATACTAATGACATCCATGGGGATGATGCGGGAATGTGGTTTGAGGTAGATGATCTGCCATGATCTAATTGAATGGCAGAGCAGGTTCGACGGGATGAGTGGCCTACCTCTGCTCCTATGTTCCTATGAGCTGAGGCAGAAGTGGAGTCGGGAGGTGGAAATAGGCGGTTTTAGTGATGGCGTGGATATGTGGTCGGAAGCTCATCCTAAAGTAAATATGACATCGAGGTTACGAATGGTCTGATTCAGCCTCAGCCAGTTGCCAAGGAGAGATGGAGCTGGGGAATGGAGTTTGTCGCCGGGACCGAAGATGATGGCTTCGGTCTTCCCAATATTTAATCGGAGGAAGTTTCTACTCATCCAGTACTGGATGTTGAACAAGCAGCCTGACATTTAGAGACAGTTGAGGAGTTGAGAGAGGTGGTAGTGAGATAGTGCTGGGCATTGCCAGTGTGCATGTGGAAATTGGCACTGTATTATCGGATGATATTATCGAGGGGCAGCATGTAGATGAGAAATAGAAAGGGACCAATGGGGGAACAGCAGAGATAATGGTGCGGAAGCTGGAAGAGAAGCCATTGCAGGTGATTCTCCGGCTATGACTGGATAGATAAGAATGGAACCAAAAGAGTGCTGTTCCCCACATCTGGACTGAGGTGGAGAGGCATCAGAGAATAGTGTGATCAACCCTGTCAAAGGCTGCAGACAGCTCGAGAAAGACGAGGAGGCTTGTTAAGTGAGGTAATAGGGACAGTAATGCC
Organism: Heterodontus francisci; assembly: GCF_036365525.1. Taxonomy (NCBI): domain Eukaryota; kingdom Metazoa; phylum Chordata; class Chondrichthyes; order Heterodontiformes; family Heterodontidae; genus Heterodontus; species Heterodontus francisci. The sequence goes on from NC_090416.1 coordinate 20,932,345, forward strand.
TGTGGAGCCCAACTGCAGCAAGCAGATTCACTTTCAGGAGAGAAAAAGAGGGGGGAAAATATTTTTGACTCCAGAAATGAGTCATTCTTAATGTCTGATTCTACAAAAAAACAGGAAAGGTTAAATATGATTTCCAGGTTTCAAATTTTTTTTTTGTCTCTTCAATTAGAGAATACGAGGGGTCTCTGTTTGCTCAGTGCCAGTGTGTCATCTGTTTCTCTCATTACTTGGCTGATCTGAAACTATTCAAAAGTTGAAAGTGTTGGACAGAGCAGCTCTGACTTGGCTGAGCTGTTGCAGTCTCACAGCAGAGCTATCTGCTGATATCATTTCCTTTGCTGATACAATTCCTCTTGAAACGAGTCCCAGAACCTTTAGTTGCAATACCTACACTGGCTCAAGTTAAGTCCCCTGTCCCATATCTGTCACTCAGGAATGACTTTCACGTTTGTGCTTCTGCACGAGATTGTTTTTCCCCGAGCTTCTCTCTTCATCTCATCCTTCCCGCTTGAAGGTGCTGAGACTTGTTGGGGTACAGTTCCACAAGTGTCCGACAACCTTTCAGTGTCTCATTCAAGAAAGCATTCTTAAAGTGCAAGGAGGTACTTGCACTTCGCTCTCTCTCTCTCTCTCTCTCTCTCTCTCTCTCTGTCTCCCCTCCCCTCTCTCTCTCACCTCATACACACACACATACTTACACACACACATACTTACACACACACACTCTCTCTCTCTCTCTCTCTGTCTCCCCTTCCCTCTCTCTCTCACCTCATACACACACACTCTCTCTCTGTCTCCCCTCCCCTCTCTCTCTCTCTCACCTCACACACACACACACACACACACTCTCTCTCTCTGTCTCCCCTCCCCTCTCTCTCTCACCTCACACACATACACACACACTCTCTCTCTCTCTCTCTCTCCCCTCCCCCCCTCTCTCTCTCACCTCACACACACTCTCTCTCTCTCTCTCTCTCTCACCTCACACACACTCTCTCTCTCTCTCTCACCTCACACACACTCTCTCTCTCTCTCTCTCCTCCCCTCTCTCTCTCACCTCACACACACTCTCTCTCTCTCCTCCCCTCTCTCTCTCACCTCACACACACACACACTCTCTCTCTCTCTCTCTCTCTGTCTTCCCTCCCCTCTCTCTCTCACCTCACACACACACACACACACACACACACTCTCTCTCTCTCTCTCTCTCTCTCTCTCTCTCTCTCTCTCTCAGTCAGGTACACATACACACACTTACTTTCCAGCAGGGTGACTGGATAGCACATCATGATTCGGAACCTGAGCTATCTCACTCCCACTTTGACCACATTTAATGCCTAACTGATGCCCTTAGTGAAATCAGCTAACTTAACACAAATTGGCCATGAAAACAGACTTTGCTGCTCTGTGTAATGGCTATTAGATCAAACATATTTATCTTTATTTGTGCCATTAATTTGTCTGTGTTTTTATGAACACGTTATGTATTCCAATAAAGCCTTTAATTTTAACAAAATCAAAATACTGGGGATGCTGAGAATCTGAAATAAAAACAGAAAGTGCTGGAAATATTCAGGTCAGGCAGCATCAGTGGAAAGAGAAATAGAGTGAATGTTTCAGGTTGATGACCTTTAGTTTGAACTTTTTACCACTTTTCTCTGATTTGACTTTACTCACCGATGTGCTGTTACCATTAAACTCTCTTTCTCTTCCTGTCACACTCAGTTTATCTTTACCCAAGTTGCTACATTGCTCTATGTCCTTGACTTTTCTCTGACAACTGGATGCTCCCCCTCCCACTCCAAGTTCTTCTCCTGCTGCGAGCAGATGTCCTGCACTGGGTAGGCATACAAACTTCGTAACTCCTGGTCGCAGCTGCAGAAAACAGTATCCATCCCCCTGACCCTACTGTTCCCTATTGCGTCCACATTCCTTTTCACTCCCCTCGTTTGAATAGCTCCTATACATGGTGCATTGGTTAGTTTGCTCATCATCTCTGTAGTCTTTGCCTTCATGCACACAGGGAGCCAGAACCTTATATCTGTTGGATAAGAGAAAAGGCTGAGGCTCCTCCAGGACTGACCTGGGGTCCCCTTACCTACCTTTACTCATTAGGTAATTACTATGTTCAGGTTTCGGGATGGATATGTAAAGAGCACTGATGTCCTGTGTTCACAGGAGAACTCATGAGCTTTATAAAACAAATCTGGCGCAATGACATTATTGCTGATGGGACAATGTTGTTCTCTCACTGCTTACGTCTGGCATTGAAAATTGGAAAAGTGCAAACCTTCCTCTTTAAGTTCTTGACCTCAACACATCTGGTCTTGGCGGTGGATGGAGTCCTGGTGGCGGGCCGGTGGAGGAGGCAAAATCAGCTCGAGTTCTTACTGTGGATCACTATGCAGTGTTCCCTGCTGGAATATCTGCACATTGACCAGAGGTGAGGGCAGTGTTAGGCTGGGGTGTGGTACTGTCCATAGTGGAGTAAGCTACTAACAAAACTGTACGTTTACTCACACTCGGGTAAGGCCCTGGTGAACTGATGGTGTACATGGAACTGAACTCCAGCAAGAATGGGGAACCTCTGACAAGAGAAGACAACTTGCATCGTGTGTACAGCAGAGAAACAGGCCATTTGGCCCAAATGTTTCATGCTGGTGTTTATGCTCCACACAACCCTTCTCCCTCCCCACTTCATCTCACCCTACTACTGTATACTTCTACTCCTTTTCCCCTTATGTTCTTCTTTAGCTTCCCCTAAATGCATCTATAGTATTCGCCTCAACCATTCCTTGTGGTAGCAGGTTCCACATTCTCACTACTTTTTGGGTAAAGAAGTTTCTCCTGAATTTCCTATTGGATTTCTTGGTGATTATCTTACATTTATGACCTTTAATTTTGGATTGTGCACAAGCAGAAACATTGTACCCTATCAAATATTTTTATAATTTTAAAGACCTCTACTAGGTCTTCCCTCAGCCTTCTCTTTGGTAGAGAAAAGAGCCCATCCTGTTCAGCCTTTCCTGATAGCTATAACTCTCAGCTGTGGTATTATCCTTGTAAATCTTTTTGTAACTTCTCTAGTGTCTCTATATCTTTTCTATAATTTGGACACAGGAAATGTGCATAGTACGCAGTGTAGGCTAACCAAAGTTCCATACAAGTTTAATATAGCTTCCTTGCTTTTCAGTTCTATGAGATAAATTAAGGGGGAAAGGTGCTGGAATGCCAGAGGCCAGTCAGACATTTAATTGCGTTGGTGTTACCCCCACGTCCAGTTCCTGCCTCACATGTGCCGAAATGGGATATTACTGTGAGGGGTGAGGAATGGCCAAGGGAAGAAAAGGAAAACCAAAGAGATAACCATGGATCGTTTTAGTCCAATTGGGAGGCGTTGAGTTCACCTGCTATCAGTGTTTGCAGATTCACAATTTAAATAATTTAATGCAAAGATTGGAGGTTCATCCTGAACAGAAAAAGGGGCAATAAAATGAATGCGAGACTCTCCCCTCTTTCTGAGGCTCTGCTGGGAAAACTCCCCCAAATAAAATCAAAGCCAATCTGATTGACAAGTGATAACACAAACCATCTGTGAAAGGCCCATGACACAGGCCATAATAAGAGGGCTGCAAAAAGCATAAGCTACAACCCTGAGTTCAAAGAGGAGTTGGCGGGTCACCACCCTGCTATTTAACCGAACCACGAGAGCTTGGCACTAAATATCTCTTCACTGTGTGGATTCACTTTTCAGCCATTTTCCATTGTTTACTGTCCTTCAGCAAACTTGTTTCTCCCACAAACCCACCCACTGCCTCCTCCACACCTCGTTTTCTCAGTTCTTCTGATGAATCTCACTAGGGTACGGGTCCCATCCTCACCTGAAGGCGCTGACTGTCACTGGGGTATGGGTCCTCTCTTGTCCTGAAAGTGCTCACTCTCACTGGGGTGTGGGTCCCCTCCTCTCCTGACGGTACTGACTCTCACTAGGGTATGGGGCCCCCGTCCTGAAGGTACTGACCCTCACTCAGGTACGGGTCCCCTCCTATCCTGAAGGTACTGACTCTCACTGAGGTACGGGTCCCCTCCTATCCTGAAGGTACTGACTCTCACTGGGGTACGGGTCCCCTCCTCTCCTGAAGGTACTGACTCAGACTGGGGTACGGGTCCCCTCCTCTCCTGAAGGGACTGACTCTTACTGGGGTACATGTCCCCTCCTCCCCTGAAGGTAATGACTCTCACTGGGGTACAGGTCCCTTCCTCTCCTGAAGGTACTGACTCCCACTGGGGTATGTGTCCTCTCCTCTCCTGAAGCTACTGACTTTCACTGGGGTACGGGTCCCCTCCTCTCCTGAAGGTACTGACTCTCACTGGGGTTGGGATCTCCTCCTCTCCTGAAGGTGCTGACTCTCACTGGGGTATGGGTCCCCTCCTCTCCTGAAGGTACTGACTCTCACTGGGGTACGGGTCCCCTCCTCTCCTGAAGGTACTGACTCTCACTGGGGTTGGGATCCCCTCCTCTCCTGAAGGTACTGACTCTCACTCTGTTACAGGTCCCCTCCTCTCCTGAAGGTACTGACTCTTACTGGGGTACGGGTCCCCTCCTCTCCTGAAGGTACTGACTCTCACTGGGCTACGAGTCCCCCTCCTCTCCTGAAGGTGCTGACTCTCACTGGGGTACGGGTCTCCTCCTCTCCTGAAGGTGCTGACTCTCACTGGGGTTGGGATCCCCTCCTCTCCTGAAGGTACTGACTCTCACTGTGTTACAGGTCCCCTCCTCTCCTGAAGGTACTGATTCTTACTGGGGTACGGGTCCCCTCCTCTCCTGAAGGTGCTGACTCTCACTGGGGTACGGGTCCCCTCCTCTCCTGAAGGTACTGACTCTCACTGTGTTACATGTCCCCTCCTCTCCTGAAGGTACTGACTCTTACTGGGGTACGGGTCCCCTCCTCTCCTGAAGGTGCTGACTCTCACTGGGGTACAGGTCCCCTCCTCTCCTGAAGGTACTGACTCTCACTGGGGTACGGGTCCCCTCCTCTCCTGAAGGTGCTGACTCTCACTGGGGTACGGGTCCCCCTCCTCTCCTGAAGGTGCTGACTCTCACTGGGGTACGGGTCCCCTCCTCTCCTGAAGGTACTGACTCTCACTGGGGTATGGGTCCTCTCTTGTCCTGAAAGTGCTCACTCTCACTGGGGTGTGGGTCCCCTCCTCTCCTGACGGTACTGACTCTCACTAGGGTATGGGGCCCCCGTCCTGAAGGTACTGACCCTCACTCAGGTACGGGTCCCCTCCTATCCTGAAGGTACTGACTCTCACTGAGGTACGGGTCCCCTCCTATCCTGAAGGTACTGACTCTCACTGGGGTACGGGTCCCCTCCTCTCCTGAAGGTACTGACTCAGACTGGGGTACGGGTCCCCTCCTCTCCTGAAGGGACTGACTCTTACTGGGGTACATGTCCCCTCCTCCCCTGAAGGTAATGACTCTCACTGGGGTACGGGTCCCCTCCTCTCCTGAAGGTGCTGACTCTCACTGGGGTACGGGTCCCCTCCTCTCCTGAAGGTGCTGACTCTCACTGGGGTACGGGTCCCCTCCTCTCCTGAAGGTACTGACTCTCACTGGGGTACAGGTCCCCTCCTCTCCTGAAGGTACTGACTCTCACTGGGGTATGGGTCCCCTCCTCTCCTGAAGGTACTGACTCTCACTGGGGTACGGGTCCCCTCCTCTCCTGAAGGTACTGACTCTCACTGGGGTTGGGATCCCCTCCTCTCCTGAAGGTACTGACTCTCACTCTGTTACAGGTCCCCTCCTCTCCTGAAGGTACTGACTCTTACTGGGGTACGGGTCCCCTCCTCTCCTGAAGGTACTGACTCTCACTGGGCTACGAGTCCCCCTCCTCTCCTGAAGGTGCTGACTCTCACTGGGGTACGGGTCTCCTCCTCTCCTGAAGGTGCTGACTCTCACTGGGGTTGGGATCCCCTCCTCTCCTGAAGGTACTGACTCTCACTGTGTTACAGGTCCCCTCCTCTCCTGAAGGTACTGATTCTTACTGGGGTACGGGTCCCCTCCTCTCCTGAAGGTGCTGACTCTCACTGGGGTACGGGTCCCCTCCTCTCCTGAAGGTACTGACTCTCACTGTGTTACATGTCCCCTCCTCTCCTGAAGGTACTGACTCTTACTGGGGTACGGGTCCCCTCCTCTCCTGAAGGTACTGACTCTCACTGGGGTACAGGTCCCCTCCTCTCCTGAAGGTACTGACTCTCACTGGGGTACGGGTCCCCTCCTCTCCTGAAGGTGCTGACTCTCACTGGGGTACGGGTCCCCCTCCTCTCCTGAAGGTGCTGACTCTCACTGGGGTACGGGTCCCCTCCTCTCCTGAAGGTACTGACTCTCACTGGGGTACGGGTCCCCTCCTCTCCTGAAGGTGCTGACTCTCACTGGGGTACGGGTCCCCTCCTCTCCTGAAGGTGCTGACTCTCATTGGGGTACGGGTCCCCTCCTCTCCTGAAGGTACTGACTCTCACTGGGGTACAGGTCCCCTCCTCTCCTGAAGGTACTGACTCTCACTGGGGTATGGGTCCCCTCCTCTCCTGAAGGTACTGACTCTCACTGGGGTACGGGTCCCCTCCTCTCCTGAAGGTACTGACTCTCACTGGGGTTGGGATCCCCTCCTCTCCTGAAGGTACTGACTCTCACTCTGTTACAGGTCCCCTCCTCTCCTGAAGGTACTGACTCTTACTGGGGTACGGGTCCCCTCCTCTCCTGAAGGTACTGACTCTCACTGGGCTACGAGTCCCCCTCCTCTCCTGAAGGTGCTGACTCTCACTGGGGTACGGGTCTCCTCCTCTCCTGAAGGTGCTGACTCTCACTGGGGTTGGGATCCCCTCCTCTCCTGAAGGTACTGACTCTCACTGGGGTACGGGTCCCCTCCTCTCCTGAAGGTACTGATTCTTACTGGGGTACGGGTCCCCTCCTCTCCTGAAGGTGCTGACTCTCACTGGGGTACGGGTCCCCTCCTCTCCTGAAGGTACTGACTCTCACTGTGTTACATGTCCCCTCCTCTCCTGAAGGTACTGACTCTCACTGGGGTACAGGTCCCCTCCTCTCCTGAAGGTACTGATTCTTACTGGGGTACGGGTCCCCTCCTCTCCTGAAGGTGCTGACTCTCACTGGGGTACGGGTCCCCTCCTCTCCTGAAGGTACTGACTCTCACTGTGTTACATGTCCCCTCCTCTCCTGAAGGTACTGACTCTTACTGGGGTACGGGTCCCCTCCTCTCCTGAAGGTACTGACTCTCACTGTGTTACATGTCCCCTCCTCTCCTGAAGGTACTGACTCTCACTGTGTTACATGTCCCCTCCTCTCCTGAAGGTACTGACTCTCACTGGGGTACAGGTCCCCTCCTCTCCTGAAGGTACTGATTCTTACTGGGGTACGGGTCCCCTCCTCTCCTGAAGGTGCTGACTCTCACTGGGGTACGGGTCCCCTCCTCTCCTGAAGGTACTGACTCTCACTGTGTTACATGTCCCCTCCTCTCCTGAAGGTACTGACTCTTACTGGGGTACGGGTCCCCTCCTCTCCTGAAGGTACTGACTCTCACTGGGGTACAGGTCCCCTCCTCTCCTGAAGGTACTGACTCTCACTGGGGTACGGGTCCCCTCCTCTCCTGAAGGTGCTGACTCTCACTGGGGTACGGGTCCCCCTCCTCTCCTGAAGGTGCTGACTCTCACTGGGGTACGGGTCCCCTCCTCTCCTGAAGGTACTGACTCTCACTGGGGTACGGGTCCCCTCCTCTCCTGAAGGTGCTGACTCTCACTGGGGTACGGGTCCCCCTCCTCTCCTGAAGGTGCTGACTCTCACTGGGGTACGGGTCCCCTCCTCTCCTGAAGGTGCTGACTCTCATTGGGGTACGGGTCCCCTCCTCTCCTGAAGGTACTGACTCTCACTGGGGTACAGGTCCCCTCCTCTCCTGAAGGTACTGACTCTCACTGGGGTACGGGTCCCCTCCTCTCCTGAAGGTGCTGACTCTCACTGGGGTACGGGTCCCCCTCCTCTCCTGAAGGTGCTGACTCTCACTGGGGTACGGGTCCCCTCCTCTCCTGAAGGTGCTGACTCTCACTGGGGTACGGGTCCCCCTCCTCTCCTGAAGGTGCTGACTCTCACTGGGGTACGGGTCCCCTCCTCTCCTGAAGGTGCTGACTCTCACTGGGGTACGGGTCCCCTCCTCTCCTGAAGGTGCTGACTCTCATTGGGGTACGGGTCCCCTCCTCTCCTGAAGGTGCTGACTCTCACTGGGGTACTGGTCCCCTCCTCTCCTGAAGGTACTGACTCTCACTTTGCTGCTGCACCTATGGGCATCTTCCCTTCTTCCCCTGTGAGCCTTGGAAATGACTGCAGGCAGATGCACATTCCAGCAGGGTTACTGGCTAATTGTTCCCAACTCCAGTTCAGGGAAAGACAGACCAATTGTTTTACCCCAACTTTGTTGAAATTGTTGCTCTTCACCCAGTGAGGAAGAGATGGAATAAGTGTCTCTTTCTCTCCCACATCTCCCAGCTCATTGTTGGAGAGGATGCTGTCATTCCGTCTATCTGTGGTAGATATGAAACTGAGTAACTACAGGATATCTAGATCAATAAGGGAAAAAGTACTCCAAAGAGTTCGTCCCTCAGGGGATCCCAGGTACTGAGCGTTTATAAAGATTCTGAGACCAGGAGATCGCTGGTAACCACTGTCTAATGGTGCTTGCTCCAGAGCATCTCAGGTACCGAGTGTGCTATAAAGATACTGAATCCGGGAGATCGTAGGTACCAAGTGTTCTGTAAAGGCACTTATCATTTCTACAATCAGTGGCCAAAATGTGGTGTGTTTTTAATCTTTGTGTTGCCAGGTTACTTGTCAGTGCCCCCCGGGATGGCATTGCAAAGAACAAGAATGGCGACATTTACCGATGCAGAATTTCTAATCGAAGGAGCTCCAGCTGCATGAAACTAAACTCTGGTAAAACAACATTTAATTTGCATACACTAAGACCAAAAGTGTGAGGGAGTGGGATAAACATCAGTAAAGATACAGTCAGCGATGTAAGATGCTGGGAGATGTTTACTGAGTGACAGTGTGAAGGAGTTGGATTAACATCAGTCAAGTTTATCAGTAACAGAGGGTGCTGTACTTGTCCTGGGAGTGTTTGATGGGGACAGTGTAGAGGGAGCTTTACTCTGTATCTAACCCCCATGCTGTACTTGTCCTGGGAGTGTTTGATGGGACAGTGTAGAGGGAGCTTTACTCTGTATCTAACCCCGTGCTGTACCTGTCCTGGGAGTGTTTGATGGGGACAGTGTAGAGGGAGCTTTACTCTGTATCTAACCCCCGTGCTGTACTTGTCCTGGGAGTGTTTGATGGGACAGTGTAGAGGGAGCTTTACTCTGTATCTAACCCCGTGCTGTACCTGTCCTGGGAGTGTTTGATGGGACAGTGTAGAGGGAGCTTTACTCTGTATCTAACCCCGTGCTGTACCTGTCCTGGGAGTGTTTGATGGGACAGTGTAGAGGGAGCTTTACTCTGTATCTAACCCCCGTGCTGTACTTGTCCTGGGAGTCTTTGATGGGACAGTGTAGAGGGAGCTTTACTCCGTATCTAACCTGTTTTTTTTCTTTCTTAGGTGACCTTTATACCCCAGGCCCCTTTTATTTTACTTGAGGCTGCACCTGTCCTGGGAGTGTTTGATGGGACAGTGTAGAGGGAGCTTTACTCTGTATCTAACTCAGTGCTATACCTGCCCTGGGAGTGTTTGATGGGGACAGTGTAGAGGGAGCTGTATGGGAATTTGTTCCCAAGCGCAGATGTTCCAAACTATGTTGAGCACAAGTTTTTACAAGAAGTAAAGAATGTCGATGGTAATACTTAGTACTGAGGTGTAATTTCTGGTGTTGTGTTTGGGTTTAATGAGGGTGGATATATATAGACTAGGAAGCTGCAATTATTCTCCATTCAGTGATATGTGTCTCTTTTTGTTTGTGTAAACTGCTGCAGCGGAGGCAGCTCTGAAGAACATCTCTGATGAAATGAAGAACACACACTTTGGCATGACTCTGATTCGAAACTCACAGGGGTTCATGGTAAGCAGGTTCAGTGTCATAGAGTCATAATGGCAGAGAAGGAGGCCATTCGGCCCATCGAGTCCATGCCGGCTCCCTGTCAAGCAATCCAATCAAGCCCATTCCCTGGCTCGATCCCCATAGCCTTGTAAGTTTATTCCCCTCAGGTGCCCCGTCCAGTTTCCTTTTAAAATTATTCATCGTCTCTGCTTCCACCACCCTCGTGGGCAGCGAGTTCTGGGTTGTTACCACTCACTGAGTAAAAGAGGTTCTTCCTCACATCCCCCTGCCTATCTTGCCCAGAACCTTAAATCTCTGTCCCCTTTTCCTTGTACTCCTGGGAATAGCTTTTCTTTGTCTACCCTATCCAAACATGTCAGAATCTTGTACACCTCTATCAAATAAAAGCAAAATATTGCAGATGCTGGAAATCTGAAATAAAAACAGAAGGTGCTGCAAATACTCAGCAGGTCAGGCACTATGTGTGGAGGGAGAAGCTGAGTTATTGTTTCAGGTCTGTGACCTTTCATCAACCTCTATGAAATTTCCCTTCATAGAGCCATAGAAGGTTACAGCACAGAAAGAGGTCATTCAGCCCATCGTGTCTGCACCGGCTGAGAAAACAAGCTGCCCATTCTAATCCCGCCTTCCAGCACCTGGTCCATAGCCTTGCTGGTTACAGCACTTCAGGTGCAGGTCCAGGTACCTTTTAAATGAGTTGAGGGTTTCCCCCTCCACCACCGATCCAGGCAGCGAATTCCAGACACAGACCACACGCTGGGTGAAAAAGTTTTTCCTCATGTCCCCTCTAATCCTTCTACCAATCACCTTAAATCTGTGCCCCCGGTAATTGACCTCTCCGCTAGGGGAAACAGGTCCTTCCTGTCTACTCTATCTTATAATTTTGTACACCTCAATTAGGTCACCCCTCAGCCTCCTCTGTTCTCAGGAAAACAACCCTAGCTTATCCAATCTTTCCTCATAGCTGCAACATTCAAGCCCTGGCAACATTCTTGTAAATCTCCTCTGTACTCTCTCCAGAGCAATTGTGTCCTTCCTGTAATGCGGTGACCAGAACTGGATGCAGTACTCTAGTTGTGGTCCAACCAGAGCTTTATAAAGGTTCAGCATAACTTACCTGCTTTTGTACTCAGTACCTCTATTTATGAAGCCCAGGATCCCATATACTTTGTTAACTACCCTCTCAATATGTCCTGCCACCTTCAAAGATCTGTGCACATGAACCCCCAGGTCCCTCATTCCCTATACACTCTTTAGATCTGTACCATTAAGTCTATATGGCCTCTCCCTGTCCCTTTTGCCAAAATGCATCACCTCAGATTTCTCTATTAACTCCATCTGTCACTTGTCTGCCCTTTCTGCTAGCCTATCTATGTTCTGTTGCAGTTGATTGGTATCATCCTCACTGTTTGCCACTTCTCTGAGTCCGGTATCATTGGCAAATTTTGAAATTTTACTCTGTATTCCAATCTCCAAGTCATTATGTATATCAAAAAAAGCATTGGTCCTAGCACTGAACCTTGGGAAATACAGGTCTACCATCCTCCAGTCTGAAAAGTTACCATTTACCACGACTCGCTGTTTTCTGTCTTCATGACAATTTTTTTAATACAAGCTGACACTGACCTTCCTATTCCATGAGCCTCAATTTTGGTAAAGAGCCTCTTATGTGGTACTTTGTCAAAGGCTTTCTTAAAATTCATATAGACAACATCCACCCAATTCCCCTCATTAACCTACTGTGTTACTGCATTAAAAAATCAATTAGTTTAATCAAGCACAATCTGCCTTTTACAAATCTATTCTGGATTGTCTTTCCATAATTACTTCAAACTTCTCCAAGTGCCTGTTTATTTTTTCCCCCGATTATTGTTTCTAAAACCTTACCTACCACTGATGTTAAACTATTGATCTGTAGTTACTAGGAATGTCCTTACACCCTGTCTTGACTAAGGGTGTCACCTTTGCCACTCTCCAATCCCCTGGCATCTCCCCCATATCCAGGGAAGATTATGGCAAACCCTTCCGCGATCTCCACTTGCACTTCTTTTAGCAACCTGGATACAAGCCATCTGGACCAGGTGACTTATCCACTCTAAGCATAGTCAGCCTTTCCAGTACATCCTGCCTATCAATTTTCACCCCATCCATTGCCTCTATCATCTTTGCTTCTACCGATATTTTGTCGGCATCCTCTTCCTTAGTAAACACCAATACAGTGGTCCATGATAGCATATACTTTGGTTCTTTGGGATGTCTGGGTTTACATTTAGCCCAGATTAATGGAATAATAGTCTGTTGGCTGTAATGGTCTTAAGCGAAAGGCCAGTTCTTGGGTTCACAGCACTAAGCTGCCCAGCAGCACATTTTGATATTATTCCTCCAGTTCCTGTGATCAGATCAATCATGTCTTTTGTGAATAAGAGCAGCCCCACACAAACCCCCATGGAACCCCACTCACTACTTTTCCCAGTGTGAGGAACCTCTTTCTTTCCCTCTGACTCCCCACCCCCACCCTTTGCTTTCTACCCTCCAATCACCCACATGGCCACATTCCTGTAATTTACCCCCATTTCCTGGTCCAGTTACATACCCAGGAGAGAGCAGCCAGTGGGAGTGCCAGTGGAGGCAGGGGGAGGGAAATCCCTCTCGTAATGGCAGTAGGCCTCGTTTCTGAAATTTACCAACATTCTCCGCTAGGATCCCACCCACTTGATTTCAGGATGGATTGCAGAGCCGATTGGCCACCCTCACTGCTTCCTGAAGCTTGCATTGCAGTTCACTGGCAGTATAAGAGGGCAGAAAAGAGACCAGAATGGGAATGTGAGCAGCATTGAGTGGCTCAGTAACACAGCTACCAAATCTGCGCTTGGTCATCCTTTCTGCAGATATATCTCTTTCCAGTTTCCACCTCTTACCTAGTATTCCATAGTTACTTTGCATTTACAGCATTGAACCTGGCCATTTGGCCCAACTGCTCCATGCTGGTCTTTATGCTCCACATGAGCCTCCTCCTACCCCACTTCATCTCACTTCATCAACATATCCTCTATTCCTTTCACCCTCATGTGCTTATTTAACTTCCGCTTAAATGCATCTATATTGGTTGCTTCAACCATTCCACACGGTAATGAGTTCCACATTCTCACCACTCTCTGCGTAAAGAATTTTCTCCTGAATTTCCTTTGGATTTATTGGTGACCATCTTATATTTATGACCTCTAGTTCTGGTCCCGCTTGTGAGTGGAAACATCTTCTCTATGTCTTCCCTATTAATAATAATAATTTTGAAAACTTCTATCAGGTCACTCCTCAGCCTTTTTTCTAGGAAAAGAGCCCCAGCCTGTTCAGTCTTTCCTGATCGGTATAACCGCTCAGTTGTGGTATCGTTCGAGTAAATCCTTTTTGTATCTTCTCCAATGCCACTATATCCTTTTGTATTCATTATATCCTTTCTGAAGTGAAAACATGTGCAGTGCGATGGGGAAAAGGTGGGGGAGTGGGATGAGGTGAGTTGCTCTTGTAGAGAGCTGGCACGGATACGACAGGCTGAATTGCCTCCTTCTGTGCTGTAACCATTGGATGATAACATGAAGACAGGAACTGGTCACAGTAACTCCAAGTGTGTTCTCCCTCCCATTGCAGGTGTGCGCTCCCCTCTGGTCCCAGCACTGTGGAAGTTCCATCTACAACACGGGAATCTGTACAAACATCAGCTCCAACTTCCAGCCTTCAGGAATCATTGCACCCACCGCACAAGGTATGAAAAGTGTTCTTGCAGTCTCCCTATCAGCTTCGGGAAGAGGCAACTAGCCTCAGAAATGACCATTTCTGATCTCCACCAAGGTCATCATCACTCACGGTTCCCCTGAAAACACCAAGAAAGAAATGCTCAGGGTTAAGATACTTTGTTTTTATTTTCCTCTTTGTTCAAATAATGGGTACAGATGACATTGGAAGATTGAGTTGGAAATGTTACTGATCTAGTTCTTTCAAAGGCACAGGAGGGCTATTATTCCATGGAACTCCCCCCACCCTCTAGTACTTTGTCCAGCTTTCTCCTCTTTATGTTGATGTCTAAGTGTTGTGTAAATTTCACACATTCACCATGACCATCACCTGTAGGTGTTCGGTGTTAGCAGTGGCTCAGTGGGGAGCATCTTATTTCTGAGTCAGAAGGTTCCAGATATTTGAGTGCATATTCCAGGCCAACACCCTCGGCATAGCCCCATCTGCCCTCTTAATGGGTATAAAAGATTCCTTGGCACTATTTTGAAGAGGAGCAGGGGAGTTCTCCCAGTGTTCTGGCCAATATTTAACCCTCACCCAACATCACTAAAGAAAAGAGGACCTGACCTTGATCATATTGTTGTTAATGGGAGCTTGCTATGCAAAATTGGCTGCTGTATTTCCTACATTACAACAGTGTCCACACTTCAGAAAGATACATCATTGGCTGTCGACGTGGAAGGTGCTTTCTCAGTGCAAACCTTTGTTATTATATCCGGTGACAACACTGATTGATTTAGTGATGCTTCGAAATATCAGTGTTACAATGGAAGAGCAGGACTATCAAGCTCAGGGAGAGGGTATGAATATGATAGAACATCAGGTCCATGGAACTACGTTACCTTCATCTCTGTATCATTGAGGGTGTGCCTACACCCCAGGACTGCAACGGTTCAAGAAGGCAACTCACCACCATCTTTCCAACGGCAATTAGGGATGGGTAATAAATGCTGGCCTAGCCAGAGACATCCATATCCCATGAACAAATAAACTCACTGTCTCGAGTTGGGGGTGGGGTTAAACACAGGAGTGGGACGAGTGGAATAAGGTTAAACACTGGGGGTGGGGCGAGTGGAATGAGATTAAACACTGGGGGTGGGCGAGTGGGGTGTGAGTTTAAACACTGGAGGTGGGGCGAGTGGAATGAGTTTAAACACTGGAGGTGGGGCGAGTGGAATGAGATGAAACACTGGAGGTGGGGCAAGTGGATTGAGTTTAAACACTGGGGGTGGGTTGAGTGGAGTGAGGTTAAACACTGGAGGCGGGGCGAGTGCGGGGTGAGGTTAAACAAGAGGTGGGTCGATTGGAGTGAGGTTAAGCACTGGAGGTGGGGCGAGTGGAATGAGGTAAAACACTGGAGGTGGGGCGAGTGGAATGAGATTAAACACTGGAGGTAGGGCGAGTGGAATGAGGTTAAACACTGGAGGTGGGGCGAGTGGAATTAGGTTAAACACTGGAGGTGGAGCGAGTGGAATGAGGTTAAACACTGGAGGTGGGGCAAGTGGAATGGGGTTAAACAGTGGAGGTGGGGCGAGTGGAATGAGGTTAAACACTGGAGGTGGGGCGAGTAGAATGAGATTAGCACTGGAGGTGGGGCGAGTGGAATGAGGTTAAACACTGGAGGTGGGGCGAGTGGAATGAGGTTAAACACTGGGGGTGGGGCGAGTGGAATGAGGTTAAACACTGGGGGTGGGGCAAGTGGAATGAGGTTAAACACTGGAGGTGGGGCGAGTAGAATGAGATTAGCACTGGAGGTGGGGCGAGTGGAATGAGGTTAAACAGTGGAGGTGAGGCGAGTGGAATGAGGTTAAAGACTGGAGGTGGGGCGAGTGGAATGAGTTTAAACACTGGGATTGGGGCGAGTGGAATGAGGTTAAACACTGGACGGGGGGTGAGTGGAGTGAGATCCAAGACTGGAGGAGGGGCGAGTAGAGTGAGGTTAAACACTGGAGGTGGGGCAAGTGGAATGAGGTGAAACACTGGAGGTGGGGCGAGTGGAATGAGTTTAAACACTGGAGGTGGGGCAAGTGGTATGAGATTAGCACTGGAAGTGGGGCGGGTCGAATGAGGTTAAACAGTGGAGGTGGGGCGAGTGGAATGAGGTTAAAGACTGGAGGTGGGGCGAGCAGAAGGAGATTAGCACTCGAGGTGGGGCGAGTGGAATGAGGTTGAACAGTGGAGGTGGGACGAGTGGAATGAGGTTAAAAATGGTGGTGGGGCGAGTGGAATGAGGTTAAACACTGGAGGTGGGACGAGTGGAATGAGGTTAAAAATGGTGGTGGGGCGAGTGGAATGAGATTAAACACTGGAGGTGGGGCGAGTGGAATGAGGTTAAACACTGGAGGTGGGGCGAGTGGAATGAGGTTAAACACTGGGGGTGGGGCGAGTGGAATGAGGTTAAACACTGGAGGTGGGGCGAGTGGAATGAGGTTAAACACTGGAGGTGGGGGCAAGTGGAATGAGGTTAAACACTGGAGGTGGGGCGAGTGGAATGAGGTTAAACTGTGGTGGTGGGGCAAGTGGAATGAGTTTAAACACTGGAGGTGGGGCAAGTGGTATGAGATTAGCACTGGAAGTGGGGCGGGTCGAATGAGGTTAAAGACTGGAGGTGGGGTAAGTGGAATGAGGTTAAACACTGGAGGTGGGGCGAGTGGAATGAGGTTAAACACTGGGGGTGGGGCGAGTGGAATGAGGTTAAACACTGGGGGTGGGGCAAGTGGAATGAGGTAAAAGACTGGAGGTGGGGCGAGTGGAATGAGGTTAAACACTGGACGGGGGGTGAGTGGAGTGAGATCCAAGACTGGAGGAGGGGCGAGTAGAGTGAGGTTAAACACTGGAGGTGGGGCAAGTGGAATGAGGTTAAACACTGGAGGTGGGGCGAGTAGAATGAGATTAGCACTGGAGGTGGGGCGAGTGGAATGAGGTTAAACAGTGGAGGTGAGGCGAGTGGAATGAGGTAAAAGACTGGAGGTGGGGCGAGTGGAATGAGTTTAAACACTGGGATTGGGGCGAGTGGAATGAGGTTAAACACTGGACGGGGGGTGAGTGGAGTGAGATCCAAGACTGGAGGAGGGGTGAGTAGAGTGAGGTTAAACACTGGAGGTGGGGCAAGTGGAATGAGGTTAAACACTGGAGGTGGGGCGAGTGGAATGAGTTTAAACACTGGAGGTGGGGCAAGTGGTATGAGATTAGCACTGGAAGTGGGGCGGGTCGAATGAGGTTAAACAGTGGAGGTGGGGCGAGTGGAATGAGGTTAAAGACTGGAGGTGGGGCGAGCAGAAGGAGATTAGCACTCGAGGTGGGGCGAGTGGAATGAGGTTGAACAGTGGAGGTGGGGCAAGTGGAATGAGGTTAAAGACTGGAGGTGGGGTAAGTGGAATGAGATTAAACACTGGAGGTGGGGCGAGTGGAATGAGGTTAAACACTGGAGGTGGGACGAGTGGAATGAGGTTAAAAATGGTGGTGGGGCGAGTGGAATGAGGTTAAAGACTGGAGGTGGGGTAAGTGGAATGAGGTTAAACACTGGAGGTGGGGCGAGTGGAATGAGGTTAAACACTGGGGGTGGGGCGAGTGGAATGAGGTTAAACACTGGGGGTGGGGCGAGTGGAATGAGGTTAAACACTGGAGGTGGGGCGAGTAGAATGAGATTAGCACTGGAGGTGGGGCGAGCGGAATGAGGTTAAACAGTGGAGGTGAGGCGAGTGGAATGAGGTAAAAGACTGGAGGTGGGGCGAGTGGAATGAGTTTAAACACTGGGATTGGGGCGAGTGGAATGAGGTTAAACACTGGACGGGGGGTGAGTGGAGTGAGATCCAAGACTGGAGGAGGGGCGAGTAGAGTGAGGTTAAACACTGGAGGTGGGGCAAGTGGAATGAGGTGAAACACTGGAGGTGGGGCGAGTGGAATGAGTTTAAACACTGGAGGTGGGGCAAGTGGTATGAGATTAGCACTGGAAGTGGGGCGGGTCGAATGAGGTTAAACAGTGGAGGTGGGGCGAGTGGAATGAGGTTAAAGACTGGAGGTGGGGCGAGCAGAAGGAGATTAGCACTCGAGGTGGGGCGAGTGGAATGAGGTTGAACAGTGGAGGTGGGACGAGTGGAATGAGGTTAAAAATGGTGGTGGGGCGAGTGGAATGAGGTTAAACACTGGAGGTGGGATGAGTGGAATGAGGTTAAAAATGGTGGTGGGGCGAGTGGAATGAGATTAAACACTGGAGGTGGGGCGAGTGGAATGAGGTTAAACACTGGAGGTGGGGCGAGTGGAATGAGGTTAAACACTGGGGGTGGGGCGAGTGGAATGAGGTTAAACACTGGAGGTGGGGCGAGTGGAATGAGGTTAAACACTGGAGGTGGGGGCAAGTGGAATGAGGTTAAACACTGGAGGTGGGGCGAGTGGAATGAGGTTAAACTGTGGTGGTGGGGCAAGTGGAATGAGTTTAAACACTGGAGGTGGGGCGAGTGGAATGAGGTTAAACACTGGGGGTGGGGCGAGTGGAATGAGGTTAAACACTGGAGGTGGGGCGAGTGGAATGAGGTTAAACACTGGAGGTGGGGGCAAGTGGAATGAGGTTAAACACTGGAGGTGGGGCGAGTGGAATGAGGTTAAACACTGGAGGTGGGGCGAGTGGAATGAGGTTAAACACTGGGGGTGGGGCGAGTGGAATGAGGTTAAACACTGGAGGTGGGGCGAGTGGAATGAGGTTAAACACTGGAGGTGGGGCGAGTGGAATGAGGTTAAACACTGGGGGTGGGGCGAGTGGAATGAGGTTAAACACTGGAGGTGGGGCGAGTGGAATGAGGTTAAACACTGGAGGTGGGGGCAAGTGGAATGAGGTTAAACACTGGAGGTGGGGCGAGTGGAATGAGGTTAAACTGTGGTGGTGGGGCAAGTGGAATGAGTTTAAACACTGGAGGTGGGGCAAGTGGTATGAGATTAGCACTGGAAGTGGGGCGGGTCGAATGAGGTTAAAGACTGGAGGTGGGGTAAGTGGAATGAGGTTAAACACTGGAGGTGGGGCGAGTGGAATGAGGTTAAACACTGGGGGTGGGGCGAGTGGAATGAGGTTAAACACTGGGGGTGGGGCAAGTGGAATGAGGTAAAAGACTGGAGGTGGGGCGAGTGGAATGAGGTTAAACACTGGACGGGGGGTGAGTGGAGTGAGATCCAAGACTGGAGGAGGGGCGAGTAGAGTGAGGTTAAACACTGGAGGTGGGGCAAGTGGAATGAGGTTAAACACTGGAGGTGGGGCGAGTAGAATGAGATTAGCACTGGAGGTGGGGCGAGTGGAATGAGGTTAAACAGTGGAGGTGAGGCGAGTGGAATGAGGTAAAAGACTGGAGGTGGGGCGAGTGGAATGAGTTTAAACACTGGGATTGGGGCGAGTGGAATGAGGTTAAACACTGGACGGGGGGTGAGTGGAGTGAGATCCAAGACTGGAGGAGGGGCGAGTAGAGTGAGGTTAAACACTGGAGGTGGGGCAAGTGGAATGAGGTTAAACACTGGAGGTGGGGCGAGTGGAATGAGTTTAAACACTGGAGGTGGGGCAAGTGGTATGAGATTAGCACTGGAAGTGGGGCGGGTCGAATGAGGTTAAACAGTGGAGGTGGGGCGAGTGGAATGAGGTTAAAGACTGGAGGTGGGGCGAGCAGAAGGAGATTAGCACTCGAGGTGGGGCGAGTGGAATGAGGTTGAACAGTGGAGGTGGGGCAAGTGGAATGAGGTTAAAGACTGGAGGTGGGGTAAGTGGAATGAGATTAAACACTGGAGGTGGGGCGAGTGGAATGAGGTTAAACACTGGAGGTGGGACGAGTGGAATGAGGTTAGAAATGGTGGTGGGGCGAGTGGAATGAGGTTAAAGACTGGAGGTGGGGTAAGTGGAATGAGGTTAAACACTGGAGGTGGGGCGAGTGGAATGAGGTTAAACACTGGGGGTGGGGCGAGTGGAATGAGGTTAAACACTGGGGGTGGGGCGAGTGGAATGAGGTTAAACACTGGAGGTGGGGCGGGTGGAATGAGATTAAACACTGGGTGTAGGGCGAGTGGAATGAGATTAAACACTGGGGGTGGGGCGAGTGGGGTGTGAGGTTAAACACTGGAGGTGGGGCGAGTGGAATGAGTTTAAACACTGGGGGTAGGGCGAGTGGAATGAGATTAAACACTGGGGGTGGGGCGGGTGGGGCGAGTGGGGTGTGAGGTTAAACACTGGGGGTGGGGTGCGTGGAATGAGGTTAAACACTGGAGGTGGGGCAAGTGGAATGAGTTTAAACACTGGGGGTGGGTTGAGTGGAGTGAGATTAAACACTGGAGGTGGGACGAGTGGAATGAGGTTAAACTTTGGAGGTGGGGCGAGTGCAATGAGGTTAAACACTGGAGGTGGGGCAAGTGGAACAAGGTTAAACACTGGAGGTGGGGTAAATGGAATGAGATTAGCACTGGAGGTGGGGCGAGTGGAATGAGGTTAAACAGTGGAGGTGGGGCGAGTGGAATGAGGTTAAACACTGGAGGTGGGGCAAGTGGAATGAGGTTAAACACTGGAGGTGGGGCAAGTGGAATGGGGTTAAACAGTGGAGGTGGGGCGAGTGGAATGAGGTTAAACACTGGAGGTGGGGCGAGTAGAATGAGATTAGCACTGGAGGTGGGGCGAGTGGAATGAGGTTAAACACTGGAGGTGGGGCGAGTGGAATGAGGTTAAACACTGGGGGTGGGGCGAGTGGAATGAGGTGAAACACTGGGGGTGGGGCAAGTGGAATGAGGTTAAACACTGGAGGTGGGGCGAGTAGAATGAGATTAGCACTGGAGGTGGGGCGAGTGGAATGAGGTTAAACAGTGGAGGTGAGGCGAGTGGAATGAGGTAAAAGACTGGAGGTGGGGCGAGTGGAATGAGTTTAAACACTGGGATTGGGGCGAGTGGAATGAGGTTAAACACTGGAGGTGGGGCGAGTGGAATGAGGTTAAACACTGGAGGTGGGGCGAGTGGAATGAGTTTAAACACTGGAGGTGGGGCAAGTGGTATGAGATTAGCACTGGAAGTGGGGCGGGTCGAATGAGGTTAAACAGTGGAGGTGGGGCAAGTGGAATGAGGTTAAAGACTGGAGGTGGGGCGAGCAGAAGGAGATTAGCACTCGAGGTGGGGCGAGTGGAATGAGGTTGAACAGTGGAGGTGGGGCAAGTGGAATGAGGTTAAAGACTGGAGGTGGGGTAAGTGGAATGAGATTAAACACTGGAGGTGGGGCGAGTGGAATGAGGTTAAACACTGGAGGTGGGACGAGTGGAATGAGGTTAAAAATGGTGGTGGGGCGAGTGGAATGAGGTTAAACACTGGAGGTGGGACGAGTGGAATGAGGTTAAAAATGGTGGTGGGGCGAGTGGAATGAGATTAAACACTGGAGGTGGGACGAGTGGAATGAGGTTAAACACTGGAGGTGGGGCGAGTGGAATGAGGTTAAACACTGGGGGTGGGGCGAGTGGAATGAGGTTAAACACTGGAGGTGGGGCGAGTGGAATGAGGTTAAACACTGGAGGTGGGGGCAAGTGGAATGAGGTTAAACACTGGAGGTGGGGCGAGTGGAATGAGGTTAAACTGTGGTGGTGGGGCAAGTGGAATGAGTTTAAACACTGGAGGTGGGGCAAGTGGTATGAGGTTAAACACTGGAGGTGGGACGAGTGGAATGAGGTTAAAAATGGTGGTGGGGCGAGTGGAATGAGGTTAAAGACTGGAGGTGGGGTAAGTGGAATGAGGTTAAACACTGGAGGTGGGGCGAGTGGAATGAGGTTAAACACTGGGGGTGGGGCGAGTGGAATGAGGTTAAACACTAGGGGTGGGGCGAGTGGAATGAGGTTAAACACTGGAGGTGGGGCGAGTAGAAAGAGATTAGCACTGGAGGTGGGGCGAGTGGAATGAGGTTAAACAGTGGAGGTGAGGCGAGTGGAATGAGGTAAAAGACTGGAGGTGGGGCGAGTGGAATGAGTTTAAACACTGGGATTGGGGCGAGTGGAATGAGGTTAAACACTGGACGGGGGGTGAGTGGAGTGAGATCCAAGACTGGAGGAGGGGCGAGTAGAGTGAGGTTAAACACTGGAGGTGGGGCAAGTGGAATGAGGTTAAACACTGGAGGTGGGGCGAGTGGAATGAGTTTAAACACTGGAGGTGGGGCAAGTGGTATGAGATTAGCACTGGAAGTGGGGCGGGTCGAATGAGGTTAAACAGTGGAGGTGGGGCGAGTGGAATGAGGTTAAAGACTGGAGGTGGGGCAAGTGGTATGAGATTAGCACTGGAAGTGGGGCGGGTCGAATGAGGTTAAAGACTGGAGGTGGGGTAAGTGGAATGAGGTTAAACTGTGGTGGTGGGGCAAGTGGAATGAGTTTAAACACTGGAGGTGGGGCGAGTGGAATGAGGTTAAACACTGGGGGTGGGGCGAGTGGAATGAGGTTAAACACTGGGGGTGGGGCAAGTGGAATGGGGTTAAACAGTGGAGGTGGGGCGAGTAGAATGAGATTAGCACTGGAGGTGGGGCGAGTGGAATGAGGTTAAACAGTGGAGGTGAGGCGAGTGGAATGAGGTAAAAGACTGGAGGTGGGGCGAGTGGAATGAGGTTAAACACTGGACGGGGGGTGAGTGGAGTGAGATCCAAGACTGGAGGAGGGGCGAGTAGAGTGAGGTTAAACACTGGAGGTGGGGCAAGTGGAATGAGGTTAAACACTGGAGGTGGGGCGAGTAGAATGAGATTAGCACTGGAGGTGTGGCGAGTGGAATGAGGTTAAACAGTGGAGGTGAGGCGAGTGAAATGAGGTAAAAGACTGGAGGTGGGGCGAGTGGAATGAGTTTAAACACTGGAGGTGGGGCGAGTGGAATGAGGTTAAACACTGGACGGGGGGTGAGTGGAGTGAGATCCAAGACTGGAGGAGGGGCGAGTAGAGTGAGGTTAAACACTGGAGGTGGGGCAAGTGGAATGAGGTTAAACACTGGAGGTGGGGCGAGTGGAATGAGTTTAAACACTGGAGGTGGGGCAAGTGGTATGAGATTAGCACTGGAAGTGGGGCGGGTCGAATGAGGTTAAACAGTGGAGGTGGGGCGAGTGGAATGAGGTTAAAGACTGGAGGTGGGGCGAGCAGAAGGAGATTAGCACTCGAGGTGGGGCGAGTGGAATGAGATTGAACAGTGGAGGTGGGGCAAGTGGAATGAGGTTAAAGACTGGAGGTGGGGCGACTGGAATGAGGTTAAACACTGGAGGTGGGACGAGTGGAATGAGGTTAAAAATGGTGGTGGGGCGAGTGGAATGAGATTAAACACTGGAGGTGGGGCGAGTGGAATGAGGTTAAACACTGGAGGTGGGGCGAGTGGAATGAGGTTAAACACTGGGGGTGGGGCGAGTGGAATGAGGTTAAACACTGGAGGTGGGGCGAGTGGAATGAGGTTAAACACTGGAGGTGGGGGCAAGTGGAATGAGGTTAAACACTGGAGGTGGGGCGAGTGGAATGAGGTTAAACTGTGGTGGTGGGGCAAGTGGAATGAGTTTAAACACTGGAGGTGGGGCAAGTGGTATGAGATTAGCACTGGAAGTGGGGCGGGTCGAATGAGGTTAAAGACTGGAGGTGGGGTAAGTGGAATGAGGTTAAACACTGGAGGTGGGGTAAGTGGAATGAGGTTAAACACTGGAGGTGGGGCGAGTGGAATGAGGTTAAACACTGGGGGTGGGGCGAGTGGAATGAGGTTAAACACTGGGGGTGGGGCAAGTGGAATGGGGTTAAACAGTGGAGGTGGGGCGAGTAGAATGAGATTAGCACTGGAGGTGGGGCGAGTGGAATGAGGTTAAACAGTGGAGGTGAGGCGAGTGGAATGAGGTAAAAGACTGGAGGTGGGGCGAGTGGAATGAGGTTAAACACTGGACGGGGGGTGAGTGGAGTGAGATCCAAGACTGGAGGAGGGGCGAGTAGAGTGAGGTTAAACACTGGAGGTGGGGCAAGTGGAATGAGGTGAAACACTGGAGGTGGGGCGAGTGGAATGAGTTTAAACACTGGAGGTGGGGCAAGTGGTATGAGATTAGCACTGGAAGTGGGGCGGGTCGAATGAGGTTAAACAGTGGAGGTGGGGCGAGTGGAATGAGGTTAAAGACTGGAGGTGGGGCGAGCAGAAGGAGATTAGCACTCGAGGTGGGGCGAGTGGAATGAGGTTGAACAGTGGAGGTGGGGCAAGTGGAATGAGGTTAAAGACTGGAGGTGGGGTAAGTGGAATGAGATTAAACACTGGAGGTGGGGCGAGTGGAATGAGGTTAAACACTGGAGGTGGGACGAGTGGAATGAGGTTAAAAATGGAGGTGGGGCGAGTGGAATGAGGTTTAACACTGGGGGCGGGGCGAGTGGAATGAAGTTAAACACTGGGGGTGGGGTGAGTGGAATGAGGTTAAACACTGGAGGTGTGGCGAGTGGAATGAGGTTAAACACTGGAGGTGGGGCGAGTGGAATGAGATTAAACACTGGAGGTGGGACAAGTGGAATGAGGTTAAACACTGGAGGTGTGGCGAGTGGAATGAGGTTAAACACTGGAGGTGGGGCAAGTGGAATGAGGTTAAACACTGGAGGTGGGGCGAGTAGAATGAGATTAGCACTGGAGGTGTGGCGAGTGGAATGAGGTTAAACAGTGGAGGTGAGGCGAGTGGAATGAGGTAAAAGACTGGAGGTGGGGCGAGTGGAATGAGTTTAAACACTGGAGGTGGGGCGAGTGGAATGAGGTTAAACACTGGACGGGGGGTGAGTGGAGTGAGATCCAAGACTGGAGGAGGGGCGAGTAGAGTGAGGTTAAACACTGGAGGTGGGGCAAGTGGAATGAGGTTAAACACTGGAGGTGGGGCGAGTGGAATGAGTTTAAACACTGGAGGTGGGGCAAGTGGTATGAGATTAGCACTGGAAGTGGGGCGGGTCGAATGAGGTTAAACAGTGGAGGTGGGGCGAGTGGAATGAGGTTAAAGACTGGAGGTGGGGCGAGCAGAAGGAGATTAGCACTCGAGGTGGGGCGAGTGGAATGAGGTTGAACAGTGGAGGTGGGGCAAGTGGAATGAGGTTAAAGACTGGAGGTGGGGTAAGTGGAATGAGATTAAACACTGGAGGTGGGGCGAGTGGAATGAGGTTAAACACTGGAGGTGGGACGAGTGGAATGAGGTTAAAAATGGAGGTGGGGCGAGTGGAATGAGGTTTAACACTGGGGGCGGGGCGAGTGGAATGAAGTTAAACACTGGGGGTGGGGTGAGTGGAATGAGGTTAAACACTGGAGGTGGGGCGAGTGGAATGAGGTTAAACACTGGAGGTGGGGCGAGTGGAATGAGATTAAACACTGGAGGTGGGACAAGTGGAATGAGGTTAAACACTGGAGGGTGTGGCGAGTGGAATGAGGTTAAACACTGGAGGTGGGGCAAGTGGAATGAGGTTAAACACTGGAGGTGGGGGCAAGTGGAATGAGGTTAAACACTGGAGGTGGGACGAGTGGAATGAGGTTAAACACTGGAGGTGGGGCGAGTGGAATGAGGTTAAACACTGGAGGTGGGGCGAGTGGAATGAAGTTGAACACTGGGGGTGGGGTGAGTGGAATGAGGTTAAACACTGCAGGTGGGGCGAGTGGAATGAGGTTAAACACTGGAGGTGGGGCGAGTGGAATGAGGTTAAACTGTGGTGGTGGGGCAAGTGGAATGAGTTTAAACACTGGAGGTGGGGCAAGTGGTATGAGATTAGCACTGGAAGTGGGGCGGGTCGAATGAGGTTAAAGACTGGAGGTGGGGTAAGTGGAATGAGGTTAAACTGTGGTGGTGGGGCAAGTGGAATGAGTTTAAACACTGGAGGTGGGGCAAGTGGTATGAGATTAGCACTGGAAGTGGGGCGGGTCGAATGAGGTTAAAGACTGGAGGTGGGGTAAGTGGAATGAGGTTAAACACTGGAGGTGGGGTAAGTGGAATGAGGTTAAACACTGGAGGTGGGGCGAGTGGAATGAGGTTAAACACTGGGGGTGGGGCGAGTGGAATGAGGTTAAACACTGGGGGTGGGGCAAGTGGAATGGGGTTAAACAGTGGAGGTGGGGCGAGTAGAATGAGATTAGCACTGGAGGTGGGGCGAGTGGAATGAGGTTAAACAGTGGAGGTGAGGCGAGTGGAATGAGGTAAAAGACTGGAGGTGGGGCGAGTGGAATGAGGTTAAACACTGGACGGGGGGTGAGTGGAGTGAGATCCAAGACTGGAGGAGGGGCGAGTAGAGTGAGGTTAAACACTGGAGGTGGGGCAAGTGGAATGAGGTTAAACACTGGAGGTGGGGCGAGTAGAATGAGATTAGCACTGGAGGTGTGGCGAGTGGAATGAGGTTAAACAGTGGAGGTGAGGCGAGTGGAATGAGGTAAAAGACTGGAGGTGGGGCGAGTGGAATGAGTTTAAACAGTGGAGGTGGGGCGAGTGGAATGAGGTTAAACACTGGACGGGGGGTGAGTGGAGTGAGATCCAAGACTGGAGGAGGGGCGAGTAGAGTGAGGTTAAACACTGGAGGTGGGGCAAGTGGAATGAGGTTAAACACTGGAGGTGGGGCGAGTGGAATGAGTTTAAACACTGGAGGTGGGGCAAGTGGTATGAGATTAGCACTGGAAGTGGGGCGGGTCGAATGAGGTTAAACAGTGGAGGTGGGGCGAGTGGAATGAGGTTAAAGACTGGAGGTGGGGCGAGCAGAAGGAGATTAGCACTCGAGGTGGGGCGAGTGGAATGAGGTTGAACAGTGGAGGTGGGGCAAGTGGAATGAGGTTAAAGACTGGAGGTGGGGTAAGTGGAATGAGATTAAACACTGGAGGTGGGGCGAGTGGAATGAGGTTAAACACTGGAGGTGGGACGAGTGGAATGAGGTTAAAAATGGTGGTGGGGCGAGTGGAATGAGGTTAAACACTGGAGGTGGGACGAGTGGAATGAGGTTAAAAATGGTGGTGGGGCGAGTGGAATGAGATTAAACACTGGAGGTGGGGCGAGTGGAATGAGGTTAAACACTGGAGGTGGGGCGAGTGGAATGAGGTTAAACACTGGGGGTGGGGCGAGTGGAATGAGGTTAAACACTGGAGGTGGGGCGAGTGGAATGAGGTTAAACACTGGAGGTGGGGGCAAGTGGAATGAGGTTAAACACTGGAGGTGGGGCGAGTGGAATGAGGTTAAACTGTGGTGGTGGGGCAAGTGGAATGAGTTTAAACACTGGAGGTGGGGCAAGTGGTATGAGATTAGCACTGGAAGTGGGGCGGGTCGAATGAGGTTAAAGACTGGAGGTGGGGTAAGTGGAATGAGGTTAAACACTGGAGGTGGGGTAAGTGGAATGAGGTTAAACACTGGAGGTGGGGCGAGTGGAATGAGGTTAAACACTGGGGGTGGGGCGAGTGGAATGAGGTTAAACACTGGGGGTGGGGCAAGTGGAATGGGGTTAAACAGTGGAGGTGGGGCGAGTAGAATGAGATTAGCACTGGAGGTGGGGCGAGTGGAATGAGGTTAAACAGTGGAGGTGAGGCGAGTGGAATGAGGTAAAAGACTGGAGGTGGGGCGAGTGGAATGAGTTTAAACACTGGGATTGGGGCGAGTGGAATGAGGTTAAACACTGGACGGGGGGTGAGTGGAGTGAGATCCAAGACTGGAGGAGGGGCGAGTAGAGTGAGGTTAAACACTGGTGTGGGGCAAGTGGAATGAGGTTAAACACTGGAGGTGGGGCGAGTGGAATGAGTTTAAACACTGGAGGTGGGGCAAGTGGTATGAGATTAGCACTGGAAGTGGGGCGGGTCGAATGAGGTTAAACAGTGGAGGTGGGGCGAGTGGAATGAGGTTAAAGACTGGAGGTGGGGCGAGCAGAAGGAGATTAGCACTCGAGGTGGGGCGAGTGGAATGAGGTTGAACAGTGGAGGTGGGGCAAGTGGAATGAGGTTAAAGACTGGAGGTGGGGTAAGTGGAATGAGATTAAACACTGGAGGTGGGGCGAGTGGAATGAGGTTAAACACTGGAGGTGGGACGAGTGGAATGAGGTTAAAAATGGAGGTGGGGCGAGTGGAATGAGGTTTAACACTGGGGGCGGGGCGAGTGGAATGAAGTTAAACACTGGGGGTGGGGTGAGTGGAATGAGGTTAAACACTGGAGGTGGGGCGAGTGGAATGAGGTTAAACACTGGAGGTGGGGCGAGTGGAATGAGGTTAAACACTGGAGGTGGGGCGGGTGGAATGAGATTAAACACTGGGTGTAGGGCGAGTGGAATGAGATTAAACACTGGGGGTGGGGCGAGTGGGGTGTGAGGTTAAACACTGGAGGTGGGGCGAGTGGAATGAGTTTAAACACTGGGGGTAGGGCGAGTGGAATGAGATTAAACACTGGGGGTGGGGCGGGTGGGGCGAGTGGGGTGTGAGGTTAAACACTGGGGGTGGGGTGCGTGGAATGAGGTTAAACACTGGAGGTGGGGCAAGTGGAATGAGTTTAAACACTGGGGGTGGGTTGAGTGGAGTGAGATTAAACACTGGAGGTGGGACGAGTGGAATGAGGTTAAACTTTGGAGGTGGGGCGAGTGCAATGAGGTTAAACACTGGAGGTGGGGCAAGTGGAACAAGGTTAAACACTGGAGGTGGGGTAAATGGAATGAGATTAGCACTGGAGGTGGGGCGAGTGGAATGAGGTTAAACAGTGGAGGTGGGGCGAGTGGAATGAGGTTAAACACTGGAGGTGGGGCAAGTGGAATGAGGTTAAACACTGGAGGTGGGGCAAGTGGAATGGGGTTAAACAGTGGAGGTGGGGCGAGTGGAATGAGGTTAAACACTGGAGGTGGGGCGAGTAGAATGAGATTAGCACTGGAGGTGGGGCGAGTGGAATGAGGTTAAACACTGGAGGTGGGGCGAGTGGAATGAGGTTAAACACTGGGGGTGGGGCGAGTGGAATGAGGTGAAACACTGGGGGTGGGGCAAGTGGAATGAGGTTAAACACTGGAGGTGGGGCGAGTAGAATGAGATTAGCACTGGAGGTGGGGCGAGTGGAATGAGGTTAAACAGTGGAGGTGAGGCGAGTGGAATGAGGTAAAAGACTGGAGGTGGGGCGAGTGGAATGAGTTTAAACACTGGGATTGGGGCGAGTGGAATGAGGTTAAACACTGGACGGGGGGTGAGTGGAGTGAGATCCAAGACTGGAGGTGGGGCGAGTCGAGTGAGGTTAAACACTGGAGGTGGGGCAAGTGGAATGAGGTTAAACACTGGAGGTGGGGCGAGTGGAATGAGTTTAAACACTGGAGGTGGGGCAAGTGGTATGAGATTAGCACTGGAAGTGGGGCGGGTCGAATGAGGTTAAACAGTGGAGGTGGGGCGAGTGGAATGAGGTTAAAGACTGGAGGTGGGGCGAGCAGAAGGAGATTAGCACTCGAGGTGGGGCGAGTGGAATGAGGTTGAACAGTGGAGGTGGGGCAAGTGGAATGAGGTTAAAGACTGGAGGTGGGGTAAGTGGAATGAGATTAAACACTGGAGGTGGGGCGAGTGGAATGAGGTTAAACACTGGAGGTGGGACGAGTGGAATGAGGTTAAAAATGGTGGTGGGGCGAGTGGAATGAGGTTAAACACTGGAGGTGGGACGAGTGGAATGAGGTTAAAAATGGTGGTGGGGCGAGTGGAATGAGATTAAACACTGGAGGTGGGACGAGTGGAATGAGGTTAAACACTGGAGGTGGGGCGAGTGGAATGAGGTTAAACACTGGAGGTGGGGCGAGTGGAATGAGGTTAAACACTGGAGGTGGGGGCAAGTGGAATGAGGTTAAACACTGGAGGTGGGGCGAGTGGAATGAGGTTAAACTGTGGTGGTGGGGCAAGTGGAATGAGTTTAAACACTGGAGGTGGGGCAAGTGGTATGAGATTAGCACTGGAAGTGGGGCGGGTCGAATGAGGTTAAAGACTGGAGGTGGGGTAAGTGGAATGAGGTTAAACACTGGAGGTGGGGTAAGTGGAATGAGGTTAAACACTGGAGGTGGGGCGAGTGGAATGAGGTTAAACACTGGGGGTGGGGCGAGTGGAATGAGGTTAAACACTGGGGGTGGGGCAAGTGGAATGGGGTTAAACAGTGGAGGTGGGGCGAGTAGAATGAGATTAGCACTGGAGGTGGGGCGAGTGGAATGAGGTTAAACAGTGGAGGTGAGGCGAGTGGAATGAGGTAAAAGACTGGAGGTGGGGCGAGTGGAATGAGGTTAAACACTGGACGGGGGGTGAGTGGAGTGAGATCCAAGACTGGAGGAGGGGCGAGTAGAGTGAGGTTAAACACTGGAGGTGGGGCAAGTGGAATGAGGTTAAACACTGGAGGTGGGGCGAGTAGAATGAGATTAGCACTGGAGGTGTGGCGAGTGGAATGAGGTTAAACAGTGGAGGTGAGGCGAGTGGAATGAGGTAAAAGACTGGAGGTGGGGCGAGTGGAATGAGTTTAAACACTGGAGGTGGGGCGAGTGGAATGAGGTTAAACACTGGACGGGGGGTGAGTGGAGTGAGATCCAAGACTGGAGGAGGGGCGAGTAGAGTGAGGTTAAACACTGGAGGTGGGGCAAGTGGAATGAGGTTAAACACTGGAGGTGGGGCAAGTGGAATGAGGTTAAACACTGGAGGTGGGGCGAGTGGAATGAGTTTAAACACTGGAGGTGGGGCAAGTGGTATGAGATTAGCACTGGAAGTGGGGCGGTCGAATGAGGTTAAACAGTGGAGGTGGGGCGAGTGGAATGAGGTTAAAGACTGGAGGTGGGGCGAGCAGAAGGAGATTAGCACTCGAGGTGGGGCGAGTGGAATGAGGTTGAACAGTGGAGGTGGGGCAAGTGGAATGAGGTTAAAGACTGGAGGTGGGGTAAGTGGAATGAGATTAAACACTGGAGGTGGGGCGAGTGGAATGAGGTTAAACACTGGAGGTGGGACGAGTGGAATGAGGTTAAAAATGGTGGTGGGGCGAGTGGAATGAGGTTAAAGACTGGAGGTGGGGTAAGTGGAATGAGGTTAAACACTGGAGGTGGGGCGAGTGGAATGAGGTTAAACACTGGGGGTGGGGCGAGTGGAATGAGGTTAAACACTAGGGGTGGGGCGAGTGGAATGAGGTTAAACACTGGAGGTGGGGCGAGTAGAAAGAGATTAGCACTGGAGGTGGGGCGAGTGGAATGAGGTTAAACAGTGGAGGTGAGGCGAGTGGAATGAGGTAAAAGACTGGAGGTGGGGCGAGTGGAATGAGTTTAAACACTGGGATTGGGGCGAGTGGAATGAGGTTAAACACTGGACGGGGGGTGAGTGGAGTGAGATCCAAGACTGGAGGAGGGGCGAGTAGAGTGAGGTTAAACACTGGAGGTGGGGCAAGTGGAATGAGGTTAAACACTGGAGGTGGGGCGAGTGGAATGAGTTTAAACACTGGAGGTGGGGCAAGTGGTATGAGATTAGCACTGGAAGTGGGGCGGGTCGAATGAGGTTAAACAGTGGAGGTGGGGCGAGTGGAATGAGGTTAAAGACTGGAGGTGGGGCGAGCAGAAGGAGATTAGCACTCGAGGTGGGGCGAGTGGAATGAGGTTGAACAGTGGAGGTGGGGCAAGTGGAATGAGGTTAAAGACTGGAGGTGGGGTAAGTGGAATGAGATTAAACACTGGAGGTGGGGCGAGTGGAATGAGGTTAAACACTGGAGGTGGGACGAGTGGAATGAGGTTAAAAATGGAGGTGGGGCGAGTGGAATGAGGTTTAACACTGGGGGCGGGGCGAGTGGAATGAAGTTAAACACTGGGGGTGGGGTGAGTGGAATGAGGTTAAACACTGGAGGTGGGGCGAGTGGAATGAGGTTAAACACTGGAGGTGGGGCGAGTGGAATGAGATTAAACACTGGAGGTGGGACAAGTGGAATGAGGTTAAACACTGGAGGGTGTGGCGAGTGGAATGAGGTTAAACACTGGAGGTGGGGCAAGTGGAATGAGGTTAAACACTGGAGGTGGGGGCAAGTGGAATGAGGTTAAACACTGGAGGTGGGACGAGTGGAATGAGGTTAAACACTGGAGGTGGGGCGAGTGGAATGAGGTTAAACACTGGAGGTGGGGCGAGTGGAATGAAGTTGAACACTGGGGGTGGGGTGAGTGGAATGAGGTTAAACACTGCAGGTGGGGCGAGTGGAATGAGGTTAAACACTGGAGGTGGGGCGAGTGGAATGAGGTTAAACTGTGGTGGTGGGGCAAGTGGAATGAGTTTAAACACTGGAGGTGGGGCAAGTGGTATGAGATTAGCACTGGAAGTGGGGCGGGTCGAATGAGGTTAAAGACTGGAGGTGGGGTAAGTGGAATGAGGTTAAACTGTGGTGGTGGGGCAAGTGGAATGAGTTTAAACACTGGAGGTGGGGCGAGTGGAATGAGGTTAAACACTGGGGGTGGGGCGAGTGGAATGAGGTTAAACACTGGGGGTGGGGCAAGTGGAATGGGGTTAAACAGTGGAGGTGGGGCGAGTAGAATGAGATTAGCACTGGAGGTGGGGCGAGTGGAATGAGGTTAAACAGTGGAGGTGAGGCGAGTGGAATGAGGTAAAAGACTGGAGGTGGGGCGAGTGGAATGAGGTTAAACACTGGACGGGGGGTGAGTGGAGTGAGATCCAAGACTGGAGGAGGGGCGAGTAGAGTGAGGTTAAACACTGGAGGTGGGGCAAGTGGAATGAGGTTAAACACTGGAGGTGGGGCGAGTAGAATGAGATTAGCACTGGAGGTGTGGCGAGTGGAATGAGGTTAAACAGTGGAGGTGAGGCGAGTGAAATGAGGTAAAAGACTGGAGGTGGGGCGAGTGGAATGAGTTTAAACACTGGAGGTGGGGCGAGTGGAATGAGGTTAAACACTGGACGGGGGGTGAGTGGAGTGAGATCCAAGACTGGAGGAGGGGCGAGTAGAGTGAGGTTAAACACTGGAGGTGGGGCAAGTGGAATGAGGTTAAACACTGGAGGTGGGGCGAGTGGAATGAGTTTAAACACTGGAGGTGGGGCAAGTGGTATGAGATTAGCACTGGAAGTGGGGCGGGTCGAATGAGGTTAAACAGTGGAGGTGGGGCGAGTGGAATGAGGTTAAAGACTGGAGGTGGGGCGAGCAGAAGGAGATTAGCACTCGAGGTGGGGCGAGTGGAATGAGGTTGAACAGTGGAGGTGGGGCAAGTGGAATGAGGTTAAAGACTGGAGGTGGGGTAAGTGGAATGAGATTAAACACTGGAGGTGGGGCGAGTGGAATGAGGTTAAACACTGGAGGTGGGACGAGTGGAATGAGGTTAAAAATGGTGGTGGGGCGAGTGGAATGAGGTTAAACACTGGAGGTGGGACGAGTGGAATGAGGTTAAAAATGGTGGTGGGGCGAGTGGAATGAGGTTAAACACTGGAGGTGGGACGAGTGGAATGAGGTTAAAAATGGTGGTGGGGCGAGTGGAATGAGATTAAACACTGGAGGTGGGGCGAGTGGAATGAGGTTAAACACTGGAGGTGGGGCGAGTGGAATGAGGTTAAACACTGGGGGTGGGGCGAGTGGAATGAGGTTAAACACTGGAGGTGGGGCGAGTGGAATGAGGTTAAACACTGGAGGTGGGGGCAAGTGGAATGAGGTTAAACACTGGAGGTGGGGCGAGTGGAATGAGGTTAAACTGTGGTGGTGGGGCAAGTGGAATGAGTTTAAACACTGGAGGTGGGGCAAGTGGTATGAGATTAGCACTGGAAGTGGGGCGGGTCGAATGAGGTTAAAGACTGGAGGTGGGGTAAGTGGAATGAGGTTAAACACTGGAGGTGGGGTAAGTGGAATGAGGTTAAACACTGGAGGTGGGGCGAGTGGAATGAGGTTAAACACTGGGGGTGGGGCGAGTGGAATGAGGTTAAACACTGGGGGTGGGGCAAGTGGAATGGGGTTAAACAGTGGAGGTGGGGCGAGTAGAATGAGATTAGCACTGGAGGTGGGGCGAGTGGAATGAGGTTAAACAGTGGAGGTGAGGCGAGTGGAATGAGGTAAAAGACTGGAGGTGGGGCGAGTGGAATGAGGTTAAACACTGGACGGGGGGTGAGTGGAGTGAGATCCAAGACTGGAGGAGGGGCGAGTAGAGTGAGGTTAAACACTGGAGGTGGGGCAAGTGGAATGAGGTGAAACACTGGAGGTGGGGCGAGTGGAATGAGTTTAAACACTGGAGGTGGGGCAAGTGGTATGAGATTAGCACTGGAAGTGGGGCGGGTCGAATGAGGTTAAACAGTGGAGGTGGGGCGAGTGGAATGAGGTTAAAGACTGGAGGTGGGGCGAGCAGAAGGAGATTAGCACTCGAGGTGGGGCGAGTGGAATGAGGTTGAACAGTGGAGGTGGGGCAAGTGGAATGAGGTTAAAGACTGGAGGTGGGGTAAGTGGAATGAGATTAAACACTGGAGGTGGGGCGAGTGGAATGAGGTTAAACACTGGAGGTGGGACGAGTGGAATGAGGTTAAAAATGGAGGTGGGGCGAGTGGAATGAGGTTTAACACTGGGGGCGGGGCGAGTGGAATGAAGTTAAACACTGGGGGTGGGGTGAGTGGAATGAGGTTAAACACTGGAGGTGTGGCGAGTGGAATGAGGTTAAACACTGGAGGTGGGGCGAGTGGAATGAGATTAAACACTGGAGGTGGGACAAGTGGAATGAGGTTAAACACTGGAGGTGTGGCGAGTGGAATGAGGTTAAACACTGGAGGTGGGGCAAGTGGAATGAGGTTAAACACTGGAGGTGGGGCGAGTAGAATGAGATTAGCACTGGAGGTGTGGCGAGTGGAATGAGGTTAAACAGTGGAGGTGAGGCGAGTGGAATGAGGTAAAAGACTGGAGGTGGGGCGAGTGGAATGAGTTTAAACACTGGAGGTGGGGCGAGTGGAATGAGGTTAAACACTGGACGGGGGGTGAGTGGAGTGAGATCCAAGACTGGAGGAGGGGCGAGTAGAGTGAGGTTAAACACTGGAGGTGGGGCAAGTGGAATGAGGTTAAACACTGGAGGTGGGGCGAGTGGAATGAGTTTAAACACTGGAGGTGGGGCAAGTGGTATGAGATTAGCACTGGAAGTGGGGCGGGTCGAATGAGGTTAAACAGTGGAGGTGGGGCGAGTGGAATGAGGTTAAAGACTGGAGGTGGGGCGAGCAGAAGGAGATTAGCACTCGAGGTGGGGCGAGTGGAATGAGGTTGAACAGTGGAGGTGGGGCAAGTGGAATGAGGTTAAAGACTGGAGGTGGGGTAAGTGGAATGAGATTAAACACTGGAGGTGGGGCGAGTGGAATGAGGTTAAACACTGGAGGTGGGACGAGTGGAATGAGGTTAAAAATGGAGGTGGGGCGAGTGGAATGAGGTTTAACACTGGGGGCGGGGCGAGTGGAATGAAGTTAAACACTGGGGGTGGGGTGAGTGGAATGAGGTTAAACACTGGAGGTGGGGCGAGTGGAATGAGGTTAAACACTGGAGGTGGGGCGAGTGGAATGAGATTAAACACTGGAGGTGGGACAAGTGGAATGAGGTTAAACACTGGAGGGTGTGGCGAGTGGAATGAGGTTAAACACTGGAGGTGGGGCAAGTGGAATGAGGTTAAACACTGGAGGTGGGGGCAAGTGGAATGAGGTTAAACACTGGAGGTGGGACGAGTGGAATGAGGTTAAACACTGGAGGTGGGGCGAGTGGAATGAGGTTAAACACTGGAGGTGGGGCGAGTGGAATGAAGTTGAACACTGGGGGTGGGGTGAGTGGAATGAGGTTAAACACTGCAGGTGGGGCGAGTGGAATGAGGTTAAACACTGGAGGTGGGGCGAGTGGAATGAGGTTAAACTGTGGTGGTGGGGCAAGTGGAATGAGTTTAAACACTGGAGGTGGGGCAAGTGGTATGAGATTAGCACTGGAAGTGGGGCGGGTCGAATGAGGTTAAAGACTGGAGGTGGGGTAAGTGGAATGAGGTTAAACTGTGGTGGTGGGGCAAGTGGAATGAGTTTAAACACTGGAGGTGGGGCAAGTGGTATGAGATTAGCACTGGAAGTGGGGCGGGTCGAATGAGGTTAAAGACTGGAGGTGGGGTAAGTGGAATGAGGTTAAACACTGGAGGTGGGGTAAGTGGAATGAGGTTAAACACTGGAGGTGGGGCGAGTGGAATGAGGTTAAACACTGGGGGTGGGGCGAGTGGAATGAGGTTAAACACTGGGGGTGGGGCAAGTGGAATGGGGTTAAACAGTGGAGGTGGGGCGAGTAGAATGAGATTAGCACTGGAGGTGGGGCGAGTGGAATGAGGTTAAACAGTGGAGGTGAGGCGAGTGGAATGAGGTAAAAGACTGGAGGTGGGGCGAGTGGAATGAGGTTAAACACTGGACGGGGGGTGAGTGGAGTGAGATCCAAGACTGGAGGAGGGGCGAGTAGAGTGAGGTTAAACACTGGAGGTGGGGCAAGTGGAATGAGGTTAAACACTGGAGGTGGGGCGAGTAGAATGAGATTAGCACTGGAGGTGTGGCGAGTGGAATGAGGTTAAACAGTGGAGGTGAGGCGAGTGGAATGAGGTAAAAGACTGGAGGTGGGGCGAGTGGAATGAGTTTAAACAGTGGAGGTGGGGCGAGTGGAATGAGGTTAAACACTGGACGGGGGGTGAGTGGAGTGAGATCCAAGACTGGAGGAGGGGCGAGTAGAGTGAGGTTAAACACTGGAGGTGGGGCAAGTGGAAT